>NC_090279.1:152425417-153072083 GCF_040414725.1 Anabrus simplex | reverse complement strand
CATCCTTTGTTTTATTGTTTCCTTAATGGGAGTTTCTCCGTTGAGATACTAAGTTGTGCACGGTTTAATTTTTAATCATCATCAACATTCATCACACTTAACTAGGCCATTTATGTCCACGGCAGAAGACAAAACATACAAAAACGATTAAAATTCACGTTCAGTCATGACAAGATAACTACGGTAATTCACATCACAAGTACTTGTCATAGATGTTGGCCCATTTAGTTCTATTACGTGCATCCTGAATGCTGGCTGTTAGTTTGACTTGTTCCCATGTCAACAATACTTCTACTTCATCTTTGGACAACCTCTTGGACATTTTCCAGTTGGCTGATGAGCAAATACTCCGTTTCTGATCCAAAAATATATTCTAGCCACTGCAATCTTTTTCTCTAAACTTCACTCATATCAGCATTTTTCAAAATCCTGTTTGTGCTTAAAAAAATCCACGTTTAATACACTAAAAAAAAAAAAAAAAGCAAGCTAGCTAGCTAGCTATATTTTATACTTCACATTACAGGAACTCCACTTATTTTTCTGCTTTCAAATAAGTAATTATCATCACACCTCTTTCGCAGCATTAGCAGAAAATGGCAACTCCTTTTGGGGGATATGGAAAGAGCCTCCCCGAAGATTGTGTGATACACATTCAGGTGCTTCCCAGGTAACGGTGAAAATATTAGCTAATCTTTCCACAACTGGTACAAACAATTAATTCAACAAAACTAACATTTTCAAGGCTACTAGTGATGACTTTAATAAGCATCAAGAGATTACCTAAAGACAAAGTAATTTTACTGACTGGCTTATGCAAGGAATATGAATGTGACATCATCCTGGTTCAAGTGACGCACAGGAGCAATGCTAAACATCGACCCATAGTGGCCAAGAGGGAGCCAATTCTGAAGAGACCACATGAACAGCATGGCAGCGTGATCTTCACCACACTTGACATCAACACCTCAGCCTCACTGATAGAGCCAACATCGAAGTTTACTTTGACCAGCACATTTTCTATCAATAAGTTTTGGTGTGAAAACCTCAAATTTTGAAATAATCTACAGTAGAAGACTGTGACAGCAAGAATGGCATATAGTGAGAACGCTGTTGTAACAACAGTTTTTAGCCCTTAAGAAGTTCCGTACTTCTGTACATTCAAGACAACCCCCACTTTTTCCTTCAAGAAAATAAAATCATGCTTAAAAAGTCCTTTGTGAAATCATAATTCTTTTATATATATATATATATTTTGCTAATGGCTTTACGTCGCACCGACAAAGATAGGTCTTATGGCAACAATGGGATAGGAAAGGCCTAGGAGTTGGAAGGAAGCAGCTGTGGCCTTCATTAAGGTACAGCCCCAGCATTTGCCTGGTGTGAAAATGGGAAACCACGGAAAACCATCTTCAGAGCTGCCAAGAGTGGGATTTGAACCCACTCTCTCCCAGATGCAAGCTCACAGCTGCGTGTCCCTAACCGCACGGCCAATACATCCAGTATTTTTTTTTAAAGCCTCAACTAAAATTAGGGTGCGAGGATTAATTGCGCATACAGTAAAACCTCATTAAGACGTTTCTGCAGGGGAGAAGGAAAAAAAGGTGTTAAGCAAGAAAACGTACTACAGAATACATGTCAAAAAACTATCCAACAGGGATATGAAATGGCATATGGCTTTTAGTACCGGGAGTGTCCAAGGACAAGTTCGACTCGCCAGATGCAGGTCTTTTGATTTGACCCCCGTAGGCGACCTGCGCGTCGTGATGAGGATGAAATGATGATGAAGACGACACACACGCCCAGCCCCCGTGCTAGCGGAATTAACCAATTATGGTTAAAATTCACGACCCTGCCGGGAATCGAACCCAGGACCCCTGTGGCCAAAGGCCAGTATGCTAACCATTTAGCCACGGAGACGGACAACAGGGATATGAAAACACTAGATATGATTCTTTTCTGACATGAGGGCATTTTATGTTGTGTATCCGTGGGTATAGTGAAAACTACATCTACCATTTCTAAAGATGAGAAGAGAGTATTAAAAGGTGTGAAAAACACCAGACAAGAAATATGAAAGCATCTGCATGGGGACCAACAAAAATATCATTATTAGTGCAGATCACACTACTAAAACAAATATTAGCAGAAGCCTTTTATTTTGCCACCCGTGGGTTATTAAACATTATTTTCTGGTCACACTCTTAAGACAACGAATTGGAGGTTACACTCGACCACATGTGACTGCGAGGAATGACTTTGACCTCTGTGTGCTTAAAGATGCAGATGCCAGTTCTCTTTTGTCACTGGTCGGTGGGACGGAGAATTGGAACTACAGTGTGTTTAGAAATGTAAATTTTAAAGTTTTTGTGTGGCTTATCTGAAGGATTTCATTTTTGTTTGTAATATTTTGAGAAATGAAGAAATAAGAACTCTGGACTCTGCTGGAATTTTTTTTTTTTTAATGTAACTGAAATATGTTTGTAAATTTTTTTAAAATATGGAAACATCACGATAATATGGAACTGTAAATGAACATTGCAAGATACGAGAATTGTTTTCGAAATGATTTTTTTTGTATGTAAATTTTATGTAATTTATAATTTAAATTAATGTCTGCAAGGGTGTAACTTGTCCAAAGGTTGATTTGATGTTTGTAATGTGATTTAAAAATGTAAAAGATTATTTAAATTGAGTCACCCTGTACCACACGTGTGGTTTCCAATGATGAAATTTTGGTGTTGTAATCGTAATGTTCCAGAACTTGTGCAATTGCTAACGATGTTAAAATGACCATATATGGTCACGAGATTTCCTATTGGCAAAAAGGTCCAAGAATCTAGGGTAAGTTTGATCCTATTGGTTAATTGTAATCGGGCCATTTCCGGCCTTGTGGCCGGCTTCGTAAAATGATGCGTGAGCTCGGCGTCAATTTCCACTCGACCGCCCAAGCGAGCGTTCGCGTTCGAGGGCTACTACCCTCGGGAGCTCTATCTTTCCGCGGTAAGGGTTATTTCAGTGTTTTTGCAATGTTATTCTCAATGTTTTCTGGTTTCGTTTCATTTAGTTTTTGTGTTTCATTATTTCTTTGCTTAATGTCATTTTAAAAGTTTAATTTAATGTGTCCGAGTTTACGCTAGGTTCCAATTGCCGTAGTTTCAATTCTTTCATCCATTAAATACCTTCGGTTTAAACTATACCTTTAATGTAGCATCACCTTCTTTGTTAAATCAAATTTTATGTTAAGTTACTTAGGTATGTCTTGTTTCCGTGTCGTGGAACTGTATTTTGTAAAACTTTCTTGTCATTTTTAATATAGTTGAGCTAGAGGGTGTTTCTTGTAAGTCTTTTCTCCCCCATAACGTCATACGTTCCCATGGACCTAATAGATAGGGCTTCCCAGCACGTTCCACTATCCTGTCTTAGTTGTCATTTTTAGGCCTGTAAGTGTTCCCTGTATTTGGTTTATATGAATTCTCCGCCACTGCGTCATTTTCCTATCTCATTATCATTATTATTTCTATATTATTATTATTATTATTTATGTGTAACTGTAGTTGTCCCGAAACCAGCGGTTACATCTTTCTGACAGATTTTAATTTTGTCTTCATTAGTAAGGAATTTCACAATTTTTTCTGTATCTTTAACTAGGCTAGCACAAGACAAATATGCGCCACGCTAGTCAACTTCACACAATTATGTTCCTAATACAGATATAGGCTGTCATGTGAAAAATATTCACTACATTTCACTATACCATTCAACACAAAATACATTTCTAAATTCTGAACGGAATGCAAAATACAAGCAAAACCAGGCTCACTGTGTTATTCAGCAATCTCGCTGCTAACCAACAAACAAAACTGAAAATTCCTGAGACTGCCGGCTTGCTCCCCAAACGTGCAACTTATCCTGTGAAGTTCAGGAATTCAAGGCCTTTTCCCGTTATCATGCAACTGTGGTGACAGCTCTTACCTGAGTCAGAAATAACGTTCCTTCCACAAGGGATGACAAATAACATTTTCAGGGCTAGGAAAGATGGGATTGAACTAAGCGATAACAGCGAAAATTCGTGACATGATAAGCAAGGTATTTTTTGTATAGATCTGATACGATGAGAATTATGACTTTGAATTTATGATGTGCTAAAGGGGAAAAACGTATTAATGTGGAATGCACTAAGGAGGTTTCACTGTCTGCGGTACTTTCAATAGAGACTAATGCCTTAATCATATTTTCCTAAAAATTAAATATATTTTTTGAGGTGGATCGTGGTCGGGTCCCTAGCCTTAGCAAAAAACACATTACTCTCCTACAAGTAATATGAAGTACGATTTATAAGATATATCTTTCGGAATGGACACTAGAAGGTTCAACAAAGAACTCACCGCAGGCCTTTGAAATATGGATGTGCCGAGCTGAGTGGCTCAGATGGTTAAGGCGCTGGCCTTCTGACCCCAACTTGGCAGGTTCGATCCTGGCTCAGTATGGTGGTATTTGAAGGTGCTCAAATACGTCGGCCTCCTGTCGGTAGATTTACTGGCACGTAAAAGAACTCCTGCGGGACTAAATCCAGGCACCTCGGTGTCTCCGAAAACCGTAAAAGAGTAGTTAGTGGGACGTAAAGCAAATAACATTATTAAATATGGATGTGTCACAGTGTTCAAGAACCCAGGGTTAGACCACATCACCAACGAGGAGTTACTAATGATGGGATAATCAAACGACCTGCATCCGATTATTTAAATAATCGAACGAGTTTAAAATATCATTCAATTGTAGTGATGGCATAACTGAATACTTTTAATATTTGAATAACCTCCATCCGATTATTCAAATAATTGAATAATCAAATAAAATAATCAAATGAATTTCAAATATCATTCAGTTGTATCACACAGAATATTCGGATGCATCATGAATCAATTTTTCGGTTTGTGTCGGATGGATAATCAACTGAAATAAGCGAATGGATGAACTCTTATGAAAAATAGAAATACGCCTTTTTCCAAACGTATCTCCAAATGCTGAAACTAAATGAGTGAATTAACTGTCTTAACAACATCACTTTTCATTTGATTATTTTGAAAGCATTCACTGTTCAATTGGCTCATTCATTCGAATGCAGTTCCGAATGAATAATCGAAAAAGTAACTGAACGAAAAAATTCACTATTACATTGCCTCATTGATTCTAATGGAGTTTTGGTTGGATAAAAAAAACTAAGAATAATCGAATGGAAAAAATATTCACTATTTGATTGCCTCATTCATTTGAATGAACTATTGAAAAATAATCTAATGGGAAATATAACTGAATAATCAAAGTGAAATAAGTGAAAAAGCGATTATTTTGTATTTGATTATCCCATCACTAGGAGTTACTTTGTCAAGCCATCTCTGTCTTAACCCTTGTAAAATCAGGAAAGCAGCCTATTTCAGTTGTATCTTCAGAAATAACAAACACAGGCTGATAATCTGATCACAGAGGGCAAGACAGAAGGAAAATGTGGACATGGGCCAGAAAAGATTACCCTGCATGCAGAATCTAGATCTGCTATGTTCTTTAGTCTGTCAAAACTAATTCAGGAAAAAAAAAAAAAAAAAAAACAATATCTATTTATTTACATATTTTACGCCCACACTGGAGAACTGAAATCAAATCATATACATCTATATCTTCAAAGAATTATATGGGAATTTAGCTTTCGCCACCTTCCTCCTCTCCCAAAATCTCTTCATTCTTTCTGACCTGGCTGCCCTTTCTTCATCAGATATGACATATTGTTTTCGTTGCCAATTTTTTAGTTTAAGTCTTATGAAATAGAAATTAAAATAAATAAACAAATAATGTATCTCTTTTAGGTACAATCTGCAGTTAAATGTTTTCTTTTTTTTTTTTTTTTTTCAGGTATTTTAATGTTTTATTTTATCCTGAATTAGTTTCAAGAGGACCAAAGAACACAGCAGTTATAGATTAACTAATCGCAGCTGAAAATGAATAAATTCCACTATAACAAATGCCAACAGCCCTGAAAGAATACAAGGAACAGTCAGCAACAGAGAAGTTTACAAGTCAAAAATCAAGAACGCCACGAGTTTCCAGGAAAAATTTAGATATTGGACTCAAGTACCATGGAAGGAAGAGATGAGGAGATTGCAGAGTGAAAGAATGAAGGAGTACTGGGTGAAAATCGAAGCCCAGAAGCAGGTGAAATCAAATTAAGATGATCCACAGCTGGCCAAAATGAAAGGAATTCCAACAGTAGTTCGACAGCCAGGATACGGCAACACTGATACGAGAACCGCACAAAACTTACTTCATGATGGTTACCAACGCTCTGTGAGGAGGCAGCACAAGAAGAAGAAGAACAACTTTCAAAAATGAACGAAGGAAGTGGAAATGAGAATGAGTGGAGTTACAAGAACGGATAGAATAACAATGGATTACAGAAGATCAGCAAAAGTGGGACCCCTAGGAAAGAAGGTTCAAGGAAGTAGGCTAAGATGGTATGGGCATGTGTAGAAAAGAGGGAAGGACTAACAGTGGAAAAGAGTTGGATATCTGGAAACTGAAGAGTCAAGGAAGACAGGAAGACCGAAACTGAAAAATAAGGGAGAAGGGGATCTAAGAAAAAAGGATTGGAAGAGGGAAGAAGCACTGTATAGACATTTGTGAAAAAGAAGAATCCAGCCTACAGGGCATGGGAGGAGGCTGAGATTAAGAAGATACTGCAGTGCGTATTGTATTCTTCTACCAAATATACCCAAACAGAACAAGCAACATTTGTCACAAAAAGGAAACAAAAGCTGTTAATGCAAACCAGAGAAATCTTTCAAGGAACAAGATGGGACACTAAAGTGACTTACTGATACATTATTAACACTAGAGCTTGTTCATATGTCGACTACCAACATAGGAGCAGGCAGACTTAATCGAAGTACTGGGTACTTCTTCCAATGGAGTTAATGTACATAGGTGTAAAATGTCACTCGCTTCCTTCCACAGATCAAGAAACTATTTACATAACCACATACTGCTGTTCTTGAAAGGCAATAAAATACAGTATTTAAAATCCTTACTTAAATATCAAAATTGGGTCTCGTTCTTGAAATGTGATGTTCACACACTTCCCTCCCAGCCTTCAAGGCATTTCCAAACTTTGGCACCATACTTACACACTACATACTCATCTCAGTCTTTTCTTGACCTACAGACGTCAGCGAGGAATAACACCAAGTTCCACGTCTTTCTTTAGTTTTACTTAACTTTCAGTAAATCAGAAAATTGTTTTCTGATTTGTGATACAGTTACAGTTCTCTTGAACACCTCTACTAATTGCTAAAAAACCACACACAGTGTATAAAAAGATAAAGTTATCATTATGAGACGGGCTTGTCTTCACTTGTACCGTTGGGAAGAGCGCTCATCTCCACGCGGTTCAGCAGGTCGTTGTACTCCATGTAAAGTCTCTGAAGTCGCAGTTCCTTGCTCATGAAGTCCAGCACTTCCCGCAGCAGGCTGTGTTTTGAATGACCCTGCACCAACAGAACATACAATATGTCACAACAGGGTGTTTTAGTCATTTTCATTAACTATATGGGGACCAATAAGCAAAGGAAATATTACAGAGAATATTTTAGCACTTGAGGGGACATTCAATAGTCAGTTCCCAATCACAAAGGTTCAGCAAGAGTATTGTGTCTATGACCATGATGATTTCCCACTGAAATTAAACACTACCTAAAGGTATGCTGTGGATTTCTTGCAATATCAAAGAACTTTTTGGGAAATGTAATGAAGGTGTTCATGTAAGCAATGCAAAGGAACAAACAAGTGCAAATCAATTCATATAAAGAAATTATTTTCTTCCTTTCTTTTTTCTCTCTTGACGGCGACGATGGGACACGAAAGGGCTAGGAGTGGGAAGGAAGCGGCCATGGCCTTAATTAAGGTACAGCCCCAGCATTTGCCTGGTGTGAAAATGGGAAACCACGGAAAACTATTTTCAGGGCTGCCGACAGTGGGGTTCGAACCTACTACCTCCCGAATACTGACCAAATTTGTGTTACAGGTACAGGTAGACCTCGTTATACGCGAGTTACGTTCCACGGAATTGCCGCGCATACCAAATTCGCGCAAAACGAGTCATTTTATATGTAAAATATAGGATTAGGTTTCTGTTTACTCAGATATTAAGTTTAAAATAGCAGAGCTTCTTAGTCTTTTTTTTTTTTAAATAACCATAATCATGGTTCTGTTTATAACCACCCTAAACCCATAGCAGTACAGCCCCTGAAGGGCCTTGGCCTACCAAGCGACCGCTATTCAGTCCGAGGCCTGCAGATTACGAGATGTAGTGTGGTCAGCACGACGAATCCTCTTGGCCGTTATTCTTGGCTTTCTAGACAGGGGCCGCTATCTCACAATCAGATAGCTCCTCAATTGTAATCATGTAGGCTGAGTGGACCTCGAACCAGCCCTCAGATCCAGGTAAAAATCCTTGACCTGACTGGGAATCGAACTCGAGGCCTCCGGGCCACTGTGTAGGCTATTTGGAGCCACCGGCAGTGCCAATACACTATGAGAGACTTTGTCTCACTACCAAAAAATTGATGCCTGCCTGGCCATCAGATGATATAGATCAGGGCTGGCCACAACGAGGCTCGCGAGCCACCTGCAGCTCTTGAGTCAGTCTTGTGCGGCTCTTGACACAAACCTTAGAGTAAAATTAAATGATGTAATTAATGGAATCTAACGACATCCCACGGCCGACAGCAGTCAGTAGCAGCGATGTGCGGCTTAACGTTATTAGCGCTGTGGTAAGACATGGGAGGTGAAGATGGTTCCAGCGCCTTCTGTTAGACAGTGCTTTGAGCGGGAGTGTGTGTCAGTGAATCAGTGTCGTTAGGTGAATCCAGTCGCGCTCAGTAGCGAGTGCCGATACTTTTCTGTGTGCAGTTGTTGTGTGCTGTTGAGAGTTGTTGTGGCCTGGTGTCCGAACAGTTACGATGCTACATACATACATACATACATTATCATTATAGACTGTTATGCCTTTCAGCGTTCAGTCTGCAAGCCTCTGTGAATTTACTAAAACGTCGCCACAATCCTCGATTTGCAACTAGTGTTGTGGCCTCATTTAGTTCTATACCTCTTATCTTTAAATCGTTATAAACCGAGTCTAACCATCATCGTCTTGGTCTACCTCTACTTCTCTTACCCTCCATAGCAGAGTCCATTATTCTCCTAGGTAACCTATCCTCCCCCATTCGCCTCACATGACCCCACCACCGAAGCCGGTTTATGCGTACAGCTTTATCCATCGAGTTCATTCCTAAATTAGCCTTTATCTCCTCATTCCGAGCACCCTCCTGCCATTGTTCCCACCTGTTTGTACCAGCAATCATTCTTGCTACTTTCATGTCTGTTACTTCTAACTTATGAATAAGATATCCTGAGTCGAGCCAGCTTTCGCTCCCGTAAAGCAAAGTTGGTCTGAAAGCAGACCGATGTAAAGATAGTTCAGTCTGGGAGCTGACTTCCTTCTTACAGAATACTGTTGATCGCAACTGTGAACTCACTGCATTAGCTTTACGACACCTTGATTCAATCTCACTTGCTGTATTACCATCCTGGGAGAACACACAACCTAAATACTTGAAATTATTGACCTGTTCTAGCTTTGTATCATCAATCTGACATTCAATTCTGTTGAATTTCTTACCTACTGACATCAATTTAGTCTTCGAGAGGCTAATTTTCATACCATACTCATTGCACCTATTTTCAAGTTCCAAGATATTAGACTGCAGGCTTTCGGCACAATCTGCCATTAAGATCAAGTCGTCAGCATAGGCCAGACTGCTTACTACATTTCTACCTAACTGAATCCCTCCCTGCCATTTTATACCTTTCAGCAGATGATCCATGTAAACTACGAACAGCAAAGGTGAAAGATTAGCCTTGTCTAACCCCTGTAAGTACCCTGAACCAAGAACTCATTCTACCATCAATTCTCACTGAAGCCCAATTGTCAACATAAATGCCTTTGATTGATTTTAATAATCTACCTTTAATTCCATAGTCCCCCAGTATAGCGAACATCTTTTCCCTCGGTACCCTGTCATATGCGTTCTCTAGATCTACGAAACATAAACACAACTGCCTATTTCTCTCGTAGCATTTTTACGATGCTGTCTAAATAAATGAAGATGAGAATCGAGCTTTTAATACCGACTGGGAAGAAGAATTTGTTTTTGTAGAAAGAATCGAACTTTGTCACGGTTCAAGGCCAGGAATCTAAAACGCCATCATGACACTAACCACGGCGGTTTCAACAAAGATTTTCCTGTTGGCTCTCAGTTAAGGAAAACGAAACTGAAATCACTAAAGGAAAAACTTCATGGTCAGAGTAGGGTTATGTCAATTTTTACCAAGGAAGCAGATTTGACAACCGAAGCTGGCTTCATCTTGGATTTTTGCTGAAGCAAAAAAGTCTTGCACAGAGGGGGAGTTTATTAAGAAGAACATGGCACAAGTTATTTCTGTTTTAGAACCCGAAAATAAGAAACTGCAGAAACTGATCAACGAAATGCCCGCTGCTAGACACACAGTAGAGAGGCGAGTTTCTGTTATTAGTGCGGATATTTTAAATAATTTACAAAAAATCTAAGTGAGTGCTCAGCAGTAAGTCTGGCTCTGGTCGAGTCTACTGATATCAAAGGACTTGGAGGTGGTGGAAAAACTTTTAGACCTGGTTACTTTAAAGGATGCTACTCGTGGTTGTGACATTAAAGAACCCTTGATGGTGTTTTACAGAAAAACTCTGTCCCTATCGGTAATATTGTCAGCATTGCTACCAATGGTGCACCATCTATGACCGGCACGAAACAAGGGCTTATTGGGCTTTTAAATGCTGACACATCAGTTCCTGATTTCCTACCTGTACATTGTATTATTCACAGAGAATATTTAGCAGCAAAATATTTTCACTACCTGCATATTATGCAGGTAGTTCTAAAAATTGTGAACTGTATTCGCTCATGTGTCAAAACACACGGATCGAGCTCGATAGCTGCAGTCGCTTAAGTGCGGCCAGTATCCAGTATTCGGGAAATAGTAGGTTCGAACCCCGCTGTCGGCAGCTCTGAAAATGGTTTACCGTGGTTTCCCATTTTCCCATTTTCACACCAGGCAAATGCTGGGGCTGTACCTTAATTAAGGCCACGGCCGCTTCCTTCCAACTCCTAGCCATTTCCCGTCCCATCGTCGCCATAAGACCTATCTGTGTCGGTGCAACGTAAAGCAAAAAAAAAAAAAAAAAAAAAAACACCGACAGTTAAAATCTTTTATGGAAGGTATGAACAGTGATGAGCTTCCTGATTACGTATCATGGTACTGCTTAATAAGATGGCTATCAGTAAGCAATGTTCTTGACAATTTTTTTGAATTACTTGATCCAGTCAAACAGTTTATGGAAATAAAATCATTCCCTGAACTTAATGACCCCCAGTGGTTGTTAGATTTGGCTTTTTTTTTTTTTTTTTTTTTTACAGATGTGGGCCAGCATTTAAAAACGCTAAAACATATCTTTACAAGGAAGAGAAAAACTTTTCTGAATTGGCCCAGACTATTTAGCTTTCATAGCAAGTTGAAGCTTTTTGGGAAAGACCTTCAGACTAAAACATATTCTCACTTCAAATATTTGAAGCAGGTGGAAACTGAAGATCACATGAGTAAAATGCCTGGCCTTGCTGAAGAAATCAATGACAGATTTCATGATTTGAGATCACTTAAACATTCAGTTTCATTCCTGGACAATCCTTTTTCTGTTGATGTTGTGGGCGATGGCTGTCCTGTTTCATCACCAATAACAAAGGATACAGCAGCTGTAGAGTTGGAGCTACTAGAACTGCAAGAGAACGACAGACTAAAAGGACTCAAACGAAGTGGCATTTCTACCATAGAATTTTTGAAGAATGTTCCAGAAGAAAAATACCCACTAACAAAAGTGTGCCAGGAGACTTATCTCAATCTTTGGGACTACTTATGTGTATGCATCACTATACTCAACGCTTAAATTCATTAAATCCAAACATCGATCTGAACTAACTGATCAACATTTAAGTGAACTTGTGTGAACTGAACTTACCAATTATCAGCCAGATTTCAAAAGACTAACAGCAAAAATGAACACTCAAAAAAGCACTTCTCAAAAGTAAAATTCATTCCTTGATGTGTACCTGAAAAATAATGTTGTGTGTAGTGTACAAAATCAATGTTCCTTCATTTGTTATAAAATGAAAAGGGTGTCTTCATTTTATGAACCATTTTCTAAACATGTTCCCAATTTTTGTCCCTTAAAAATGCGGCTCCCAGAAGTAAGGTTAGTGGCCACCCCTGATATAGATGTTGATTCACATAGGGAACCTGAAATATTTGTCCTGAATGAGTAAATTTATAATACCAATTCGGTATGCACTAGCTATGGGTCTTAGTGGGTGTGCTATTTACCAACTGATGAGCCCAACTTAGCACTCTGGAGCGAAACGCTGGCAACCAGGAATGAGTTAGCTGGAAAATTTACTGTATAATGTCCAATAATGGACCATTTATATTGGTATTTATTACCAGCGTAATAATTTATACTCTCTCTGTAAATATTTTTGGACTAACTGCATGGTTGTGGAAATTCGTGTTCTTAAAGTGGTTCGCCGCTTTGTTATTTATTAAGTAATTCATGGTCAAAGATACCCTTATTTTCGATACTTATAAACTGAATCCTTCTTCGTCTGGAAAGGTTATTAAGATGCCATTCTGTCGTGTGAGTCCAGACGGTGCCTTACTGTATCCTCTCGCATTCTTGTGGTGTAGGTATGAACTACCTCACCACTCGCTCCTTCTCCCTCTGGACGCGTGTGCGCACGTTATCGTGGAAGCAGTGAACTGACTGATGGGTAATCGCCATGACGGTTTGGAGAGTGAAGCAAGATGGTAGTGTGGCGTGCCTCTCTCCCTTGCAAGATGAATTGTGGAATTATGGTGGACCCTGGCTGAAGTTACCTTGCTAGGGCTTAAGCCCTAGTGAACCTCGAAGGTTCTCTTTTGATTTTTCTTCCTCGCCTGAAATTTGTAGTACATTTTAAGGATTTCCTCTACCATACCTGCCAACTTTCCCGATTTAGGCGGGAGACTCCCGATTTTCGACATTGTTTCCCGCCTCCTGATTATTCTACTGTTTCTCCCGATTTTAGCTCATGTTTGGTGAACTTCAAAAATTTGTTTTCAAGTCCCACCATTTCAGCTTTGAACGCAAGTGGCCGGAAGTCCTTCGCTGATTGGCCGCTTTCAAATGAAATATCGACGTTCATTAACGAGAAACTTGTGCGAATGTGCGATGTTTAATGAAACCTGTATATCGGTCTTAATCGTGACGCGTATATCGATTGTCAATCTCTCGTTCTCGCATGCTATATGTTCGTTCAAATCAGTCTAGTCGATTCTAGAGACTAGTCGCCAGATTTGGAGTCTTTTTTAGTAATTTCGTGACAGAATGTCAAAGATAGCGACTAGTGACTTTTCTAGAGATTTTAGGAGCCATTTGGAGACATTTCTGGCGAATTTAATTTTATTACTTGACAAAAATAGCATTGCGCTTCGCATAATCGCGCGGCCGCGTGATGCAATATACTAATCTACGAATTAATGGCATCTAATTGCATGACTGATTCACAAGTGTGGAGCATGAGTTCATACTATTTTCGGAAGACTTATCAGAGACCAATCATCTCCCTCACATACTTTATGTGAGGGAATAGAGAGTGTAATTTTTAGCCTTCTAGCCTTGTATAGCAACAGTCGGGTTTTGAGACAATAAGTGTTATAACCCCTGTATTGCGCAAGACATGGAGAGTAAGCCATTTTTACGAATTGTATCTCCTGATTCCTCCCGATTTTTCCTGATTTTCATATCTAAATCTCCTGATTTTTGGTTTTGTAAAGTTGGCAGGTATGCTCTACTATATGTGAGATGTGAGTATGGATATTATGCTGGAGCGACCTCACAACTACGGCGGCATGGCAACCTGTAAGTGTTTTTCCAACTCATCTTATACCGTTTCTATGTGGCGAACTTAAAATTCCAAAATGTGAAGTGTGTGCCGGGACACGATGTAGTTTTGCGTCATCTAAAACCTACATTTTTGCCTCGTGGTATTTGAACTTTTTCTTGGGTTATTAAAAGGAACTTACAGTATATGTAAATAACGTTTGTCAACTTAGAACTTGCGTGTACTGTAAATGAACAATTTTGGTTTTCTTATTCTTCGTGATGTAAATTCAAAACTTAATGTTTGATTATGGTTTTCTAGGCCTAGAAACGCAAAGTTTTACCTGGGTTACTAACCAAGCGAGCTGCTACAAGGGTGTGGGATTTATGTGTGTATTCTGTTTCCATTCTAACTTAATTTCCGACTTCTTAATTTAATTTTTATTATCTATTTGATTGGTATTTGGGTGGTATTTCAGCGTCCCGTTTTTCTCTTGTCTCTTAAGATGTTTTCGCCTACTGTTGATTTGCGGCCGGTGATCGGCCCTTTTCCTTGACTGACCTATTGTGTTTTTGTTGCTATGGAAATGAAAAAGATGTTGATATTGTTGATGAATGTTGATGAAGATGAATTGATGTCCCTGTTACGAATTTTGCTTTGTGGGCAGTTTAACCTGTTTCCCTTTAGTTGATTTGGCATTTTTCTCTCCCTACCTGCATATTTTTCTACCCGGTGTTACGGATCTTATTATTATTATTATTATTATTATTTGGGTTTTCTTCTCTTGGAAATTTGATCGTAATTTCCCACCCATCCTTGTAGGAGCTCCTTTGGAAATACATTAAAGAAAGTTTCGGTATCAACAAAATAACTGTTTAATTCAAATTGATCCTAGGTTGAAAAAACGATGTGTGATAGAACTAAGTACTTGTCAAGGTAATTTACAGTATTAGTATTTAACTGATACCTTCGAGTTGAAGAGGCGTTTCAGAATTGTATGTAGTCTGGTTAATTTTCTTTTTCCTTAATTAATTAATTTTTTTTCTTTTATGAGCGGTTGACCGTAGGTTTTTCTGATCTTTGAGCAGTAAAAATTTTAAAATTTAATTTTCCAGCGAGGATATACCTTTATTAATTTGTAAGTTACTTAAAGTTTGTCATTAAATCTCTTTGTTTCCAAGTAAGTGTTGGTGTTTTTTTTTTTTTGTTTTTTTTTTAAAGGGTAATTTTGAAACGACCAGGTGTACATTTAATCCACCCCTCTGGTGTCAACGGTTTATTAAATGGTGAGTGATTGTTTCTTTTTTTCCTTTCATTAGTCTTGGTCTCGCACGTTTCCATGACTCTGATCTGTGCCATGGCTGCATGGTCAGAGCATTTGTGCTGTCACTTGGGGTGATTGTGTCATTAATTGCTCTAAGTGCTACAGTATTATAAATTTACTCATTCGGGACAAATATTTCAGGTTCCCTATGGGAATCAACATCTATATCATCTGTTGGCCGGAAAGGCACCAATGCGCTCTGTCTACTTCCAATTGTTGGGGGTACTCTCTGCTTTATGATTTTTGAGGATTCTGTAAACAATACCACCCGAATGCAATGCTAAGATGGTCCCTTACGCAAGTTCACCGCCAATCGCTTTTCCAGTACGGTACAGTACTTCCTCAAATTACCGCAATGTTGGGACGTTAACACCAAGATCCGTAAGTATGCCACAGCCGTCCTTTCATGAGATACAGTTCCTTGAAAAAAAAAAAAAAACCCCACGGTATCGAGGATTTAGCATTGATGGGACTGAAATTTATGGACGGTTGATCTGGGAAATCTTTTCTCCGAGGAACGGATAATGCGGGATTTTTACAACGTGATTTAATTAGGATGCTCATGTGACCACGTAATTTGAACGAATAATATGGGAAAACATAGTTTCCGGTAATGTATAATCGAGGTTCTACAGTATATACTGGCTTTAATTCAGTTACACATTTATTTCTTTATGTTAATAATCACGATCATCTCCACCAAAAGTGTCCTTATCCGATCAACCCATCTCACAGGTGCCTGTCCTCGAGTTCTGCCTCCTGGTTCCTTCCCGTCTTCTAGCATCTTCTCCATGGCTTCCATCCTCCTTGAAATATTGCCAAAGTAACTTAAGAATCCTCAGCTGATCTCCATGAGCCTCTTCTTGACTCTGATTTCCTCATACATGCAAGCGTTGGTCCTGTTTTCCATCCAAGATATGCACAGGACTCGGCGGTATATCCACATTTCCAGTGCTTCTATATTCTTTTTTTAAGAATTTGCTTGACGTCACACCGACACACATAGATCTTATAATAACGATGGGATATGAATGACCTAGGAGCAGGAGTGGTGGGTGGTGATGGTGATTACTGTTTTAAGAGGAAGTACGACTGGGCAACCATCCTCTATATAACACTAATCAGAGAGAAAAAATGGGAGGGTTCCGACACTTCGAAAAATGAAGGTATCGGCCAAAGGAGACAAGAACCACGAAGAACGTGAAAATTAAAGACTCCCTAGGCCTCCATATGCAACACTGTCGGGTCGGAAAAGAACAAGAATTGACCAAGAGAGGTCGAATAGGATAGCTGAAAGTGAGGAGCCTGGCACAAGTAAGTGGAAGCAATGCCAGGACTCAGGTGAGGGCCCCGTGGTCGCCAGTCCACACTCCAAAGTTTAGAGCCCCTGGGGCCCCTTTTAGTCACCTCTTACGACAGGGAGGGGATAATGTGGGTGTTATTCTACCGCTCCCCACCCACAGGGGGATCTAGGAGCAGGAAGGAAGCAGCTGTAAGCCCCAGCATTTGCCTAGTGTGAAAATGGGAAACCACAGAAAACCATCTTCAGGGCTGCCGACAGTGGGGTTCAAATCCACTATCTCCCGGATACAAGCACACAGCTGCACGCCTCTAACCGCACGGCCAACTCACCCGGTCTTCTATCTTCTTCTTGTCAGCTGTTTTAATCGTCAATGTCTCGGAGGAATATGTGACGACCAGAAATATCAGTGCATTTGCCAGCTTTATTTTCGTATGCTTGGAGATGGACCTGTCCCTCCACGTATAGCTGATTTTGGCAGTCGCCACGCAGGTCAGAGCAGCCGAGCAGCCTTCATTGTTTAAGCTAGAATTTCCAGGTAGATGAATCTCCCACCACCTCAAAAACCCAGCTATTCTCTACTCATATGTGGCAGGTTGTTGTTCACCCTGTCTACTATCATGACTTTCGCCTTGCTCTTGTTGATCTCAACGCCATGCTCCCTGCTCATTCTTATCAGTCGACCCGTAAGAAACACACAAACAGTGAAAGGAACACACAACGGGAAAAACACAATGTCAGGTAAGTGTGCGATGAGGGAGAAATAGAAATAAAACACAAAAGGACAAGGACAAAGACAATCTCTACGTCATACACTGGCATCCTCATATTGGTTGGTTTCCTCCTCATCAATCCCAGTTCTTCTACATCCATCTCTCCTCAGGGCTTGACGAGTTCATTTCTCATTGAGGGCAGAAATAGGTCATAGGCACTCCACTTCATATGACATTGGCATACAAAAGATCTCTGGTGACATTTGGTGTTTACCTAACAAAATTGATTTAAACTCGCCGTCCCTAGATCTGTTCTCAGAGTGTGCCAGATCAAAATGTCTGCACACAGTAGCTTTCATAATCATCCGTCTCCAGTTGCCCAGGTGCGGTGTAAGAACGCTCTCCATTTCAGTCTAATCAGGTATATTTCTTCTTCTTGGAGTCGATGCTATTCCACTTTTTTTTTTCAGGTTCTGTTTTATTCGGGATATCTTTCTTTTCCTGTTTTATTCCGGAGATCCATCTTTTTCTTGGTTGGTCTTTTGCCTTTCAGATCTTTTTCAAACTGCTCTTTTGCAACTCTATTTCGGTCTGTTCTCTATATGTGTCTGAACAATGTCATTTTCAACCTTGATATGGCTATGTTTGTCTTTTTTGTATATATATATTTAGAATTTGATTTATGTCGCACAGACACAGGTAGGTCTTATGGCGATGACAGGATAGGCAAGGTTTAGGAGTGGGAAGAAAACAGCCATGGCCTTAATTAAGGCACAGCCCCAGCATTTAGCTGGTGTGAAAATGGGAAATCACGGAAAACCATTTTCAGGGCTGCCAACGGTGGGGTTCGAACCCATGATCTCCCGGATGCAAGTTCACAGCTGCGCGCCCCTAACCGCATGACCAACTCACCTGGTACTATGTTTTCGAAGAGAGGTTGTTTCGCTCAATTCTCTTGACGCATCACTTAATTTTGAAACTTATCTCTTCTTGTTTTCTGGAGCATTGACCCAAGAAACTTCATTTGTGCAGCCTGGAATCTGTCACTATCCCTGCAGTTAATGGTTCATGTTGGTATTGATATGAAGTAGGCCTGATAAAGAATAGTCTTCCTATATGAACGTAGGTTTTTGTGGCTCATTCTTAGGAAGTATAATATAATTCCAGGTTTCACCATATACTGGAAGCTCAAATCCCTGTTTCGACCAGTGAAAGAAAAACCACCTGTTGAAACACCGCATGTGAAGTCCCATGTGGTTGTGGTCGCTCATATATTGGCATGACAAAAAGGCTTATTAGCACCAGGGTGAAAGAACACATCAGGTCAGTCAAGAATGTTACTCTTTCATCCTCCACAGAAAATGCTATAAGCCAGTCTGCCATAGCAGAGCACTTCTACAATACAGACCATCAAATCCTCTTTGAACAGGCGAGGGTCATTGCACCTGTAAAAGACTTCTGTGCTCGACTTGTGATGAAAGCCATAGAGATGGAGCTATGACCAAATAACTTCAAAATATCAAATGCATGGAGACCTGTTCTCCATAAATATATGCATAACACCACCAAGGCACAGCGCGACGCACTCCAGGAACTGTGAACAGAGGGCGGTGAATCAGTAACTTCACTCTCAACCACCACAGCACAGCGATGATACTCGAGTCCAGTCAGTGGGGAGGCTGTGGATAGTATGGTAGTGATTTCCACGTTCTTTCAAGAATTTCTATGATCACTGTCAGAAGCAGGACTTCACATACACTGATGAAGGCCAATTTAATTTGGCGGAAAGCTCAGCTTTAAACCAAATAAAATAAGTGATTTTTTCCACTTTTTCAACACAAGTTAAATAGTGTTTATTAATTAAACATTTAATGGGACTAGTTTCAACCTATTTAAAGGTCATCTTCAGCCATATCACGTGTAGAACAAAGTATTTGAAACACAGTCGTTTTAAAGATGGTCTTAAAACCTATAAGTTTGACACTATGAAAAATTATTTATAGAATTTCCTGAAAACACATTTGTTGTAAGAAGTTAGTTCACTTAGCTGTAGGAATATATGAGAAGAAGTCTTAAAAAATATTCTTTGTAGTATTCAATTCACAATTTTGATGAGATGTGAAAATGGGCATATACGCATACTGTTGCGGTAGAGGGAAAGAATTTCCTTTCCACTGCAATAGTATATTTGTTCAACTCACATTTTACTAAGGCAATACTTTGCATATATGCTCAATTCTACATCTCATCAAGATTATGTATGATTTTAAAGTGTATCTACGCCTTGCAGTGATAAGAAGAATATCATAAGACTTCTTTTCCTCTACCACAACAGTATGCATATATGCCCATTTCCACATCTCACCAAGACTGAACTGTGAATTGTATCTACGTTCTTGAATACTACCAAGAATATTTTAAGACTTCTTCTTCTCATGTATTTCTACAGCTAAGTGAACTAATTTCTTACAACAAATGTGTTTTCAGGAAATTCTATAAACAATTTTTCATGGTGTCAAACTTAAAGGTTTTAAGACCATCTTTAAAACAAATGTGTTTCAAATGTGTTCTACATGCGATACGGCTGAAGATGACCTTTAAATAGTCGAAACTAGTCCCATTATATGTTTAATTAATAAACACTATTTAATTTGTATTGAAAAGTTGGAATAACTCGCTTATTATTTTATTTGGTTTAATCAAAGTTCAATACGGACCCAAAAAATAAAATTAATTTCTCTAGAAGCTCAGCTTTGTTTTAATAAATAGGCTTTATTTTAGTAATAAATAAGTGGCTTTAATCCAGACAATTATATTTATTTATTTATTTATTTATTTTAATATTCCTTCTTAAAGGGACTTGGTTGGTCCAGAAGAGATGCCTAACTTGATGGTAAATTGAGTTCCTTTGTGAACCCTGTTGTTGTTAATGTTGTTTTCATTTTTGTACAGGGGTCAAGACACTTTTGAACTATGGCATTGGAGAAAGCTCCTTAAAGTTCTATGGACTGCAAAGAGATAAGTTCCCATTACAGGAAATCAACCCAGGCTGATCATTGGAAGGACAAATGTTTCGTTTGTCCATCTCTAGTCCCGTTTCTCTACGGGGTTGGGTATGAAGTGAGATGAATTTGTCATGGCGGGTTTTTATGACCGGATGCCCTTCCTGACGTCAACCTCGTCAGAGGAGTTAATGAGATGAACGAATGCCATGACATATGATAGTTGGAAGGGAGAGGGTGAAACCCAGTGCCAGTACATAGCCTACTCCTGTCGAATAGCACCAAGGGTCTGCTTAAGGCTTAACGTCCCCATCCCAGGATGAGTCACTATCAACAGCGTCATATGCCCTCGCTCTATATGAGCACTGTGGAGAGGTTTGGAATTTAATCCAGGCTTTTGGCACACAATCAGTGATTAGAAATTGTATACCACCACCTCCCTCTACCCTGCCAGCCAACATTCTGATGGTGAAAATTGTATATTATTTGTAACATTAGAAATAAGAAATGGAAAAGTTCTGTAAGTGGGCAGAAATGCCTGTAGAACAATAAATCAAATAAATACATAAAATGACCAACAATAGCAACAACAACAAGAAAATAAGAGGTGTTTTTTTATCTTCTGCAGAAAAATAAATCACAGACATCAGACTCGGGGATGGAGAAGTTAATTCTCAGACTTTTTATGTGGAGCTGATGATGACCAGGACAAAAATGGTGATATGAATCTAAAGATTTAAATATTTTTAAAGAGAAAAATATATACCAGATACCTTAGTTAGAAAAGCACTTAATTATGATTTATTATTTAGTAAATGAAACAAAATATAATGCAAGACACAAAAATGTCTATCAGAACCTATACTTACCATGATGGTGCTTGGCCAGGATTTACTGTATTTTGCTGTGCTGTGTGCAGGTCCTAAAAGTTCATCACATAGAACTCGCAGTCTTTTCTCCAGGCCTGTGAAGGACAAGACTGTGTGTGTGAAGTGCGTTCCAGATTATTGCAGTATAAATTTCTTATATCATACATACAGTACATACAGGCTATTCTACATCAAAATGGACAAAACCCAGCAAAATATTAACTGAGTATTCTGAACATTTCAGATATTAGCACCAAAATCAAGATAATGTAAAAAAATATGTTCGAAATGTAATAGTGCTTACACTGCTTACACAGAAAGTTGTCAAAATTATTAATTAATGTAAGAATTGCACACAAGTGCACATAATGAAAGAACATTGCTTTTTACAATAGGAGCTGATTGAGTTTCTCCTGTTTTTACAGTTGGTAATAAACTATATCTGTCACATGGCAGGATGCAGAGATCATATACGCAGTCCTGTTGAAGTTCGTGATTTGTTTTTACATATTTTGCGTTGGTCACCATGCACTGCTAATCCCGTTATCAAATGACGATGGTGTTGTTTGGGTCCTGTCCATGACTGATCTAGCATTGCATTTATGGTGTAAAACTCCGTCCGTATTGTTTTGTCTTTCTTGTACAACTTTTGCCCAGTTTCCCCTGTGAACCATGTGACCCTGTCGCTGTGGGGAGGCTTGCATGTCCCAATGAAGCAGATAGCCGAGCCGCAGGTGCAACCATATCGGATGGTTATCTGTTGAGATACCAGACTAACGAATGGTTCATAGAAAATGGGGAGCTACCTTCTGGAAGTTGCAAGGGCGGCAGTCTAGATGATTGACTGATATGGCCTTGTAATAATACTCAACATGGCTCAGCTGCGTTGATACTAATAAACGGCTGAGAGCAACGCGAAACTACTGCCGTAACTAACTCCCGAGGACATGCAGCTCTCTCTGCACGAATGATGTGTTGATAGTGGCTTCCTCCCGGGTAAAATATTCCGGAGGTAAAATAGTCCCCCATTCGGATCTCCGGGTGGGGACTATACGAGAGGGGGTGATCATCAGGAAGATGGATACTAACATTCTGCGAGTTGGAGCGTGGAATGTTAGAAGTTTGAATCATTGTGGTAGGTTAAAGAATCTGAAAAGGGAGATGGATAGACTAAAGTTAGATGTAGTTGGTATAAGTGAAGTACATTGGCAGGAATAACAGGATTTTTGTTCAGGCAACTACCGAATTATCAACACAAAATCAAACAGGGGAAATGCAGGAGTTGGTTTAATAATGAATAAGAAAATAGGGCAGCGGGTAAGCTACTACAACCAGCATAGTGAAAGAATTATTGTCATCAAGATAGACACCAAACCAATGCCCACCACAATAGTGCACGTTTATATGCCTACTAGTTCAGCAGATGATGAGGAAATCAAAAGAATATATGAAGAGATAGAAGATTTAATACAATATGTAAAAGGTGACGAGAATTTAATTGTGATGGGAGACTGGAATGCAGTGGTAGGCCAAGGAAGAGAAGGCAATACAGTAGGAGAATTCGGATTGGGACAAAGGAACGAAAGAGGAAATCGGCTGGTTGAATTCTGCACTGTTCATAATTTAGTCCTTTCCAATACTTGGTTCAAACACCACAAACGACAGCTGTATACATGGACGAGACCTAGAGACAATGGAAGGTATCAAATAGACTTCATTATGATTAGGTAGAGATTCAGAAACCAAGTGTTGGATTGCAAAACTTTCCCAGGAGCAGACATGGACTCTCACCACAACTTGTTAGTCATGAAATGCCATCTGAAGTTGAAGAAATTAAAGAAAAGAAGGAATGCAAGGAGATGGGATCTAGACAAGTTGAAAGAAAATAGTGTGAGGGATTGTTTCAAGGAACATGTTGCACAAGGACTAAATGAAAAGGCTGAAGGAAACACAATAGAGGAAGAATGGATAGTCATGAAAAATGAAGTTAGTAGCGATGCTGAAGAAATGTTAGGAAGGAAGAAGAGATCAACTAAGAATCAATGGATAACTCAGGAGATACTAGACTGATTGATGAATGACAAAAATACAAGAATGCTAGAAATGAAGAGGGCAGAAAAGCATACAGGTGATTAAAAAATGAAGTGGATAGAAAGTGCAAGGTAGCTAAGAAAGAATGGCTGAAGGAGAAGTGCAAGAATGTTGAAAGTTGTATGGTCCTAGGAGAGGTAGATGCTGCATACAGGAAAATTAAGGAAACCTTTGGAGAAAGGAAATCTAGGTGTATGGATATTAAGAGCTCAGCTGGAAACCCACCTCTACGGAAAGAAGACAAAGCAGAAAGATGGCAGGAACATATCCAACAGTTGTATCAAGGTAAAGATGTAGATGATTTGGTTCTGGAACAAGAAGAGGGTGTTGATGCTGATGAAATGGGAGATCCTATTTTGAGGTCAGAGTTTTACAGAGCTGTGAGAGACCTACATAGGAACAAGGCACCTGGAAGTGATGACATTTCCTCTGAATTACTGACTGCCTTAGGAGAAACGAGCATGGCAAAGTTATTCCATCTAGTGTGTAAGATGTATGAAACAGGAGAAGTGTCATGTGATTTTCGGCAGAATGTTGTTATACCTATTCCCAAGAAAGCCGGTGCTGACAAGTGTGAAAACTACCATACCATTGATTTAGTATCTCACGTCTACAAAATTTTAACACTTATTATTTACAGGAGAATGGAAAGACAAGCCGAAGCTGAGTTGAGATATCATTTTGGCTTCGGAAGAAATGTAGGAACACGTGAAGCAATCCTGACTTTACGTCTGATCTTAAAGGATCGAATTAAGAAGGACAAGCCCATGTATATGGCGTTCGTAGATCTAGAAAAGGCATTCGATAATGCTGATTTGATCAAGCTATTTAAGATTCTGAAGGCGATTGGGATCAGATACTGAGAACGAAGAATTATCTACAATCTGTATAAAAATCAGTCTGCAATGATAAGAATTGAGGGCTTTGAAAAACAAGCAGCAATCCAGAAAGGAGTGATGCAAAGCTGCAGTCTGTAAACCCCCCCCTTTCAATGTGTATATAGAATAGGCAATAAAGGAAGTCAAAGATGAATTTGGAAAGGGAGTCACCGTCCAAGGGAAGGAAATAAAAACCTTGAGATTTGTCAATGATACTGTTATTTTATCGGAGACTGCAGAAGATCTTGAGAAGTTGCTGAATGGTATGGACGAAGTCTTGCGTAAGGAGTACAAGATGAAAATAATTAGGTCCAAAACAAAAGTAATGGAGTGCAGTCGAACGAAGGCAGGTGATGCAGGTAATATTAGATTAGGAAATGAAATGAAGTCTAAAAGGAAGTAGGTAGGTGAATATTGTTACTTGGGTAGTAAAATAACTAATGATGGCAAAAGTACATAGGACATAAAAATTGAGACTAGCACATGCAAGGAAGAGCTTTCATAAAAAATAAATTTGCTCACTTCAAATATTAACATAGGAATTAGAAAGATGTTTCTGAAGACTTTCATCTGGAGCGTGGTATTGTATGGAAGTGAAACATGGACAATAACTACCTCAGAAAGAAAGAGAATAGAAGCTTTTGAAATATGGTGTTACAGAAGAATGGTGAAATTGAGATGGATAGATCGAATCACGAATGAAGGGATACTGAATCGAATTGGTGGAAAGGAGATAGATTTGGCAAAATTTGATGAGAAGAGAGAGAATGATAGGACACATCTAAAGACACCCAGGACTTGCTCAGTTGGTTTTTGAAAGAAGTGTAGGCGGTAAGAACGGTACTGGTAAACCAAGGTATGAATATGACGAGGAGATTAGAGCAGATGTAGGATGCAATAGTTACGTGGAAATGAAAAGGTTATCACAGGACAGAGTGGCATGGAGAGCTGCATCAGCCAGACTATGGTCTGGTGACTCAAAACAAGAACAACAGTTGTGAAAGGGAGCGAGAATCTTATTTGTAGGTCCTCCATCAGGAAAGTTTCTTTTGCGAGTTTGTACACTAATCTTGATGGGGTGTATTTGGACAGTCCTAGAGCTAACTTTAAGAATCAGGTCTTTGTTTTCTCCATATTATTGAGGTTCTTTACACTGAGATTTTGCTAAATGATTTCTATACAGTAACATAGGGTCGGAGTGGTCTTAGCTTCATAGAGTTTTAAGGCAGAAGGAAAACTTAGGATTTTTAAATCCTTGATGTTGAATATTCCCTTGATCGCAACCATGGCTCTCTCCATAATGTTTAATCTAAACGACTTTGTTGCTGGCTGCAGAGTTACCCCTAGTTACCTGAAGGAGTTCACAATTTCCAATGGCTTCTCTTTTATCAAGATGATGTCTTCCTTCTATCTTCTCCCACATTTTCTGAACACCACACTGACTGTTTTCTTCTGATTTACTTCCATTTTATTTCGGTCTACCCAGTTTATAAGGAGGTTAAGTGAACTTTGTAAGTTGTTTCTGTTTGTTAAAATTATGGTATAAGATGTTGTTTATAATTTCTAACACCCATATTTCATTTCCTCACTTGTGAAGTTTTGAATTTTTTTTTTTTCCCTTTCTTTTTGCTAGTTGCTTTACGTCGCACCGACACAGATAGGTCTTATGGCGACGATGGGACAGGAAAGGGCTAGGAGTGGGAAGCAACCGTGGCCTTAATTAAGGTACAGCCCCAGCATTTGCCTGGTGTGAAAATGGAAACCATGGAAAACCATTTTCAGGGCTGCCGACAGTGGAGTTCGAACCTACTATCTCCCGAATACTGGATACTGGCCGCACTTAAGCAACTGCAGCTATCGAGCTCGGTTTGAATTCCCTTATATCATGCGATGATTACCCACAAGAAGCACATTCTTACTGAACAAGTGAATATCACCGCAGCGCGGCTTCTACTAAAGTGCTCAGAAGCTGAAATCTCTACTCGGTTGCATAAAAGTTAAGGTGTGAGCTTTGAAAATTGCACGTAACTACAGGAAGACCCACAAAGTTTTGTAAACACAGTCCGTCTCCTGCTTTGAAAAGGAAATCAAAGCAATTTTCTTAATGTGGGGTAGCAGGTAAAAGTTGATAAATATGTTTCTAGAATATGTTAATAAATAACTAAATTCTTCGGACAGTTATTGTATCTTCACAACTGAAAAGAAATTAAGGCCCTGTCTTTAATAATTTGTTCATAATATTTCAGTCAAAAGGAGACTACTGGAAGATTATACTATGTAATATATAGTCTATTATATAATAATATATATTATAGTATAAACATTTTATAGCATGATGAAGGCTGTTGGAATGAAGGGAGTTGATCATCATCATTTTCATTTTCCCTTGTCCAGCTCCTGCCTGGTCAGGGTGTTGATGGCACTTCTCCACTGTTGCCTCTCCTTTCACCACTCCTCTTCAGTGACTGTATTCCAGGCCCGTCTTCTTTTTCTTATACTGTTCTTGACAGAGTCCATCCATCTTGCTCTGGGCCTTCCTCTTGCCCTCTTTCCTTCTGTCTTCACCTCCAACACTTGTTTTGGTATCCTTCCCTCCTCCATCCTCATAACATTCCAAACCATCTCAATTTATTCATCTCCACCCCATCACTCAGTTTCTTTTTTACCGCTATCTCTTTTCTGACCTCAATATTTCTTACTGTGTCTCTCCATGTCTTTCCTACCACACTCTCAGGAACATTCGCCTGAATTATACTCTCATTTCTTGCTGTCAAAGTAAAAGTCTCTTATGCATACGATAACATAGGGTTAGATGTATATTATCTCCTATTAATTATCAACAGGGCCCAAATTTTAAGATGACCTAAAAATGTTTTTAAAATGACCTATAAAATGAAACCAAATATCCCATAAAATGACCCGAAAAATTAAAAAACGACCTAAAAATTTGAATGAAACCGACATAATTTTATCACACAAAAAATGCAAACAGACTACATCACTCTATGTTGAAATGATTTTAACAGGTACCTAATACAATTTTAATTATTATTTGACAAATACGAATTATTTGCACACAAATACTGGTTATTATTGCAGTCTATTATCTGGCACTCCAAGTTCTGTGTTCTTTTCTTCAAGGAAAAGAACACTTCATGGTATGTGGAACTTTAAGGCTGCAACATCTGAAGAACAAAAAAGAGAGAATTTCGCCATTAGGTACTCAAATTCTTTATCGGATTAAAGGTAATAGGAACAATGTGCACTTAAAATACAGGACAGGCTATAGAGGCTTACTTCACTCCGGGTTACAGTAGATGACTGTGACCATTCGTAGATTCTCACAGGAAAAAGAACGACGATTGTCTTTTAATGTTATTTGCTTTACGTCCCATTAACTACTTTTACGGTTTTCGGAGACGCTGAGGTGCCGGAATTTAGTCCCGCAGGAGTTCTTTTACGTGCCAGTAAATCTACCGACACGAGGCTGACGTATTTGAGCACCTTCAAATACCACCAGACTGAGCCAGGATTGAACCTGCCAAGTTGGGGTCAGAAGGCCAGCGCCTTAACCATCTGAGCCACTCAGCCCGGCACGACGATTGTCGACCAGCACGTTCTTGTACTTTGAAAAGCTCCTTTCAACGTCTACAGATGCTATTGGAGCATACTTGAAGTGCACTAAATCACTGGATGTAAGTTCTTCTTCAATGTCAATAATACTGAAATCTTCACACGCCAAAATCCGAGAGATGGAGCACAAAACATTAAAACCAAACTTCTTGTCAAGAACACGTTTCAGTTTGTCTGACACTGCCACTCCAGAATCGCCATGAATGCATTTTAATTCGTCTGTGGCTGTTCTGACTAAATTGATCATTTTTTTTTTCTTTTCTGAGGCTAACAGCTTGCTCCCCCGAAGGTGCAACTTACCCTGTGAAGTTCTGGAACTCAAGGCCTCCTCTTCCCATTATCATGCAACTTTACCTGGTCTACCTCCTGTGGCGAGGGCTCTTATCAGTGTTCAAAATCACATTTCTTTCACAAAGGATGACAAAGAACATTTTCAGAGCTAGTAAAAATGTGATCGTATTAAGTGGTAATAGCGAAATTTCATGACACAGTAAGTGAGGTATTTTTATATAGATTTAATACGATGGGCAGGAAGCAAGAAAACATCTTAATTAAGAATACACTAAAGAGATTTCACTGTATTAGAAACAAGTTGGGGAGCCTCCGTGGCTCAGACGGCAGAGCGTCGGCCTCTCACCGCTGGATACCGTGGTTCAAATCCCGGTCACTCCATGTGAGATTTGTGCTGTACAAAGCGGAGGCGGGACAGGTTTTTCTCCGGGTACTCCGGTTTTCCCTGTCATCTTTCATTCCAGCAATACTCTCCATTCTCATTTCATAGCATCTATCATTCATTAATAAATCACTTGGGAGTGGCGACCCCATCATACTAACAGCCTATATCTGCTTCATTCATTACATCCCTGACCCGGTCAATGACTGGAAAACAGGTTGTAGGTTTTCATTTTCAGAAACAAGTTGAGTGTTACGTTCATCTTCTGCTTGATTGGTATTGGACTATATTCATAGGTTAATCACGAGTATGAAAACAAGAAGTTTACAACATACAGATTCAATTTCATTTATCGCATTGATATAAGAGTTGGTTGCTGGAAAACATGAGGATACAACTTGACAGTAAGAAGCTTACCTTCCTGTACAAGGAACTTAGCAAGACACATCACCCAGTAGTGGTATTCTTTACGAGAATCTAGAGCACTACAGGCGGAGATTTGTTGCTCAATGTACGTGACCGTACAGAGAGGGACCACAGGTGTACCGTGCAGCATACGTATGGCACTCGGCAACATGGAACTGAAACAAAGAATTAAACAAAAGATTATCACATAAGACCATTTTAATGAAGAATACGTTTTAACACATGGAAAGTGTTATCAACAGCCATACAGCACATGCATCTACCGAGTACCACAAAATGCTCCTTGACATTAAATCCACTGTAAGCGGAACTTTCAAAAATGCGTATCTGTACAATTTTTTAGAAATTTGGCCCCAAATATAATGCAGTGATATGCTAACAGAGATATTAGCGTATTCAGCTCTGTCTGTGCTCCCTGATCTCCCTCTCTTTCACATGGATAGCAAAATTTCAGTAGGAAAACCAAGATCAAGTTAATATTAAAAAAAGAACAGACAGATGTACAAAAGCACTCAAGACTACCAGGATAATCTCTATACAGCTAGTTACTGGTTCTTGGAATTAAATTTTCACTCAACTGCCTCTGATATTTTTCACTGAATCGGAAAGTAGAACGACATTTGTAGAAGAAATTCTAAGTGAATTTTGTCACGAGCAATTTTTCTGTAAAAACAACCCGTAAGAGAGATATATATATAATTTTATGATTTAAGATCCCTCTGAAGCTTCCACTCCCCTTCTGGATATTTCCCTTAAATTTCACTGTATTGGAAATATGGAACAAAGAGTTTGTAAAACAAATTCTAAACAAATTTTTGTCATAAGCAGTTTTCCTGCAAAACCTATCATAAGAAAGACAGATTGAGTTTTATATTTTAGGCTGCCTTGGAATAACCCTTGCCAATGAATTATTATAAACATTGAAACTTCTTCAAGCTCACCAGATGATTAATAACCAAAAATCGGTCTTCTTAAAGAAAATATCAAAACTGTTAATTACGAATACTACTACATTACACATTGCAAAATTCTGCACAAATTATCTACACATAGACCAGAAGTAAAAAAGACATACGTAAATACTTGCTCCAATCAGCAGGCCTATTACAGTAATATTCTGAAGTCTGTATTCTCATTGGTAGAAGGGGATAGTCAGTTCATATATTCTCTTGTTTTCCTCATCAAACTTACTCGGCTAGTTAGCATCTAATTTAAACCAAACATTAGGATCTATGATATATCACTCAGCTAATAATGTCAATAACTTCTGCACTACAGCAACCATATATCACTCAGCTAATAATGTCAATAACTTCTGCACTACAGCAACCATAGGCTATGTTGTAAACAAATTATGCAACTAAATGTCTATACAGACTACAGTGAAACTCGGTTAAGAAGTTTTTCAAGGGACCACAAAAAAAAAAAAAAAAGCTTCTTAAGCAGGAAACTTCTTAAAAGGGGTAATGCCCAAAAACTTATTCTGTACTTTGACATACATGTGAAACATACAGCCAACAGATTTCCTTGTTTGTGAACAATACCAAAATAGGCTAATATATAAGAGCTGGTAAAAGAAAACCACAATATAAATACAGTATTAGATTATCATGACATGTATTTTTAGAGATAAAGTAATACTGTAATTGAACACACTGTATTATAAAAATTCTTGATACGAGAAGGGAACGGTTATATAAAACCTTGCACAAGAGATAAAAGAAATACTAAGAACATTAAAATGGTAGATGGTGACCTACATTATGTAAATTCCATTCTGCATTAGACATTAAATACATTTCCAAACACAAAAAGTCTAGGCTCCTACTTACAAAAGAAATTGTCCAGGGTTGACTGCTTTTAGGTTTTTACTGCTTTCTTGAAATATAAACCACTGAGCTGGATAGCTGCAGTCACTTAAATGCAGCCAGTATACAGTATTCGGGAGATAGTGGGTTCGAATCCCACTGTTTGCAGCCCTGAAGATGTTTTTTTTTGTGGTTTCCCATTTTCACATAAGGCAAATGCTGGGGCTGTACTTTAAGGTCATGGCCGCTTCCTTCCCATTCCTAGCCCTTTCCTGTCCCATCGTCGCCGTAAGACCTATCTGTGTCGGTGCGACGTAAAGCAACTTGTAAAAGAAACACTACAAACCTCTCCATTTCCCACATTGCCTTCCATGTGTTCTGAGGCCCACTGACTGAACCTTCCATAAACCGCCTCAGTTTTTCACACCCCCCGACATCTGCTTCAAGTTAACGGCAGCAGACGGGACATCGGCAACTTATTCTTAGAGATTCTTAGAACCTGTTCATAGGCCTATATCGCCCCTGCATTCCTACTAGTTGTCACGGCCACGGGCGTAGTTTCTGGCTGCTTCGCAAGTACCGCATGGACAAGCCGATATTGAGTTTATTTTCCTGCTTTAATCCTCTTCATGCTAAAGGTAATGAAGAAAAGAAAACCAGGTTCGAAGTTGCAGAAATAAGTGCATGTGAAAGTAATGGGGTATTACGTGCGAGTGATAAAGGCGCAGTAGCAACACTAGCGCATCTAAACGTAAACAGTTTCTTTCCCCTCATCCTTGTGCTACGTTCTAATAATGCGATGTAATAATTACGAGTGACACGATAATATAATGCTTAGCTCGTATAAAGGTAAAAATAAAAATAACTTTCAATTTTATGCCAACGCGTGGTATCGCAATGCCTCTGAGTGCGTGTATCAGGCCCCCTCTCACCAACACCCAGCTGGTTATCAGCATTCGTTCAACTTCGTAGACGATCGGGATCTTTTGGCTGGCTGTTTGGCGGCATAATATGTATCAGCTGGCAAGTCGGCTGTTTCCTGCATAGAGTCGGGATGTTTCTTTGTTTCGTAATAGTTTATTCACCTAACTAATAATGGACTCAGAAAATCTTATCAGTTTAGTTTCAAAACGTAATTACCTCTATGACAAGACCCATAAGCATTATTGCAACAACAATGTAAGAGAGAATGTCTGGAAGGAAATAAGCAAGGGAATGAAAACTCAAACAGGTTAAAATATTCAATTTCGTCGTAGATTAGGCCTATACGGTACTTTATTTCACAATTATTGTTGAACTTATTTCAGAATCATATTATCGTTTTGGAGTCCATATACAGTACAGTATGTCAGTACGATAATTGACATGGCTTGGAATGTACAGTATTTACCATGAACAATTTTGTAAGTGGCATTCCCTATGGTTGTCGTTCATGTATTCCTAACAAACAGTACGGTAATGCATAAGAAGCTGCTGTGTTGTGGACAAATATATTTTTCGGTTTTTAATTAATGTTGATGCCACCTCGATTAATGACTTCACCCTGTCGCGGCACGCAACTTACTGCATTAATGTTTTATCAAACCATCCACTGCATGCTTTGCGTTTCCCGTGTAGAATCCCATTAGATTCTATTCTGCTTGATGTAAACGGTGGAGTGGAAATTACAACTGATGGGTTCGATTCGATTCCACAAGGTGAGAGTGAGCATCTGGCATTGGTGTTGTCATGTCATAGCGTGACATCATATGGCCTTGGCAAGCCCAGAGAGGCTCCATGACAGGCACAAACGGTCTAACACAGGGTTCAACTTGCACGGGGACTGGAGGGTTCTAACCATGAGCTGCTTTGAGCGGACGTTTTCTATCTCAAGGGGCTCTAAAATTTGAACTGTTTAACCAGGAAATATATTTACAACAGAACACTTTAAGCGGGATAAATATACATATATCTTAATGCAACCGATCAAGGGACTAAGAATATCACACTTCTTAGGCGGGAAAACATCTTATGCGGGAACTTCTTAACCGAGTTTCACTGTATATTATGTTAGTTCCTCTTCCACCAGTAATCCAATCTACAATTTTAAAAAAACTCTTCAAGGGATCGTGTGTTCGCAGTGAAATAAGCAAAACTACCTACTGCAAGTATAGTATAACAGGAATTCAAAGTATTGTTGAGTTCTGGGATCCATGAAGCCATTCAAATAAAATCTACAAATCTTTGTGTTTCCCACATTTTACTGTCATTAGCTGTATCTTCCCACTGATACAGTTGTAGTGATTGAACCATGATTCTGTATTATTGTTCTTAATGTTGACAATGTGATGCCTAACAAATCAGCAAGTTGTTCCTGCTTAAGAATGGTGCCTTCACCATGTTTCCTTAAGATTCCTAATTTATCTGACAAAGAAAGAGCTTTCTGTTTAACACTCTGACACTTCAATACACCAAAGACTACATGAAACTAACAAGCAAAATTTTCAAGAACTGAGGACTGTGATTGTGGGAGAGAGGTAACAAAGGATATTAGAAAGAAGAATGCTAGTGGCTTTACGTCCCACCGACAGAGATAGGTCTTAAGGCAATGGAATAGGAAAGGCCGAGGAGTTGGAAGGAAGCGGCCGTGGCCTTAATTAAGGTACAGCCCCAGCATTTGCCTGGTGTGAAAATGGGAAACCGTGTAAAACCACCTACAGGGCTGCCGACAGTGGGATTCGAACCCACTATCTCCTGGATGCAAACTCACAGCCGCGCGCCCCTAACCGCACAGTCAACTCGCCCGGTGAAAGAAGAATGAGAAGAAAGATTGAAGGAGAGTTACAAGAGGAACAATATGGCTTCAGGAGTAGAAGATCTACAGTGGAAATCTTTAGCATGAGACAGCTAATGGAAAAGAACTGGGAATATGGAAAGGATCTGGTCATGACTTTCATAGATATAGAAAAGGCATACGATAGTGTACCTAGAGAGAAGGTTTGGGAAACCATGGTTAAAAGCAGACTCAGAAGAGAAATGTTAGAAATGGTGCAAGCAATGTACAACAACTGTGTCAGCAGAGTACTGGCCCCAGTTGGAAAGATAGAATGGTTCAGGAATAAGACTGGACTAAGACAGAGGGGTAGGCTGTCACTTCTTTTGTTTATTATGGTGATGGACAAAACTGTAAAGGAAACAAAGAAAGCCTATGGAAATAAAGAGATGAAGATACTGCTATTTGCAGATGATGTTGTGATCTGGGGATAGGACAGCAAAGAAGTGCAACAACAACTAGATGCACTGAACGAAAAAACTGAGAACAATGGCATGAAAATCAGTACAAAGAAAAGCAAGACTATGGTGATGTCGAGAGGGCAAAGGCAAGGAAAGGGCTCTGTGAAAACTGGAAGTCAGAGTCTGGAAATTGTGGACAGCTTTAAATACCTAGGAAGTGAATTAATGCAAAATGCTAGGGTGGACATGGAGATTGGCAGGAGGGTACAGCAAGGTAATGCATTCTACCAAAGTGTGAAAACTTGTTTGGAGCAAAGAAGTACCAAGGAAAAGTAAAGAGATAATGTATAAAATGTACTATGTAGGCATACTGACTTATGCAGCTGAGACTTGGACTTTGACTACAGGCAAGAGAGTAGAATTCAAGCCAGTGGGATGAAATTTCTAAGAAGTATGACAGGAAAGACAAGGGAATACAGGGTGAAAAATGAAGATGTTAGGGAGGAAGGAAGTTGGAATAGGGAAGCTAAATGAGAGAGTTGAAAAGAATAAACTAAGGTGGTTTGGACATGTAAAGAGGATGGAGGAGAATGGAATTCCAAGACAGATGCTGGAGGCAAAGTGTGAGGGCAAAAGAGGTAGAGAAAGACCTAGAACAAGATGGATTGAATCAGTGAAGAGCGGCATAAGAAGACAAAATTTAGACTGGGACAAGATCGTGGAAGAGGAATGGTGGAAGGAAAGAGGAAGGTGGAGAATTGCCATAAATACCCCAACCCGGCAGGAGCTGGATAAAGGGAAATGGTGATGATGATGACAAGGGTACAGGCTAAAAGCATGCAGGCCATACTTGGCTAAACTAGTAAGTAAAGAGAGATTACTTTACCGGTTAATAACCCTAGTGGGAACAAACAACAAATATTTAACTTTTCTTTCAAGCATTTTTGAAAATGAATTGAAAATATTCCATGAATGACGTGTAAGAGGTGGGATTCGAGTGTGATATAGAGATAATTTTTTAAGGGCTTTTCATGTGTATTATGCGGAATAGTGTATTAGCCCTATCAGTCAGATGTCCATGATCATGGACATCACAAGTACTTAACAGTAATTGCAATAATTGGATCACACTACTCTTTCACATTGTTCATTAAGTAATTATAATGCCATGAGTATGTAAACAATTTATGCACAAAAAAACTAAGGTATATAAAACCATAGAGAAACAAAGACCATGATCATGGAAAGTACCATCATCATCATCATCATCATCATCATCATCATCAATCCCCAACTCCAGTTTCCTGGGTGTGGTGTACAAGCGCTCGCCATCTCTCCTTCTGTCTTCATACATCTTCTGTTCCAGTACATCCTCCCATTTGTGTCCTCTCTCCTCCATATCTGATTTTACCCCTATATTGCACTCAAATCCCACCTCTTACATTTCATTCATGGAATATTTTCAATTAATTTTCAAAAGTACCATATTTCTCCAAATCCAAGAAGACTCTGAATGCACGACGACCCCCACTTTTCCCTTCAAAAAAATTAAATCAGGCTTAAGAAGTGCTTGGTGAAATCATGTGAATGCCTTTCTTGTAAAGTATGCTTTTTTTAGACTATCTTTGTCTTCACACCAACACCAAACATTGGCTTCAGTTATGCTGTATTTTCTTGCGGATGCACAATTATTCTTTATTTCCAAGAGTTTCATAACCATTGAATTAAAATTGGCATCATAATATCAAAGAGAACCCAATGAAAATTTGCCAGCAATATCTATTCCACATCTCTATAATACGATGATCTATCAAGAAAATATTCCTGCTGTCTATAAAACTGTTACTTTTACTAAGCGTCTGGAACAACCAGCTGCCGCTAAATGCATGACGCGCTTGCCAGCTTCGGCCGCCGACTACAGTGGCTAGCGATGTATAATGAAGACGTGGACATTGAAGGTCAATGGGTTTATATCACCATGGTATTGCCATTCCACCCTCGCGTTTTTCACGCATATACCTCACATAATACTAAAAAGAAGGTATAGAGTTTCCACCTTTTCAATACATTGTTATTAAGTTGTACCAATATTATGTTACAACATGTTAACTTTGGGACCGGTTTCGACGCATTTAAAGTGCCATCATCAGCCGATTAAGAGAACAGGGTAAAAGGACTAAATCATAAACAGTTATAAACAGACATAACAAATATAAGGAGTTATTCACAGTAAAAAGTGTGTACGTAGAAATATCAACACTTTTTATGAAGAAGTTTTTAACTTTAAACATACCTCACATAGGTAATAAACTTTCATATTAATCCGTATTGAAGAGCAATATAGTGTAAAACAAAGGCTAAATGTTTCGACCTATTTAATACTTCTAGTTGTAACCTTAATTAAACTTGTTTCAGTCATACCAGAAACCATCAGTCAAATTAAATAAAAATTTAAAAAAAATTCTGCTTTATGTCACACCGACACAGATAGGTCTTATGGCGATGATGGGATAGGAATGGCCTAGGAATTGGAAGGAAGCGGCCATGGCTTTAATTAAGGTACAGCCCCGGCATTTGCCTGGTGTGAAAATGGGAAACCACGGAAAACCATCTTCAGGACTCCCGACAGTGGGGCTCGAACCCACTATCTCCCGATTACTGGATACTGGTCGCACTTAAGTGACTGCAGCTATCGAGCTCGGTGCAGTCAAAATCGAAGTTAAGGCAAGACATGAACATAGATATAATGAAGCAAGCATGAAATTTAATGTAAGACAAGTAAAGATTTGAAAAACACTCATCACAAACACATGTCCTGTGCAAGCTCTCAGTTTTCCTCCAATTTGAAGAATGCACCTCACAGAAGACCAGGTGAAATACTAATACACCAATATTTGAGGAATCTTCTAGAACTCAGTTCAGCTGAAATAAGAGTGAACAGAATGATGTTGATGGGAAAGTGTTGAGATGTTCATTTGTTTCCAATTTGGATCACTGAAACAGCACTTAAAATACCAGCACTTGAGGAATCTTCTATAACTCTGCTCAGGTTTATCTATATTCATGTCTTGCATTAGCTTTGATTCTGAATGATGATGGTCTCTGGTAAGATCGAAACTAGTTTCAACCAATAATGTAAATTTTTTTAAGGTTACAACAAACAGTATTGAATAGGTGGAAATCTTTAGCTTTTGTTTTACACTACAAACCTCACAATTTAATCTTTGATTTCTTTAAAGCTTTCTTGTTGCAGGCCACTGAATGCATTTTTTTGTATATTACGCCTTTTTAAGCTATCTATGTCTTCACGCTAACGCGGAACGTTGGCTTTAGTTACGCCGTATTTTCTTGCGGCTGCACAATCATTCTTCGTTTCCACGTGTTTCATAACCATCAGCTTAAAAATGCCATCACAATATTGTTGAGAATCCATTGAAAATTTGCAAGCAATACCTGTTCCATGTGTCTTTACAATACGATGATCCAACACGAAAATATTCCTGCTGTCTGTAAAACAGTTAAATTTACTAAGTGTCAGGCTCAGCAGATGCGTTATAACCCTGCCACTGAACACCCATGGCCTTTCTAAGAATTCAAAGCCTCGTATGTTTTGATGCCATTCTGTGGATTTGAGAAAATAATGTTTTTGTAGAGGCTAATACAGGGACATTTAAAAAAAAATCTATTCAGTGGATTGTAGCTCATCCAGTCGCCTGCCAAGTAGAATGTCATTCTTTCTTCACTATTTCCCAAGAACCAGTGACGTTATGCAACCAGTGGCTGCAACTAGCGACGTAGCCTATAGGACTAATAAAGACGCGGATGTTGAAAATATAGTTTTATGCGCACACAGAGGGTGAAGGGAAGCAGCGTGGTTACCATGATAGCTGCCAGTGGTGTTCATTACAGTTAGGTCACGAATGCTATTTTTTTTGCTATTTGTTTTTATGTCGCACCAACACAGATATGTCTTATGGCGACGATGGGATAGGAGAGGCCTAGGAAGTGGAAGGAAGCAGCCGTGGCCTTAATTAAGGTACAGCCCCGGCATTTGCCTGGTGTGAAAATGGGAAACCACGGAAAACCATCTTCAGGGCTGCCGACAGTGGGGCTCGAACCCACTATCTCCCGATTACTGGATACTGGGCGCACTTAAACGACTGCAGCTATCGAGCTCGGTAGGTCACGAATGCAGGACAACCCTTGATTTTTCACAGATTCTGAGAAAAAAAAAATGTTGCCTTGGATTCAGAGAAATATGGTATGTATCTCAGGTAGAATTTCATGAAATATCTGGGCTACATTTTCCTATGACCAAACAAAGAGAATTGTTTAAACTTTAGTACAAATTAGTAGGTCAGGGTTTCAATATACTTCAGGAACTGAGTTTGTATAATAAATCCAGAAAGGTCAACATTCCAACAAGCAAAAACAACTGCTCAACAGAGGGCAAATGGTAGTAACCTGTCTACACTTACCTCCTACAATGAGTCTGAATGCAGGCTAGTGGCAGCGTGCTAATATCACGCTCAGGGTACAGCTCAGCAAAGTTTTTGTGGGACGCTGATCTCTGTACAGGATCGTTACTGTTTCCAAGGAGCAACCTGCACAGAACACATAATAAGAGCACTATAAAAAGAGCCACACCACTCATATTGATACGACTGGGATGCTAATGATTTTATATTGATCACACAACAAGGCGTGTGACCTCTGAAGAGCCGTAGTGCAGGTCTTTTTTAAGTAGACGGCCTACAGAGTTCACGATTATAGCTTTGAAGATGCCACCTAATCAATAATATTACAATATCAAGTACATGTATTAATATTTAAATATACATTATGATCATGTTATAATAATAAATGACACCATAAATTAAAATAGTAATTTCATTAGTTTGAAATATTGTTCTGCTTGGAGTTCACATGCATATCAATATACTTTTCAATTCACTTACACAGTCTGGAAAACTTTTTTTAATGTTAAAAAGAAGCTGAAGAACATTTATTGCCTTTTTAAAAGGCAGTGTTAAGTAAAACTAGAATTGTGAACACAAATTGTATTAAATGTAAATAAATTACACTTAAATACCATATTTACTCGAGCCGTAGACCCCCCTTTTTCCCCCACTTTTACAGCTAAAGAAGTAAAGGCGGTTCCAATATGTGTTAACCTCAAATTTTGTGCAGTGAACACATGACTCCTAGGCCATAAAGAGCAATAAATTGTATATGTAAACATTCTACAGTATCCTTTAACAAACTTATGGATGTATTTGAGTTATACTGGCTATTTTCATTGGAGGGCAGTATTTCTAAACGTAAAAGGGCAATAAATGGTGAACACGAATTTCAGACCTACATATAAAGTAAATATAGTTCGTTTTAGTTACTCATATCACGTCATTCATTTCACCTCATTAATTCCTTTGATGAGGTCATCAGGAAGGGAAAACGGTCATAAAAACTCATTACAAAGATTCTCCTAATTCATACTCGACCCAGTAGAGAAAAGGGATAAGGATATCGTATTATCATATTATGCAATATTGATACAAAATAACTTCATGACCAGTCATTTATCTCTGTCAGTTGAGCAGTAGGCCTACCACACAGTAAACCTGAGTAAAACCTGATCACTGCTTTCATTTGAATTATATTACTTGCACCGCCAACTTCCCTGCTACCGGCGTATTGGCATTCCAGGTGACATCATTTTCACTGTCATCTCATCACCCATGCACTGCAATCAAGAGCTTTCAAGGTTCCGTCTTCTTGAACCTATTAAAAACAGTTTCATTCCCGACTATAGAGTCCAAACAGTGCGAATCTATTTCCAAATGGTTTCTGGAAATGGTCTCTGATATTCCCAGTTGTGTACGTGTGTACGAATAAAGCCGTACTGAAAAAAGCACGCCAACACACCAGCTGATAACTAGCGTATGTTACGAGCTGTACTTCCGAATGTAATACATAGTGACTGGAACCATTCTTTTGATAAGTGCAGCTGTCGAAAGCCACACCATTATTTTAAAGTATATTTCATGCTTGTTCTCTACGTTTATCACATCAGGATTTACTTAAACAGCTGTAAATGAGATAAGAGAGACCGCATAGTTTAGGTTAGTTATGCTATCACCCGGATAGTGCCAAAAGTTCCAAGATGGAAAAAATAAAAATAAATAACAGGGAAGTTTGCTGCATTTATGGATACTTACAGGTTTGGCAGTAATGTGTTTTATTATCATGTTTATTTCGCACGTTTGTTGTCTCCATTTTTTTTATTAATGCATAGCCAAGTATGTTTTGTTTGTTTCAAGGAACGTCCAAGACAAGGAAAATCCGATCCCTGCGGATTTAGTCACCAGTGTGGAAGTAATTGAATTAAAAAATGAAAATTGGGAATATGTCTTTCTTATTCAAACACAACTGCTAAAATACCGGATTAAGTAGTTGTATAATGATTTCGGTATATAAGTGAATATCCTAAGTTGAGCTGCAAAATTTCATTATAAGTTACAGTATTAAAATTTCGTCATACGATTGCAATATGATTCTTGACCATGAGAGTAGAAAGTTGAATGTAGCTTATAAAATTGTCATACTTCAAATTTCTGTGTAGTCAACATGGCGGATGTTTTTAGCAATAATGAAAAATGTTTTACTATTGATGATGCCTTTGAAGAGGAGAATGATGAAGCTATTCGTGTGTACGGCTCAACGACGGAAAGATCACCTCTCAAACCGAAAAATCGTAATGTAATAACGGAAGATAGCATTATTGTTCGGATTGAAGACCCGACCAGGAGTTCACGGACCATCACCAGTACGGCACCCAGGTTCAAGAGTACAGATGACGTGAGATTTTACTTCCAGTAACTCTTGCTATAAGACTAATCTTTATGGGTAATGAAGTTCATATCTAAAGGTTTTGATGTCATGGTTCGAAATTCCTGTTTACCTATTTGCTTCAAGTACATCATAGATACGACCACATGTTTACATTTGTTTGAGCCTTACAGCCTTTTTGTTTAATTTTAATCACGTCACAGTAATTATATTATAAATAAGCATGACAGCTCGAAAGTTCAATTTATTGACGTGTGTCAATCTCGTACAGTGACTCACTATAGAAATATGGTAACCAAAGCCTTTACTACGAAAATCGTTAAAAGCAAGTGGGGACATAAAATCAATATTATTTTCATTATTTGTTAGGTACGTTGGTGAGTAAAGCAATCGTTGTAATTGGATAATTTTTATAACGTTTTAAACTTACTTCTCACACACACACACACAAAAAAAAACCCAACCTATGTTGGCCTGAGTTACGATATATTAAACGATCACTTTGTTAGTGATCTTGCCTGCTATACAAATAGCAACAACCGTGAACATTTCTCAAGTAAAGTAAATTTGTTTCCTCATTCTGAGGTGCAGCTCTTTTTAGACACGCCCCCAGTGGAGGGGAGTTACATGTACCATTTTTAACCACATATCAACCTTCCTGCCATTCGTAAATCTCTGGCAGTATGGTACCGGGAATCGAACTTCCCGAGAACGGCAGCTAATTGTGCTAACCATTACTCTGGCAGACATTCTTAATTACAAAACACAGACATATAGCACGATTGATGTATGCTTAGAATGCGCGTTTGGATATGAAACTATTCACGTATTTGTGCGACGTCATCAGAGCTGCAGTAGGCCCACGCTACAGAGGCGGACATTTCTGAACTACGAAACACAGATGGACTGCATGACTTTGACGCGTGTTTTCATTGCGTGAGTTGTATGGACGAATCTATTCACAAATTTGTGCAATGTCATCTGAGCTGCAATAAGACTTGTACCCGCTTCAAAGTGGAATCGTTCTTCTCTGACGAATTTCGTTGTGGGCTCTTGTATGCAAGATTTATTTTTTCATGTTCTTCGTCTTGAAAAGCCAGGGGGGTCTAATACACGAGTAAATATGGTATTGTATCCAGGGTATGTATTTTTAACTTATGCCTATTACAGTATTAGCATTACTACTTACAACTATTTTAAAATGCCTACCCCTTTCAAGAGACTACCCTTGTACAGACTTTTTTTTTCTTTGTCATGGAACCATCGCTGGTTGTTTAATACAGGTTTCACTGGTTTTTTTTTTTTTTTTTTTTAAATCTGAAAACTAGCTGCTGTTTTCTGCATTCATATTTCTCCACGCCATATGCAGTGCAGCTATTTCTAATGAGTCTCCTCCTCCACTGCTGTCTGCCCTCTGGGCTGCTTCAATATTAAATTCTTTTCCATCAGATCTTGTCCCATCAGAACTATCCACCTCTACTTTGCACGCCCTTGCTCCCCTTTCCCTCAACATACAATCACACAATCCTTTCAACAAGACAGTTATCGTCTTCATAAGATGTCCAAACCAAGGTTAAGAAACCTTGCCTTTTGAATCTTAGTGCCAATGTTGGTAGCTTTCAGTGTATACCCTGTACGTAGTCATTTTGGATGTAATCCTTCCTGGTGACACTGAATTTCGATCAAAGTATCCGTGTCTCTGCTACCTCTAACCTGCTGATCAATCGGAAGCCATTTCCTTTGCAGTTTCAACTTAGTTAATATATAACCTTTAAGTTTTCCAGTCTGTTGGAACTAATGTCAGATAATAAATACCGTATTTACAGGAAAAATACCCACATATTTTTTAAAAAAATTGAGGCACGAAATTGGATGCGGGTTTTATTTGAGTCAATGTTGGGATATATTTAAAATCAACCTTCCTAAAGTTAGGGTGCAGGAATAATACCTGCATTTTTTTTTAAAATTTGAGGCACAAAATTAGGGTGCGGGTTGTATTTGAGACAATGTTGGCATTTTTTCAAAATCAGCCTTCCTAAAGTTAGAGTGCGGGGATTATTTGGTGGCGGGGATTATTCGCGTAAAGACGGTAAATACAAGAAAATACCTGAAAAAGAAAACATTTCATTAATAACAGAACATACCTAAAACATACCTAATGACAGAATGACATGTTCCATTTTTCAGGTATATTCTGTTACTAAATTTTTCTCTTTTTGTTCTTCTTTATTTTTTTACGTACCGTAAAAAATTGTTTGAATCTGATCAAAAAACTTTAAAAAATCCATTCTCTGCAGTTAGACTGCAATGTAAATTTGAAATTTTGACAATTCAACTTTGATGATGTTAGATCCATAAATTAATTTTTATTTTGTTCATATTTTCAACTAATATTTAAATTTAATTGTTGACTGATTTCACCTCACAAGGTGGGGTGAATAACATCAATAACTTATTTTTCATAAAAGAATGGAATCAATCTACCAATATGTAAATCCGATCACTATTATGAGTTTAAAAAAATAAAATATTTGTAACAATGTATCAAATTTTATTACAGTCTTAATATGTGAAAATACTACAGTAAACTTAACTCAAACAGTGGTAAGTGTTATACAAAACATTTGAATTACAAATGATTCCCAAACAAATCTAAATTACATACTGTAAGTTCCAAGTGGTAAAATGATATACAAACATTAAGGAAGATTTATTCATAATCATTTATGGCATTAAAGGGATACGATACATGAAAGGAGCGCCCCCGAAGATTACGATGATTCATAACCAAGTTGAGAAAAGTAATCGGGCATTCCTGGGCAGAGTCAGAAATTTACTGGAAATAACTTGACGGCTGATCCTTTCATAACAGAAACATCCACATCCGAGCCCTTTTCAGGGCTACAGTTAAAAATCATCTCTATTAACATAGAAGGCATCAACCAGCCAAAGAAGAACTGCTATGAGAATGACGCAATCAGCACCAGTGTAAAGATGTGGAGATTTTCCTGGTCCTTTTCAGTGTTTACGTTTGTCTGTGTCTTATCTGTTCCTTCCTCTTCGATGTCTTAAAATAAGTTCTTATAAAAGGTAAATTATGACGACTTTATATGAAAGAAATATAGTTTTACTTCCCTTTGTATCTTATGCCCAGGTGAAAACCTTGTCCTGTGTTACTGTAGTGTATTAATCAACGAAGTTTAGATTTGAAACAATGTTTTCTTGAATGAAACTAGAAAACATGAAAGGAAAACTAAAAACATGCTCAAAAATTGCCAAGCTTATAATAATCATAATGATGAAAATATAACAATGTAATTAATTGCCAGATCACTTACCAAGAACCAAGATCGGGAGAGAACATGAATGCTCGACCAGTTGACAAAGACACCAATGGGCATCCATTCTCTGTTAAGAGGGAACTTAAGATTGTCACCATTGTCCCTGTAACAAGGAAGAGTTATGTCATATTTATTAAAGATTCTGTAGTTTGCGAGTACAACAGAATGAGAATTAACACGAGCACAGCCGTATTTAGGCAAGGGCCTTATGGGTCCAGGACCAGGGTGGCAAATTTATGGGGCGGCAAAAGTTAAAAGCTCTGATAGTTTAGAAATGACTTTTTAGAGAGCGTGCACTTTCGTCATATTCAAAAGCGAACACTCCCAACATGAATAATGGAATTTTTTTTCTGCTTATGTGAAAGCCGTCGGTAATAATATTCTTAATACCAACAAGTGGACAGCAAACTACAAGCCGCAGAAATGAAGTTCCTACGAACTATGGTACAGAAGACAAAAAGGGACAGGGTAAGGAATGAAAGAATAAGGGAGCAAGCTGGTGTGTACCCATCCCTGAATGAAAAAGTGACAAGGGCCCGTTTGAAATGGTTTGGCCATGTCAAACGAACGGACGATGGAAGGACAGCAAAACAATGGCTACACACAGTCGTGGCCGGAAAACGACCGGTAGGAAGACCTAGGAAGAGGTGGCTGGACCAAGTGAAAGAGGACATAGGAACAAGAGGAATCAGCTGGGATGTCGTCTTGAGAGAAGAGTGGTACATGGACAGACAGAAGTGGAGAGTGCTCGTAAACCACACCCGGGCAACTGGAGTGGAAAACTGATGATGATTTAGTTGTATTAATGTTTGATATTTTACCTACTGTATTACTTTATTCATTATATTACAATAATAGTTTTTGCAATTTTATCTTATAAAGTTTAAGGAAAGGGAGCGCAAAATTATTTGAACCCAGAGGTTCCATTAGTTAAATTCGGCCCTGAATAGTAAGGAAAAGAGCACCGTGATCAGTGTGAGAGGGAATAGGGCAAATATCTCAATAGATCAAGATCACATTGAGCAAGTGTCAGCTTTCAAATATCTTGGAAGGCACAATAACAGAGGATATGAGGTGCGCAGGAGAGGCAAAGAATCAAGGTCATCAACAGAAAGAAAAGGCTCTTCTGTGAATGCTTGGACAGTGTTATGAGGAAGGGACAGGTGAAATGTTTTGTTTGGGGTGTAGCTCTACAGTACACTGAGTAAGACCTAGGTGCTGAGGATGGAGGAGGAAAGGAGAATGGTAGCATCCAATCTGTGGTTGTGGGCAGATTTACATATTGCATGGCTTTCAGTGCCGGGAGTGTCCGATGACGTGTTCGGCTCGCCTGGTGCAGGTCTTTCTATCTGACGCCCAAAGGTGACCCGCACGTTTGGATGTAGGATGATGATGATAATAAGGTAAGGAGAGGGTGAAACCTGGTGTCAGCATGTAACCAACTCCCGTCGAATGACAACAAGGGTGTGCTCAAAGTAGACGGTCAAATTACCATCAATAGCGCCATAGAGATCGGGCCAGCTAGGAAGACATCCGGTGAGGGGAAGTGTGCGAGTGAGAAAGCAGAGCCGTGGGAGGAAGAACGCTGACTTCCCCTTCTCGCTCAGTGTTGACATGTAACACTCTGCAAATTTTTAGTTCGTGGAATTTTCTTCCAGCTGTAAATTACAGACATACATAGTCGAAGAATTTTATTTACAAGGGTTACAGATGATAGATGGATTTAAGGAGTTAGAACATAATTTAACCTCTTATTATAGTAGCTGTGAAAATCGTTTTTGTTTATCAATTTGCATAGTCATTATTTAAAAATATAATTTAATGTAAAATTAACTTTATGACGATGTAGATGCACAGTGTAGAATATGGTTTGCTATAACAGTAGGCTACATAACCTGAGCCACATCATGTAACATAAGTCGATAATAATAATAATAATAATAATAATAATAATAATAATAATAATAATAATAATAATAATGAAAAAATGAAATGGCGTATGGCTTTTAGTGCCGAGAGTGTCCAAGGACAAGTTCAGCTAGCCAGATGCAGGTCTTTTGATTTGACTCCCGTAGGTGACCTATGCGTCGTGATGAGGATGGAATGATGACGAAGACGACACATAAACCCAGCCCCAGTGCCAGCGAAATTAACCAATTAATGTTAAAATTCCCGACCCTGCCGGGAATTGAACCCGGGACTCCTGTGACCAAATGCCAGCACACTAACCATTCAGCCATGGAGCCGGACAATAATAATAATAATAATAATAATAATAATAATAATAATAATAATAATAATAATAATAATAATAATAATGAAAATGAAAACCTACAACCTGTTTTCCAGTCTCAGACCGGGTCAGGAATGTAATGAATGAAACATATATAGGCTAGTATTACAATGGGGTCGCCACTCCCAAGGTGATTATTAATGACTGATAGATGCAATGAAATGATAATGGAGAGTGTTGCTGGAATGAAAGATGACAGGGAAAACCGGAGTACCCGGAGAAAAACCTGTCCCGCCTCTGCTTTGTCCAGCACAAATCTCACATGGAGTGACCGGGATTTGAACCATGGTATCCAGCGGTGAGAGGCCGATGCGCTGCCGTCTGAGCCACGGAGGCTAATAATAATAATAATAATAATAATAATAATAATAATAATAATAATAATAATAATAATAATAATAATAATAAGGTAATATACATCAAGAATGAAACACACTACGAGAAAATTGAAAAACTCTTAGATAGTATGCGAAAGAGGAGGATAATTTTTTACGGTCATCTTCTCCTCAGAATGAACTCTAATAGATTACGCGAACAAATCTTTGACTTCTTCCGTAACCGCAAAAACAAACCGAACTGGTTCAAGGAAACTGAAAAAGATCTGGTAGAATTAAAAATTACAGAAAATTCACTATTCGGTCGAACAGCTTAAGTAATAACTAAAGAAGAAAATATCAGGTTCCAAGACAAATCTACATTAAAAGCCAAATCTATTATCTCGGAAGATGAGAGGAAACGAAGATCAGAAATAATGAAGAAATACTGAGCACTAAGAAAAGAACAACACACAGAGAAAGGATTGATTCAATATACCCCAAAGAAAGTGAAACGAAATAATAATAATAATAATAATAATAATAATAATAATAATAATAATAATAATAATAATAATAATAATAATAATAACAATAATAATAATAATAATAATAATTGTTAAACGGTGAGAAAGCAGGGTTTGACTATATGATCGTTTGTCCCTAGCTCCTTAATGTCAAGATTTAATTGCCCTGTTGTAAAATAAGAAATGTGACTTAACGATATGACATATATAACGATATAATGGTTCTCAGGTATAGAAACAAAATATAATTCATGAAAAGAAACAACGTAAAGGGTCTACATATGCTGAGTAAAAGGCAACAATATATGTATGAAAAGATAATTTAAATAACACTTGAAATAATAAATAATAAAATAATGACACCCTCTTCACAAAACGAGCACATACTTGTTTTAAATTTCATCTAGAGCTCTTCAATTCCGAGTCCTCCGTCATCACTTCTGTCGTCCTCACCGGATGACGTGTCGTCGGCTCCCAGCTGGATCACAAAGGACTCGATAATGTCTTCAAGAGGTTCCTCATCCCTCATGAAATCTTTCTCCACCTTCTTTGTGTGTTCACATTTACGCTTCCAGTCTTCAGCGGATATTGACGTGAATTTCTGTCTAGCGAGTTTCTCTACGTCGTCAATAGTGAAGGTGACATTGTGAGAAGCTACCCAGTTCTTCACTTCTGCCCACACTATTTCAATACTGTTTAATTTAGGGTGATATGGGGGCAGTCGAAGGACCGAGTGTCCGTACTGTTCCATGAGTTCATCTAGGACGTAGGTTTTGTGTGCCGGCTTGTGCAATTTGATAAGCTCATAAAGCTCGTGTTTGTACATCATTTCACGGTGTGGAATGTTCCTATTCACTAGCCAGGAGATCATCGTCACTTTTCGTAAACTGGAGGTTGGAGCACGATCTACTTCCTTGTTGTGATATGATGCGTTGTCAATCACAAGAACACTGCGAGGTGGAAGATTAGGTATAAGCATATCTTTCACCCACTTAAAAAAATTGTCACTATTCATATCATCGTGGTAGTCGCCACTCTTGCTGCCAGACTTCCAGATTAGCAGACAGTTCTCGATGAAGCCCATTTCCCCGCCAGCATGTACAACTATAAGTCTTTTTCCTTTTGACATGGGCGCTGATATACCGGATATTGAATCATCAGACCAGCGTTTGCTGGATACATGGGACGTATGTATATAGGTCTCATCCGTGTACACTATAGGCCTATCCTCCGCCCGATACTGGGCAATTTTTTCAAATAAACAAATCTCTTGTATTTTATGTCATGCTTTTCCATCAGCATGCGCTTATTAGTGTTAGTTTTTTTCCAACGATATCCTAATGATCGAAGGATTCACTTGACACTGGTATTGGATCCCTTGAACTCTAAGTCTTTCTCTAACTTTGCACGAATTTTTGAAACTGTAGGTAAACATTTTTCAACTAAATAAAAATTATTAACAATACGACGTACGGCACCTTCGTCAAAGTCGTCCAGTCCAGTAACATTCTTTGTGCGCGTTCTTTTTTTTGTTTGGTGTTTCAAACAGACTGTCCATAGGTTTTCCTAATTCTATCGCTTTTCGTTTTTCGCTCTTAATCCGTGCCACAGAACTTTCTGACACTCCAACAGCTGCTGCTACTCTTTCCTGCACTTTCTTACAATCTATCACAAACTTTTCTTCCACTGCCTCCCTTTCCATAAAGTCTGTAACGTTCGAGATTGCTGCACGAGTCTGACTCTTTAGCACCTTACGATCCAGGCTATTTTTAACGCCTTCCATACTGTCACAGATAGGCCTAACGAACACCACCACTAATCACAGTTACTACACAATGATAAGTTACAAAGCAGCGCGCGTCAGCTGAGTGTACACTTATGCACTAAACTGTCCTTGTAGCAGGACCTCTGTTAGGAGAGAATGCGCTACGCTGAATCGTCCAAAGAGCGCATGCGCAGCCAGACGTCTTCCTACCTGGCCCGATCTTTATGATCTCAATCCATATGAACACTGCAGAGAGGTTTGGAATTGAATCCAGGCTTAATGCACACAATCTAGTAATTAGAAATTGTATACCACTACCTCTCCTACCCTGCTGGCCAACATTCTCATGGTGAAACTTTTTCGACCAATGGAACTCAAATCTGCTAACCACGGTGTCAGACCATATAGACATGACACTTTAACAATCATGGACACCAGGCAGGCTTGCTGTGGGAAAAAAGAGTAAGGAATGGTATTAGTAGAAGTACTAGCTTGGACACTAGCTGCGAAGAGACTGTGATACTGACTAGGCGGAATTTACATATTCAACAGCAATTTCAGTGATGGATAGATTTAAGTCAATACGGACCATAAACGAATAAAACTAGAATGGTTAAAATAATAAATACTAGATTGTTTCTGCTAGTGGTGGCCGTAGAAGGAAAGGTAAATGGAAGAATGAAAGGACAGAAAGAGGATAAAGAAGATACCAAATTGAGTCAGGATAGCAGGAACCTACCAAAAAATGAAGAGGGTGGCTAAAGACACTAGATGGAGGATAGAATGGATAGCAGGAAGATACCAGCATATGTCTGTTTTACTTGGAGGTTTTACATCGCACCATAGCACACAGACTTTTTGGGGATACTTCTTCTTTAATTACAATTGGCTTCACTTTGCACTGACACAGATAGTGTCAGAGACTTTAATTAAGGTGTGGAAATGGGAAACTATGGAAAACCATCTTCAGGGTTGCCGACAGTGGGGTTTGAACCCACTCTCTCCTGAATGGAAGCTTACAACTGCGCATCCCTAACCGCACAGCCCACTTGCCCAGTTTTTTGGAGGATGATTATATGCAAAAGGGCTACCTGTGTGTCAATTTTAACATTTTGTTTTGCTCTACAGGAGGAGGAGGATCATCTAAATTTAAGATTTCTGAAATACGCTATTTAAGGTGATGTTGAATATAAATGTGCACTGTACCTCTCGACTTCCCACTGGGTTCTGACTGCATGATTGGTAGGAGCGACTCATTCTTCACCAACACTTTCCGTGTCTCAACGTCCCACACGTTCACGCCGCCAAGGGATGTTACCGCCATGAACTGCTTTTTACTCCCCATGGCTAATCTTGACACAGGAGCAGGCAACACCAAGGGTGGAAGAGGTCGCTGACCTGCACATAATAAAATATTAATAATAATAATATTATTATTATTTTCCATAAAATTATTCATATTGTACCAGGAAATAGTTGTTGGGCAAGAGCATGGGAAGGATCTCAGGTTGTGTGTGGTTGCTATTGCAGCAGGTACAGAGAAGGATGATATCGCAGGGTGAATAATAGATGGTAATTAAAATTTTTGCCAATATTTATTGATAATCTCAAGCAAATCACCCTGCTTCTCATTCATCAAAATTAAATTTCCAATTGATCTCTTCAGAATGCAATTAAATGAAATATATGCGCTGTTATGATCCGATACATCCACTCGATGTTACCAATGTACAAAATAAAGACCGGTTTTCTAAGATCTCAATACACCCTACGGTTCATCTAGGATCTCTCATATAGACTTAAATTCAAAATAGAACTTCATTCAACCACTTGTCGATTTACCAAGATTTTAAACCGCAAAGAAAATTAAATCCATCACTTGTGGTGGAAACCTTACAGTCTTTCTAAAGTTATTAAACATAATATTAACTTACACTTGCTTTAGCAATTTTCAATCACTTGCTGAAGAAATCCTACAGTTCATCTAAACAAATTATACAGGATTGTTAAATTGTGCACTCGTTATATAACAAGCCCTACAGTTCAAGTTAAGTTATTGTGAAATGATTTCAGTTTACACAACTTCGAAGAGAAACCTAAAGTTCATTGAAATATGACCTGAAGTCTTGTTGAATGACCTCCTACAATTTCTACAAGCAGTAGGATTAGAGTTCACCCGATCAAAAATTATAAAGCACTTTTCATTTGATAAACGTAGCACTGTTGAATGATTGAGTGCCTTATTAAAAGGTCAGTTATTGTCTAAGTGTAATTACTCACTTAAGAAAAGGTAAAATACACTTATAACACCTGCGTTCTGCTCATAAGAATGGATGAAGTACGGTTCTGCAGCTTCATGACTGGAACTTTTGCAGCGAACAGCCTGAACTGGAACTCAGCACCAGCAGCGTACCACGTTCCATCCCACGAAGACACCACGTTTTAATCCCTCGTAGATACCACGATTAATCCCTCGCTGGATACCACGAATATCCCTCGAAGACACCATGAACAATCCCACGCTGGATGTGCCGTTCTAAGTAGTGTGATATTACGACACTTCGCCAAGATGTTTTAAAAAGAAATGTTGAAACACAGGAAAGTTCAATTGGCACTATACAGCGAGTTGTAGGACTATTAATTATCACTAATGAGTTGCATTTCACACTGAAATAAGTCTGAATGCACAGTTTGTACTCGCACTTTTGTACTATGGCATTAAATATGTGACTTGGAATAGCACAGTCTATGTCACAGTTCGAACTGTAAGTCAAGTTACTGTGTTAATAAAATGAGATCGCTTCTGAAGTCGAAAGCACAGTTTTTCACTACACAGTTTATAAGACATGAAATTAGACACTCGCACAGTTCATACTAATCACAGATTATGTCATAAATTCAGTATTAGAATAACTATCACAGTCCGTTAAATACTCGAGTAAATGCAATTAATGTCACTTCTAGAATGTCACTTCTTGAATCTTAATATCCACTGCTTAAATGGTTTTTATGGATGAGTTTTCATAATAAGGGTTCGTATGACCTAATATCATGTAATAGACAAGAAAAATGTTCCACCGATCAATACATTTATTGTGAATGAATTATTGCACTAGTACCAGTTTCGGCCTATCTTGGCCATCATCAGCTAGCACACAAATTTACAGTCATTAGACAAAATTACAAAGATGTTACGTTAGAGCATCCGGATGTCTAATGAAAAATGGAAGTAAAAGATATTGCAGTATGTTGCGTTAAAATATCTCTGATTAAAAGTGGTGATGGTGTTAAACTAAAACCTATTGATTGAGCATGGACATGAGTACATAAACACATTAAAATATATATGCCACATCATAAGACACTAAAAAATATAGTACATTAAACACATTAAAACATGGTATATTTTAAAAACGTCTATTAAAATTTGAGTTCATGTTGCGTTGCATTCATTTTTCAATCCTCTTGTAGTTCTTGTGTTGATTAAGTTCTATTAGGTGAATATCGAGAATGTTCTATGGCTGATATACTTTGTTTTGGTATGTTATAAGAACTCTTGTCATTAAAATTTGAAAATTGAGTACTGTGCAATTCAACTGTTGATGTAGTCAGGTAAGATTTATATATACAGCAAGATAGGGTTTAATTATACAGCAGTTGGTGGTGACACCTCTCTCGTCTATGCACGTTATATGGTTGTTATTGTTGTTGCTGTGGAGGTTATGTACCGATATGTTTGGAGATTTGTTGTGTTCTTGTGTATTATAAATAATAAATAATAATGACCTAATATCACCATAAAATGTCCTTAATATTCAGTTCTTTTCTTACGACACTAATCGAATGTTCAAGGAAATACGTGAAAATCAGCCACACTCAGTCCTATTAATTACTGAATATTTGAGTGGAATAGTACATCAAATAGTTTTTGGAAGTCGCTGGAAGAGTCCCAAGGGACGACTAAGATGGCGATGGATCGATACAGTGCACAACGACCTGAAAGCTGTAAGACTACATCCTGACATGGCCCGTGACCGAATTAAATGGAAACAACGAATCCACACAGCGGACCCTGTGACCAGGCGGGACACACGCTAAAGAAGAAGAAGTACTTCAAATAGTTCACAATCGTAATTGTATACGAGAAATGCGTCTCAAAACTAATGAAATTGTCAATAATTGAAAGTTTAATTTAACATGCTCAATTTCCTAATATGCTTGTCACTGTAAATGATCACGACAGAGTTCAAATATATGAGGAATTAACAAAGTCCATAATACTGTCGAATAGCAAATTAAACACTGGTATTCTCAGTTCTACCTAAATACACAGTCTATATTGCAAGATCACTTGTTCAAGAAATTCGTAAATCTTATACGACGAAACCCAGTTTAATAGAACTTTATAACATCTCACACGTCCACGACGCGGTTGAAATTTCACTTACTATGATCTCGCACAAATTCAAAGTTCTAGAATATGACTTACAAATCTCTCGTGAGGCGCAACGGAGCAGTATGATCTTTAGTCGTGATCGAGTTGTAGATTTCAACTGACCATACCCTTGGGTCGTTGACCTATTTATATTCCGGTGGAAGCAAGCTCAATGGGTCAGGCGACAGAGGGGTGGTTATGTATCACAAGTGGGAAGGAGACGACCGTGGCCTTAATTAAGTTACAGACCCAGCATTTGCCTAGTGTGAATATGGGAAAGCACAGGAAACCATCTTCAGGCTGCCCACAGTGGGATTCAAACCCATTTCTCCTGAATGCAAGCTGATATAAATAGGAACTACTTACAAATCATATTTAAATACAATAGAACCTCGAAGCATCGTTCCCGCAACTGTCGTTTTCCCGTATCCATCGTTTAATGTATTCAGTCCCAAAAATGTTCCATATAAACCAATGTTAAATTTCTCCACATCTATCATTCCTCAAACTATTGTTTTATCGCATCGACCGTCAAAAAATATTTGTCCTCGGCTACAATTTTCCGGCATGGATCGATCGTACGTAAGAAAAATATACACATAAGTTTTCTGAATTTAAAGAGACAGCTGAATTCTCGAGCATATAATAGTGGCAACCTGTTAGACGAGAATGTACAAGTGATTACAGTTGCTAGTCTTGAGCAAGGATCTCGTAGCCTGGAGTGCTGTGCGTAGGTTATTCATGCGCAACCTCACTACGAGCCTCCTGGCGCCAATGCTTCTCCTCGACTCATTAACTGGCCCCTAGAAGTATTCTTATTTACAAGAATTAAAACGGAGGCACTGTAAAACTTAAATTTGCCACCATTTTCTATGTTGGTATTGGCTGGGTAGGACTACCAACTTCGTTGAAAATGAGAAAATTGCGCAGTTTAAAATAGCCATGGCGTGCGCCAGGTAAGTTTTAATTAATCACAGGATTATTAATCGCGTCATACCTTGTGATGTGTGTGGAATGCTAGAGGCACTTTGTTGCCTCCTGCCCAATTGTCTTGTTACAAGCCGGACCTAACCAAGCCAGACCATTAATCTTTTCACTAGCCTGGTCTTGAAACTAATTCCTAAGTTGGCAGCATAGCTTAGCCCGCCGTGACATTGTCCGAGGCACGCTATGTTGAATTTCTAACCTCTTTGTGACACCGTCCGAGCCGCGCCATGTGGGATCTCTAAACTATCGTTCGCGAAGGGTGTACAGAATCTTTACTAAAATACAGGTTATCACCGTAGTATGCATGTATATCATTAATTTACAATAAGAGAACTGACCTTAAAGGTTTTCCAATTACTACGAGATGTAAGGAAAAGCGAAACGAAACGGCGTAAAAGTCATGCTTTTTATTTTCACCGCGTATATCATGATTACACTAGTTTGATACCGTTATGTATAGTATGAGCATATCCGGCTCCATGGCTAAATGGTTAGCAGGTGTTGGCCTTCAGTTCAAGAGGTTACGACTGGGTCGGCGATTTTAACTTTCATTGGTTAATTCCGACAGTACGGGGGCCATATGTGTGTGCCGACTTACGCATTAGGATTCATCTTAGGTAGAGCCGCATTTTCATAAGCACGTAGATCGCGTATCACGTGACAACTAGAAAGATTTGCACCCAGCTTCGGAGGCCACATGCCATTATTATTATTATTATTATTATTATTATTATTATTATTATTATTATTATTATTATTATTATTATATTTACATGAAAATGCCCAAATACAGTACCCATATTTTATTAATTTGCTTTCCCCCTCCCCCTTGAAAAACGATGCATCGAGGTTTTACTGTATAATAGAAATATTTTCTTTTCAGGAATAAGATTAAAAACAGGTTTTTTCAAAGATATAAATTAACAGTGTAATTTGTAATGTTAACACTGATGCTTTTACGGCCTGTACTTGTAGACATGATATGGGCTTTTGGGCTTAAGCCGTGTCAAGAAAACAAGGTGAAACTCTATGTTTCGCACAGAACTTTGCTCCGCGTCTTCAGAAGAAAATCTTGACTGTTCACGAGGAAGATTTCTACAAAAATGAGGGTTTGACTTTAAGAATGCTTTACCACTGGAGCCGTAGTGGTACGCTCATCCGTAACCAGGTGGCTCGCTATATGCTGGCACAGCACTAGTATTCCAAGCTCCATTAAGCTCCTATTAAGATGTTCTATCACACCTTGTGTGCGTAAAAAGTAACAGAGAGAGGACATCAGACAAATCAGCTGAGGCAGATGCAAAAAATTCGGCTGGCAGTAGGCTTCCTCCGGTTCAACAATTTATAATAAGAAGAACAAGTTCAAGGACATGATGGGAGGTTTGATCTGCTCTGTTTAAAATCCAGTCCAACAGCAGCAAAGCACGACTTCATCTGGCCTGATAGAATCAATTACACATTTAAACCTTAAGGTGTTACATAACTGAATGATAAATCAGTTTATCCTAGAAAAGGTTTTAACAATAACAAGATGAAGAGTTTAAATCTGGTAGAATGATAGTTGATTTTTTTTTTTTAATGGGCCTACGCTTAAGTGGAATATAACAAAACAAACAGTAACAAGAAACATTTTATCTTTGGAGGACTCTTCTAAGAAATCCATCAGAAGTTCTAATACCTATTTTACATCTTGTACAACATAAGAAAAACCAGTTAAACTATTTACAAGTGTTTTAAAGTGTTCTATTATGTTTTAATGTGTTCCATTACAACAGACATTATCAAGAAATGGACAGTGTATGTATATGGGTTGAAGATAATGTTATACAGTATATGGCGATGTTTTATGTAAAACAGAATAATGTTAGATCTTGAGATACAGGGAATGTTGATATTGATGTAGGAATCGTCGATGAAGGGAGTTGAGGCTCCTGAAACATGTACGTGAGAAACATTGTATAAAATCAAATATTGATAATATATTGACAGGGCGGACCAAACAATCACCCGTTGTACATTATATCAGCTGAGGCAGTCGATTTTTGAAGGATGGCCAAAAGTCTAGGCAGTCCATGACTTCGCTGGCATGTTAAAGATCTCCGGTGGTGCACTCAAGGTCACCGAACAAAATTAAATTACCTCAGCCATAGTACTCATCCCAGCAGAATTCTGCTCTCTTAACTAGATAGCAGCACATCAGAATGTTGAAACTGGTAGACAGGCCACCTAGATGGCATCACAGTAGCTGAGGCCACAATAATAATAGACTGAACTCCTGAAAGAAACTGCAGAAAATGTCGGCCTTCAGATATCTTTTGAAAAGACAGAATACATGACCTGCAACAAACAAGCATCAAAAATCATGGAGACAAAATATGGCAACATTAAACGAGTGTCACAATTTAAGTATCTTGGTCAAACTATTTAACAAAATGGACTCGAAACAAAAGCCAATGAAATTAGATGCCAAAAGATTGAAACTGCATATCGACTAACCCAAATTATCTATAACAAAAGATGTGTCTCTAAGCTCACAAAACTAAGACATTACAACACAGTCATAAAACCAGATGGATTATGGATCAGAGACACTAATTTTGAACAGGAAAGCAGATACTGAAAACACTGAGAAAAAGGAACGCAAAATCATAAGAAAAATTCTAGGCCCAAAACTCACCGACAGACAATACCAACTTAGAGGCAGACAGGAAATCAAACAATACACAAATATTCACAGTGACATTAGAAAATGCAGGCTAAAATTCTATGGACATATTAAAAGAATGCATCCAGACAGACTTACAAAACAAATAGTCGCATTCTATGGAAACAGTAGTAAAGCTAAAACAGACACAATGAAATGCATTGGCGAAATCAAAACAGATTTGAAACAGGCAAAAATTACACCAGCAGATGTCCAAAACAGGGTAATCTTCAGATCCAAAAGCTGACCAAGAGGAAAGATCAAAGAAGGAGGAGACTGGTCTGAAGATAGAAAGGAAGCCCACAGTAAAAGAATGAAAGAAATATGGGCACAAAGGAAGGCAAATGCACGCCTCTAACTACTTTGCGTAGTCCTAATGGGCTTATTCACATATAATAATAATATTTTATGGTTAACCATCTTTTGCATCTTTTTCTTTCAATAGTTTGTATTTTTCATTCTGATTGATTGATTGACTAACTGACTAACTGATTGTGAGCAATGAGTAATTTGTTATTTTCCCATCGGCTTAATTTCTTTTTCTCATTTTAGTGTCAGATGATGTAAGTGCATACATTGCAGAGATGCCAACTTTTGAAAGGTGGTTGCCAGTAATGGGGCAATCTGCTGCAGGTAAAGGAAGGTTACATTTATCATCACCATCATCATCATCAATAACAACTGTGTATAACGTAACATTACTACAGTCACTATTTGTAGTTTAAAACAAAGCATCTTGCATTACTTTTTGATACATTCTTCCGGTACTCTTTACTTTTTTTAAAAAAATTTACGATGTATACAGTCATTGTATCCTCCATTCTTGACAGAAAAATCACACTTCCATGTTTTACAAAGTTTGTGATTCGGTGACATTTTTCAACAGTCCTATGCGTGAAAACTCCTCTCTATACCGCTGGTAATACTGATCGGCTGCTGATCATTTTTGACCACTGCCACTCGACTCTTCATTGTTTTTACATTTACAATACATTATCTTGTTATTTTATTGAAACTCGTTCTTGACTTCACCTAAATAAATGCTTGCACTGAACAACATAAATTTGCAACAGAAGCAGGCAATGACGGTAATGATCAGTGCAGGCAAGTCACAGAAAATCAGCACATATGCTGGGAATTTGCATTCATAAAAGAATATTACACTTGCTGTTAAAGGCTGTAAACAAATGTCACTATCTCATCGTTCTTTCTACTTTCTAACAGCAAGTCTCCAACATACGAAACTTTGTTTTTTCATGTTAGTGGGAGAAAACCATAGAAACTATAGAAAATCCATAGTAGTTGGCATGTATGACAGTGTTCTCAGGTGGTTTCTTTTTTTTTTTTTTTGTGTGTGTGTCAAACGTGTTCTTGTAATTCATTAGCTTTCCTGAATATAGTATTTTACTAGAACTGTGGGGTTCAGGTTTTATTGAAATAGCTGTTCTTGCAGCAGCAGCAACAGAGTGCAGACAATGGATAAGATGCTCATTATGTGGTTTGTGAACTGTCAGTTTAGAAGTTACGTCATTAGGAACATAATGAGAGCAGGACATGAACAGGAACTGATGAGAGGAGAACCACTGTATGAATATGGCAGTGTGCAGAAAGTAAAGTTTCATACATTGGAGGCTCACAGTTAGAAAACAATTCATGAAAGAATGACAGATGAGCGACATTCATCTACAACCTTTAACAGCAAGTGCAATATTCTTTTATGAATGCAAATTCCCAGTGTATATGCTGATTTTCTGTTCTAATACCTGTTTTTTTTTTTTTTTTTCCTCAACTCCCTCTTCCTAACATTGACCGGTCACCGAGTTTATCCTATAAACGACTCACCTGTATTACTATTGAGCACGTGAAGGGTGGAATCTTCACAGGCAATTACAACTATTTGACTATTTCCTGCAGTCCCACAGGCAGTTGAACCTAGAACAGCCTCCCATTCTGGAACGATCTCGGTCACTGGCGGAGGAGGGACTGTGGGGATACCTCCGACGGGCAAAGGGCCAGGTGTAGGATACATCCGTACTCTTGTCAGGTCACCATATGGACTGCTGCAAGCTCCGTTCTCTACTTCCATCCGACGTCTACAGCCAGATAACTGAAAACAAAGGGTTGAACATTAGGAATGAATAAGATTCATATGAAAGTCTCTGTCATTGTCTGTTACTCGTGTCCGAGTATCAGCAGCATGGGCGATGGGGTTAATCAGGATATATCCCTTCCTTTACTTTGAACATCTGAACTTTTCTTTATTTTTTTAAATGTACAACAATATTATTAATTGCATCTCTTTGTTAGTTCTCACATTCAAAGTAACTTCTTCAACAAGAAATAATAATAGCCTTCTTCTTCTTTTGATACCAAATTGGATCACTTTAATCAACCCTTTGGTTTGTTGATTTTTTTGGTAGGAACGGTCCGAGCCTTGCGGTCCTCCCAGTACTTCTTCACACGCGTTGATATTCTTACCCTTTCTTGTGTAGAGAATATTCTAGTTGGATTTTCTTCTTTGTGAGTGAAAAATGGAAAGTCATATTTTTAAGTGTTGTTTACTTTCTCCTTATCCATAGTGTCATCTGCCAATTTCTTTCAAAACCTTCCTAATTTATTTTATCCATCTGCATCCAGTTGTAGTATTTTTTGAAGCAAGATTGTACTGCACTAGTTGTTTCAGAAGTCGCGAATCTGGCATTCTCAGGATGTGACCAAAGTACTCTAGTCTTTTCTTGCACATGGTATCAGTAATGGGTTCTAATTTCTGATATACAACGTTGTTAGGTACTATTCGCCATTACCCATCTTTTTGATATCTTTTATTGATACAAGTTCTTCCAATTCGTATTTCAATCTTCTGTAATCTGTCAGTTTTGGATTGTTTGTTTAGATGGAATAATGTTTCTATGGCATATGTGACTTCTGGCCTAACGATTGTATTGTAATGTTTGATTTTTGCATTAATGTATAAGCATTTGTTTTTGTAAATTTCCCATGTTAAATTCTGTGCCTTAGATAATTTGTTTGCCCTTATCCGAATTGAAGATTTTTCATTTAAACTATTTGTTAGTAACTCACCTAGATATCTGAATTGCGTTACAATTTTAATTTTTGTGACAGGTGCGTCATCAAGAAAGGACAGCAGAATTGCATTTTTGTCATCAAGAAAGGACAGCAGGATTTTTGTGTTTGTAATATTTTTGTATTGTGAGAAATGGAGAAATAAGAACTCTGGACTCTGCTGGAATTATTTTTTATGTAACTGGAAAAAAATATTAATTTGAATGTGCTTGTAATAATTTTTTAAAAATAGAATTTAGGGAAACATCAAGATATATGGAACTGTAAATGAACATTGCAAGATGCGAGAATTAATTTTGATATAGATGTTGATTCCCATAGGGAATCTGAAATATTTGTTCCGAATGAGTAAATTTATAATACCAATATAAATGGTCCGTTATTGGACATTATAAATTTTCCAGCTAACTCATTCCTGGTTGCCAGCGTTTCGCCCTCGTGTGCTAGGCTGGGCTCATCAGTTGGTACCTAGCACACCTACCAAGATGCTGGCTAGTGCATACCATGGAGGCCACTGCATAGGCTAATTGTAGCCACCAGCAGTGCCAATGCACTATGAGAGACTTTGTCTCATTATCAAAAATTGATGCATTGGCACTGCCGGTGGCTACAATTAGCCTATGCAGTGGCCTCCATGGTATGCACTAGCCAGCGTCTTGGTAGGTGTGCTAGGTACCAACTGATGAGCCCAGCCTAGCACACGAGGGCAAAACGCTGGCAACCAGGAATGAGTTAGCTAGAAAATTTATAATGTCCAATAACAAACCATTTATATTGGTATTATAATTAATTTTGAAGCGATTTTTTTTGTATGTAAATTTCATCTAATTGATCATTTAAATTAATGTCAGCAAGTGTGAAGAAAAGACATTTGGGACGTTTTAACTTTAAGAATTTCTTGAAGAATTATTTAAAAATTATTTTTTAAATTCTGTATGTCAAAAATTGCAACCTTGTAATCTGATAAAAAAAAATTTGTAAGGTGCTTTAATTTTGAGGCACCCTACACCGCACGTGCGGTTACCGATGTTGAAACAGGTGATGTAATTCCTCTTGCATCAGTAGGGCAGGAAATGACCATATATGGTCATGCAATTGAATTGGCGAAAAGAACGGGAATCTAGTGGAACAGAGTCCTATTAGTGGATTGTGATTTGTCAATTTCCGGCCTTAGGCCGCTTCGCGTGCAGGATGTGATTAGGCCACGTCTATTCCATTTGACCGTCCCCAAGTGCAGATAAACTCAAGGGTTTCCCCTCCGGGAACCCTACCTCCTTATTGGTAAGTGCCATTTCTATTGCCATTTCAATGTTTTCTGATTTCGTTTGATTTAATTTAATTCCTTTTGCGTTTCGGTATTTTCTTGCTTAATGTCATTTTCAAAGTTTTAAATTTAACGTGTCTGAGTTTTCCCTAGATTCCCGTGTTTGTAATTTTAATTCTTTCTCCTGCATTTTTAATCAAAAACCATTGTAATTCTGTATAAGCCTACGATGTTAAACTTGTATTCTACTAAGTGATTTAAGTATCCTGATTAGGTTTTCATTTGTTTAGCTGATCTGTATCTGTCGTTAAACAGATTTGGTTTGTGAGTTAATTATCAGTTGCTATGTCATTTAACTTGTTTCTTGTAATATATTATGTCAAGGGTGATTCTTGCAAACCTTTTCTCCCCCATAATGTCATACCTTCCCATGGACCTCAACAGGGATCTTGCACCTTACACAGTCCTTTATTAATTTATTAATTTTTAGGCCTAAAAGCTTTTACCTCATGTATGATTCAATTTTGCGTATTGACAGCTACCATCATGTTAACAAGCTTAGATTTGAAATCTCTGCCACTGCGTCATTTTACTATTTCCTTATTCACACTGAGTGTCTGTCAATATTATTATTTTCTATTCATAGTTTTGTATTATTATTATTATTATTAGTTCGTGTAGGCGTAATTTTCTCGATAGCGGCTACAATTTTAGTACCATTAATATATATTTCTTTCAATGGTGTTTGTTTCTGGAGCATAATTTCTGTTTTCTCAAATGATATTTTAAGGCCAATTTAATTTGCAATGATGTGAAGTTCTGATACTTGAGTTTTTGCTAGTAATGCCATGTCACCTGCAAAACCAAGACAATTTGTTTGGATTTTCCTATCTACTTTAATATTTGGAGGGCATTTCCTAAACCATTCTTTCTCTCATTACCATTTCTAGTGCACATTTAAATAGTAATGGTGATAAGCCATCACCCTGCCATAACCCAGCAGTTACTTCAAATGGGTAATAGCCTAATAATAACTACAATAATAATGAAGAGATTCTGGGAAGAGAAGAAAGCAAAGTCACTGTTAAATACGTTTAATGGCTCTCCTAAATTGGGCACACCACTGTGCAAAAAACAAATAATAATAATAATAATAATAATAATAATAATAATAATAATAATAATAATAATAATAATAATAATAATAATAATAATAATAATAATAACAACAATAACCAAAAGAGTGCAGTCGAGAGAATTAGTATTCCCAGGAAACTTGGAGATCGTGGGATTGTTGATATCACACAACACTGGGCAAGGGAGATAGAGAATATGTGACACTGCCTTGTCAAAATATCTGAATCTTCTCAATTGTATGAAGGGCTACGGTTGGCTGATGAGAACTATACACCACTGAATCTCAGTCAAGACGATGTTCATCTCAAAGTAGCCATACTGGAGGAAATCACAACCACATGGATGCAAAACAGAATGCATGGAAAATTTGCATCTTAACTGGCCAGTGTAGACAAAGAATGGTTGAACAAGTGGCTTATAGTGGGCAAAATGTTCCCTAAACCAGAAAAATGCATGATTGCATAATTCGTTCTGATAAGGTAGTTGTAATCCAAAACACTCGTACATCAAAGTGAATATTCCTACAAGAAATACTGTAACTGAAATGCAGATGAGTCACTTCACAACCCAAAAGTATGTATTCATATAAAATTATCCTCACGAGAAGCAACTTCCCTACATCTTCTAGAACCCATGGCCGCTGTCTTGACACTCTCTTGACTCCTTTTGTTGCATCCAGACCCTTTAGTTCTATCTTCTTTAATACTGTACAATTAGCTGATGTAGTCTTTGGGTACAATCTCGTGATATTGGGCACATGCACACCTTGTTCATACTTCTTAATGATTTCCTTTTTGACTCTCACCAAAATCATCTCCATCTTCTTACTGCCTTCTTCAACTTCTTTATTCACGGGGCTCACTATTGTAGTAAAGTTAATCCCTACACTTGGACACAAATAACTCTGCGCACACATGATTACAATGTTACAGATACAGTAAGGTACGTATATGCTCATATGGATGTTGACTATACGAGTGAGGCAAAGTGATGATCAGCGGACAGATCAGTACTGCTGGTAGTGCAAAACTTTGCTTGTTTATCAAGTTAGAATTCATTTAAAATGTTAGCTTGTCTTGCAAAACACTCTCAGACCAAGTTGTTAGCAATCCAAGGTTTTAATGTACACGAAGTATGTGGTGAATGATTCCAACACAACCGATGATCGTTGCGATGCATGCAATACTTTTTTTTTAAATGTATTATTAACAAATACATGGCAACTGGGATATATCCTGGTGGCAATGGTCACTTACAGTAGTGTGATAATAAAGTTAAAACAACAACAACAACAACAACAACAACAACAACAACAACAACGACGACAACAACAACAACAAAAGGCGTACAAAGAGCAATTCCATGGAAAGAAAATACTACTAGTTTAACATTTTAAATCCAGCATCATCATATCTAAATTCACACACAACTTAAGTATTTCCGGTGCTTAACCCTTCAGCGCCGACCTCTATACGTCGTATAGACCCTCTTTTCTTCCGTAGCTGCCGACCTCTATACGTGGTATAGACCCATACATGGTTTCACATTTACGGCTATAGCGCGAAGGGTATTGGAGTTTTTGATATGCAACTTGTTTTGTTTCTAAGAAGACATTTTCGGGTTTATCATTGTTGTAAATAATTGAAAATCGTTATAATGTAGTTGTTTTTGCAAGGAGAAGTATTTGTCAAGTAAGTCTGACCACTATTCTCTGCTTTAAAAAAAAGTCTGTTTGCTTCATTCTTTCCTACAGAATAAAATAAAGAAATGATGATCTGAGAAGTTTGTCTTTTCGCATGATGTCCTTTGCTCTATTTGTACATTGGGAGTGCGGTTTATTTATTATATTTATATTTATTTCTCAGCTCGTAATATTTTCGTAACTCTCCATGAGCGCTCTCTGTAGGTATCAGTATGTGCTGCTTTCTGTCACACGATACGAGAGCCAGTTGTTCATGGTATATATCTCGCTTGAAAGACGATGTCTCGACCTTTCATCTGAAATATGTGTCGAGTTGGTTTGTTTCGTCATATATGTTATTCCCCTCATTCAGTTTCGTCCTGCTGCTTTCGGTCTCGCTGCAGCTTCATCAGTCCGCGCGCAGCCGTGGTTTGACTGACAGTAATGTGCTTGAAATACTGTATAATTTAGATGAAAGTTTAGTCAGAAGTAGTAGTGACCGTATGAGCAGCAGTGATAATGAAACAGATGATGTAGCATTGGTAAATGATGAGAGTGACGATGAGGAGGAAACAGTACTTGGAAATTTCGTGTAGGAGTCTATAGATAATTATAGAGGTCAAGAGGAAGTTTTCAACAGTGAATTCTGACTGCTAAAATCTCTAATAATACTCACACAGGTCACAGAGACAAATATTGAGCAATTACCTTATCGGGTTCAGCTGGTGAAAGGTTTGTTTACAAAATACGCTCGCTCTGGCGGGCAATGAAATATTCAAGGACGGCGCGCATCAGATAATACAGTTCCAAGGTTGCAGGAAAGACATTTTATCAGGAAATTAGCACTCAAGAGTGAGAAATCCAAACCTCAGAGACGTTGTATCGTGTATTCAAAACACGGCGAAAAGAAGACGTCAGTGTACTGTTGCCAGGAGTGACTTGGGTCTCTGTCTCGAAGAGTGCTTCGAACTCTATCACACGGAACTAAATTACTAAGGAAATGTGAAACAATTATATAATTACCTGCACGTACATAGTTCTGTCATAAAGAATTCCAAATTTCGTGAATATCGGGCTACTCTTATACTTGTAATAATGCTTTAAGTGGATCAGTGTATTTCAGTCGCGCGTAGTTGAAATATCATCCGGCCGCGGGGTAGGAAGCTCTTTAAATGGCTGCGAAGCTGAGGGGTTAATACTGCAGCTTACCATACTATGGGTTGAGCTTACTAATAGCTTAACATTACAAGTGAAAATAAAGTTAAAACATACACCTCACACAACAACAAGCAAGAAACATGAAACACGTAACATCTGGATGTTCAGAGCTGGTATCCACAGACTACAAGGAAAGACACGATCTTATTGGTAAGATAATATATGGTGCAATTGCCATGAAGTATGGCTTGATCCCAACACCAATGGAACTGTACTACTCGTACAAGCTGGCCAGTGTATTAGAAAACAACAGATATAAACTGTATTTGGACAAGAGCATCTTGACTGGCAGAATGTGACACATAATAAGACCAGATGTCACTCCACGGGACTGAACTGCCACACGTTTAAATGATAGATTTTGCAGTGCCCTGTGGTTCAAAAAGTCAGTCAACTTATCATATGAAGCTGCAGATAGTTCAGTTAAAGATCAGTGGCAAGTGGACCAAGTAATGATAATACCAACTGTGAATGGAGCAACAGGACTGGTGTACAACAACATGAAACAGTCCTTAAGGAGCTTCAGCAGCTCATCTATCTGATCGGAGACATCCAAACATCTGAAGTTCTCAGCACTTACAGAATTAAGTGTAAGTGATGTGATGTGATGTGATATGGGATGTGTGGCCTTGGAGAGACCTAGTGCACGTGTTTCTAGTTGATGCCCGAAAGCAATCTGCACATTCCAGTGCGGTGGTGGTGGTGGTGATGATTATGGTAAAGAGGTAGGGATAGGGTGAAACCTGGTGTCTGCACATAGCCTAATCCTGTTGGATAACACCAAGGAATCTGCTGGAGGGGTAGGTCCCCATGTCCCTGGAATAGGGAATCACCATCAACAGTTTCATATGGCCTCACTCCATATGAACACTACAGAGAAGTTAGGAACTGAACCCAGGCTTCTAGCACCTCTCCCACCCATCCAGCCAACATCCAGATGGTGACATTTTTCCCACCACGGTGACAGTCCATACAGACTTCACATCTTAACGATTATGGCCACCAGGTGGGCTTACGAGCTGATGACTAATGATGATGGCTTCCATACTGTCAACGCACACTTTCTCAAGAACAGAGACTGGAGTCCTTGTCACTTGTTGTTGCTTGTACACTTCCAACTTGCTCAACTTGAATGTCTTCCCAATGTGGAACAGGTGAAGTCGGCAATTTTTATCGGATGCCTGGAAGCGTAAGACAAGCTCACCACATGTTTCTCTATGGTCAACTTCAGGGGCCTTGTCATCCAGTATGTGGGGCCACCCACTCTGGGGTGCATCAGGAAGAGTCAGATCACCTGATATGATCTTCTGAAACCAATGCCTAACAGTGTGGACATTCAGAGCATTATTCCTAAATTCTTGAAGTATTCAGCAACATGATGTTGGCTATGGACAAGTCCACCTTAAAGTTGTAAAGCAGACAACACCTCTTCGAGATTACTCGAGCTATGATGGCTGTGAGTGCGCAACGCACCTGTATTGAGCAAGGTCACTGTCTCCCCTTCCACCTTGATCACACTCACGGTATGTGCCATGTGCTGTATACCTTGCTTAAAAATAGGTATGCTAGAACATATTTGGTCACCTTGTACTACCATTAACATAAAAAAAACAGAAACAAATCTCTCATCAAGTTGGAGAATACTTACAGCCAACTGAAAGGGCTGCCTGGCCAAGGCAGAAAAGGTGTGCTCGGTTCACTCGGAAGGGCCTGGGTTCGATTTCCCGCCAGGAAGTCAAAATATTTTAAAAAATAAGTTTTCCACTTCTAGAGGTGCACATGTCATGAGGTTCACTCAGCCTACACCAAAAATGAGTACCAGGTTAGTTCCTCGGGGCATAAGTGGCCAGGCATAGAGCTGACCACTCTACCCCACCAAGTGCTGAGGTTATGGATAGTGGAAGCCTTTACCTTCCACCTCTCGAGGAGCCTTCAATTCAAGTCCTGTACGGAGATGACTTCGCCTTTTTTTTTTTTTGAATAATCAACTGAGCTTTGTAATATTTGGGGGGTGACAAGAGACTAGAGTTCAGAAGGGTTGTGAATTTAGCAAGGTTACTCACCTGTATGACGGAGCGTTTGCCTATCCTCAGGGGTGGTAGTTTAAGAGCTGACTGCACATCCTGAAACGAATGGTCATCAAAGGTTTGGACTGGAGGAGCAGTCAGCTGGGGCAGAGTCTTCTCTGGGATTGAGGGAGCTCGCATTCTCTTGGGGGACGGACCTCTGCTTGTCATACGAGAATCTTTATCTAACCGTCTCTTGACAGCTGTTGCCTTCTCAAATCGATCATTTGCCTTCCTTCTAGAAAGAGAAAAAGGATGAGCTCTGAATTATGGAGAAAAAAAGGGAATTTACATAGGTTTTTAAATTCATTTGTTGTTTTTAACTCAAGTACAAAATAATAATGATAATTTTTATTTTTTATTTTACATTATATGGCCTACATTAGACCACTCTAGTCAATTGCACAAAGGATTTCTTGATTTCCTGTCAGCCCAATAATTTTTCATTCTCAGAGATGCTGCCTTCCTTTGTTCTGTTGAAAATGCCTTACCATTAGACCTTTTATTGATCTTGGACTGTAGCCTGGTGTGTGTGTCTTGAAGTATGTTAATTTTTTCTGTTTTGTTTTTGAAATCATCTATTGTTATTTCTAGTTTTTTAATATTCTCCTTAATTTCTGTGATCCATTTAATCTTAGTCTTGTTATTCCATATTTTTTCTATTATTCTTCTACTAATTCTGCTATCAGGTGTACTGATAAAATGTCCAAAGAATGGCATCCTAATTGTGCTCAATACTGGTTCAATTTCCTTATAAACTGTTTTATTTGATGCTATTTTACATTGTCCATTAACTTGATACTGTTTATTTATGCATGTTCTAATTATCCTTCTTTCTGTCTTAGGTATTTTGTCTGTTTCAGCTGTATTAGTAGTTTTAAAATTTTTCACTAACATAAGTTATTTCTGGCTGTTTGACTGTTTCATAATGTCTTAATTTTGCTGCTGTGAAATACGTTAACTGGGAAGATATTCCCCTCCTCCATTCAACTTTGTTTAACTCCTTTGCTGCCTGCCCGAATACATACTCGGGCTTGTGCAGCTTTGCATTAATTGCTTTGAATGTAGCTGAACGCAAATGCAATCGGTTGCACACCATTGGAATCACGAAGATATTGTCTTTGTAATAGCAAATACAGTAGAGACAATACGCGGCACTTCTGGATTTAGCCTTGTTAAAATTGTAGACAATTTGCAAGTGGCGCTCCTAGTGCGTGACCTGGAAATTCACGCTAAATTCAAATATCAACAGAAATGCATATATGGAAATGAATAAATAAATTACGTCTAGAAAGATAGAGTTATTAAGATATTAACTTCAAAGTTACTAAAGCAATTCTGGATAAATGAAGGAAGAATTATTTAACAGGTTATTATTTAAATACTGAAATTAGACATATAATAAAGGTGTGAAATGGACTGCTGTGAAAGGGCTTGATCTTTCATTTATGCATTACTTTTTTAGATTTAGCATTCCTGCCTGAACTTTCACAGCTAGATTTGTCTTTTCTCATTTAAAAAACATTGTATCATCACATTAAGACACTTGTCAATGAAAATATCAGCACATTCCTTACACACATGAATCAATGAATTAACATTGAAGAGCTGGACAATTTTCCTCATAACTTGTAGCCTACTAACAGAAAGAAAATCTATAAATTTAGCCTCAAAAACATTCAAAATTTCCCTATAAGCACTACTTGGCATTACATTAGGGTAAAGCAAACGTGCATCATCATATTGTTTCAACAAAATATGTACATTTCTTAAGTCACCCATATTTCCTTCAGTGCTTGACAATTCATTACAGCATTTCAAATGTGGTAACTTGGAACACAACCAGCCACACACATATGCACATGCATTTTCCTGAATCAAAACCCACAGATCACACCTACAACAACACATCAGTATTGAAGATTAACTGTTGCACTATACAATAAAATAAGCTTATTATATTTTAAGCCAGTTAAAATATGGGTCGCGCAGGCCAGAAGTTTAGGAAGTTTTATAAATATCTCTTTGTAACTGGAAGAATATATATGCAGACACAATATTTACTTACATTTTCTTGTCACGAGGGAAACTGAAGAAAGACTGCGAATCCTTCTGCACTTCATAGTTATTGCAGCCAAACAGAGCACATACTGTAACTTTCCACTCATATTGAGAGGAGATATAAAGGAATGACACATGCTACTATTTACTTATGTCAACTTGATGCAAACGCATAAATAACGCCAAAAACTTCACAAACAAATACACATGCTCTTATGACAGAATCAGTAACTCCAGGTCACTCTGCTAGACAGAGTTCTAATAGCTGTCCCTCGATATCACACAGACTGCCGAGTATTGTTTCTACTGTATTAGGTAATAGTGCTGCTCTAAGTACAGTAGAACCTCGATGCATTGTTCCCGGAACTGTCGTTTTCCTGTATTCATCATTCAACTTATTCGGCCCCAAAAAACGGTCCATATAAACCAATGTTAATTATCCCCGCTCCTATCGTTCCCCAAACGATCATTTTACTGCATCGAACCTTTTTAAAAAATTGTCCTTGGCAGCAATTTTCCTGCATTGATTGAGCGTTTGTAAGAAAAATATATGCAAAAGCTTTTTAATTTAAAGCAACAGCTCAATACTCTAGCACAGAATAGCGGCAACCTCTTACGCGATAATTTATGAGGGATTCCGTGTTGCTAGTCTTGAGCAAGGATGTTGTAGGCTGGAGTGCAGTGCGCAGGTTATTCACGTGCAACCACACTACAAGCCTCCTTGCACGCTTCTCCTTGACCTACTAACCGTCCCCTAGAAGTATAAGAATTAAAACAAGAGGCACTGTAAAAGTGAGATTTGCCACCATTTTCTGTGTTGCTATTGGAAGGGTAGGCCTGCATTTTCTGTGTTCAGACATGCCAACTTTCAAATGTGAAAAATCAGGAGAAATTTCGCAGCGAATCGCGATACGACACATCACTGATGGCAAAACATGTACAAATTCATTATAATTCAATACATTAACAATTCTATTTGCCCATATATATTTTTTTCATCATTTACATGTGAATACTAAATACTGGACATGCCTGAACTGTAGAAACATGTGACTTCTCATCCTTCAACATGGTGATCACTCACATTATGACTAATTGTTGTTCAACACACCAGTAGCTGACTTAGCCCTCTTCAGAAACTCGGAACTAAATTTTTGCTCAAAGCACTTGCCTTGCTGAACTGATTTCAAGGTTAAAAGTTTCTCCAAAGTTTGTTCAGACAGCAAGGATCTGCACTGTGTTTTTGTCTTTGTGACTCTGCTAAAAATCCTTTCACATTCTGCATTGCTATGTGGAATTGATAAAATAGCAAGCATCACCTTAGAGAGTCTGTCATATTTAAGTACACCATCAGCTAATTTCATCTGACCTACCAATGCCCATTGAGCATCAATTCTTCCTTTTGCCAGGTCTGTTTCTTCAAGCTGAAAGTTACAGAACTGGGAGTGCAGAATATCAGTTTCTTTATCCAAATGTTCCGTTTCACTAGTCAAAATGTTCGGACACTTGTTAATGAAAAATCTAAGGCTAGAAAATGATGCCTTACTTATAGCAGAAATATTTGCAACTTCTGCATTAATTAAAACTTCATCTTTGAATGGAAATTTGTGAACCATGTAGTCACACGATGAAGAGAAACACTTTCTAACAGACTTAAAGAATACGCACTTTTCCTCAGACTTCAAGGTGTTCACTAAAACAAACGCAGAGTTCCCTATCATCAAATCACAATCATCCTTTTGATTTGCTGGAGTATGATAATCTACATCAAGGAGAGAGGAGGATCTTTTAATAACGTCTGGTTTCACAAACCTTGCCATCACATTCTTCAATAGTTCCTCCAAAACTGACCTCAATAAGTGGATGTGCGGCATACTTGACTGAAGAGCTACGTTTGGATTCTCAAAGATATCCATAAAACTTGAGAGAAAATGGCAAAAAGATTTATGTAAATTTGATGAAAGGAACATGAAAAGTCGTTCTTCACGTGACAATGCATGGCTTTTAGTGTGATCAGTAGTTTCATTTTTTTTTAAGTGAAACTGATGACTGGGTTTTCCTTTTAACTGAGGAGTGAGGTGAAATGTTATGACATTCCTTAATGTTTTCAGACAAACAAGACACATCTGCACTTAAACTGCGCTTAGGAATTTTGTAAGTCTTCAAAGTTCCCATCTGAGAATCCTTCCCTCACAATTTCGCTCCTGAATAATGTAACCAAAGGGTCCCACTGAAGCAAAATCCTATCTAAACACCTTCTTAGTGATAACCATCGAGTAAGCACATGCTTCAGAATTTTCCTGATCTCAGTGTTGTGTAAAGTCTGAAATTCTCTGAACTTTTCTTTCCTCTTTGCACTCCTTTCCAGATAATAAAATATATCAATTATACTTTCATCTACATTTACGGGCAAGCACGCCGCACCCTTCTCGGCAGCAAGATTAATTAGGTGACAAGAGCAGCCTACGATGATTATGTTACTATTTTCCCGCTTCAAACATCCTGCCACACCATTCTTTAATCCTACCATTACTGGAGCATTATCAGCACCAAGAGCTAGGCAGTTTTTTAATGGAATGCAGAATTCCCGAAAAGTTGAGAGCAAAAGATTGGCAATGTTAGCTCCAGTAGCATCCCCTTCTAAATTAGGCACAGAGAGTAGACAACTCTGAATTTCATTGAGTTCAGGCCTAAAAAATGTTACAACAATGGGATATATCTTCAAGTTGCTTTTATTGCTACCATCAGTAGCAACAGAAAATGCATTCACCTGCAAATGTGATACAATTTTCTTCCTTTCTTCCATGCACATTTCTGTAATGATAGCCGCTGTTTTCGTTCTAGCACACCCATATCGTTTAGCGATTTCCGAATCAGGAAACATTTTGCGAAACAAAGGCCCGGCGTGATCGGCACAATTTACAGGCAGGTTATGTTCTACTATAAATGACGTAAATAACGCCTCGGCATTCGTCACAGGATTTACATCTTGGTTTTTACATGAAAAGTTCAGTTTCTGGTTTCTTTCTACACACTGGACACTCTCCTTATGTTTTTCGTTTGCATATGCTTGACTATATCGCATTTCCCGCCATGTGCAACTGAAAATTCACACCTACATATAGTACAGAATGTGAACGTTGGTCCCTTTCTGGATTCACTCAAAACGGAAACTCTTCCCTATAAGCACTTTTAAACACTGCACCATATTTCTTTTCTGACATTTTGGCCAAAACAAATATTAAGGCACAACACGAGCACTTCTACGGGTAAAACAACTATGGTGTGCTACTTCTGAGGTTAGGTTACTCCAAAGAGAATGTTACTCGCTTGACTCGCTTGCAAAGAGAATGACTGTATTATAGATCAAAGAGCAGCACATGACTAGCCACCGTGCCCCGTACTGCCATCTGGTATCATTATTAGAACTACTATCGACCTGCCATACTCAGCCATATATCGATAGAACGAGGAAATATGTAAACTAACTAAAGACATAGCCTTTCTAAAACAGTGTCTAGAACTAAAATTGATCCCAAAATTTTTGAAACCTACACAGCGAAAAAACTTATCTAACCAAAGTTTGATTAGAGTTCAAAACAAGGTCAACGACATTTGGTTAAGAAATGAAATTAAAGCGTCATATAAAAAGAAGTCGCTTTTAAATCTGCAGTTATATAGAGTTCATTTAGCGTTAGCTCAGGCTTTACATCCGTTAGAATGGAACTCTTTCCAGCTACATGTGGACAATAAACTGATTGCTTTATTGGATAGGAAGCAAGTTACTCTCGACAAGAAACTATCTCAATTAAAAGCATCCCAATCACGATTACCAAAACGCAGTTCAGACATGCAAAAAGCGGCTCCCTCACAGAACAATACACCCACAGTAGTTAATTTGACAGACGTACAGTTCTCTGAAGAAGAAATGGGAATCTTGAATAAAGGCTTAAAACATAACTGGCCTAGCAAGAAAAAAGAAACGGATATTATCAACACAGTAGCTGAGATCGAGGCTAACATTTCTAAACTCCCTTTAGAAACACAAAATGATACCAGATTCGAGGTAAAAAAGAAACTACCAAAACTAGCGGAAGAAATAAACGCATATTCAAATTTCGACCACAAAAAATTGATCCAGAACGTAAAAAAGAAAATAGACGACAACAACATTATTGTCACAAAAGCGGACAAAGGAGGATCCACAGTTCTCCTAGATCAAAACACATACATTCAAAAAACAGAAGACTTTTTTAAGGACAAAATATACACAAGAGTCAACAAAGATCCAACCACGAGAATTCAGCGAAATCTAAAAACTCTAATAAGAAGTTCTAACTTTCTTTTCAATGAACAAGAACAACAAAAACTTTTTAACATGAACCCTAGTATTCCGACAGCCAGAGCCTTACCAAAGATTCATAAGAAGGACATTCCAATACGCCCTATCATAAACTGTAGAAACAGCCCCACCTATAAAGTATCAAAATTCATTCACGGCTTTCTAAAAAAACATTACGTATTCAATAATAAACACCCTTTAAAAAATTCATTCACTCTTTGCGAAATTTTAAACAAGTTTAAGCTGCGCCCCAATCACTCAATGTGCTCCTATGACGTCGTAAATATGTACCCAAACATCCCTACCAAAGAAACTGTAAGAATTATCAGTGATAATATCAATAAACACAGCGGCCTTAGTAAGATGGAAATTGAAGAATTCATGAAGATATTAAATTTTGTCTTAAGCAACAACTTTTTCTCTTTCAATGGAAAGTTTTACCAACAAAAAGGCTTAGCGATGGGCGACCCTCTTTCTGGCATCTTAGCAGACATTTATATGGACACAATAGAACACACAAAAATTATAACACAAATAAAAGGCGTATGTTTATGGCTGAGATTTGTAGACGATACCTTCATAATTTTCGACAAAAATGTCACTAATAGTGACGAGATCTTGGAGTCCCTAAACAAAATTGACCCCAATGTTAAGTTTACTAAAGAGGATGAGGTTAGGAACTCATTAAACTTTTTGGACTTAACTATTACACGCGGACATAATACCTTCGATTTTCGAATATACAGGAAACCTACACACTCTCCCTTAACTATTATGAATTCATCCATACACCCCAAGTCCCAAAAACAAGCCTCTTTCTATAATTTAATTTATAGAGCTTTAAAAATTCCTCTTTCTCCCAACAATTTAAAAATTGAACTGAAGTACATAAGGAATCTTGCTCAACTGAACGGGTTTAAAATAGATATGGTCAACCGTTTGATTAATAAAATCAAAATTAAATTGTCCACTAACCTCATCCCAGAAAAACCTAAAAAAACCAGTTTCGCCACATTTACATATAACAACCCAGCCGTCCATCAGATCGCAAATACTTTAAAGAAGCACAATATCAATATAGCCTTCAGGACAGTTAACACTAATCGAAACATGTTTTTTAACCACAACAAGGTCAATCACAATAGCAACCATTATTCAAGGTCCGGCATATATAAACTAACATGTACACAATGTGGTTTTTCTTATATCGGACAGACTGGCCGCAGCTTTAACACGAGATATCTGGAACATTATAACGCTCAAAAACACAATAAGTACTCAGCGATGAGCCAACATATGAGAGAAACGGGCCATCACTTTACATCCATAGAGAAAGATCTTACCATCATTAGAAGCATAGGTAAAGGGAAATTAATGAATGAACTGGAAAACCTACACATCTTTTTAGACCAAACCTACAATAAAAATAAAAATCTCAACGACGTCAATGAAATTAAAAATCCTTTGTACGAATTAACACCTAGATTAATTAATATCGTGAATTCAGATCAAAACAAAATCCCTCATTTATTTAAATCTCCACACTCAAATGCTTCATCCATCATGCCAAAAGTTAAACCCGCCCATATTGCTTCTAGAAACTCCCCTCCAGCAACAGCACACACGCCCATAGACCAGCCTACCCCCACTCTCCCTCCATGCCCCGCCCCTCCATTACCGCACCATTACAACACCAGGAGTAGAAATGGTGACAAGACAGGCGCTGCCGGAACAGACAGATCCATCTAGTATTAACTGAACAAGTAAGTCATTTTACAGTTAAGAGGTGTTAATTTAATACATTTTATCACAACGCGTGCTCAAAAAAATTTTTAATTCAAAATTATTTTCTACTTCATTACAGATATTCTTAAGATCCCTCCCAAAGACCAAGCAACACATCAACGGGAACAATTTTCACACAAGACTGTATCAAGTGTCTAGGATGTCTCTTCCCAATTAAGCAGCAGCCTAAAACTATGAAACAGCTAAATATTGTACTCTTGTCAGTTCCTTGACGTTACATGAGACCCAAAGTCAAGACGCTAACAGTTTCATTCACAACGTTTTTGACCAGTCTACCTACAACAATCGGCTTTTGAATCTCCACTTGTACACGACAACACATTTAAATATTAGTTACGTCAAGAACATGAAAATGAAAATCGTGGGTCAAACAAGCTCCAGTTTTAATATCACCCCTTCTCAAGAAAAAAGAAGATCCGTTTCATTTTATTTTTAGTTTTGAACATTTTAAGTTAACCAGAACTGCCAAGTTAAAACACATTCAATTTAAATTTATATTTTCAATCTTGACCAACCTACAATCAGTTCAAATCTCCACTTATTGTTGACGACACATCCTGTCACCAGACACGATACGTCAAGTACTTAATATGATATAGGGGTCACATAAACCCCGATTTGCAATCCTCTTCACCGAAAAGAAGATCCATTTTAGTTTTGGACATTTTCCATATTAAATAGATTAGGACCAAAAAACTTTACTGTATTGACTTATGTTTGTATATATTGTATATACTGTATATGTTGTATATAGTGTATATATTAGTATGTTTATATTAGTTAAAAAGGTCCCAAACCTTGACCTAAAGGTTGTTTACAGGCTGAAGATGCCCAAAATAATGGGTGAAACATGTACCTGACCAAATGAGTCTACATAAAATCATGTAGATAATAACCACATTAAACGTGGAAAGTATTGAATAGGTGGTTTTTTATTTAATTATCCTTGATATCTATGCCTAACGTCATCTTCAATACGGAACAATAATGAGAGTTGTTACTTGTTACTTGTAATGAGAGTTGTTACTTGTAATTACTTGTAGTTTAAAATAATACGAAAATTACGGATATTGCTCTGAAAATCAGGAGATCGGACCCGGCGATCGGGAGATCGGGAGGAACGATGAAAAATCGGGAGTCTCCCGCTCAAATCGGGAGACTTGGCACGTCTGTGTGTTGCTATTGGCAGGGTAGGCCTGCCACCGTAGTTGAAAATGAGAAAATCGTGCAGTTTAAAATCGTCGCGGCGTGTGCCAGGTACCTTTTAATTTGTCACAGGGTGATTAATCACATTGTACCTTGTGGAATCTGTGGGATGCTAGAGGCCTGTTTGACCACTTTGTCACCCCTTGCCCAATTGTCTTGTTACAAGCCGGACGTAACGAAGCCAGACCAATAGTTTTTTTTTTATTAGCCTGGTCTTGTAACTTGTTCCTAAGTTGGCAGCCTCGCATAGCCCCCTGTGACATTGTCCGAGATATGCCGTGTTGAATTTCTAACCTCTGTGACATCGTCCGAGCTGTGCCTTGTTGGATCTCTAACCTAAACCTATCGTCCGCGAATGGTATATGGAATCTTCATAAAAATGCAGGTTATGGCCATAATATCTACGTATATCATTAATTTGCAATAAGAGAAATGACTTTAAAGATTGTCAGTTATTATGAGATGTAAAGGAAAGCAAAAACTAGCAAGTCATGCTTTTTGTTTTCATTGCGTATATCATGGTCAGAATATTTTGATATAGTTATGTAGAGTAAGAGCATGTCCGGTTATATGGTTAAATGGTTAGCGCGTACTGGTCTTTGGTCTGAGGGGTCTCGACCGGGCCAGGGATTTTAACATTCCTTGGTTAATTCCAACTGTTCAGGGGCTGTATGTGTGTGTGCGCCGTTTTCAACATTAGAATTCATCCTAGGTAGGCCCGTATCAACTCGTAAGACATGCACCAGGCCTCACCGGAAGCCATATGCCACCATTATCATCATCATCATCATCATCATCATCATCAGATTTACATTAACACCATTTTTTTATGGTACCCACATTTATAGTTTACTCGCATCCATCGTCATTTTCCCCCCTCTTCCTTGAGAAAAAATGCATCAAGGTTTTACTGTATTTATCCTTCTTGCATTGCCAAGTTAGAGACAAAAAAATGACGCTAGCTGCTCTTTGTTTACACTATGGCTTCCTCATCCCGAGATGCTGTGTTCTTTGCTAAATGATGATACTGGAGGAGAATTGTACCGTGATATGATTTATGTGGTGAAAGTGACAGTTCAAATGAACCTAGTGATTATGAAACCTAGATTTCTTCATTTCGACAATTACTACAAAATGTATAATTTTAGTTTATAATTATTTTTTCTAACATTAACTTTTTAAGAAAAGAATATTCATCAGGACATATTCTCTATGGACTATTGTACAAGTGTTTCCTTGACAATGGCTTTCAATTGTAATAAGAATTTATGTATTTTCTCATGAGTATTTTGTCATTTAATCATCTTATGCTATTTTTAAGGACACTTTCTCTCAAAGCATTGATACTTTGTCAATATATGAATTTTTCATCTAGTGTTATGTGGCTGAAGATGTTAATAACATATGAAACATGTACCACTTTTAGCCAATAAGTTGCCTTAAGCAACTAATGTATTGACAAGGTGGAAAAAATTACTGAGTTGTGAATATGCTACTCATTTGTCGGAAATCACCCAGAACAAATCGAACTGTTTTTCTTTGGATTTTTTCCAGTTCTCGAATCAAGTAATCCTAGTGAGGGTCCCATACACTGGGGTCTCACCAGAGACTTATATGCCCTCTCCTTTACATCCTTACTACAACCACTAAACACCCTCACATAGCTGCCAACTTTTAGAAATCAAAAACAGGAAGATTTTTTAAATTCTTGGATTTCATCACATATATTGCACCACGGTCTAAGTGAAAAAAAGGACAGAATAAAAGGCATACATGTCTACAGTTACAATGTGAATTGGCCATTAAATTTAAAATGTTAAAATAAAAAAAACCATAAAATTGTTACAAGAAAATATAACATATCACTCTCATTTAAGACACGTACATATGAATAATAATAATAATACAGTCGAACCTCAATATCTCGAACCTCCATTACTCAAATTTTCCGTACCTTGAAGTAACTTCAATTTTCCAGCCGTCTGTCCTATTCTTCACGTGTATTTATTTCTCTATTACTCAAAATTTGGTTACACGAATTTCTCAATTTCTCGAAGCAAACATTTCCTCCCTTGAAGCAAAAAATACTATGTAACTCGAATTTTGTGAAACATTAACTGTGCAATATGGCATTTGTGGTTTGTGAGAAACAGTTAACAAGTAAAGAAAGGGTTACAGTGAAGCTGGGAACTAATGCTTCTCGGGTGTCAATTAATTACTGGTCACACACAAAAGCAAGCCCAGAAGTCGTGAATGACAAGCTCCATTTACGAAACTCGGCTGCATGATATTGACGAGAAGTTTCAGCGTGAAGGGAGGGAAGGTAAACCGCAGCAAACCGAAGACACAAACAGATTTTTTTCCAAAAGTGCTAACGGAGCTATATTTCTTGTTTCACTACTGTATGTACTGTATCTTGCCTTCTAAAAAGTTACTATAATACTGTCTTCTAAAATGTTACTATAATAAGTGCTATAATTAAAGTGATGCCGTAAAACAGGGTTTCTTTGTATATTTTTAAGTACTGTTAAAAATAATGTATTCAGTAGATGCACATGATTCAATTATGTGCTATACATGCTCAAAACGGTATTCTCTATATCTAAAAATTTCGATAATTCGAACTAGAATTTATCTCCCGAGGTGATTTGAGATATTGAGGTTCCATTGTATTTATACCACACCGACACATGCAAAAAACGCACAATAGTTTCCTTTATTACACTGTAAAATGAACGGAAATTTAATTTTATAGGTACGTATCTGTGAACACATGGAAATAACGTTTGTTGTGTCTTTTGACCATAACGTGAAGAGAAAATAGCAGAAACTGTCACCGACACAACTCCCTGAAATTCATTCAACTCATTAAAATTATGAAGTAAGAATGTACAAAAATGCACTGAAATACGCGAAGCCACAAAATACCAAACAGATCGGTATGCCTCATACATTATTAACATAAGACTTTGACACGGGGAAAAGCACAGAAACGCTAGAAAAAACACGTGGCCTACAACTCCAACGGAATTACGCACAGAAACAATGTTAATAGTAGGCAAACCACACATTACAAAGCTCCTCCTTTCGCCCCAATTAACCGAGTCGCTAGCGCGCACCAGCCTCTCTTGCTTGTATGACTATTGCTGTCCCAAATCCCCAGGCCCCAGGGGCTCTGAACTTTGGAGCGTGGGTTGGCGACCACGGGGCCCGCAGCTGAGTCCTGGCATTACTTCCACTTACTTGTGCTAGGCTCCTCACTTTCATCTATCCTATCCGACCTCCCTTGGCCAACTCTTGTTCTTTTCCGACCCCGACGCTATTAGGTTTGCGAGGGCTAGGGAGTCTTTCATTTTCACGCCCTTTGTGCCCTTGTCTTCCTTTGGCCGATATCTTCATTTTTTGAAGTGTCGGACCCCTTCCATTTATTCCCTCTGATTAGTGTTATATAGAGGATGGTTGCCTAGTTGTACTTCCTCTTAAAACAATAATCACCACCACTACCACCACCAAATCCCCAGCCACAAAGCACACATGCTGCTGTAGCAAGCAGGAAACACGATACACGAAGGCGAAGGACGATATACTAGCGAAATAAAGCATCAAATAAATATGCTTAAAAATGAGGTTGGGTAAATTACACAAGCACATGAGAATTTATCCTTTATCCTAGCAGAAGATTAGTGACCTTGCTGGAGGTTATATTGGTCAAAAATAAGAAGAATTAAAAATAAATCGGAAAATCGGAAGACGAGTTAAAAAACGGAAAGTTTCCGGATAAATCAGAAGGATTGGCAGGTATGCCCTCACAACCACGTGTAGAGATCCGTATCCTTTATTTACAATCATATTTATGTGATTACCCCATACAGATCTTTCCTTATATTAACACCTAAGTACTTACAATGATTCCCAAAGGGAACTTTCACCCCATCAACGCAGTAATTAAAACTGAGAGGACTTTTCCTATTTGTGAAACTCACAACCTGAATTTTAATCCCGTTTATCATCATACCATTGATTACTGCCCATCTCACAACAACATTATCAAGGTCATTTTGCAGTTGCTCACAATCTTGTAACTTATTCATTACTCTACAAAGAATAACATCATCTTCAAAAAGCCTTACCTCTGATTCCACTTCTTTACTCATATCATTAATATATATAAGAAAACATAAAGGTCCAATTATACTACCTTTAGGAATACCACTATTAGTTATTACAGGGTCAGATAAAGCTTTACCTACTCTAATTCTCTGAGATCTATTTCCTAGAAATATAGCCACCCATTCAGTCACTCTTTTGTCTAGTCGCCGGACTGAGTGGCTCAGACGGTTAAGGCGCTGGCCTTCTAACCCCAACTTGAGGGTTCGATCCTGGCTCAGTCCGATGGTATTTGAAGGTGCTCAAATATGACAGCCCCGTGTTGGTAGATTTACTGGCACGCAAAAGAACTCCTGCGGGACTAAATTCCGGCACCTCGGCGTCTCTGAAGACCTTAAAAAGTAGTTAGTGGGACGTAAAACAAATAATTATTATTATTTTGTCTAGTCCAATTGCACTCATTTTTGCCACTAGTCTCCCATGACCCACCCTATCAAATGCCTTAGACAGGTCAATCACGATACAGTCCAACTGACCTCCTGACTCCAAAATATCTGCTATATCTTGCTGGAATCCTACAAGTTGAGCTTCAGCGGAACAATGTTTTCTAAACCTGAACTGCCTTCTATCGAACCAGTTATTCATTTCCCAAACATGTCTAATATAATCAGAAACAATGCTTTCCCAAAGCTTACATGCAATGCATGTCAAACTGACTGGCCTGTAATTTTCAGCTTTATGTCTATCACCCTTTCCTTTATACACATGGGCTACTACAGCAACTCTCCATTCATTTGGTATGGCTCCTTTATGCAAACAATAATCAAATAAGTACTTCAGATATGGTACTATATCCCATCCCATTGTCTTTAGTATATCCCCAGAAATCTTATCAATTCCAGCCGCTTTTCTAGTTTCCAACTTTTGCATGTTATGGTATATGTCGTTATCATACATAAATTGTAATATTTCTTTAGTATTAGTCATCTCCTCTAACTAGACATTATCCTTGTAACCAACAATCTTTACATACCACTGACTGAATACTTCTGCCTTTTGAAGATCCTCACATACACACTCCCCTTGTTCATTTATGATTCCTGGAATGTCCTTCTTGGAACCTGTTTCTGCCTTAAAGTACCCATACATACCCTTCCATTTATCACTAAAATTTGTATGGCTGCCAATTATACTTGCTATCACGTTATCCATAGCCAACTTCTTTGCTAGATTCAATTTCCTAGTAAGTTCTCTCAATTTCTCTTCACTTCCACAGCCACTTCTAACTCTATTTCTTTCCAACCTGCACCTCCTTCTCAGTCTCTTTACTTCCCTGTTATAATATAGTGGGTCTTTACCATTCCTTACCATCTTAAAAGGTACAAACCTGTTTTCACATTCCTCAACAATTACTTTAAACCCATCCCAGAGTCTGTTTACATCTTTATTTACCATTTTCCACCGATCATAGTTACTTTTTAAAAACTCCCTCATGTCTCCTTTATCATCCATATGGTACCGCCGAATAGTCCTACTTTTAAGACCTTCCTTTCTATCACACTTATTTTTAACTACGACAAAAATAACTTTGTGATCGTTAATACCATCCATTACTTCAGTTTCTCTATAAAGCTCATCTGGTTTTACCAGCACCACGTCCAGAATATTCTTCCCTCTAGTTGGATCCATCACTTTCTGAATCAGCTGTCCTTCCCATATTAACTTATTTGCCATTTGTTGGTCATGCTTCCTGTCATTCGCATTACCTTCCCAATCAGCATTTGGTAAATTGAGATCTCCCCCTACAATCACATTCCATTCCATATCGTTTCCCACAAAGCTGATTACCTTATCAAATAATTCTGAATCAGCGTCAGGGCTACCCTTTCCCGGTCTGTACACTCCAAAGACAACAAGTCGCCTATTATCTTTAGAAATGAGCCTTACACCTAGAATTTCAAGTTTGTCATCTTTAACTTTTTCGTAGCTTACACATTCTTCTTTCGCTCCTATTCTATCTCTGAGAAAATTTGCGCATCCATTATATCATTTCTCAGCCATGATTCAAGCCCTATTACAATGTCTGGTAAGTATATATCTATTAAATTACTTAATTCTATTCCTTTCTTTACGATACTTCTACAGGTCAACACTAACATTTTTATACCATCCCTACTTTACTTCCACAATATGTCACGTAACCTCGTAGGGTCCAGTCTACTATCCACATCCCACCCTTTAGTGGTTGTTTATTTTTTAAATTTAATAATGAAATTAAATGGCATATGGATTTTAGTGCCGGGAAATCCCAGGACGGGTATGGCTCGCCAGGTGCAGGTCTTTTGATTTGACGCCCGTATTCGACCTGCGTGTCATGATAAGGATCAAAGGATGATGAAGACAACACATACACCCAGCCCCCGTGACAGGGAAATTAACCAATGATGATTAAAATTCCCGATCCTGCCGGGAATCGAACCCGGGACCCCTGTGACCAAAGCCCAGCACGCTAACCATTATTCATGGGGCCGGACAATTTAATAATAAATAATGGTATTTGCTTTACGTCCCACTAACTACTTTTACGGTTTCCACAGATGCCGAGGTGCTGGAATTCAATCCTGCATGGGTTCTTTTACATGCCAATAAATCTGCCGACATGAGGCTGACGTATCTGAGCACTTTCAAATACCACTGGACTGAGCCAGGATCGAATCTGCTAAGTTGGGGACAGAAGGTTAGCGCCTCAACTGTCTGAGCCACTCAGCCCGGCTTTAAAAAAATTTTTTTGATCTTAATTTACGATTAATTTTAAATGTTCTATATTTAATAACTTCCCATATTTTTGTCTTACCCGCTTAGAGGTTACAGTACATATTATTCGACTATACCATGTTTGTATTTTTTTCTTTTTTTGGCATCATTACCTATCTAAGTCAAGTTCCCTTCATCCAGTTCAGCTACTATTTTCGTTTACAATGACTTCAAAAAGTTCACCAATGATCTACTTACGATATGGGTATCGGTGGTGGTGCCGAGTTCATCACAGATTTTTCCTCCTTTTTCGTCTGGGCATTAATGAGCACTTTCAGTCCCGACATGTGTTGGTCCCCAGGCGACGCAATCTTACTGGCACTGCCAGGTGGAGTACTATCGCTTGACTTGTGACTGACATTGGGATCGACAATGTCATCGCGTTTCTCTATCACTATGCTGCTCTTGGCTTCTGATGAGCTCCGAAATGTGGGAGCCTGTGCTCCCGTCACTCCAAACGGCGTCGGTACATCTCTGGAAACAGAAAAAACAATGATGTTTCACTAACAGATTTTACGTAACACGTAAATAATAATAATAATAAGATCTACATCTCTGAATGCAAAAATCAAACATTATTGCACTGTCATCCGGCCAGAGGCTCTATATGCAGCGGAATGTCTCGCCATGAACAAAAAAGGCATGATGGAGAAACTGGAGGCCAAGGAAAGAAAGATTTTGAGAAAATCTTAGGTCCAGTCAAAGACAACGGCGAGTTTAGGAGACGGCACAACCAGGAGTTGTACTCGCATGTGGAGAAAATAACCGACAAGATGCGGAAAAGGAGGATTACTTTTTATGGACACATGGCCCGAATGAAGTCAACCCGGTTAACCAACCGCATTTTCACTTTCCTCGAAGAGAAAAAGGCAAAGGGGGTATGGTTCAGTGAAGTACAGAAAGATCTGCAGGAGATTAGGATCCCATTTGAAGATATCCAGGAGCGTGTCCCACTTAAGAAAAAACTCCAAGAACATCAGAGTTTCCAACCAAAGCCGAAGATGAAAACTGGAAAGGCATGGACGGAAGAGCGAAAGGAGCAACACCGTATACGAATGAAGGAGTACTGGACCAACATTAAAGCTCAAGGAAAACAGTTGAAATGACGTTGTCCTTAGTTGGTCAAAACGAAATAATAATAATAATAATAATAATAATAATAATAATAATAATAATAATAATAATAATAATAATAATAATGAGTTGAATATTACCATGCAAACCATAGAAAACAGAGGCGAGAAAAGTATTTTGAAGAATAAATGCATCAGGCTTCCTCTGACCACTGTACAGAGGAAACAATATGTCATAACGGATGCGGAGAGGGCAGCCAGGTCACCCAGACTCAAGAATTTTTGGGAGAAGAATAGGAAGACAAATTTGTTGTAGTTTGATTTAAGTGCTCCAATGTGGGCGTAAACTCTGTAAATAAATAAAATAATAATAATAATAATAATAATAATAATAATAATAATAATAATAATAATAATAATAATCTGAAACACCAAGGTCGTAAATGCACACTTTGTTCATCCAGAAGGACGAGGGTTTGATTCCCCATTAGAATCTAGCATAAAAGTTAGCATATTTATCCAATTGTAGGTCAACCTTTTCTTACATTTTCCTTGCTTCAAAAAATGCCCCTCAGATAAGAATCACTACACGCAACACGGTTGGTAATGTAGATGACACACTTTATCACTGCAACAGGAAAAATTCTGCAAAATATCGCCAGAACTTGCCGCAAGTAGGTTTCCTTACAATCTGCTTTACATCACACTGACACAGACAGATCTTATGGCGACAATGGGAAAGGAAAGGGCTAGGAGTGGGAAGGAAGTGGTCATGGCCTTAGTTAAGGTAACAGCCCCAGCATTTGCCTGGTGTGAAGGTGGGAAACAACGGAAAACCATCCTCAAGGCTGCTGACAGGGGGTTCGAACCCACTATCTCCCAAATGAAAACTCACAGATGTGTGACCGTAACCGCACAGCCAACTCTCTGTTGCACCATGTAGAAAATAAATAGTCCTGGGATTGCAATAAAAAGTCACTTGCTTTATGCAGGAATTTAGGTTAAATACAGGTAATCAAATTCTCCTTGTGATGCTCTCCAAGTTTGTGGAAAATGTAAAAATGTAATCATTTTAAATAACTGTTATTTTTAATATATGGTAATAAAGCATGAAGCATAAAAGATCTGAAATTCTGTACTACGAATTAAACAACTTTTATTATGAAAAGTTTTTTGATACAGCTAAAATTAATGGAGAAATTTGTTGTCTTCTGTTTTGGCACCTTTAATTTTGGTATGCTACTCTATGCTAATCACACAGTATACAGGCTGTTCCTGGATTTAAGTAAAGAGTTGCACGAAATTCTGTATAACTGCTTTCCCGACACATAACAAACAAACAAGAGACAGACTAATGAATAAAAACTGAACGAAACCTACTTTAAACCTTTGTACCTAATCGAAAGATAAAAATACAAGACAAAAATGTTAAGTGTAGGGACACACAGATAACTGGTAAATTTCCTTCCCTCCACCTCTCGTATTTCTAGTTCATACTAGCTCTCTCTGTGGATCAGCAGTAGAGTGTTGGTCTCCGGATCCCAAGATAGCAGGTTCAAACCCGGCAGAGATAGTCGGATTTTTGAAGGGCGGACAAAAGTACATTCTACACTCTGTGTCATGCGATGTTGGCAAGTAAAAGATCTCTGATGATGCATTTGGTGTTCACCTGACAAAATTAATTAAAACTCAGCCTTATACGCCCAAAAGAGATTCGGTTTACTCTGCCATCTAGTAGGCCTAGAGTAAAACGAAACGTCAAAATTGATGAGCAAGCAGCCAGATGGCATCAAATAATAATAATAATAATAATAATAATAATAATAATAATAATAATAATAATAATAATAATAATAATAATAATAATTACTATTGCCGGCCCCACGGTGTATGGATAGCATGCCTGCCTCTTACCCGGAGGCCCTGGTTTAGATTTCTGAACAGCTCAAGGATTTTTACCTGGAATCAGGGCCTGGTTTGAGGTTCACTCAGCCTACATGATTACAATTGAGGAGCTATCTGATAGTTTAATGGTGGCCCCGGTCTAGAAAGCCAAGAATAGCGGCCATGAGGATTTGTCGTGCTGATCACACGCCACCTCAATCTAGACGCCTTTGGAGTGAGCAGTGGTCACGAAGTAGGCCATGGCCCTTTGGGGTTGTTGCGCCATGGCATTTGGTTTATATTATTGTTATTAGTTACATTTCAACAACCTATGGATTGAGATTATACAACTTCCATCACTTACTCTGCCATGTTAACTTTCATACTAAACTTTGCACCAATTCCCACATATGGTTTAGAGGCATGTGCTCTACAAAAGATTGACTATAGTGGAATACAAGCACCAGAAATGAGATACATTAGAACTATGAATCAAATTACTCCAAAGGAACTGGCATTGTGGTCCCTATTACCAGTGTAATAAAGCAGCGTACAGTTCAGTGGTATGGGTACATTATGAGAATGAACAGAAAAAGGCCGGCCACAAAATACTTTGACCTTACTGTCCAAGGAAAAAGACCAATGGGAAGGGCAATGAAACACTGGATAGAGACAGCAAAATCAGATGTAAAGGAGAGAAACCTCAGATGGGAAGATGTCTTAGAACAGAAGATATATCAAGACAGGGGAAGACTGCAAGCGCTTGTACACCACACCCGGGAAACTGGAGTAGGTTGATGAATAACAGTCTTTCTCCACTCACTTTCCACCATATCACTGTTCCACACTGTTAATTATAAAGGTCTTTTCTTTCCCTTTTACATGTGCTAATACATGTTATATCAAGCTGCTTCTGTGTTAAAAATTATGAACGTCCTAATGATACCTTCCCTACTGGATATTTTAAAAATTATCGGCACTCTTTCTAATCTAGAGAAATGAATTTCATTTTATGTGTCCGTACTGAACTTTGATTAAACCAAATTAAAATAAGTGAGTTAAATCCACCTTTTCAATACAAATTAAATAGTGTTTATTAAACAAACATTTAATGGGACTAGTTCCGACCTATTTAAAGGTCATCTTCAGCTTTATCGCGTGTAGAACAACGTATTTGAAACACAGTTGTTTTAAAGATGGTCTTAAATCATAGAAGTTTGACACTATAAAAAAAATGTATTTAGAATTTCCTTAAAACACTTTTGTTCACTTAGCTGTGGGAATATATGAGAAGAAGTCTTAGTATTCTTCGTAGTATTCAAGAACGTAGATACAAGTCGAAATTCACAATCTTGATGAGGTATGGAATTGGGCACATATGCATTAATGTTGTTGTAGAAGATAAGAAGTCTTTTGATATTCTTCATGTCACTGTGGAGTGTAGATACACTTTTACACTTTGAATCATATATAATCTTGATGAGATGTAAAATTGAGCATACATGCAAAGTAATGTCCTAATTAAAATATGACTTGCACAAATATATTATTGCAGTGGAAAGGAAACTGTGTTTCAAATACGTTGTTCCACATGCGATATGGCTGAAGATGACCTTTAAATAGGTTGAAACTAGCCCCATTAAATGTTTATTTAATAAACACTATTTAATTTGTATTGAAAAGGTGGATTTAACTCCCTCATTTTAATTTGGTTTACTCTTTCTAATATCACACAGTCATTAAAATAAGAAATCGGTTTCTTACCCTGTATCCGGCGCTGGTGGGATGAACATGGGAGTGATGCGTCTCTTCCCATCCGACGTACGAGTCTCAATCTGCTTGTTGATAGGTCCCTTGTGAGGGGTCAGAGGCGTCGAGGACTGCGATGTTTGGTCAACGGGCAGTGGCTGCGACGATGTCGGGGTGGTGTTTGCTATGTTGTTGGCAACCAATGCTTGCTGCTGCTGTTGCTGCTGCTGTTGTTGCTGCAGTTGTTCGTTGCGCTCTCGCACAGCCAGCAACTCGGGTGTCTCCACGACAATGGCTTGGCCAACAGTCGAGGCAGTCAGAGACTTGCCATACATGCGTTCGTGGAGGGAGGCCTAAAGAACAAACAACAGAGCTCTTCATTCTTAAAATGACACGTAACACTATGCACTAGGTGAGAGACAATGAAACCATCCTTTTTTTTACAAGTTGCTTTAAGTCGCCCGACACAGATAGGTCTTATGGCGATGATAGGACAGGAAAGGGCTAGGAGTGGGAAGGAAGCGGCTGTGGCCTTAATTAAGCTACAGCCCCAGCATTTGCCTGGTGTGAAAATGGGAAACCATGGAAAACCATCTTCAGGGCTGCCGACAGTGGGGTTCAAACCCACTATCTCCCGAATACTGGATATTAGTCGCACTTAACCGACTGCAGCTATCAAGCTCGGTAATGAAACCATCACTTAGAAGAAAATTCCAACCATGCACTAATTTTACCTATACCAATATTAGTACCAATTGCACTCAACTGATTGACTCAAACATGAACAAAGAAGAATTATTGTACCTTATTTTATAAATGAAATCTTTTTGAGGAGGAAAGAGAAAATAAGATAAGAGAAGTTACCTTTGGCTCTAGAGTGGGTGAGCACCGCATTGCATGTTCGTGGAGGAAGATTTATACAGTGATCGCCAAATGCAGCATTAATATGAGGATGAAAGAACATATTATTATGCATTTTTGTCATCTTTTCTCGCCTAAAAAATCTGCACTAGTAGAGCCCAAAATAAAAATTTCAGGATATCACGGCTTTGGCTACAACCCACCAGTATCATGAACATGTTTGTAGGTCAGTAAACAAAATAGCGTGTTCATTAACTTTTCGAGCATGTTGATAAACAAAATTTCTTTAACTTTTGTGAATGAAACTTTTCATTAACTTTTCGTGTTTTTGTTAACATTTCCATTCGCACATACGCAAGGATGCAATTAGAGTACGCAAATTCGTAGTGCGGAATATGATGAACTCTTTATTCTTCTAAAAATGTACTATCAAGTCGCAAGCGAAAGTTCTAATATACAGTAACTTTAATTTTGTATGATATTCTTTTAGCTGTGTTCAAATGTAGTTTAATTTCCAGCTTCGCTCCTCGCTGAATAACCTAACCTCCCATAATCACTTGTGTATCAACAAAATAATATTACCCTAACTAGGTTAAATGAAGGTTTTCTTTATTTTGTACTTTTACCAATTCCTTGATATTGTTGTATAAAGCTTCAAACACATAACTAGAACGGCTTGTTTTGATACTCTAGACAAATACGTACACAAGTGAAATGTCTGTTAGTTGCTAGGAATCTTAAAGTTATACCTATAAAAATAAGAGCCTGTCATTATTAGTGGAGCCGGCTTTCCGATAATCAGTATCGTTACTTGCAATTTCAGACAAAATTACTGTCAAAAAAATTTTGAAAGCCAGCTGCATCATGAATTAAAAGTTCTGACATGTTTTCTCCAAACTTAATTCTACTCGCCTTTCCAATATTTTTCTTTGCTACATTTTGCGTCTGTGCTTTTCTCTAACTGTACTTAGTAAAATAATTAAACCTGCAGCTGTAAGAATTTTCTTCTCTCTCTGACCCTATCCACTGTAACCTCACGAACAGCTATTTTGGTGTGGACCAAACTGCTGAAGAAGTTTGTTAACGAAAGTTAATTAACATGTTGAGAAATGTTTTCATTAACATTGTTTATTAACTTTGGTGTGGACTAACCATAAGAAGGTGCATGACCAATTAGCTCCATCAAGCCACATCTGAGGACTGTTTTTTATTATTATTATTATTATTATTATTATTATTATAAAAATAATAACAACAACAACATTATTATTAAATTACAAATAGATTTGATATTCTGGAAGAAGATCCTACAGAAGACACTGATGAAACAAATGACAAAGTTTGTGAACGAATGTGGAATAACGCGGAACAAATCATGACAACAGTAGCAATGAAAGTGATACCAAAAGGTGTTAGTAAGTAAAAGAAATGGTTCGATGAGGCATATCAAGATGCAGTTAATGAAGTGGCAATATGGCGTAATATGTGGCTGCAGTCTAATAAGATGTTGAAGAACTATACAGAGAAAAACAGAAAGAATGTAGTAAATTAATTCGTAGAAAGAAAAAAGTCTATCTGGGACAACAAATAGAATCAACCCAAGATGACTACAGAAACAGGAACATCCGCAAGATATATGGAACAGTCAACAAAATTAAAAAAGGATTTCAACCAAGATCGAGTATTATGAGAGATAAGTATGGAAATTTAATTGCTGATCAGGATAAATTATTAAATTACTGTAAGCAATACTTTGATTCCTTGCTGAATTGTGCTGATCCAAAAACCTGTATTGGTAAACCATCTAGTTCCACATCAGAAGAACAAATACCAGAGCCATCATATCAAGACGTATTACAAAATTTTATACATTTAAAAAACAATAAAGCTTCGGGTTGTGACAACATTCCCGCTGAGCTTATTAAATATGGTGGAGAAAGATTACATAAATACATATATAAGATCATTCTAAGGATATGGCACGATGAAGTTATTCCAAAAGAATAGCAGGAATCACTTATCGTCACAATTCATAAAGGAAGGGATAAGGAAGAACTTCAAAATTATCGTGGTATATCTCTTGTAAACACGGCCTACAAAATTTTGTCTTTTATTCTTTTACAGCATTTAAAACCATTTGATGAAAATGTTACTGGGGACTATCAAAATGGTTTTCGTAGTAACAGATCCACTACAGACAACATATTAGCAATTAAGACTATTAATGATAAGGTGTGCGAACATAAGGAGTCAGTTCTTTATCTCTTTATAGATTTCTTCAAGGCATATGATTCAATCCAGAGAGAAGGGCTGTGGAACATCATGATGGAGTTTAGCTTTCCCATAAAATTAAATAACATGTGCAAGCTGTGTATGGATGGTAATGTTAGCTGTATTTTGCTCAAGGACAGAAAATCAAGTTCCTTCCAGAATAAAGGTATGTTTATGCTGCAGCTTCGCTGCTGGCACATCGCCAAGCCTTGCTGCTCGATGTTAGGCAATGATGAAACAAACCAATGGATCTCAATTGGTGCTTTTACCCTGGAGCCCGGCTTATAGCTGTGCTGCAGGCTGTTATCCTCGCCACATCCATGGTCTCAAACACGTTTGATTTTCAAGGCTGGCACATCGCCGGCTATCCTGTAACTTAGACTGTGATTGGTTCTTTCAAGGTCACCCGCTCTCCTACTCTTCCTCTCTTCGCACTCTCTACACATGTTCAGTGATCACTTGCTCACTTGTCCGGCTCCACGGCTAAATGGTAGCATGCTGGCCTTTGGTCACAGGGGTCCCGGGTTCGATTCCCGGCAGGGTCGGGAATTTTGACCATAATTGGTTAATTTCACTGGCATGGGGACTGGGTGTATGTGTTGTCTTAATCATCATTTCATCCTGATCACGATATGCAGGTCGCCTATGGACGTCAAATCGAAAGACCTGCATCTGGCAAGCCGAACTTGTCCTCGGACACTCCCGGCACTAAAAGCCATACGCCATTTCATTTCATTTTACTTGCTCACTTCCTCTCTGAACCCGTCTTCGAACGCAATGTGGTTTTGAACCAGCGGCATGCGGATCATCATGAGAGGTTCATATGGGATAAAAGGAGTGACGAGATGACCAGCAGCCAGTAGACCTCGTTCTCAGTTTTATGCACGATAGTGGCCCGAGTCATCGTGTTTAAATGTGAAGTTTCCATTTTTAAAAAAAATTTTTTTTATTCTGTTGACTATATGTTTTTCTATCTTTGTGTATTTTTAATTTGAATTAAATATATATAATTTTTAGCTAGTGGCTTTATGTCGCACCAACACAGATAGGTCTTATGGCGACAATGGGATAGGAAAGGCCTAGGAGTTGGTAGGAAGTGGCCGGGGCCTTAATTAAGGTACAGTCCCAGTCCCAGGTGTGAAAATGGGAAACCACGGAAAACCATCTTCACGGCTGCATATGCGGATGATATTGTTCTTATTGGCCACAATGAATTAGAAATTAGGCAGTTATTTGTGGAACTAGAGGAAATGGCAGCAAAAATTGGTTTACGGGTAAATGATAAAAAGATACATTTCATGGTTGTACAGAGACCGAATATGAAGAGGTTAACAGATTGCCTATGAAAATTGGGAAATATATATTTAAAAGAGTAGAGTAGTTTAAATTCCTTGGTGTATTAATCGATGAGTAAAACCACAGGCAACAGGAACACCAAGCTAGAATTAAGAATGCAAATAAGGCATTTTACTCTATGAGCCCTATATTAGGCTCCAAATTTTTAACAAGGAATGAAAAAATGATTATCCACAATACAATCATTCGACCAGTACTTCTGTATGGTTCCAAGACATGGAGTATAACCAAAAAAGAGCAGCAGCAGTTGCAAGTCCTTGAGAATAAAGTTTATAGAAAAATATTTGGCCCATGGTTTGATCCTATCTCTCAAAGCTGGCGGAAAAGATCTAAATATGAGATTTACACCCTCGATCAACACTACACTATAATGGGTGTGATAGAACCCAACAGACTGCGTTGGGCTGGACATGTACTGAGGATGCAGGATAACAGAGCACCAGTAGACCTACAGTATACAAGGGATCTCTTAATGGGAAAAGACCTTCAGGAAGACCCCGAAGCACCTGGAAGATCAACAAGGTATGCTGGACCCTCCAAACTGATAACTGGGAAGAGCAGTAACAAGATCGAAAAGGCTGGAAGGGGATTGTGAGATTGGCACGGGAAATTCATGTCCCTCAGAAGCATACGGAGTGAGTATTAAAGTTCTGACATAAGTGTTCTCTCCAAACTTAATTCTACTCGCCTTTCCAATATTTTTCTTTGCCACACTTTGCGCCTGTGCTTTTCTCTAACCATACTCAGTAAAATAATTAAAACTGTAGCTGTAAGAATTTTCTTCTCACTCTGACCCTATCCATTGTAACCTCACGAACAGCTATTTTTGTGTGGACCAAAATGTTGAAGAAGTTTGTTAACAAAAACAGGTAGTTAAAATAATGGAAAGGATATTAGAAAAAAGAATGAGAAGAAAGATTGAAGGAGAGTTAGAAGAGGAACAATATGGCTTCAGGAGTGGAAGATCTACAGTGGACCCAATCTTTAGCATGGGACAGCTGATGGAAAAGAACTGGGAATATGGAAAGGATCTGGTCATGACTTTCATAGATATAGAAAAGGCATATGATAGTGTCCCCAGAGAGGTTTGGGAAACCATGGTTAAAAAGAGACTTGGAAGAAAAATGTTAGAAATGGTGCAAGCAATGTACAACAACTGTGTTACCAGAGTACTGACCCCCGTTGGAAAGACAGAATGGTTTAGGAATAAAACTGGACTAAGACAGGGGAGTAGGCTGTCACCTCTTTTGTTTATTATGGTCATAGATGAAATTGTAAAGGAAACAAAGGAAGTCTATGGAGAAAAAGAGATGAAGATGCTCCTATTTGCAGATGATGATGTGATCTGGAGAAAGAACAGCAAAGAAGTGCAAAAACAACTAGATGCACTGAACGTAAAAATTGAGAAGTATGGCAAGAAAATCAGTACAGAGAAAAGCAATACTATGGTGATGTCGAGAGGGGAAAGGCAAGGAAAGGGCTCTGTGAAAATTGGAAATCAGAGTCTGGAAATTGTGGACAGCTTTAAATACCTAGGAAGTGAATTAATGCAAAATGCTAGGGTGGACATGGAAATTAGCAGGAGGGTACAGGAGGGCAATGCATTCTACCAAAGTGTGAAAACTTGTTTGGAGCAAAGAAGTACCAAGGAAAAGTAAAGAGATAATGTACATAATGTACTATGTACCCATACTGACCTATGCAGCTAAGACTTGGACTTGGTCTAGTAGGCAAGAGAATAGAATTCAAGCAAGCAAAATGAAATTCCTAAGAAGTATGATAGGAAAGACAAGGAAAGACAGTGAGAAATGAAGATGTTAGGAAGGAAGTTGCGACAGAGAGTTGAAAAGAATAAACTAATGTGGTTTGGACATATAAATTGGATGGAGGAGAATAGAATTCCAAGATAGATGCTTGAGGCAAAGCATGAGAGCAAGAGGAAAATCTACAAAGTGGACTGAATCAGTAAAGAGCGGCACAAGAAGACGGAATTTAGACTGGAACAAGATCATGGAAGAGGAATGGTGGAAGGGAAGAGGCAGAAGTGCCATAACTACCCCGACCCGGCAGGAGCTGGATAAGGGAAAGTAATAATAATAATACTATTACTACTCCTAATAATAATAATAATAATAATAATAATGATGATGATGATGATGATGATGATGATAATCCTGGAGACAAGGAAGGAAATGTCAAAAGTACTCAGACAAACGAAGAGGAGATAACATGAAGGACCAATTGGAATCTACAGAAAAAGATTTCTGAGATCACAATATGCGAGACTTCTATAGGACTTTCACAAGAAGAATCCAAGGATGCATCCCACCGAATTTATGCTTCTGAAAACAAGAAGGAAAACTTGCGCTGTCTAACCAGGATAATTGTAAGGAGTTGGCTAGATATTTCTCTAAATTACTCAATTGCGTGGAGCCAACATTAAGATGGCCCAAAGAAACTCCTGTACGTGTAAACTCTGAATCTCCACCACCTACCAAAGAAGAAATCCAGAGACACATCGTTAGACTCAAAAATAACAGGGCACGTGGAAAAGATGGCATAGTTGCAGAACTCTTAAAGAACATAGGCCCAAATACACTTGAGGAGCTCACACTAATAATCATGGATATTTGGAAAGAAAAAAGCTATCTGAAGAATGGAAATGTCCACTTATCCATCCGTTACACAAGAAAGGTGATAGAATGGATGTAAATAATTACACAGGGATTTCTCTCGTTCAAGTCACCTACAAGATTCTCTCCGCGTGTCTTCTTCAAAGAGTACAAGAACAGCTTGAACACAAAATTGGAGAATATCAAGCCGGTTTTCGACCTGGGCATTCCTGTGTTGAACAAATTTTTAACTTGAAGATGATATTGAAAAATAGAGCAACCCAAAGCTCTCCGATTATTTGTAGTTTCATCGACTTCAAGAAAGCGTACAATTTGGTCGATCGACAGTCTCTCTTTAACATCTTAGAAGAACAAGGACTTGATCCAAAGACATTAAGACTCATCAATGAAACACTCATGGACAAGAAGTCAAAAGTAAAATTTATAGGTGCAGTATCGGAGCCCTTTATGATTAAGTCCGGCGTGCGACAGGGTGACGAATTGTCACCACTGCTTTTCAACCTTGTTCTAGATAAAAGTAATTCAAGAATGGAAGAATGAATTGAAACCTCAGAAGCACTGGAAACCCATTCAACTTGGACGAAAGAACAATGAAAAAGGTCAGTTGTTTAGCTTTTGCAGACAACCTAGCGATACTGACAGACAGTGATCTTTCAGCGATCAAACAGATTGAAGTCCTCAAAGAATGTGTTGAGAAAAATGGACTTCAAATCTCATTCGAGAAGACCAAGTTTATTTGCACTAAATTCAACATTCAGGAATTACAAACAAAATAAGGGCAGATCAAACGAGTTCCATACTTTCAATATCTCTATTGAGATCCTAGAACCAATAGGGTTGGAAAAGGAACCACAGAAAGTCCGATTACAAACACTCAAAAGAGCATATTTGAGAACCCGTAACATCTACAACAAGAAATGCACGTCCATACATACAAAAATCAAACATTATAATACAGTGATTAAACCTGAAGTGCTGTATGCAAGTGAAATCTTGGTACTGTACTTAATAATAAAGGTGATCTGGAAAACATCTTGAAGGAGGAAAGGAAGATCTTGAGGAAAATTCTAGGCCAGAGATAAAAGAAAAAGGGTATAGACTTGAATCACGCAAAGCTACAGAAAGACTGTCCAACCTTGCCGCAGACATCAGGAAACTAAGACTGAAATTCTATAGGCACGTTCACAGACTATCGTCTTCAAGGCTAACCCACAAGATTTTGACATATACTGAAAAACTGAAGAACCATGGATACAAGATATTAAAAATGATCTGGAAAAGGCCCAGATAGAAACATCAAAAATACTGGACAGAAACATTTACCATCAGAAGATAAATAGATGGATAGTAAAGCCAGAGAATGAAGTCCCTAGAAGATGGGGGACTAAGTGGTCAGAGGAAAGAAAACAGGCACACAGTGAAAGAATGGAAGCAATATGGTCTGTTCGAAAGGCAAATCATAAATGTAATGTGTGATCCCACAAGGTCCATATGCAAATAATAATAATAATAATAATAATAATAATAATAATAATAATAATAATAATAATAATAATAATAATAATAGCTGCAGTCGCTTAAGTGCGGCCAGTATCCAGTAATCGGGAGATAGTGGGTTCAAGCCCCACTGTCGGCAGTCCTGAAGATGGTTTTCCGTGGTTTCCCATTTTCACACCAGGCAAATGCCGGGGCTGTACCTTAATTAAGGCCACGGCCGCTTCCTTCCAATTCCTAGGCCTTTCCTATCCCATCATCACCATAAGACCTATCTGTGTCGGTGCAAATAGAAAAAATAATAATCCTCCAGCAAGATATTTGACGTCATATGAAAATCATGGATTAAATTGTTCAGATACACTAAAAAAAATTATCAACCATTCAACAAAAAAGGCAACTCTCATGAAAAATCGTTTATTAACAGAAAGAAGGATCTTCAAAGAAATTAACATCATGGAAAAAAACATCCGCGAATGATAGAACCACACGCAGAAACAAGATGCAGAAATTTTAATATTATTCAGACATTATAAAGTGGTTACCAAGCCAGAAACATTGTACACTGCTGAAACTTTGGGCCAAACCGGCAGAGAAGTACAATAACAGGAAAAGGAGGAAATAAAAGATTCTGAGGAGGATTCTAGGACAAATATGTTGATGGACAATGGAGACCGAGATGAAACAATGAAATATACAAGGAATCTGAAGGAATTGCAGATGAGCCCCATTTTATGGACATATCCTCAGGATGAATGAAGACAGGCTCAAGCAAAAGATTCTGACCCAATTCGAGGGGGAAAAAATGTTGTTCCCAGATGGCTCACTGAAACCCATAAGGATATCAATGGTGTATTGCAAAAAGGGTGTTATCAACAATTTTGGCTATCAGGACACTACTAACTTTTCATTTAATTTATCCTTGTAACGTTAATGCAAATGGACTTCCAGAAAATTTCCGCAAATATTTATGTACAGAAGTTGGCTAAATATCAAAGCTCATTTTTAATACTTTTTTTTCCACCTCCTGAAAAGTTGAATTTTTTTTATAAAGGCCATTTTGCATGACAGCAAGGATATGGAGGAAATGGGTATCAGAAAAGATAATATTCAGGGTCAAAACCATTTCAGAAAAATGGTATCAAATTTTAAGGGTTGCTATGAGGTAGTTGGAAGGAAACCTTCAAAGATGGTCTTTTCAAAAGAACAAAGAAAAGAAATAAGCTACTGAAAGAATGAATACTGGTGGACTTTAAAGCCATTGGAGGAATGGAAGACGAATGTAATATATACCTAGAAATTATTTCAATTTTAAAACTTTCATGTTTTAGTAATGTTAACCGGCCCTTGGGGAAAGATTATGAGCATGCACCTGTTCAATAAGTATGAAATCCCGGAAACAGAATGCCTGATCACAGTAGGTGCACTTCATGGACAGTAGCTGCAGGTTATCTTCCGAATCACAAAGCTTTTCAATGTCAAACATCTTCTCGGATGGTGTCTGAAACACCTTTGGTCTGACAGTGAAGTTACGTAGGTCGAGTCATAAGTCATGGCAACTATTTTTTTTTTTTTCTTCCAAACAGGAGACAACATGGAAAATCTAAGATATGCATTTGGAAATGTACGGTGTGTACTTGCATATGATGCCACTAGATGGTGTATGTAAACAACAGTGTGGGTCTAAGCATGCCTCCAAGTTCAGTGTGTGAGTGAGAGCATCACAAAATGGAAGTCAACAAGCAGGAGCAATGATCGTATATTAAAATAGCAGTTCTATGTGACTATGATCTAATCCCCAAAGTCAAGAAGCCATTACGTGGACAACGGTTTGCTAACAAAGAGGACATCATAACAGCATTTCGGAGAGACGTGTCACACGTTAGCGATACACATGCAGCAAATGGTATTCAGCGCCTGCCCCACCGCTGGCAACGCACAGTGGAAACCTTAGGTGATTATTTCGAAAGTCTGTAACCAGTGGAGACCTGTCCTTTGTACGTAGTCTTGTGTATTTGTTGTCTATACCATAATAAAACAATGTTTACCAATGGCCTGTGTCCTGTCACTTTCCTACGAGAATCTCCTGAAGTCAGAATTTGTCTTCAGGCACTATGCAAAAAAAATTAGTTGCCATGACTTATGACTCGATCCTCGTATCATACCAGGCCGCAGTCCAGAGATATCTAATACAAAGACAAGATAACAGAACTGACTGTTGAACACACTGGCAATGGAAATGATGGTGAGAAGTGAACACTGTTAAGGATGACACAATCTTCCATTTCCTTTGAACACCGCCTTGAACTGCCAAAAATCAAGTGGCTGATGTGTACATCCAGGAGCGATGATCCTGACCGCAGATCAAATGGCATCTGTTACATCCTGGCAACATATCAAAGAAGGAACTCTTTTGCTGAGTGTGGAAAAAGATGTTTTGACAAAATTGTGTCATGAATTGATTTGTGATTAGGCTGAACTTTGAGTCCACTTGAACTAGATTTTGTAGCTTTAGCATGCAGAACATCTAAGTGTGCCTACATGTCGCTCCAGTAACTTTCTCACTTGACCTTGGATGTGGTCTATGTCAACCATAGCAGACATATACAGTATTCTGAATCAGTTTACATCTACATGTTTACAGTGTTAGGCATGTTCGCTAGCAAATGAATGTCGAATGGCTGTAACTTAAATTTATTATTATTATTATTATTATTATTATTATTATTATTATTATTACTTATTACTAAGCTATCACTCGTTAACGAGTATGATTGTCTTCCAAAGGTAAAGTTCAAATCACATGAGTTTTTTGATTGCTGTATAACCCAATTCTGCAACCACAGACTCTTTCACAATGTTGGCACATGGTGTCTTGGGTAGCCTTAAGGGCTGATACATCTGCTATTCATACGCTCTTTCCTAGCATTGTGTTTGTCGCCTAGATTTTTATCTAACGCATGGCCTATACAATCAAGTTAAATACAGAAATAAATTATATACATATTTACATAACAGGAAAACAATGAACAAGAAAAGACTCCTTACAACTGAATGTCAAGATCATTGATCCACTGTATTGCTTCTGGGGTTGCCATCAAAAAATCCACTTTGCTGCCTGTGTATGCCCGCGTTTCACACTCTGTGACAATACAGTGTATGGTTTGTCGTGCAGCTCCCCAGTCACACACGGGAGTCGGCAACGTGTTCCATTTAAACAACATGTCTCTGCATCTGCCATGGCCTGTTCTTGTTCTGTTCAGAGCAGTCCATGTTTTTCGTGGTAGCTGGAATCCACTTGGAAGTTTGGCATTCGAGAACATACTGTGCAGGTGCATCTCCGTTTCTGCTTCCCACCGTCTTTTCCACTCTGTAGTTGGGTTGTAGCCTCTAACAACCATGTCTAAGGTGTTACGCAAACTCTGATGGCGTGAACATAATCTGTTCTGGTTAATAGTTCGTAGACCTTCATGTATAGGTAGATCGGGGTTCCTTAGGATTTTATTGAATTCCTTGATGAGAGCGGTGGATCTGCGTAAATCAGATGGCATTATTCCAGATAAAAGCGGGAGCCAATGAGCTGGCGCGGATCGAATTGTGCCAGTTATGCGCATAGTGGAATTCAATTCAGTATCAATAAGTCTTGTGTGATGACTTTCCATCCATACTGGAGCAGAGTTTTCAGCACTTTAATACACCAAGCCTAAAACTGAAGACCATAAAACGCTTGCTGAAGAACCCCAGGTACTTCCACAAAGCCAACGAGCCAAAGTCATTCTGGATGAGTGGATGCCATAACCTGCAAATTTTCAGGGTCTATTCGACATTTCTTTAGATAACTTAAATGTAACTGACGATGAAACATGTGCTTCATATATTTGTAAACTACACACCAATCCCTTTCACATATCATCCTACTCCTTTCCCCTCACGCAGCTCCTGGCGGGTCGGGACATTTATGGCACTTCTCCACCTTCCTTTCTTCTTCCTCTATTCCTCCTCCACCATTTTGTCCCAGTCCCCTTTACTGAAATCCACCTTGTTCTGGGTCTCCCTCTCGCTCTCTTTTCCTTGAACCTCATTTCCATCATCTGTTTTGCTATTCTTTTCTCCTCCACCTTCATTACATGTCCAAACCATCTTAGTTTACTCCTATCAATTCTCTCATGTAGGTTTTCCATTCCGACCTCCTTTCTCACACCTTACTTTCTCAATCTGTCTTTCCCATCACATTTCTTAGGTATTTAATTTCGTTGGCTTGAATTCTACTCTCCTCCCTACTTGTCATAGTCCAGGTCTCAGCCGAACAGGTCAATATTAGCACATAGTACTATCCATGAAACTTTTAATGACACCTCGGTTATCTTCCAGATATGGATTGGCAACTTATGACACCAAAAGTGAAACGATTATGCATCGCCATAAGACATCTGGCGCTGTAATTGCAAACTTCGAATACCACTGTTATTTTTACAATAAGGCAAAGAAGTATAGATGAAAAATGAACTTTTGAAACCTACTGCAATGGCAGAGGAAAATCCAAGTACATCACATGAACACCTACCTGGAAAAGAACATCACGGTCTATACACAGCGAGGACAGAAAAATAATAGCAGACATAGAAGACTGCTGTGATGCAGAAAAGAGTAAATACACAGTTGCTCTTCCCCTCAGTAAGTCGATTGAACGCTCTTCCGCATATATGGGAAAATCTGTTTCCACAATTAAGAGAATTAAAACATTTTCTGCCTATCCATAAACCGCTTGTAAAAAGAGGTAAGCCACTCTATTTCATTAGGATTGATATTATTATGAATAATAAAGAAAAACGTCACAAGACATGATATATGGGTGTGTGCATGTGTGGTGCAATTGTGGGCTTCAGATAAAGGTTTGGAAAATTCATATTGATCACACTATCCATTCAATTCAGATTTCAATTCCATTCTGTACCAGGAGGTACACCTCAACTCCGCACATTCAAAAGATGCGCCTTAAAGAACTCTATCTATCTAACCAAACGTGAAACAGCTACTACATGAAGTTGGAACTTTAATCAGAAGATGTCACTACTGAAGTATTAAGTAATTGTGTTATTGTGAAGTTGCCTAAACTGACTGGATTTATTTGCTTTGTGTTTGCTTACTTCAAGAAGTTTAAACTTTCCTCCATAGATGTCATTTCAAAAACTCTGGTCATGCACTCTGGTATAAGGTGGAAGAACTTATAATTTAAAGAAGTTTTGTGTTTCTAGGTTTTCATAACTGAATCAATGTACATTTATTTTCAAGTTGGCAACCCTTCTTTTTCTTTCTGCCAGTTTTGAATCTGGCCAATTAAAAATTTCTGTAATTATTTTTCAGCCTATCACAGGCTTCTTGTTGCTGTTTGAATTGTCCAATAAAATTGAGAGGGTGTGTCCGGCCTAGTCCAGAATCCTCTCGAACCTCCCCTTCGGGTATATAAGCTGAGGCTTTTCTGGCTATCTTGTCTCACTGATCGTCGTCTTTCTGAGTGTGTGTGTTAAGGCAGGAGGCGGGGCGCCTCATTCTTTGGCAGGCAGAACATCAGCCAGGTAATGGCCACATAAATTCTATCTTTCTTGCTGTCTCCGCAAATTTATCCGAGGGGAAGGTCCGAATTTCTAACTATGTAGCCAGCCTTTTCTAAAATGTAAAATTTTCATTCAGCTAATATAAAATTTCATAAAATTTTTAACTGTAATTTGGGGCTAGAGAGTGCGTTACCCTCTCGAGTTCCCCTTCAACTTGGTTTGAGGTGACTACGATTTTGTGACTGTTTTTCTCTTTTCTGTAATGCCTTAAAGTAACTTTCATTCGAGTCACCTCAGTAGCTTGGGATTAGCCCCTGTATCACTGGGTCGAGAGCCCCGTTAGGATTTTATTCTTCATTTAGGAGTGCAAGTATACGCCTCCATTCATTTTGTGTTCTGGCCAGTAATCTAACCTGTTCTTTATCCATGATGGCCCAGTAGGTTGGGTACTAAATACCCCTGTGTAAAACTATTTCCCTTGTAAATCGTGCCTTGAGAGGCTAGAGATTGTAACCTTTTGATGTAATGTTGCCTTGAGTAGGCTGTTTGAAATTGAGAGCATGTAAGCTCTTTTTTAAGTTTTTTGTTATATTGAGGAGTGCCTCTGGAAGGCTAAATATTGTAAAGATTGGAGCAAGTGCTCTTAAATGGGGATATTTCCGTCCTTGTCTAAGCATTGAGATTTCGCAAGTTTGTAAACTGGACCTGGTATCTCAGTATTTGTAAACTAAGGGCTCGAAGCCCCAAATCTGTAAAAATTCACTAATCTTGGATTTTCCAAGTCTTGTTTCAAGATTGCTATTTGTACCTGTAACCTCATTATTTCAATGAGTGAAAGATTTGTTAAGTTTGTGATTTGAAGAGAAATATAACCTTTGTTAACGTTTTAATTCAATTTCTGATATCATAGTTAGACCCATTCAACACCCGCACCTTCTTTCACCTCTTTCTGCTCCACGGATATCTCCGTAACACAAGTTGGCAGTTCTACCGGAAGAGTTGAGTCCCCCCCCCTGCCCCTCACCACCGTAAAACGAAGTGTCACTGAAACTTTCACGGATAGTACATTTTGTACATTCTCTCTTTACACTTCCTTGGTACTTCCTTATTCCAGACAAGGTTCCTTACACTCTGGTAGAATGCATTGCCCTGTTGCACCCTCTTTCTAACCTCCATCTCACATAATAAACCATAATTTACTTCCAATCTTGCAACTTGTGCCAGCTCCCTCACAAGAATAAATTGATAGTCAATTACATGGGGAAGGAAAATATTTGTAGGTCACAACGTATCAGTAGATTACAATAAAACTATAGACGTGAAGAACAAATGTATGAGAGGGAGCTGCCACATCTAAATAAAGACTCAAACTATTCACACAGTCTAAAAAAAGGTAGAATTCTACATTGGGAACAACACACATGCTAACCATGCAAATCAAAATACCCCCGCAAATAAGTGGAAATAAACAAAATAAAATAAATGACTTTAAAAAAACTCACCTGTTTCTGCCATCATAAACATACTTTATAAAGATCTACATACAAGTGTCATCAAATGCTAATTGATACAATTAAACAATTGTTCAACATCAACAGATAACACACACTAAAACACATCCACAACAGCAAATACTCCAGTATGCTATCTACGACAGGACTATTTCAAACTACAAATAAATAATGAGTTGTGTTTATAATCATGCTGGATGCTAATGACAAATATCTCTTTTATACAAAAACAAAAATATAAACAAATTACACAATAAAGAGGATTCTGGACTGAAATAAAACTGAAACAAGTTCACAAGAAAGGAAACAACACAGCATGCACACACATGTATAATCTATATATAATAGAAATGCAAAATATCACTCACTCTCTCTTCATAATATCTCAGGAACCACCAAACTGATGAAAGTGAAATTTGGCATATAGGTACCTCTTAAGGCACAAGTAACAGCTAAGAAACCTTAAGGATTAAAAAAAAAGGAATGGGATAAAACAACATATGGGCCATGTTTTGGAGTGATCGGGTGGCAGGCTGCTATGATAGGTTATTTTTATGTCACTTAGTAGCATTCATCTCTCTTGTAATTCTATTTTTTTTTGGTCTTTTTTGGTGACCCCACGTGGATCATATTGTGAGATGAAGCAGTTGGTAGCTCTACTTCTTGTTTTGTTCTGTTGGTTAAAAGTGATGAATTTAAGTTTATTTCATGTTGTAAAAATGTGATAGTCCACTATTTAAATATGCCAGTGGAATGTGTATTTATTGGCAGATTACTGGTTAGATTGGTCAAGGCAAAAGGCCTCAAGGTGCTCCTTTCATATGTTATAAAGACCAGCTTAAAAAAAAAAACTCTTAATAGCACCAATATAAATGCTAATACCTGGGCAACAACTGCACCATGTTCTTTGGTACAAAGCTACTGCAGAAGGTGTCTGACTGTTTGAGCAGGCACGTCGCAGACAAGAAATTGAAACCCATGAAAAGGGGAAACTATGTCAGATCCAACCATGTCCTCCACCCACCTTTAGATTCGACCTGTGTGGCCGCATGTTTCATGCAAAGATTGGCTTGATCAGTTATCAGCGACATCTCCACAGAGCCAACAGACTTTAACAGAATAGCAGGAGAAAAACGTATTCTCAGAAACGACTATGACTGGTGCTCACTATGTTGAGGCTATCGAGTGGAGGTTGCTTTTCCTCCTTGATTTCTTATTTAATATACGGCACAGAGAAGCATAGCCAAGAGGTTAAGGTGAGTGTAGTAAACCACATACCTTCCAACTCGTGTAGGTTCAACAGTGACTGGCGATTCCTGTAAGAGCAAAGCCAAGTACAACGCTCAGATGATGATCGAATGACCTCAGCTACTGTGTGTAGGCAAAGTTATCTGATGACATTTAAGCTGCTAGTACATTAGTTTTCATGTTCTGTTTTACTCTACCACACATTTATTTATTTATTTATTTATTTATTTATTTATTTATTTATTTATTTATTTATTGTATGACCTTTAGAGTCATAGGTTATAAATTTCATATTAATTCATATTGAAGAGCAATTTAGTGTAAAACAAAAGCTAAAGGTTTCCACCTATTCAAAAAAATCAAGTTGGAAACAAATGAACATCTCAACACTTTCCCAATCAACATCATTCTGTTCGCACTTGTTTCAGCTGAGCTGAGTTCTAGAAGATTCCTCAAGTGCTGGTATTTTAAGTGTTTCAACTGCTCTTCTGTGAGGTGCATTCTTCAAATTGGAGGAAGGCTGACAGCTTGCACAGGATATGTGTTGTGATAAGTGTTTTTCAAATCTTTTCTTCTCTTCCACTGAATTTCATGCTTGCTTCATAAATTTTATCTATATTCAACTATATTCAAGTCTTGCCTTAACTTTGATTTTGACTGATGATGGTCTCTAGTAAGAATGAAACTAGTTTCAACAAATATATGTGTAACTTCTTTCTTTTTTTAAGGTTACAACAAATAGTGGAAACCTCTAGCTTTTGTTTTACACTGACCTTTAGAGGCAAGAGGACATGTTTGGATCGCTTGATGCAAGTTTTTCTATTTAAAGCCCATGGGTGTCATGCGCATCTGGGTGCAAGCGGATGACAATGACCTGAGGAGAGGGTGAAAACTAGAGCTGTCGATGGATTAAAAATTTTGAATGGTTAACAGAATACCTTTAATCAATTAATCAGATTTTAATCAGGTTAAAACAGTACCTTGAAAGTTTTATTTAAACTTAATTGTAGAGTGTGGGCTGTACACCGAAAATTGTCATACTTTGCTCTCTCAGCTCCTAGAACGATATTTCCTACATTGTCTTCGGAAACAGTGATAACTTTGTCTTTCAACCCCATTAATAAAATACATCTTCAAACTCTTCTGTGCATTTAGCGGCACTGTGGTTTTCGCTATGATATTTAACTTGTAATGTTGAATGACGATACTACACATTTGAATCAATTCAATGAGCTACGATTAAATATGGAGGATCAAAAATCCCCCGCAAGATTAACAAATTCTGCTTGTTTCAGTTTTTCTAATAATTTAACCTTTCTACGACATACAACTTGTCTTTTTTGGTTTTTGTTACCGTGTCTCTAGAGAGATAATAGTAAGTGAGAAATGAGAGCTTCCTGCAAAACGTCCTGCACATTCCACTTCACTAGTTTATATTCATATTTCAGTTTCTATATCACAGGCTTCACTATTAGGTGCTCCAGCGTTGACTGAGAAGATGAACTGGTAGAGACATTGATATATGCAGGTATACTTTGGGAGGGACGAATATTTTAAAGATGATATTGAAGACTACTTGTACTTCCAACATAACGTTTTCCCGCATTTCTTACAAAACATTGTTTTTCTGTCTGTTACCTTACAACAGTAATTTAATTTAAAACCAGAAAAATCACCAAGTTTTCCTCACATTGGTTCATAAGCCGTATTTTTGAATGAAGTTCACAAACACTCGATGCAAATATATACTCTCTGCTGTATAACAACCACTCACGAACTGAGGTTTAAGTTGTCACATTTTCTACTGTGTCTTTCTAGCAATTGGTATCTGCCCATTCCCACATCATATGGAAATTCCTGGAAATTTCATAATGACAGTCACTTCAAGTACCTTCCCCACATCTTTCCATTATGCCGCCTGACTGTGTTTTGTAAATGTCACCAAATATCCTACAAACTTAAGAGAAAGATATGAACATCAGCTCACTTTAATGACCAGTCCATCATACAATAGCTGAAGTTGGCACAGCAAATAACAATACAATACACAAGTTTTGTGCCATGAAAAACACTTCTTTTTCCTTCACTACACTACAATTCTAATCGGTTCTATTAATTGACTAAAGCACATTGATCGGTTAATCGATTTGGGGAAGGTACTTGAAGTGACTGTCATTATGAAATTTCCAGGAATTTCCATATGATGTGGGAATGGGCAGATACCAATTGCTAGAAAGACACAGTAGAAAATGTGACAACTTAAACCTCAGTTCGTGAGTGGTTGGCACATAGCACACTCTTGTCGAATAATGCCAAGGGTCTGCTCGCAGCTTAACATCTCCATCCAACTGACGAATCACCATCGACAGTGTTGTATGCCCCCATTCCATATAAACACTGTGGAGAGGTTTGGAATTGAATCCACACTTCAGGCTCTATACATCAACCACCATCTCTCATTAACCTGCTGGACAAAATTCTGAATTATTTTTCCACCAATCGGGTGTCAAACCATGAAAACTTGATGCCTTGATCATGGCCACCAGGTGGGCAATCTTCCAGGTGGCAGACTAAACTGGATATCTGCTGGGCAATCTAACACCGACTTTTAAATATTTCTTAATACCAAATGTATCACTACAGAGGTTTACATCATACAACATGGAATGTCGAATGGACACTCTGTTGCCCTCCAAAACCCAGACTACCCCTGCTGGTTATTTCGTTCTTCTTCCGGGCTGAACCATGTTGTTGTTTTCTGTACATTCCGTACAGTTTGCCGACGTTTCGAATACATTGCAGTACTCTTTGTCAAGGCGACTGAAATACTCCTAATGGATCCGAGGTAGTCAGTCTCCCAGGCAGCAATCAAACTATTCCTGCTGGTTTTGAACAATGATCTTGGGATCAGGAGGCCAACACAGAGAGAGCCCAATAACTTGTAAATTAATGGCAGGTGGCAAGTTCTTTTTCTTGTGAGGTTAAGGTTAACTTTAATACCTACCATCTAAGCAAGTTTCGGAAATGCTACCGAATGTATAAATTGAATGCATTAAACCTTTTATTTCTAATAAAGGAACTACAAAAAGGTAGTTCCGCTAGCACAAAACAAAACACAGAGTAAACTTCTCGTGGGAAAAATCAAAAACATTTTAGTTCACTGAACAGTTGTGATCCTTGTTTTAAGGGGATTGGCAGTTACTTTGTTACAGAAGAGTACAACACTGAATGACATCCTATCAAGTTTCCAAGTCAGAAGAGAATTTGGCTTCTTTTATTTCCCAGCTAAATGAAGGGTAAGATGAAGATGATAAGTTTTATGTTTAGAAATAATATGAAGGTGAATGAAAAAAAAAACCATACACACTGTTTTAACAAAATATTTTATGAGCAGGAAAAATTATACAAAAAAAAAAAAAAAAAAAAACAACCCTACAGGGTTTACCTTTTTTTCAACATATAGACATTCCTCCCATCCTGACATCAAACTGAAGATGCATCATTCATAGAATTCCATTCCTGGAAGAATAGCTACCAGCAACCAACTGATTACACTTCTTCATTTGAACCGAAGCACTGCCCTTGTAGGAATTTTTCAGGGATCTGAAGAGATGAAAGTCAGATGGTGGTGATTTGGACTGTTTGTGTAAAAACTGAGAAGTATGGCTGGGAGGCACTCAATTAACCACCATACACTCCAGACCTTGCACTGTCTGACTCTCACTTCACTGAAAGAATACCTGGGGGGGGTCTTGCTTCATTTTATATAAAGAAGTGAAATCAGTCATGTGGCAAAATCAGTTATCCAGCACTAATTCAGTCCCATTACAGTCAGTTAGGAGGAATTATATAGTACATATTTCTTGTTTTTTCCAGTCATTAAATATTTCACACAAAAAATTAGTGCGTTACTTTTCAATCCGCCCTTAATACTTGTACGTCCATTCTTGGCTACATATTAAATGGAGTTCACTGTATTTAAAGCTCCACCAAAGTTGATGAAGCACTATCCTCCAACAATTTACAATTGAACTGAAGGCAAAATACCAAACATACCTGATAAACATGGGATTTTCCTTCCAAAAGGTAATATAAACAAAGATCAGCTGTTTTACACGCACAAGAACATGCAAAATAATTGTACATCAAGCTTGAGCGCATGCACATTGTTCTGCTTGCACAACACAAACACAGATTTAAAAAATAAACAAATGCTACGAATAAAAATGAATAAAACATATTTAAAAAAAAGAAGAAAATTAATCTAAATAGTATAAAGCTAGAAATGGAAGGAGCAGGATAATAATGAGGGTTGCAAGTTTTAATTTACATTACTTTTCACTGGAAGTTAAGTCATCCTACCTGGGCGTAAGACGAGGTGTAACCGTCAGACACACACGCATGCACAAACACTCACTGTAGTAAGCTTTGTCTCCACATGCACATTTTAAAGGATTATAAGGAACAAAGAATTCAAGCTTTACAGTTTCTGTTGTATCAAATTAGAACATGGCACAACGAACACAATCCTTTAACCACATAGGGCCGCTGGGGTTGAGAAGAGCTAAGAATAAAAAAGTAGCAAGTTGGCTTTAGGCAAAGTAAAGTTCTTGTACATGAAAAACATATAAGTAAGCTAAATTTTATAGAATCTTTTTTGAAAGAAAGTATATGGTGGATTTAGTGAGTGTGAAAAAAATAGCCTATTGTTTGTTTCTTACTGGTAACTGGGTGACAACATTGCCAACGCTTGCTACGAGAATCTTATGGCCACTTCATAGTTGCAATGTTACCAAATAGGAAATAAATCTGTACTTATTGTCTGTGTAGTAGGAAATTCTATCAGTTCTGTCACGAGCTTTTATTTGCATGCTATACTCCGGGCCACCTTTTGAACAGACTAAAGCAGAAGTAACGTCATTGCCTTGTCACACTCGTCTTGGTTGCCAAATGAACCAGTGCGTGATTGAAAGTTGTACTCCAACACTATAACACAGCACAGCTTACCAATTGGAACTTGAGCACATTTTCCCCCCCTTAATGTTGCGCCGACACAGAGATAGGTCTTATGGTGACGATGGGATAGGAAAGACCTAGGAATGGGAAGGAAGTGGCCATGGCCTTGATTAAGGTACAGCCCCAGAATTTACCTGGTGTGAAAATGGGAAACCACAGAACCCTCTTCAGGGCTGCTGACAGTGGGGTTCAAACACACTATCTCCCGGCTGCAAGCTCACAACCTTCGCACCCCTAATTGCAGGGTCAACTCGCCCGGTATTCGTATTAGTGGAGTCCCATACTGCCACTGCTGTTTTAAACAGACTATGATAGTAACTGCACCCACGGGATCAAACATACACAGAATAAGTTTGGCAGCTCCACATTGGGTACACCACTGCCATAACTCGTGCCAACAAGAGGCATGAAGTGCGTGCCCCCTTGCCCCTCTCACTCACATCTTCCCTTGGCCTTCCGCTTTAGTCTGTTCAAAAGGTGGCCCGGACAGTAGTACTTCCTATCTCTCGTTTTGAATCCATCCATTGGCAGAAAATGTTATTTTTATTCTTGTCATTGGGTGATAAATGTTACAGTTCTTGTTATTCATTAATTTGTAATGTTGTAATTGAATAATGATAGCTGTTTGTAAAGAGGAGACCTAGAATTCATCCTCTGTGTAAGCGATCTTCATCTAGCGCAGATAAAACATCGTTTAAAGATTGAATGGATAACATACACTGACTGACAGAGCAAATGCAACACCAAGGAGGAGTGGTTCAAAAGGGATGAAAGTTGGGGAAAAAACAGAGTCGGCACGGAAGAATAATTGATGTTTATTTCAAACCGATATGCAGGTTACACAATGCGCACGGCATGGACTCAGTAGGATGTAGGACCACCACGAGCGGCGATGCACGCAGAAACACGTCGAGGTACAGAGTCAATAAGAGTGCGGTTGGTGTCCTGAGGGATGGTTCTCCATTCTCTGTCAACCATTTGCCACAGTTGGTCGTCCGTACGAAGCTGGGGCAGAGTTTGCAAACGGCGTCCAATGAGATCCTACACGTGTTCGATTGGTGAGAGATCCGGAGAGTACGCTGGCCACAGAAGCATCTGTACACCTCGTAGAGCCTGTTGGGAGATGCGAGCAGTGTGTGGGCGGGCATTATCCTGCTGAAAGAGCATTGGGCAGCCCCTGAAGGTATGGGAGTGCCACCGGCCGCAGCACATGCTGCACGTAGCGGTGGGCATTTAACGTGCCTTGAATACGCACTAGAGGTGACGTGGAATCATACGCAATAGCGCCCCAAACCATGATGCCGCGTTGTCTAGTGGTAGGGCGCTCCACAGTTACTGCCGGATTTGACCTTTCTCCACGCCGACGCCACACTCGTCTGCGGTGACTATCACTGACAGAACAGAAGCGTGACTCATCGGAGAACACGACGTTCCGCCATTCCCTCATCCAAGTCGCTCTAGCCCGGCACCATGCCAGGCGTGCACGTCTATGCTGTGGAGTCAATGATAGTCTTCTGAGCGGACGCCGGGAGTGCAGGCCTCCTTCAACCAATCGACGGGAAATTGTTCTGGTCGATATTGGAACAGCCAGGGTGTCTTGCACATGCTGAAGAATGGCGGTTGACGTGGCGTGCGGGGCTGCCACTGCTTGGCAGCGGATGCGCCGATCCTCGCGTGCTGACGTCACTCGGGCTGCGCCTGGACCCCTCGCACGTGCCACATGTCCCTGCGCCAACCATCTTCGCCACAGGCGCTGCACCGTGGACACATCCCTATGGGTATCGGCTGCGATTAGACGAAGCGACCAACCTGCCCTTCTCAGCCCGATCACCATACCCCTCGTAAAGTCGTCTGTCTGCTGGAAATTCCTCCGTTGACGGCGGCCTGGCATTCTTAGCTATACACGTGTCCTGTGGCACACGACAACACGTTCTACAATGACTGTCAGCTGAGAAATCACGGTACGAAGTGGGCCATTCGCCAACGCCGTGTCCCATTTATCGTTCGCTACGTGCGCAGCACAGCGGCGCATTTCACATCATGAGCATACCTCAGTGACGTCAGCTTACCCTGCAATTGGCATAAAGTTCTGACCACTCCTTCTTGGTGTTGCATTTGCTCTGTCAGTCAGTGTACATGTATGAAAGGTTTTAAATACTATTTGTTCCTTGCCGTATTGTTCTGATATTCTTGATTTACGAATAATAGAAGTCAATCATGTTCCAACACCTTCCTTCACAATGAAAAATACAGTATGTAGCTCAAACAATATTGAAATTACAAACATGTTCTGACCATAAAGAAACATCATTATGACATGCAGGTGATGACAGTAGCATGTATAGACACAGCACATGTTCAAAATGTGCACCCTCACGTCTCATGCATTGTTTATAACTGTCCTGTAGTTTGTTGAACATGTTGATAAATGATATAGAATTCAATTCCCATAGGGAACTTGAACTATTTGTCCTGAATGAGTAAATTCATAATTCCAATATAATTGGTCTGTTATTGGAAATTATATAAATTTTCCACCTAACTCATTCTTGGACACAGCATTTTGCCCCAGTGTGTTAATTTGGGCCCATCAGTTGGTAACTAGCACACCTAGTGTATATATTGGAGGCGACTGCACAGGCTACTTGGAGCCTCAGGCAGTGCCAATGCATTATGAGAGACCTAGTCTCTGTTATAAAAATTGATGCCTGCTAGGCCATCAAATGATACAGATTCCAATTCGCATAGAGAACTTGAAATATTTTGTCCTGAATGAGTAAATTTATAACTCCAATGTAACTGATCCATTATTGGAAATTATAAATTTTCCACCTCACTCATTCTTGGTTACAGTGTTTCGCCCTAGTGTGCCAATTGGGACCAAACATTTTGAGCTGAAAGTTTTTGAGACATTGCCCTCAAAAACACACAGTAAATAAACTGCCCAACAACAAGCAGGAGTATGAATGTTTGACGGAACAAATGGCCATGTTCGAAGACTTTCAGCTCATACAGAGTCTCGGCTTCTTTCCAGCAACAATATTTGTAGACAACAGCGGGCAACAGCTAGAGTGACAAACGAATACAAGTTCACATGATTCAACAGAATGTGTAAGTTTGAAAGGTTTGTTCATTATAGCCTTTGGAAAATGTGAAATGAAAGTAAAGTGATTATAAGGTCAGGGCTATCACAAGTTTTGTATTTAGATGGGATAGATATCCAATATTACAGCATATAAAATGTTATTAAAATGAACAGTACGTAAACCAATCAACAAAAAGTCTTACTTTATACGACTTTGCCATGGAAATGAAGTCAGACAGCAGTAACATGTGATTGCCCATTGCCAAGTATGTTGGAGGAGAGAGGGTATGTTAGTGAAATAAACTGTTTTGTAAGTTAGTGAAAGTTTAAACCTTCAGGAAGAGTAAAGGCATTTTGAGATGTGTCTATAGAGAGTAATGCAGTACCTAAAGCATATATATTACAAAGATAAGATGAAACTCATACAAATTTCTGGCAAAAGCCAATGTGTGAAAAATTCCTTTCCTAGAAAAATAAGTAAGTATTTGACACTGCTTTTGTTTCATAGCCTTGAGCTTCAATATGGGCATTCTCCATACTTTGAAAAGTAAATGTTATATTTAATCAAGAATAATTGGATCACTACACCTAACATCCAGTGTTGACTTAAATAAACTGTGTCTTTCTATCAGCACTGACTATAGCACACATCTCCAGGAAATATAAAGAGTAATGTTTCCAGAAGATACAGAACTGATACCACAAAAATGTCTGATAGCACAGACGGTTATATAGCAACTGCTTACCATTGTGATCATGACTGAGGAATACGAGCTGTACCCTGCTTTGGGCTACGTCAATACGACTATTTTGAACTTGTCAAACTGTTGTGGAAACTACACTGCCTTGGAGGCTGTGTAAAGGCTAGATTTAAGAATGGGGGTACACCGTGAGCTCTAACTATTAACGCTATCTAAATGAAAATTGTCGTGCTTAATATAACTTTATTACCATTCTTAAAATAATATTAGGTTTTTTTTAAGCCTGGTAATTACCTGTAAATTTAAAAAATCTTTGCAGTTAAATGGGCTGATAAGACAGAGTTATCTCCAATAACACGAAGGTCTGTCCGTCTTAAAATGGACTATCAATGTAAATGATAAAAAACGCATCGATGCCTCTAAAAAGCAGATATTTATATTATTTAGCATATGACATTAAAAATAAAAACACACAATCACAAATTAAATATACAATACACTATGTAGGTTACAATTTCACCACCAAGCTCTGTAAATAGTCTATACAAGAAGGATTTGGGTCAAGAAAGTCTTTTAGGTTACCTGATAAATAAGCATTCAGGGGGCACTGTTCTACTATATGACGAGCTGTTTGCTTACGGGCACCGCAGCTACATTCCGGGGAGGAAAGTTTGCCCCATTTATAGAGGAAGTCAGCGCACTTTCCATGGCCTGTCCTGATACGATTGAGGGTTGTCCAGGTTTTGCAGTGTTGGTGAGAGATACAATGCAGTCAATAGCAAAAGACCATGTAAAAGAACAACTTGACAATAGATAGAGCAAGCCAAGATTTTTATGGGAGAATCCAATTGGCACTCACTGATGAGGGTGAAAATGGGAATGGATGGCACAGTAATATCAAGAACATAACACACGCATGTGGTCTCGACACTCAGGAGTGAGTCAACAGCTAGGATGATGAAAATGAGTGATACAATCCATTGAATATTTACATGAAACTTTAGCTGAAATAATTTAAACAATTCTATCAACAACATACTCTAGAATCCGTGATAATTCTCCAGAAAAATTATTTTTCTTCACTGTTACATTTCTTATCAATTTTCCTAATTATGGCATTACTAAACAGTTTTTGAATGTTAAATTACTTCTGTAAAAGAAACGAGCAACCAGTATGCTGAATCTATATATTTAAAAAGTTTACTAAAAACTGCTTTGTCCAAACTGTCTTGCTGTTCTACTGGACCAATTTGCTTCATTCTTTTTTTAATTTCTCCGGAATCATCTGCCCGTGAATCATCACAATGATAGGTCTCTAAGCTCAGTCAACTTTCAGTAATCCTAAAATCAAATTACTAAGTGACCACTTCCAATAATTGCAAGAGAAGGCTTACCCTAGCCCGCAATACCTTCTGCACTTAGCAAATAACAACCCTTTGATTATCTGACCCTCCCCAACTTCTAAATAATTATACAGAGTCTCTCATGTAAACCCAGACCGAATGCAGGTGTTTGTACTCTGCGTTATGGCCTGGCAAAAATGAGTCATCAGTCTGAATCTCAGCTGTTAACATGGCGAGACAGTTATCATTGCAACACTGTATTTTCGTATGTAAAAGTTCTGGTTTCATCTTAATAGCCATGCAAAAAATCCTAATGGAGTTTATGAAGTCCCTCATTACGATAGGAAGATTGGTGTTTGGTGCGCTGTTAGTGCAAGACGAATAATTGGGCCTAGCTTTTCTGAGACGACAGTAAAAGCAGAGAGGCACCAAGATGACACTTTGATGCCGTTCTTCCATCAGTTAACGGGAGAACAAAAATCACGTGGGTGGTTTCAACAACATTCAGCCCCTGCTAAAACAGCAATCTTACAATCTCGGAAGTGTTTGCAGACAGAGTGATCAGTGCTGGTCTATTTCGCCTCATTCTCCAGATCTAACAGCGTGTGATTTTTACTTGTGGAGGTAAACTGAAAAAAAAAGTGGATCGAACAAATCCTCACACATTGGGTAAACTGAAAGAAAACATTACAAATGAAATCAGAAACATTACAGTGGCAGAACTCGCTCAAGTCAGCCAGAATGTAGTTACAAGATACAATGACTGTATAACCCAGGAAGGACGACACTTCCAGCATCTTTTATAAGGTAAGATTTCATATAAGACTGTATACACGCTTAAAGCAGGGTGGCTGCGCATGATATAAGTTTGGCTGAGGCAGCTGCCATAGCGCAGAGTACAAACACTGTGCATTCGGTCTGAGTTTCAATGAGAGACCCTGTACTCAACAGATGGCAGACCGTTTTTAATAACTTATATGCCGCTAGGAGAAAACCGTCAACGTACGCACGGGCGGGAAGGCATCCACTGCATGTTATAAATCTCATTCCGTATTGACAATTATCACGATATAGATATCGTCCCATCTAATATAGATGGTTGTTCTGTATTGAAAAGGAGGATTATATAAGGCTTTTTTATTTGTAAAGGAAGGCATCAAGTCGACTAGCCTTCTGTGACCATTAATAACCAGTATTAAGTCATGGACAACTGTATGTTGCGCTATTATTACTTATATATTAATCTCAAGCAAGATCATTTGAAAATGTTAAAATCCAGATACGCCCGAATGGTCGAAGCACAGCAAATGCTGTATGGAAAGAAGTGTTGTAAGCTACATTATAAACGAATGAATTACTATATACCGGTATTAAATGTTCATAAAACTATTTAAAAGGGCAGGCAAAACAATATGACTATATCAGCATATCAAGACGAGTTATCAGACCCATTGATAATGAATGCTGCAGGACAGCATGAGTCCACTAGTGTATAAATGAAATACAAACAACTGTGCAAAATTTCATGTAAATATCAATACAGTAGGCTCGCAAATCTGAGCCTCAATTAATCCGAGCATTATTGGAATTTTTCTTTTCGCAAATTTGAAAAGTGTTTTCTACAGCATTTCATTCCCTGCTTATTCCTGCCATGTCACCGTACTGTGCTCCCCTCTACCGACATCACGCACATATTGGTTGTCGTGCCTGAAACAAACGTTTTTGAGAAAAAAGGGTTTGTCTTTTAAAGCAGTTTTATTGCTGGACAACGCAGGGACGCTTTAATTTTTCCCTGTAACATAACAAGTTTGATACAACCTATGGATCAGAGAGTTTTGGAATGTCTAAAAAAAGTATTGGCCCCGTCTGCTATATTCACTCCTGGAAGCAACAGAACGTGACAAAACATCACAAACTTATTCAAACTGACAACCATGAGGGATGTAGTGTACTGGTTAGCAGAATCATGGGATGAAGTAAACCCAGATTCACTCAAAAAATCATGGAAGAAGACTTTAGGAAGTGCTGTGTCTGCTGACAGTAACTACGATGACAACAATGATGATGACATATGGAATTGTCAGATCTTATCTCATAGATACCCAGATATAAAGATGCTAGTGAAATCAAAGTTACAAAACGGATGAAAAGTGATGAACTGTATGAACTTACAGATGGATCAATCACTGAAATTCTGAATGAACCAACAGAAGACAGCAAGGAAGAAGTTTCAGTAGAGATGGCGCCAAATTTGTACCATAGCAAGGGTCTTGCTGCGTTGGAGGTGGCACTACGCTACGTAGAACAACAACAAGACATGCTGTCTGCAATGCGTCCCACAACTATTGAGGGTGTGTGGCGGAGAAGAGAGATGGCGAACACGATGATCGAGGTGGTCCCATGGATGTTCAATCGGATTGAGATCGGGACTGTTTGGGGGGCAGGGAAGAACTTTGACGTCTTAATCATGTTCCAGCCATGTGCAGACACTTCTAGCTGTGTCGCAAGGCGCATGATTGTGCTGGGAGATCTCATCAATCATCATGTACGGTTGGACATGATTACCAAGGATGGATTCATAACCAAATCGATCAAAACTGCATTCCACACGGATGATGGAACCAGAGAATACCATGAGAACAATCTCCAGATCATAACACTGCCCCTAGCACTTTGTGTTCATCCAACAATAGTTGCAGGGTGTTGGTTCTCCAATGTTTATCGCTGGACATGCCGACATACATCCGTTCTATTCAGCTGAAAATGTGACTTGTCCAATCAGCAGCGATCCAGTCACCGTACTGTCAGGCAAATTCCAATTGTTTTTTGTAGATGCACCTGTGTAGACACGGGTCAAGTCACCCGCCATCTATTCCGAAGGCCCATTCACAGAACGGTTTGCTAAACTGTTAAGGTAGAAATGTGTCTGGATGTCCCCTGGTTAATTTGGATGGTGAACTATTCCAGTGTAGCCTGTCAGTTGACTGCCATGCATCATCACGTTTGACATTCCTCGGACATCAATGGCAAGTGGAGATCCGCAGTTTCCGCAACAATTATCTCAATGATGCCATACATCCTCTCATGATACACCTTTACTATGAGGGTGGATCAAATATAAACAGGTTTTTATTTTTTTATTTAAATTCACTTATTTAAAAACACAAGGCAATTACAATTTATTTTTCCACATAGATTCCTGCTTTGGAAATGCCTTTGTCCCAGTGTATGGACAGCTTATTGATGACCTCATCATAAAAAGAACAGGGCCGTGACACCAGCCAGTTGCCCACGAAGTCTTCCACACTCTCGTCATCTTCAAATCGTTGCCCTCCTAGAGCTCCTTTAAGAAGTCTGAACAAATGGAAATCACAGGGCGATAAGGTGTAAGGAGGATGATGATCAAGTGTAGTCCAGTGCATTTCCTGTAGCTTGGAGACAGTTAGAGCTGCAGTATGGAGCCGTGCATTGTCGTGGACGAGGATGACCTGTCAAATCAGTTGGTCTCGTCTTTTGCGGCGATATGCAACCCTCGCCTCGTTCAACAGCTTGCAGTTGTAAACAGCATTGATTATGCGTCGCTCATGCCAGTCGATCGTCGTCAATAATGTCTTCAACAAATGTTTTCGCCTGTAATGCTGGTCCGTGGATGGCGATCGTGTTGCTTATTTTCCACCCGTTCTCATCCTTCCTTGAACTTTTTATGCCAGGAAAACACATGCGTCCTTGACAATGTTTGATTGCCGAACTGTGCAGTCAATCTCTGGCAAATTTCTGCCGCTGTAACTCCTTCACGAGCAAGAAATTTTATAATTATGCATTGCGCAGTGGAGGGGTGCACCTGTTACTCCGACATCGTGAGTGTTATTGATGAAACGGCGGGAAATATCTAACAACACACTCTCCCCCACTCCTACCAACTGCTAATGTTCAGGAACAAAATTCCTGTTTATATTTGATCGACGTTCGTATATAGGGTAGGTCTTATGGCTGGGGGTCATTTGATATCAGCGATACAAAATATGTAACACAATGTTGCCTAGCAAGTGTTGATGTCTGGCCATAAATGAGACACATATAAGACATATTTATGATAGTTTGATATTCCCAATGGGAAATTTGACTCCATTTTTTCAGAATGACCTTACTGTCCTGGAAAGAAAGCTGGGTGAACTTAGGATATTTTATACATAAGCTGGAAGAAATGGACATGACATAAAAATAGTGATTATGATTGTACTAAGAAGTAATAGTGAAAATTTGTGATGTGATAAATGGGGTACCTTTATATAGATTTAATAGAACGTGAACCAGGACTTTGAATTTACGATGTACTAAGCAAGAATCGTCCAAATGAGAAATGGACTAACGAGGTTTCACTGTATTTTCTCGCATCCGGTTGAAGTTCGGAAAGAGTATTCCCATACAAATTTATAGCGAAAAGGTTATCAGTACTCTATTGGTGCTTGAAATATGTTTTTATGATACATATATATGGTTAAGTTACGTTAGGTGATGCTGTTTGAATTAGAAAACTGAAACGTTTACCACAGAATCCACTGGAGTGATACTATTTCATTTTTTCAGAACGAAATTGGAACATATGCGTTCATGTTAGTCTCGGAATTAGAAAAACCACGACTAAGCCGTAGTATGGACATCAGCAAAAACGCAAAGTTTTGAGCAAACGAGTTGCCATTTCATACCGATTTTAACGTGTTTGGGATTTTCCCTGACATTTACAAAAAAATAAAAAAAAAAAATAAAAAATTAGAATGGATACTCGTATAACGACAATCCGCTACCGTATACCAGTACATTTCTCGCCATTTTGAATTCTTGCTATTACGGACTTCTACTGTATAAATAAACTCAAAAGAATTTAATTAAATTGTGGATATATAAATAAATTAAGTAAATAAAGACTGAATAAACTGATATATAATAATTAAATATATAAGAAAAATGAATAAATAAATAAAATGAATGAATAAATTCATGAACTGATAATGAATGAATGTATGACCGAACAGATAGATAGATAGATAGATAGATAGATAAATAAATAAATAAATAAATAAATAAATAAATAAATAAATAAATAAATAAATAAATAAATAAATAAATAAATAAAGAATGAATAAACAAATACTTTCTTTACTATAGTAGTGTGAGCACATTTCAAACATTTTCTTCTTCTCTACAGCACTGAAATGTTTCTCTGATGATGCTCCCATCACTACTGCACCATATGGTCGGTCACCTAATGCCACTCAGCACCTATTAACTCGGGCATGGTCACAATGATAGCTTCAGAGTATAGTCTGTGATATCCTACATCTCAGGTTTTGCAAATGACTAACAAAAAAATACCTACGTCTGCATTTAGACAGTTGATTAAAGAGATATAACATCCTGTGGTGCCGCACATTCTGTCTCGACATCCCACTTCATGTCCGAATGCCACCAGCTTCGCCTTTACACATACAAAACAATATATGCAATCAATTTTATCTCCGATGCAGCATAACCAGAGGAGAGGTCGAACAGACTAAGCTCAATGCGTTTTGCCAGCAACAGAGCTGAAAATGTCTACATTATTACACAAGGCTAAGGAGTTGAAACTTATAAAGTGAGACAGAACATTAAGCCACATTCTTCTCAATTAGAAACTTCATTTGATAACAGTGGGCGTAGTTTGATATATATGAAAGTATTACAAACCCGATATTGTCATCCTTCCAGTATGATTTATCAAAGTAAAATGATAATGTCCACAGGAAGTATGAGCAGTACGACTTGGATACTTCACTGTGTGTGTACAGGGTCTCTCATATAAACCCAGACTGTCCAACGGCGTATTTACTCTCTGAGACTTAAGCAGGAGTACGGGAGCGCGCACATAGTTCTTGGCCTTGCAAGGAGCGTGCACATGTTCTACCAATCAACTGCCAGTCTGAATCTCAGCTGTTAACACGATGAGACAGTTATTTTCATATGTAAAAGTTATTTTAAGTACGAGTCGGCTCGACGGATACGTGATGCATTTGTTCAGCAATTTCCGGGTGAAGTGCCATTTTCATGGGCACAGATTCACGTAATTGTAAATAAATAAAGTGTAAATCAATTTTAAACTACTGGCTCAGCGCTCAATAAACAAAACATGCGTGCACACGAACAGCTTTAACATTGTTTAAAACCTGCTGACCCACCCACAAGGGTGAGATATTGTGAGTACTATCTGGCATCATTGAATGATCAATTATTCGACCCACAGCTGGTATTTTTTTCGCATGAGGCCTGGTTTCATCTTAATCGTTGTTTGAACACTCATAACTCTCGCTACGGGTGTGCAAAAAATCCTAATGGTTTTTATGAAGTCCCTCCTTACGATAGGAAGATTGGTGTTTGGTGTGCTGTTAGTGTAAGACGAGTAATTGGGCCTATAGTAAATGCAGTGGGTGATTTTTAATTGTGAGATAAACTGAAAGAAAACATTACGAATGAAATCAAAAACATTACAGTCCCTGTGGCGAAACTCGCTCGCATCAGCCAGAATGTGGTTTCCAGATACAATGCCTGTATAACCCAGGAAGGACAACACTTTCAGCATCTTTTATAAGATTTCATATAAGATTGTACACATGCTTAAAACGGGGCGGCCAGGCGCGACATAAGTTCGGCTGAGTACAAACACCGTGTGCTTGGTGTGGGTTAATATGAGAGAACCTGTATGTCTGCGAGATGAAATTAAATTGTGTGTTTTTATAGCCAAATGCCCTTCCTGTTTGAGGAGCTAATGAAGATGAAATGATCAATCAATGATAAGGAGATGGAAGGAATCAGCCAAGGCCTATGAACAGGAACTGTTCTGGCACTAGCATTTGCCTGGAAGTGAAAATGGGGGAACTACGAATACCATTCTCAGGGCAGCTGAGATAGTAGCGTTCAAACCCACTCCCCTCCCAGATGTAGAGCTTGGCTCTATAGCGGTAACACGCTAACATGCGCCATCACTCCAAGCTGTACTTCACTGTGGGCATCAAAATTCTCAAAATTCAATAATCGGTTTCTCGAAGGTCACGTTAATCAGGAACTTCGTGTGAAACACCCTAATGGTGACAAGAATTCTCCAAATAAATTAAGACAATAATAATAATAATAATAATAATAATAATAATAATAATAATAATAATAATAATAATAATAATAATAATAATAATTGTACCGGGAGGTACACCTCTATTCCGCACATTTAAATGTTGCGCCTAATAAAACCTCCTCTACAGGAGAAACACTGAACTTGAAACTAGACCTACTTAAACTTTTCCTCAGAAGATGTCACTACCGAATATTTTGGTTATTTTGAAGTTTCCCGTACTGTATAAAATTCTACGTGTTTTGTTTACCATTTATCAAGAAGTTTGGACTTTCTACAACAGATGTCACTACTAACAAACTTTGATCATGCACCCTGGTACGAAGTGGAAGAACCTTTTTGAAGGAATTTTGTATTCATAAGTTTTTCTTTACTAAATTTCGTTCATCCATTTTAGGGTTGGCAATATTTATCTTTTCTTTCCGCCTGTTTTGTATCCAACCAATCAAGAATTTCTGTAATTAATTTCCAACCAATCACATATTTCTTCTTTGATTTTGTGTGTAACTTTTGTATCCTCCAATAAAATTCTGTGGGTGTGTCTTGATTATTCATGAAAGGTCTCGAACCTTCCCCAAGGGTTTATAAACTGTGGATTTTCATGTCTCTTGGCCATTTGATCAACATCTAACTAAGTGTGTGTGTGAAGCAGGAGGCGGGAGGTGCCTTTTTTGTCAGGCAGCAGTACTTCGACAAGGTATGTCCACTTAACATCTTCACCTTTTGCTAGTTCCGCAGTTTAACCCGAGGGATAGGTCCGAAATTTTAATATGTAATCACCTTCTCTAAAATGTAATTTTCTGCCGGCTTATGTAAAAATTTCATAAAATCTTTAACTGTAAATCGGGGATAGAGAGTGATACACCCTCTTGAGCTCCCCTTCATCTTGGTTTGAGGTACCACATTTGTTTTGAATATGTATTAAAGTTATCTCCATCCGAGCAACCTCAGTAGTTTGGGATTAGCCCCTGTTTCGTTGGCCAAGAGCCCTATAGGTTTTGAAATTTCTCTTTGGGAGCTCAATCTTTGACTCTATTCCAGTTGTACTTGGGCTGTTTATTGAACCTATTCTTTTTCACTAAGGCCCCGCAGGTTGGCTACTAGATACCTCTGTGTAATAAGATTGCTATTTGTAAAAAGTGCCTTGTAAGGCCAGCAATTACTAGATTTTCACATTGTGTTGCCTTGAGTAGGCTGGGAACACTGAGAGCACCTCAGCTCTTTTCAAGTATTGTAAGAATGCCTCTGGGAGGCTCGATATTGTAATTAGGAGCAAGTGCTCCATGTGTTAGGGGATTTCTTCCCTTTGAACAAATTAGTGTTTTGTAATGTTGAGCTAGGAGCTCAAAATTGTAGAACTAGGGGCTTGTAGCCCAAGAGTGTTAAAATTCTGAAATCTTGGATCTCTCTAAGTCTTGTTTCCAAATTGTTATTTCATCAAGTGAAAAGTTGTTATAATTTTGTTGTTTCTTCTGAAAATACAACCTTTGTTAAAATTTTACATTAACTTTGACTTTGTAGTTAGACCCATTCATCCCAACACCTTCTTTCACCTCTGCATTCCACAGATACCCCGGAATAATAATAATAATAATAATAATAATAATAATAATAATAATAATCACCACAATCATCATCAGGTCTCAGTTACCAAGATTCAGACTTTCCGATTGTCCTGTTATTTAGCAATGAATGCAGAATTCTATGGGTTGAATACTATGGCTGAGTTATTTTAAATTTTGGCAGGTGACACCAAGTATGCCGCCATACATCTTTAACATGGCAAAATGGACAGAAAGTGCCAAGATATTTGAACCTTAAAAAAAAAAAGATTTATCCCAGCTAGGATCTAACCCACAAACTTGGGATCAAGAGCCAGGCACCCTACCACTAATCCACCAAAGCAGCTGTATAAATAACTGATCTTTGACTACGGGGAGCTAAGACTGAATTTGATTTACGTCATACCGACACAGATAGGTCCTATGGCGACGATGGGATAGGAAAGACCTAGGAGTGGGAAGGAAACGACCTTAATTAAGGTACAGCTTCTGCACTTGCCTGGTGTGAAAATGGGAAACTATAGAAAACTATCGTCAGGGCTGCCGACAGCGAGGTCTGAACAAGGGAGCTAAGATAAAAATAACAATATGCAAGCAAATTTTAGTTTTAAATGACTGCTAATATTGGGATCAGTGATCACGAATACGGTACCTCCAGTGTATGTAGATACAAGCCACAAGGACACGATTTTTAATTTCTATAATCCCACGTGCATTAGAAAGGTTTCATGCTATGGATGTCCTCCTTGAAAAGCCAGTCATATGTCACATCCCACTGATAAAAAAAGAAATACAGGCATGACTGCAGAATTATTATTATTATTATTTTTATTTTTTTTTACAATTTGCTTTACGTCACACCGACACAGATAGGTCTTATGGCAATAATGAGATAGGAAAGGGCTAGAAATGGAAAGGAAGCGACCCTGGCCTAAATTATGATACAACTCCTGTGTTTGCCTGGTGTGAAAATGAGAAACCATGGAAAATCATCTTCAGGGCGGTCGACAGTGGAGTTCGAACCCACTATCTCCCGAATGCAAGCTCACAGCTGCGCAACCCTAACCGCAAAGCCAACTCACTCGGTGATAATAATAACAATAATAATGATAATAATAATTTACTCTCCTGACCTCTAAAGGATTCAAAGTCCAATGTCAATCTCACAACCTGCCTATGTTGAACTCAATCTGTGCAGGCTTCAACGAGTGTCACAAACTTTATAGACATACTGTGCTTACATTGGGAATAGATATCCCAATGATCCAGCCTAAATTCAATGAGAGTATATGAGATTACTTTTTTAAGAACTTCACTTTCAGATAACCTGAAAGATAAAAGCTGGCAAGAGAAAGATCTGACGATGCAGGTGGCCATAATCCACAGACTGTCATTCAAAACAGAGTATCCAAGAAAAGAAAACCTGTTTAACCTGGCATTTCCGATTCAAGGGAAGTTTCCCTACAATTATCTTGACAATGACTGCAAGCAATAAATGTATATTAAGCTTAAATATATTGTATCTAGCATTTTTCACCAATAATTACCCTATGTTCTCAGTACATTAATATTCAAATATACCGAGCTCGATAGCTGCCGTCGCTCAAGTGCGGCCAGTATCCAGTAATCGGGAGATAGTGGGTTCGAGCCCACTATCGGCAGCCCTGAAGATGGTTTTCCGTGGTTTCCCATTTTCACACCAGGCAAATGCCAGGCCACCACCTTCCAATTCCTAGGCCTTTCCTATCCCATCGTCGCCATAAGACCTATCTGTGTTGGTGCGACGTAAAGCAAATAGCAAAAATGAAATATTCTCTCTTCTTGCTTATAAGTGAAGCAGCGAAGCACAAAAATACATTGGTAGGTTGTGTGATTTCTGGATCATCTAATAACTTGACAGAGATTCTCGAGGGCTACTGTTTTGTCTCGCATTTACATTTGCCTCTCTTCTAGCCTTGTGTAATATTGCAGATAACACAAACACAAACACAAAAGAAAAGAAATAATGACCACAGATGCAACAGGTTTGATGCAAGGTATCTTTACAAAGGATAGCACTTCAAAATGGGAAGGAGTAAAGGAGGAAAACAGTCCATTCAAAATGAGATGAAAAGAACTGTCAACTGAAAGTAAAACCCAGTTGAGTCATTGGTAACATGCAAAGAAATGTTTAAGCAAGCCGCACAAAATACATTTGAGCATATAGTCACAGATCAGAAATGTGGTAAATGCACAGCTACTGACCTATCCTTGAAGTACCATGCCAGGAGAAAAATATTAATCAATTTTTTCCTAGGAGACTATTTTGCACTCCAACACTGTCCTACAACTGCTGAGCAAGAGAGGTAGTTGCTTTTTAATTTTGGGTGTTAAGATGGATTCATTCTAAGAGAGGAGTCGAACAAGGAAGTTGTACAACTGATGTGAAGATTGTCTTTGGTTTTTGTTGTTGCTTTTTTCATTTTGTTTTCACGGTTTTCCCTCTCTCCATAATGAACTGTCATTGTGTCTATCCTACAGTGTGTTCTAATAATACAATGCATGAATAATTTGCCACTTATTTGTTCCTTTCCATTGCTTTTATCAGGGCCTCTCAAACACCCAAAATGTTACATGTGCGAACCAAGGCGCAAAGGTTCTATGCACCGTACATTGGTCCAACTAGGCTTGGTTTGGACCAGTGGTTTGTCTCAGAGCGACTCTGCTAAGCTCGGCTCAACTCTGCTCGGATAGCGGAGCGCTGCAGAACAAGTGACGAAGGGGGGACAAGAGTAGTGAAAGAAGAGAGCTATTGCTCAAAATCGAGGAGAGGGGTTCTGCACTCTGGTCAATCTTGCGAAGTCATCTTTTGCACCTCACCGGTGCATGCACCCTGAGAAGCCCTGAAGTGGCTGTGGGGTTCCCATTCTCCCGCTGAGCTACTAGACTTTTCATATTCAACTTTATTATTTCTCTTCCCCTTCCTGCGTTGATCTAGCTTTCTTCCTATCCTACACTTCGCACATAAAGACTGAAGATCGGTCGAGATGACCCCACCAATGAGTGTTGATGCCTGGTCTCTGGATTAAACTGGGAAGCAGAAAAAGACTCAGAAAAATGGATGTAGAAGAACCGGGATTGATGAAGAGGAAGCCAATCTGTTTGAAGATGCCAGCACATGGAGATGTTGAAATTGTCCTTATCCTTTTGTCTCTCCATTCTATTCCTCCCACTTCCAAAACTGACCTGTTGTTCCTTTCCACGTATATTGTCACAGGTGAACATTTAGTGGAAGTGGAAAGTGTTTTTGGAAGACCTTATTTATAAAGTATGATGTAATGTTTTATTTGTGATGACCTAACCTGTACTGTGTAATATTTGTAACATATGTATTTATAAATAGTAGATTTCAGTTCTGTACTTACTGGAAGTATCTAGAAAATTGTTGAACAGGGTGTGTTGCCTTTGGTGAGTTATGTGTTCTAGAAGGAATTTTCTAACTATTCTGGAAATGGAAGATTCGCGAACGTGTGTATTCGAGAATGGTAAAATTCGCAATGGGAGTAGGAATTGCGATTGGTGAACCTAGGAGGGGATGGGCGGACTCGTGCATTCTAATTGGCTACTCCAAGGCCAGGGTTTACCTATATATAGAGAGCAAGGCAGCGTTCGTGACAATTCGGTCTTGTCTTGGCCTGATCTGCCTTAGTCTGTGTTGGTCTGCCTGAAGTTTTGCGTTGTGTGCGACGCCTCGCTACCGGGATGGCCCACCTTCGGGTAAGCACTCTTGAATTCCGTTCCGGCTAAAATTTCCGTAATGTTCGGTTGCTATTTCGTATAGGAGTCTGTCCTAGCCTAACCTAGATTCGTCAAATTAATTATTTATGACGTCTTAGCTTTTCAACTGGGCTTGCCTGTTTGTTTTCGAAGCATTCCCATTTCTTGTTTCGTTAAATATGTAGATTGTAGTTTAATATATTTACCTTGGGGTTTGCCTCTGGTAGTTCTGTGTCACTTGATGTATGCTAGAGTTTTAGAGAGTATGTTTACTTCACTGTAAACTGCACTGTACAACTGGATTTGTAACTAGATGTATAGTTGGTTTGAAATATTGAAATTGTACCAAGGTATTATGAAAGATCCTCTAAGTTATGGTATCACAGAGAATATAGTTCGTAAGTTGCAAGTTGGTGGATTTTGTTCGGAATGTATTTGTAAAATTTTACTTGTAAATCATATTTTTCAAATTTAAGGATCACGGCGAATTATTTCGGAAACCGCAACCTAAGCCATGTCCATGCCCTCGGTAGGTCGTAGTTCCTTTCACCTTCCTGGTTTAGTCCACTAGTTGGCCCTACTGATATTTACGTATTATGTTGTTTGTTGGCGGAGATCAGCGTAATTTCAACTAAGGTTTCTGATAGTGTGTGTCCTGGCTGCTGCAACAAGCTAGAATTTCACAGGTGGATGAATTATATACCTGTGTATCATTTTTGAGTCGAAGGCTAGTGTGTCTATTTGACGAATGTTACCAGCAGTGAAAATGCTGTGAACATCTTCAAAGACAACCGTGCTAGGATCTTTTAAGATCTTGGCCACAATGGAAATTAATACTACGTACACAGCGTATGGAAAGAGGGAGTGATCTCTTGTAACTAATAGGCGGTGGTGGCAGACTGCGCTAGTGTAGCTATGGATGAACCGCGCTGCTCGCGTTAATAAAATAAGCAGGCGCAGCAATATACAAAATGAACACAAAAAAATTCTCGAAGACTTACAGTTACCAGAATGACCTTTGAATTATTCCCTTTCATGTGCCATGTGTGTACAGTCCAGGAATATTTGAATAGAGGAAGCTGGTAAACACTAATTTAATGGCTTAATGTTATCCTCTGGAAAGATTTGAATACCAGTAATTCTGAAATAACTTACAAAGTATTGAGATATAGTTGAAACTACTATGCATTTCAGACATTTCGCAGATTTGGACGATAGCAGCTCTTTTCTTATTTCCTTCGTACGGAAGAAGAATCGGCACTTGTGTAATGAATCACTAATTTTCCCGAAAGGTCATATCTGCGATCACTGCTGCATCCAAAGTCTGTGCGTCAGACAACCATAGAGTCTATGCTGTCCAAACATGCAAAAAGTATATCACCCCATACATTTTGTTCTGATCACAATTTTTCTGAGATGACCTCTTCTACATCCAATAGCAACCTAAACACATATGGTGAAGGATATATCAAGTATCGCAAGCCTTTCTTCAAGCCATAATCTTTAATGAGGGTAAATGTTGCTGGTGGAAGCTCCAGTGGCTGTTCACTACAAAGGGTGTGAGCACAATCTCAGCAGTCAACATATTTGTCACTTTTTCTTACTATGTAGCCTGCCAAGTGAAACACTAAATTCTGTTTTGTGAAGTTTCCCTCGTAAGGAAGAGTTATTTCATTTTCCCAGTCCATGAGTACTGCTTTTTCTTTAATTCTGACCTCTGCGGAATCTTTAATTTCTTTATTCTTACGTTCACTTTCTTTAGCCATTGCATGGATATGACTAACAAATGAAGTGAGGGGAAAATCTTTCACTGATTCGCAACTTGCGGTCGAATTTAAGATGAGTTTGGTAGGTATATACACAGACTGCAGAATGTGTAAATGTAAAAAGTCCACAGTGGAAAGGTGATTGTCACAACTAAGGGAACACAAAATACCGAAATGGCACTCCAAAGGATCTTGAAATTTTGCCGTCAGGATATACCTAAATCCTCTGCTCTACAAGTAGTCCGCCATTTCTAGAGTACTTTTCGAGGTTACTCTTAATGATTCTAAAGTTCTTGAAGATGCAAATGTGTTTTCCTGAGATAATGTTTTCTAAAAATTCAAGTTATATTTTGTGTGACGGAGAACCTTTATCAAGCCCTTTTACGGGCAATGTGGAGTTAAGGGCATCTGCAAGATTATTGATTTCTCGTGTGAAAATTTCTGTGTACTCACTATCACTGAATTCATTAGGCTTAAAGTCTCTAAACAAGCTTAATTGCATCGGCTACACTATTACTAAATAACTGAAAAGCTAACCTGGCGTTTATCCTCTGAAATGAGGTTGGGTCTATGTGAGAGGATGTTATCTTAGGACAATTTCGAAACAATTACTTTCTGTTTCTTGCTAAGGAACTTAAGACTGTCTTCAGCTGCACTTGACATATTGACTTAACTTGCAATCTGCTTTAATTTAGCTCTGCATGCAACTAATTTGTTTTTGGTTCTAATTAAATTCCTACAAAGGTCTCCCCAAATTTAGAATAGTTCTAGAAGCATCAACATCACTATCAGCTACTTTACAGGGCAAACTGAGACCAAGTTCTTTTATTTTTACATTATCGTCACTATTAACGTTTTAGATGTAGAGGGGAAATTTAGCTCATTACATTCTAAGCTTCTACTGTTAATATTGTCATTGCCAACATGTTCTTTGAGTAACTCTCATTTCAATGGGGGTTTTCAAATTTTCAGGGACTTGCTTAAATAGGACGGTACTTTTGAAAAAATGTGAGGGACAGCTCCTGGCTTTAAGCTCCACATTTTTTCGGAATTTCAAATTTTTCCCCATTAACAATAAATGAGTCTACCTTTATAATAACATCACCGAAAAATGACACTCACAAATCCTAAACTTACGCGTAAGCTGCATGTCTTTTCTTGGAATCGCTGTAGCCTACTCAGAGAAATGCTCCTCATTTTCAGGTGGTGAGAAGAAATGTTTACCTTCACCTGACATGTAACCAGATCCACACCCCGGCACAAAGCACAACGGCATTTTCACATGCACTATATTCCAAAATATAGTTATACTCAAAAAATCACTCCCGCTACAAGTAAAAATGCGCGCCACCCAGTATAAACAATGCCATCTGTTCACCCAAAGCGATCGTTGCACTGCAGTAGCCGCTAGTTTCTCCATTGCTGTAATGGGAAGCGAGTCGAAGTGCTCTCACTTCCTCTTTCTATTTGCTATGCTACGTAGGTCAATCAAATATAAACAGGATTTTTGTTCTTGAGCATCATCAGTTACTTGGACCGGACCCGCGCTTCTAGCATGCTTGGGTGGGGCCGTTAGAAGTGGGGAGAGCCGGCTGTTATGTACTTCCAACCGCTTTGTCAGTGACGCTCACGATGTCAGAACAACAGGTGCACACCTCCACTGCGCAAAGCGTAATCATAACATTTCTTTCTCGTAAAGGAGTTCAAGCATTGGAAATTTTCTAGAGATTAATTGCTCAGTTCGTTGATTAAACATTGTCAAGGATGCATGTGTTTGCCTGGCATAAAGGGCCGATTGCAGAAACGATGACTAGTTTTAAGCCTTAGACATCGTCTACCTAAACAACGTCTAAATCGTTCACGATCTTCCATTGCATAAACAATGTTCAGTCGATGTTTAACTAGACATCCATTAAAGTTTCAATTTTGGTTTGAAAATGGAGACAGAAGTATCTTTCATGGAACTCTTTGCTTGTCGCAACCAATGAAATTCGTCGATGCGCGCGCCGAACGCCAGTCAGCTGTTTGTCTTCCTACACATTACTCAAATATGGCTAAGCATGTGCATGACTTGCCCACAGATAACAGTATTGCTTTCGGTGGAAATTAAATCTCATAATATTATCGACACTAAAGCGACACGCCACCGTACGGGGAAGTGTAGCTTTCATTATAACGTTGTTACAATGAGTGTAATCTACTCATAAGTATGGTAGCTTCGACGAAGGGAAGATGAAGCAATAGTAATGTGTGACCGAGTGTGTTGTACGGGCCACATAGATGTAGCTTGCATTCTGGAGATCGTAGGTTCGAAACGCATCATCGGCAGCTGTGAAGATTGTTTTCCATAGTTTCCCTATTTTTACACCAGGCAAATACTAGGTCCGTTATATGGCCATGGCTCTTCTTTCCCAGTCCTCTTTAAGCGATAACACCACCACCTGCCTTTTCCTATCTGATAGTTGCCGAAAACTTATACGATTATATATATATATATATATCCCATACAACCTACTTTTCAGTTTTCACTATTATGTGTGTTTACTTGGCAGTAAATATAAGTGAATCCCTCCCGGCTGATGTATGTGACAGTACTCAGACGTTCGGGACATGTAATTCTGATATGTATGTAGACAAAGTGACCTATAATTCCATGGAAATTACCCCATGTACATAATAAAATAAATGGTTTGCCAAGAATTGTATTCAAGTTGACAGTTACCGGACTGTCACTTTGTCAGTCTCAAGAAACAAGTCTCTCGTAAAGCGAAACCTTAATTTTATGACTATCTCCCCGTGCATGTCAAACGAATTGCTGTGAATTGTCAATCTTATGTTAATTTTAAGGACACTTCCTCTAAAGCATTACTTTGTCAATTTTATATATTTTTCATCTAAACAGTGTTATGTGGCTGAAGATGTTGATAATATACGAAACATGTACCACTTTTGACCATTAAAAATTGCCTTAAGCAATCATTGTATCGACTAGGTGGAAAATAAATTAAATACTTAATTGTGAACCGCAGAGAGGGCGTCGGACTAACCTTTCTTCCCAGAATCGTCTCAACATGATAATACAAATTACATATTTCATGATACATAACCTCTGACTGTGATTCACTCCTCTCATTTGAGGTTAAACGGTGCTCTCGGCAGTGTTTAAACATAACCGGTTGAACATCGGTTTTAGACAGTGACTAAGTGATAAATAACGTCTATGCAATGCGGCAGCCATGCTTAGGCATTGTTTAACCGTAGACATCGTCTAAATACCGTTTCTGCAATCGGCCCAAAGAGTTCAAGGAAGGATGAGAACATATGGAAAATCAGCAACACGATCGCTGTCCTCGGACCAACATTACGGACGAAAAGATTCATGTGGTTTGATATATTCTTGAAGACGATCAACAAGCAAGAGTATCAGAAATTGCAAAACAGGTCGGAATAAGTTATGAGAGCTGTCAAGCGATCATTACAAACGACCTACAATTCTGTAAAGTGTGTTCCAGATGGGTCTCTCGCCTTTCGACCAAAAATCAGAAGTTGAGACGTTTGGAGGTCTGTCAGAGGCTTACAGCAAGATTTGTGAAAGAAGGTGATGCAATTTTGAGTTGGATCGTCACCTGCGATGAAACGTGGGTCCACCAATACACTCCCAAATCCAAACAAGCCAGTAAGGAGTAATGAAATGGAGGAAAGGGGAGGCAGCCCCAGTGAAAGCCAAAACTCAGCTGTCAGGTGGCAAGGTTCTTTCAACAGTTTTTTTTTTCAACTGGCAAGGCATTCTGCTCATTGATTTTTTGCATGAGCAACACACAATCAGTGCTGCTTACCACTGCAAGCTGTTGAGGAAGGTAAGGGATGCATATCGTCGCAAAAGACGAGACCAACCGTTTTGACAGGTGATCCTCCTCCACAACAATGTAAGGCACTTGACTCAACTTGATCATCCTCTTTACAGCCCGGACCTATCGACCTGCGATTTCCATTTGTTTGGGTGCTTAACATGTTCAGAGCGGATCATGTGGCCAGTGTGTCATGGGACGGGTGCAAGGAAACATGAATTACAGGTTTCCAAGCATGGTAAGAAAGACTCTCCTTGCCATCCTGCAGATTGTGTAAGTCCAGTCTATTAGCAGGTTTTTCCATTGCTAGATTTGCACATGCGTATTTCGTTTCCCATGAACTTCCTCCCCGCAGCTTTCAGCGTACATCATCATTTTATTTGGGATCTTTGACCAGCAAGACAACTTCAGTGCAAGGTAAGACAATGTATTTTCTGTTTATTATTACTTGAAGAGTATTACAAGTGATTCGCTTCTGAAATAAGTTCCACTACCATGCTGCAATAAGTTTGGTGAAAGGACTGAACCTTTAATCGTCACATTCTTGCAACATATTTTTGAGTAACGTGAAAGAAGTTGTAGTAATCTTTTTTGACTGAGTCATGATGCTTATGTTATCATTATATTTATATTTTGTTCAGATGGCTGACAATGCAATTCCTTCAACATCCACCCAATAAATGGCGCACTTCAACAGAAGAAATAATGCCTCAGCAGTTGGCAATTTTGCAATGATAAAGACATTGCGACATAAAATTATATAATAGAGAAGTGTAAATATGAATATACAGTATTTATGTTTGTAATCATTCTTATGCATTTGTTTGTTATCCGCTGTAAGTAACAAACAGTAATCTACCGATGTGATTCGCCCGATGACCCGCATTGCCTCTCGATTTCAACCACCATGCGGGTCACGCACCAGGCGCATGAGTGGGATAAGTCCACGAGTTTGATATAACTTACTGTACCAACGTTCAAAAATTCAAATTATTACAACTTTTGAAGAGTTCCATGCAAATATCTTGCTCAGGTTGATGGACATGTCTTGCTCTACAAATATGCAGTGAACGTGTTAATGAAACTCTAGGAGGGCAGTGATTTGAAGATGACGAGGGCATGGAGGAATTTGTGCGCAAATGGCTCCTGATGCAACCAGCTTCATTCTATGATGCTGCAATAAATAAAAACTTCCATCTCACTGGGAAAAATGTATTTCTAAAGCGGGAAACTATATGGAAAAATAAATTGTAATTGCCTTTTGTTTTCCAATAATGATATTTTAAAATAAAATCCTGTTTATATTTGATTTGCCCTCGTACATGAAAATAAGCTAATAGAATGAAAAAATGTAGCTGCCACAAATACCGACAATGGCTAAAATATCCACAAAAGGAGTTTTTCAACTGGAACTGCAGAAGGGTTAACAGATAGTAAAGCAAAAGAAGCAATAAAGAGAGGAGGAGGAGGGAGATGAATTTGGGAAAGAATGAAGGTCGGATCACAAGCTGAAGAGAAAAGTGGATCTTATTCAGGATAGGATCACTAGGTGATGAGGAAAATGCATCTTAAAACCAACACCAAATATTAATACAGAAAATAATTAATTAAATTAAGAAAAGTATCCACAGCCACCTTTCAAGAAAGAGAACTCAAAGAGGTTGCAAAACAAACACATTCTGGAGCTTAGTCTGTGATCTTTCCTCTGGTGATTCAGATTATGATATTTACAAATTTCTGTTCAGTTCATCTGGAATCAAAGTTAGCTTCATGATGAACCTGTACAAATAAATGGACAGATGGATAAAAGAAAGAAAGGAGAAATCTTACCAAGAGAAATCAAGGTAAATAAAACAAAGTGAATCACTGGAACAGAAAATAAAACATCTAATATTATTAGTACTACACAGAAATGAAAATTAAGACAAAAATAAATTACATAGGCCAAGCATACTGTAATTTAATGCAGCAGACTTACCTAAGACTCTAGGAAAAAATCACATACACAGTACATGCTTGAAGAAATTACACTAAAGCACATATGAGAAAGAGGGAGTAATTACATTTTATGAAATATTATAACTCCTGGGCCTATCCTAATGGGACGATCAAGATTTGAGTATTAGGAGGGCTTTGTGACAGGGGGTATGATTAGCAGAGTGGTTTAGGAGCTGGCTCTATCAAGCCAGATGGCCAAGGTTCAATCCCCAGTCAACCTGAAGTCTAAATTTTCACCAGAACTATCAAGAAAAGAATCTGGCCTTAAATTCCTAGTCAAGCCAGGTGGAACCAATGATCCCAGAAAGCAATAGGTTTGACAACTTTCTCAGTAATATTACAGTACAATCTCAGTAATCCAGCCCTCTCAGGATCCAAGGGTGTGTCAGACCACTTCTGGCTTTATAGAAATCTACTGTACATATTCCGAAGAAACCCTGCATAGAGTGCTTCGTCAACTTCTGGGTGATCCCTAGTCTTCAAAGTGTATCTCTCAATTGTTCCACAGGCAAATGTTTTTACAAAAGTCTGCATTTTTATCTAGTTCTTTTTACTATTGTAGTTTTGTAGCACATCCAATGCTAAATCACTGTTTTACAAGGAAATCATTGTAAATCATTGTTTCTCATGTTGATCCAGTTTCTTAAGGATATCACACTTTTCCAGCACTGTAAGAACCACAATTCACCACACACAAAACTACGCAGCTGCCCAGAGAACACACAAACACAGCATACAGTATGTGATGTAACAATAATCCAATTGAATGTCAACAAAACGTACAGTGAATAGTTTTAAAGGCTGCACTACCAGAGTTCCAATTCAGATCCAAATGATTCAATTGATTCAATATAGCGAAGAGCCCTTTAGCCAGATCTCAAAACCCTGTTGATGTTTCTCAAAAAGCATGTTTCTTTTACAATAATACATACATTTTTCTTTTTCTTTTTACAATTTGCTTTACACTGCACCAACACAGACGATAGCATAGGAAAAGACCAGGAGTAGGAAAGAAGCAGCCGTGGCCTTAACCCAATCATTTCAGGTTTAATAGCCCCAAGCACTTGCTTAGAAATCAAATTTAAAACATCCTCACCACGAGTAAACCACACAGACAGAAGTACTGTGCACTGCTTTGAAATAAATGCCATGAATGGAACAGCACCCAGAATTTACATGCACAGTTTTCAGTGAAGCATTCAAAATAATTGTACTCAACAACAATATGTTAGAATGAAGATTTTATATGGTAAATCTCAAAACATTCAGAGGCAATTCACACTACTTGTTTTACCAGGTGAGTTGGCCGTGCGGTTAGGAGCGTGCAGCTTTGAGCTCGCATCTGGGAGATAGTGGGTTTGAACCCCACTGTCGGCAGACCTGAAGATGGTTTTCCGTGGTTTCCTATTTTCACACCAGGCAAATGCTGGGGCTGTACCTTAATTAAGGCCACGGCCGCTTGCTTCCCATTCCTAGGCCTTCCCTGTCCCATCGTCACCATAAGACCTATAAGTAATAATAATAACAACGTAAACGTTTCCACCTTTTCAATACTAAAATATATTCACAAAATTATAAATTACACGGTACTAGTTTCGACCCATCTAGGGGTCATCATCAGCCGTATTGGAGCAAAGATCACTTTTGGCGAAATCCTAAGGAAATGTTATTTTAAAGAATAACAAGTGAAATTTCACTTGTTATTCTTTAAAATAGCATTTCACTTGTTATTCTTTAAAATAACATTTTCTTAGGATTTCGCCAAAAGTGATCTTTGCTCCAATACGGCTGATGATGTCCCCTAGATGGGTCGAAACTAGTACCGTGTAATTTATAATTTTGTGAATATATTTTAGTATTGAAAAGGTGGAAACGTTTACGTTGTTATTATTATTACTTATATATTATTCTCAGTTCAATACGGACCAAAAACATGAAATTCATAACCATAAGACCTATCTGTGTCGGTGCGACGTAAAGCAAAAAAAAAAAAAAGAGAGAGACCATTACTTGTTGTCTCTCGAAAAATGGGGTCTCAATACATTTATCTCACAAACCTGGGACATCAGAATGCAGAGGGTAAAGTAGGCCTTAATTTCATCCTCATTAATGTCATATCACTTTTCACCACCTTTTCCTATGCAGATCCGATAATTGTTCCACAGCGTAAATATTTGTTTCTCGCACAATGTGGGAAATGACGAGTCCATAACCTCCAAGAATACACACAACTCCGATGCAGAATTATCTAAATATTTGTCCTCAGTTCTTCTGATACCCCTAGAGAGCCTGTAAAGTGATGAACAACTGGCTGGTCATCTCTATTACTAACCCACACCCAGTCACTATTTAGGTTTCACATGGGGAGCTTTAGGTTACTGTCACTCGTATCAAATGAAATATCACTTTCACTTCAATGTTATCATATATCATAAACGCCATCACTGTCCTCTGAACCTAAAACACTTTCAATTAACCCAGCAAAAGCATTGCTGTCACTTGCTTATATTATGCCCAAAGCCATGGGTAGGAGAATGACTGACGCCTGCTGAAATGTTTGTGCTTTCAGAGACTACAATTAGGCAATAAATAATGCTGCAAGTTATTAGAAGAAGAGCTGTCAACAAGCCACATTCCTGTTCTATTCATATAAGTTCACAAAAGGGAAACCCTTGTACGGATGATCAAAATATAAGCTAGTTCATACAACCCGACACGGTGCATTAATGTGTCACCATTTCAGTTTAAGGCCTGGCCAATGCTCGTGTGAACGTCACATCAAATGAGTCTAGTGGGTTAAGGTACAACACTAGCATTTAACTGGTGTGAAAATCGAAAACTACAAACAAAAATCTTCAGGGCTGCCAACAGTGGGGTTCGAACATCACCCAAAAGCAAACTGACAGCTATGCACATAAATAAATAACAATGACAAAATAATACTATTATAGATTGACAAGAACACTTTGGCTAATTATTGAAAAGTCCGTATGTCTGTCATATTCATGACTTCCTGTCAGAAAAATAACCTCTACCCAGCGACAGCTGTCACAAAAAATAATCAGTGGCAGACTGAATTTTATTGCAAACAGTAGTCCATACACCTGTTTTTACCCTTAACTTATGTCCAGGTCCATGGCCAAATGGTTAGTGTGCTGGCCTTTGGACCAGAAGGACCCGGATATGACTCCTTGCCGGGTAGGGGATTTTAACCTTCAATGGTTAATTCCAATATCTTGGGGGCTGGGTGTGTATCGTCTTCAGCAATAGAATTCATCGTGGGTAGGGCTCTATACTCACAGATGTGCAGGTCGCCTGTACGGCGTCAACTCAGAAGACCTGCTAAAGGCCTGTTTGGAGGCAACATGCCATTATTTTTATTATTTTTATTATTAATTAATTAATTAATTTTCCAACAGTTGAGAAGACGTGTGAACTCACCAAAGACAGTGGCAACGAAGAAGTGCCCGAAGAGACTGTACCAGCTATGACCCACACCGAGAGTTTGAGAGTTCTAGATGCGATTCCCAGCCGGGAAGTGTAAGCTAGTGCCAATTGATACTGTACTATGTTTCTTAAGAGATGGCCGATATTGTTACTAAAAAACGAGGCTCCATTTTAAAACAAAATGTACAATTTGAATTCACGTTTCTTTTAAACTTGATAATGTTAGCCCATATACTGTATTACACAAGTATGTACTGTACTGTTTAACCATTGTTTGCACTCATTAAACAATTATTCATTACCATCTGATTGGCTCTTATTTCGGTGTTATTTAAGTTACGGTAGCATCGGCCCCAATTAGCTTGAATTAGCAGAGCTCTACTGTAATACGTCAGGCAAAACCAAATAAGGCAGATTAAGGAGATTGTACTGTACTTGTCTCTGATGACTCAGGAGTAGTTGCAAACTTTTATAAATTAGCTTCAATATATGTTTCTATGGCCAGTAATATGGGATATGATAGTCTTCTGCTTTCTCCACATCTTGGTGGGGTTGCTTGAAGAATCAACCGGAAAATTTGGGATCCAAACAGGAATCAAACTCAAGACCCACTGAAACAAAGACCGCAACACTGGCAATTTGGCCAAGAAGTGGGACACTGGATATGATAGTCTAAGTCATGTTAAACAAGATGAACTGCACGACTGATTCTAGAACAGTTTGAAGAAATTAACATTCAAAGTTCCACCTTTACAATACTTACAAATTTTTTAATTCTTAAAGCGAAGTTATAGGTACATGTTTCATCCCTCTTGGGGACATCCTCACCCTATAGGTGGGCCGGCACAAGGTTGCACTTGACAGTTGTAGTTCATGTTGGCACTACTACAAAAAATAATTGAAGAAAGTCACCCGTCAATCAGAACGACCAATCCACTACTTTTTTGTCAAATACAGTTATGCATTTTATAAATATTAGTTCGTATTTAATTTTGTATAGTGCGAATAACCTTTCATTTACTTACAAAAACAAGCATTTTAAAAAAAATGCAATGTTTAAGCGAGCTGCAAAATAAAGATGAATTATTTTCATTTGGTGGCTGTTGGCAAAATGGCTAGTGGTGCCATCTATAACTATCTTGACTTCCGTACTGAAGTGTTGCTGCTTGTCTCTCGTCGTTAGCACGTGGTCAGATGTGATTCGTGCGTTGATGAAATTGGTGTTTTGTTGTGAGATAACTGAAGTTTATTGTAACTAGTTCAGTGCGATGTCACGGAAATGACAACATAGTGATGAATCGCGAAGTGATAATCTTTTGCGCCGAAGAGTGCCCCTTAATGGTCAAGCATGTGAATTACTGCATTGCTTCCACTTACTTGTGCCAGGCTCCTCACTTTCATCTATCCTGTCCGACCTCCCTTGGTCAATTCTTGTTCTTTTCCGACCCCGATGCTATTAGGTTTGCGAGGGCTAGGGAGTCTTTCATTTTCACGCCCTTCGTGGCCCTTGTCTTCCTTTAACCGATATCTTCATTTTTCGAAGTGTCGGTTCTTTTTCTTTTTTCTTCGAATTAGTATTATATTAAGGATTGTTGCCCAATTGTATTTCCTCTAATAACAATAACCACCACCACCACCACCACCACCACCACCACCACCCTCTAATTAACGTCCCCCCCTTTCTCTATTTATCATTTCTTTATCAATTACTACGGCAAGTTGTTTCGAGTTGAACCTCGTATTTCTTTCATTATTTCTTCCTATTTTTTAAATATATTTTTTATTTGGCTTTATTCTTTTTTAACGTTTTAATTATTTTAAAAAACCTATATATCCACTTTGAAATTTGACGAAATTAAATCCTACACTGTTTTCCTAGGACTTCATTCACGTCACCTTTTGCTCTTCGGCCGGAGAAACAAATGCCTACAAGACCTGCCTAGCAACGACTTTACATAAGTGAATATTTGACCTGCTTATGTACTTCAGCTATATTTGTTTTCGGTGCAAGATAGTGATGTTCTGTTTACTCTCTTGACTGTGATTATTGTGTTTTGAACATTTACTGAATTGCTACGTTATGATACAATGTTAATTTTTTGCCTGTATTCAATGTGCTAGTTGTTTTAAAATCTTCGCAAATTGGCTGATGATGACACTTAAAATGTGTTGAAACCGGTCCCATTAAACAGGTTGTAACTACTTTTAACCATCTTATTACGGAGTATTGAAAGGTGGATCCTAACCTATAATATTGTACATCTTACTGCAGAGAACTCGCGAGTTTTACAAGAAGGAGAGGGAATTCATATGCCTGCGTGGTCATCTCTCTGTTCCTGCAAATTTAGTCGTGGAACGTACAAGTCAAACATTAGGTTTTTAAATGCGTACTGTTATTCAGAAAGGTTGCTCCAGGAACTGAAGGAAAAAAGGACTGGGGAACCTAACAGTAGCAGAAAAAGGGCTGATAACGGGGACTTGTTTCCTAGCACTCCAGGAAAGAGATAAATTAAGCCATCTCCTGTAACAGGAATTTAATCTTTCCAGACTAATGCAATATGGAGAAACGTGTACGATTATTACATCGTGGCAAAATTACTAGTCTTCCTTAAACAAAAAAAAAGCTTTCCTCCGGGGGTAAAACTTCCTTAAAATCGGTACTGCGAGCCATAGGTTTCAGACATAAAAAACTGAACAGAAGAAAAGTGCTGCTTGCAAAGTCGCACTTCGTGATGGCTAGGAGATTTTTCTGAATAAACTTGTCGGTCAGGATCTCCACGAGGTAATATGGTTGGATGAGACATGGGTGAATGCTGGGGAGTGCCTTGCTAAATCTTTGACTGATGACAGTCCTAAAAGCTCCAGTAATCAATCGACTGGGAAGGGCGCCAGATTAATAGCGCACGCATGTTCATCCAGTGGTTTTGTGGAAGTTGGTCTTCTAATGTTCCGATCGAAAAAAAAGAGAAAATAAAGGTGATTATCGAAGATATGGACCATGTTTGCATTTTAGATTTGTTTAAGAAGCTCCTGCAACAGCTCAAAGGCCCCTCCCTCATTGTTATGGACAATGTGCCTTACCACTCTGTAATAATAGACAAGACCCCTACTTCGAGCGCCTGTAAAGAACTGTTAGCGGAATGGCTGCAGGCAAGAAATATCCCAGCGCATATGGGTATGACTAAATTAGCCTTATAGGCCTATACACGGTTGAAACAAAACAAACTGGTTACACCAATGTATGTAGTCGATGAGGTAGCGAAGGAACAAGGACACTAGGCTGTTAGGTTGCCACTGTATCACTGTCACTTCAACCCTATTGAGTTGGTATGGAGTGAAGTGAAACATTACGTACGCACAAATAACAACTCCTTCACAATTACTGAAGTGGAAAGACTGTTCCGGGAGGGCATTCCTCTAGTGGATGCGGCTTTGTGGAGGAAGAAAGTTAGCCATGTCGCAACATTAATTGACTCGGCAATAGCAATAGATGGCATCATCAGTGACTGTCAGGAGTTTATGATCTGCTTGGACAACGACGACGACAACAAAGGCAACGGTAGTGATGGCAGTAATCTGGAGGATAGGCCTATAGAGCCTCTAGCAATGTAAATAAGGCAAGAAGAATAATGTTTCTGAATTTTTGTAAATTTGATTGATTTTACTCAAAATCTTTTGTGTTAACACCGGTGTATATTATTGAAACATTTATCGTTGTATTTAAAGTGAGATTCTTGTCTGCCGATTTCTTCCATATTTTCTAACATCGCGATAGTAAGAACTTCGTAATAGATTTGTCTCGTATCATTTTGCGTGATAATATATTTTTTGTAAGTTTAATCGGTGTGTTGAAAGTGCGATTGTAGTTGGCCAATTACATTTGTATTGTGTATCATCGTAATGACATTAAAAACATTTCTCTCATGTTTCTAAAATCTCACATGCCGTGCAATCAGCTGTTATGGCGGCAACATCGCTTCGTGCGCCACTGCAGTGTAACCAACATTTGGCACAGCTATAGTGAGGAACGGAAGTCAAATAGTAAAATTAGCATAACAAAAAAGGTGCTGTATCTACAGCAAATCAAATTTATATGGTCTTAGTGTGTCATTTGATAACAAAATCTGACGTGAAATCTATTTGAAACATTTCATCGCTGTTCAAGTATGAAAGAATCTTATGTTTGCTGACACACAGGTTAAGAGAGAAAAATCATGACTATTAGTTCAGTCTTGGTTCTATTCTGCTATTCGTAAAATTTTTCTCTCTTAACCTGTGTGTCTGCAAACATAAGATTATTTTATACTTGAACAACGATGAGATGTATCAAATGGATTTCACGCCACCACTTTATTGTCAAATGGCACACTAAGACCATGTAAATTTGATTTCCTGTAGACAAGTACATACCACCTTTCTTGTTATGCTAATTTTATTACTTAAGTTTCGTTCTTCATTAGGCTGAGGATGCCCCCAAGAGGGACAAAACATGTACCTATAAAATTTGCTTTAAGAATAAAATTGTAAATATTGTAAAGGTGGAACTTTTAATGTTAATATCTGTAAACTGTTCAAAGTTGACAATACGGGCTAAAGATGTCACATCTTACTTGCATACCTGCCAATTTTCCCGATTTAGGCGGGAGAATCCCGATTTTCAACAGCTTTTCCCGCCTCCCAATTATTCTACTATTTCTCCCAATTTTAGTTTATTTTTTTGTGAACTTCAAACAAAATTTTGTTTTCAAATCCTGCTATTTCAGCTTTGTATGCCAGTGTGGCCGGTTAAATCCTTCACTCACTGGTCACTTTCTAATAAAATATCGATGTTTATTAATACGAGAAATGCACGCGAATGTGCAGTGTTTACTGAAACTTGTACATCAATTTTCAATCTCTCGTTCTCGCGTACTACGTTCATGTTTGTTCACAAAATCTAGTCAATTCTAGAGACTAGTTATTAGAATTGGAGTCGTTTTTAGTAATTTAGTGACAGAATTTCAAAGATAGCGACTAGCGATTTTTCTATAGATTTTATGAGCCATTTGGAGACAATTCTGGCAAATTTTAAGTTATTACTTGATAAATATAGCATTGCACTTAGCATAATTGCACGGGCAAGTGATGCAATATATTAATCTATGCATCTGCTAAGTAATGGTATCTAAGTTCATGACTGATTCACACGTGTGGAGAAGAGTTCATACTATTTTCGGAAGGCTTATCAGAGACCGATTATCACACTCGCATACTTCCTGTGTAGCCTTGTATAGCAACAGTCAGGATTTGAGACAATAAGTATTACAATATATACCATAGTACTCCTGTTTTGTGCAAGACATGTAAAATAAGCAGTTTTGACCAATTGTATGTCCTGATTTTTTTATATTCATACCCAAATCTCCTGATGTTTGGTTTTGTAAAGTTGGCAGGTATGTGCTTGTAATGATTCTAGAATAGTTTCACCAGATCTTCATACACTGTCGTCTTCAAACAGATAGGCTCTCTCCTCATTCAATTCCAGTTCTTTTCAGCCCGCAACAAGCTTGTTTCTGCTTCCCAGCTTCATGACGAGGGCGGGCATCAACGCTTTAAAGATCTTCACTCTTGATGTGGGAAGTGTAGGAGATAGTCCTTTTGTGTTTCCACATTTGTCCTAGTCTCCTCTTTCTGTTACTCCCTCTTCCCACAGTGATCTGCCATTGTTTTCGTCCTATTATGTGTGTTCCTTTCTTATTTCTCTCTTTCCCCCTCTGACCTGACTTCCAAAATATTATTATTGTATGGCATATCCTTTCACCTTAATAACTTCCTCACACTGTCTTTGCATAGAAGAAAATGGTTACTTGAATTGCTGTGGACTGATGTTCTTCCATTGTTCCTTTTTAAAATCGGCCATAAATGTTGAATTGGATTTAAATCTGCTGACAGAGGAGTTTTGGGATGATGAGGAATGTTCCAAATCAGCCAGGTTTTTACAAATTCTGAAAGTATGTTTAGGGCCATTTTCATGTTGAAAGTCCATTTTTTGGGCACTATATTTCAAGTTTTTTGGTTAGGTTAGGTTCTGTCTCAGACCATGACTCGATCCCAAAAGTCCTGACCTTATGAAACATGCTCCTTTGCGAACTTCAATCTCTTCAATCTGTTTACTGCACTAATGAAAGGCTTCTTGCGTTGAACTCGGCCACAGTAGCCATTTCTCTATACATGATATATGGTCTGTTTAGAAAGTTCTTTTTGCAGATTGTGTTTTACAAGAGTGTGTAGTTTTGGTACACTTAACTTTGGTTTGTTAAGAAGGAAGCCACATTTTCCAGTGTCAACTTAGTTAAATGTAACTTAAAAAAGATTTGCAGTCTGTCAAACACACAATTTCAATATAAATTATAACACTGTAACATACCTTTGAAAAGAAAAGACTGTAAAGCTTTTAAGTTACACTTAACTTTGGATCACGTCTAATTTGATGCAAAATGTACCTTTCATCCCTTTCACTTTCTCTCTCTTTGTTTTCATCTCAAATTGTTCTATGTACCCTCATATTTAAATTTATTGATGATATACTGGATTGCTGAGGGTGTTTAACCAACCATCATAATTATTTCCCATAATTACTTCCCCCTTAAGAGCAAGCTGGACAATTATTTTCTACAGGTCGTCTGAGAGTTCTCTTATCTTCATGATCTCGCACCAATGCTTCATTGGAGTGTAAACAAGCAGGCTAAAGATAGGGCTGACGCATAACAGGGTAGGAATAACAGACAGATAACATTACTTTTAGTTTATTTTTTCATGAAAATAATCAATGTAAATAATAAAACAAATATTTCACAATTTACCAGGCATTTTCCTTTGAAAATCAAGTGATGCATTAATTTTGCCAGTCAATGTATATTTTTACTTCACAAAACAGCTAAACTATATTCACATTCCACCTGTACATACAGAACTGTTACTGACTGTACTAGAATTGGGATTGATGAGGAGAGAGCCAATCTACTTGAAGGCAGAAGTATACAAAGATCATCCGTGTACTTTTTATGTATTTTCACGTTTGTCTTCGTCTCCTGTTTTTTGTCGGGATCTTGTCTGTCATTGTGTTTATCCTATTCCCATCTTTCTAATCATCATCATCATCATCATCATCAGGATTTCCTTCCAGCAAGCCGGGTAGGAACTTTCTGAACGATATGCCTCCACTGAATTCTATCCTGGTACAGTTTTTCCCTCTCCACTGCATCCATGTTACTCCTCTCCTCTTGAGATCTTCATTAACCTGGTATGTCCATCTCTTTCTAGACCTCGTCGCCATAAGTCCTATCTGTGTCGGTGCGACATAAAAGCAAATAGCAAAAAAAAAAAAATATCTCTTTCTAGACCGTCCAATAGGTCTTCTTCCGGGCACCTCCATCTCCAGATACTGGCATGGAGTTCAAGTTGGGTGCATTCGCTTCACATGACCTAACCACTTCAATTTCGTAGTACCTATCCTTTCCTCCATGGTCAAGTTCACCTGCAGATCTTTCCTTACATATTCATTCCTAACTCAGTCTCTCCTGGTTTTGTTTAGAGCTGATCTAAGGAACTTCATTTCACATGCTTGTATTTGACGCACTCCTCCCTTATTTATGACACAGGTCTCCAGACTATACATCATGATTGGCAGGAATTAGGTTTTATACATTGTCTCTTTAGCTCTTAGAGGGACTCCCTTGTCCGAGATTAGGTTTCGTACTTGGTGGAAGAAGCTGGATCCTTTTCCTACTCTGTTTAATACTTCTAGTTTGGTACTTCCATCACATGACATGACACTTTTCACACTTTCAACCTTCTCTCCCTCCAGTATGATGTTACAAGGTGTGGGCATCCTAGTCACCCGCATTGCCACTGACTTGCTCTTATTCACAGTCAACTTGAATTCTTTAAATTTTGTATTCCAGTAATTCAGTCTCCTCTGAACTTCCATTTCAGCCTCTCCTCAAATGGCGATATCATCAGCAAAAACAAAAGCATTGAGATCTTCATTTTCTACTTCCTTGATTTCTTTCATAATTGTGCCCATAAGTGTAATGAAGAGTAACGGGGAAAGCGAATTGCCTTGCTGAATGCCTTTCTTTGTCTTAAACCATTTTGATCTTCCACCTCGCACTTGTACACTGCTCTCACAACCTTCATACAGTATCTGAACTTTTTATTAATGAATCAGGAACATCTTCCTAAACACAACTTAATCTATGATGTGAGTGTCCTTCGTGTTTTTGCAAAGCCCAGTCATGATATTCCCTAAAAGCCTCTTAAGGATGTAAAACTGCAAAATGATAATAAATTGATATGTACTCCAACTGTAAAATAACCATGACTGGAGGAAACTGTAGCACAGCCATCTAAACAGAATAACAGAAACATATGACAGTAATAGTAAAATAATTTAAAACCTTTAACTTGGAAATCTTTGACGATTTAGAAAAGTTTAGAAAGTCCTATGTACTGTAGATTCTTCTCCCAAACAAACCACAGTAATTGCCAGCAATCCTCCAGCAGATCACCTATCACAAATTAAAACAAAATAACATTTCATCTCATGCTGAAAACAAAGCAAAGCAAACCAAAACCAAACAGAAAACATATTCCAAGAAATATTTAATTCATGTAGAGTATGACATGCTCCTACCTTCTCCTCAGGTGAGAGAGGCTTGCCCAGCTCGTCCTCCGAGAACTCGACAAAAGCAACAGAGCCGTCCCACGAGCATGCCATGAGCTGAAGGCCGGTGTAACTCCAGGAGAGATCTAGCACTGAGTTGGAGAACAACTCATGGAGCACAACGAGTGGCCGTTTGAGAGCAGTCAACCACACAGACAGCGAGCGATCTCTTGAACCAATGGCACAACAGCAATACTGCTGTGGTTTGGAAGAGGAACGATACTGCTTCTGTAGAATATTCGAGTTGAACCGCTGAAAGAAAGGGGAAAACTTCTGCTGAACTTCGGTATGAAAGAAACAAACACAATAAAATTAGGAAATTTTTTGAACTCGGATAATATTTTGAATGAAAATCTGAATACTCTATAAACAATCAGTTTAAAAAAAATAAATAATAATAAATAATAATAATAATAATAATAATAATAATAATAATAATAATAATAATAATAATAATAATTGTACCGGGAGGTACACCTCAACTCCACACATTTAAAAGAAGTGCCTTAAGGAACTCTATCTACCAAACAAAACGTGAAACAGCTACGGCATGAAATTGGGACATTGACCAGATTCCAGATTCCTTCCAGATCTAAAGCCCGCCTGTTCTGGAATAAGATGTTGGTCTTCTTCAAATGTGAGGCGTTCAAGTAGGATCCTCTCAAATATCTTATATAGGTGACAAAGTAATGATATTTGCCTGTAGCTCTTAGGATCTAATGAATCCTTACCTGGTTTCAAAAGAGCTATCACTCGAGACTTCTTCCACACTTTCGGTATCTGTTTACTCTGCAGGCTATTGTTTAGGAAATCAACAACCCACTTCCTTGCTCTAGAATCAAAATGTTTTATTTGTTCCACTCTTATATCATCCAGACCTGTAGCCTTGCCATTTTTGGATTTCTTTATGGCTTTGTCTAGTTTATCTAAGGTGATATTATTCGTAAGATTGCTAGACTCCTTGCTTATCTGGCATTCTATTTTAACTCTATTAATATAACCCCCTATTTTTCCAATGAGCAAAACTTGATGAGCAATGGCATCTGGGGACAAATTGACATGTACAGATGCTTTTGTGAAGTCATTATTAAGCCTCTTTAAGAGTTGCCACGCTTTCTGACTACTTTTGGACATGTCCAGCTTTTCAAGGGTAGATATCAAACAATGTCTTTTATCTTCCGTTAACATTGCTGTCATCTCTAGACCTTTCTGCACAGTCTGTTTGCCAAAGTGCAATATTTGTCAAACCTGGTATAGCGGTCCTGTCCACTGATATATCTGACTGTGCTGATGTAGAACTCCTTAAGAGTTGAGTTAAATCATTGCAGTTCAATACGGAAACAAAAATGAAGTTTATATCTTTGAAAAAAGGATTCATCTCAAATAGATCAATGTATTCAGCTAGCAGAGCTGGAAATTGATTGAGACCAGGAACATAATTCATTCCACAACCTCTGAGAATTGACTGTCTGGAGCTCTTGTTCACTGTATCTACAAACAGGTCGTAGTCAGTCATAGAAATGTCAATATCAGATACAGCATCTTCCAGATATGCAGTGAACTTGTTCCAGTCGCCTGCGGAAAGGTACATTCAGTCAATCAATCAATAAATACTGATCTGCATTTAGGGCAGTCGACCAGGTGGCAGATTCCCTATCTGTTGTTTTCCTAGCCTTTTCGTAAATGATTTCAAAGAAATTGGAAATTTATTGAACATCTCCCTTGGTAAGTTATTCCAATCTCTAACTCCCCTTCCTATAAATGAATATTTGCCCTCTTGAATTCCAACTTTATCTTCATATTGTGATCTTTCCTACTTTTAAAGACGCCACTCTAACTTATTCGTCTACTAATGTCATTCCACGCCATCTCTCCGCTGACAGCTCGGAACATGGAGGGAATTAGATTTTTTTCACCAATAGAGAATGTCAAAAACAGATCAGATGTAAGGCTTTTCAGGCGTTTGCTCTATTAACCAGCGTTTTGTCTTAGGTCTGACACTAGACTCATCAGAGTGGGATGTGTCAGACCCTACCCACTGACGCTGGGGTGTATGCAGGTGAACTTATCAGAAGCCCTTATAAGAGGCACAGTCTGACAACTGCATACAGGAGATAAATCTCCACAATGGAATTATTGCCCGCCTAGCAATTCCGAATGGAAAATTCTAAGTTCCCATGGGAACATTACACCAAAAAGCTTACAAATTTCTGGCCTCTCTAGGCCCAACTTACAATTTACAATTTGTACACAGGGGTATCTATTACCCAAACTACTGGGCCTTCGTAGAAAAGAAAAATAGGTTAAATTACTGGCCCGAACACAAAATGTATGGAGGCGTACACTTATGCTTCTTGGAAACTCGGTTTAAAAACCCTACTTGGGCTTGTGGTCCGATGATGCAGAGGCTAATCCCACACTACTGAGGTGACTAGAAGAACAAGTTACTTGGTAATTTACAGGAGAAAAACGGTTACAAAAGTCGTAGTCACCTCAAGATAAATTGAAGGGGAACTCGAGAGGGTAACGCACTCTCTATCCCCAATTTACAATTAAAGACTTTATGAAATTTTACACTGGCCAAAAGAAAGTTTACATTTTAGAAAACAGGTGGTTACATAGTGAGAAATTCAAACCTTCCCCTCGTCTAAGTCTGTGGAGGTAGCTACAGAAATATAAAACTGGTGGCCATTACCTGGGCTGCTGTTCTGCCTGCCGACGAATGAGTGTCTTAACACACACACTCAGTAAGACGACGATCAATAAGAAAAGGTAGCTTGAAAAAGCCGCAGTTTATATACCCGAGGGGATGGTTCGAGAGGGTTCTGGATTAAATCCGGAGACACCCTCTCATTTTTATTGGCAAATTCAAAAGGTACAAGAAGCCCATTATTGGTTGAAAAATAATTACAGAAAATTTGTGATTGGTCATATTCAAAAGCTGGCGGAATGAGAAGGAAGTGTTGCAAACCTTGAAATATAGAAATAAATGAAAGTTAGTTTAGTTGTGAAAATCTATAAACACAAAATTTCTTTAAATCACTAAATCTTCTACCTTGCACCAGAGTGCATTACCTCAGTTTTTGTAATGACATCTGTGGAGAAAAGTTCAAACTTCTTGACGTGAACCAAAACAAAACAAATAAATCCAGTCAGTTTAGGCAACTTCAGAATAACACATTACTTAATAATTCAATGGTGACCTCTTCTGGTCCCACGCCCACAGTCACTCGCTATTTGTCATTAGTGTTTATGCATGTCACCATACATAGCGGATCGACCGTGCTCGCGACATCAGTACTGCGACCTGTATCAGAACCCGATAGTGTACCTATAAGGAAGTAGAAATGGATTTAGACGATAAACAAAAGTAGGCCCGCTTTCAATTTATATGTCTCATTTTCAATTTAAAAGTCATTCGTGTGCTTTTTTTGTTTCCTGTGTGATTTGCAGCGGTTGTTATAGAACCTGAAATATACCGGGCGAGTTGGCCGTGCGCGTAGAGGCGCGCGGCTGTGAGCTTGCATCCGGGAGATAATAGGTTCGAATCCCACTATCAGCAGCCCTGAAGATGGTTTTCCGTGGTTTCCCATTTTCACACCAGGCAAATGCTGGGGCTGTACCTTAATTAAGGCCACGGCCGCTTCCTTCCAACTTGTAGGCCTTTCCTATCCCATCGTCGCCATAAGACCTCTCTGTGTCGGTGCAACGTAAAGCCACTAGCAAAAAAAAAAGAACCTGAAATAGACACTGAGAACTTTTATGTCGGAAATACCAGTGGTCTCGTGTTTGAGAAAGCGTGATATCATTATTTCAGACCGTTATTGAGAGAGTATCCTCAAAATTCTATCCATCTCTTTTTTTAACGAAATTTGAAGGACACAGCATGCTTGAACTATTTTTGTATTTTCGTAAGTGTAGAAGGTAAACCAAGACTAAAATGGTCCATATTTATCACCCACAGTGAAAAGTGTGTTGAAAAGGATCCGCTGGAAAGCGCGGGGAGTTATGCACCACTCAACCCCCTATGTGTGTTAAGAGTCGGCGACAAAGTTGAAGCGGGTACCGTACAACTGGGCATACACATGGGCAGGTTTTACTCCTGCGATGTCTGAAATAGGCCTGCGTGACTTTTGTAACAACGCATGTAAATTAGGCCTACTACACTTACGTATACAGCTGACATGTTGGTGTTTAATTTTACGTATGTAAGTGAATTGTGTAAGAACATACATAAATTAGGCCTAGGCCTACTGTATTTACGCACAGTGGTTTGCAAGACATTGTTATGGAGAAGAAGAAAGCTAGACAGTTCATAGATGATGAAAAATTAAAGTTTATTGAGAAAGCGGATGCTAAACCACACTCGAAACGTGTGCAAATCGCCCAGATGTTGGACTTTCCTGTGACAACTTTAAACATAATTGTAAGAGACGGCTGCGACATACATAATTCGCGTTTCTAAGAACGTTTTTCCTTGATGTTTTACTATGTTGGTGTTCTTAAAATGTATTATTTCTTTATCTATTTCATTAATTATAATTATTAACACTTGTTTCTTTGTTTTCATCATAATTATTTTTACGTTCAAACCTAACCTTAAAATTAACAGCCAAATTGTTTTTCATTTTTTAGCATGTTCCTTCTTTATGACATTCTTTCTCGGTCCCCACAAGAACGTCCTAAACAGATTTGACTGTAAATAAATTCATCAATCAATCAATCAATCAATCAATCAATCAATCTACCTATCTTTGGAATTGTGTGTGTAAAGGGGGGGGAATCTTTGTTTGGCGCAGTAAAATGTAGAAGAGAACTGTTGGGGCACCCTATGGAAGGCCTGGCCCTTTATTTCTCACGTCTTGCTGGTGCCAGAAGGAACCCCTGTTTTTGGCATTCTGGAGAACATCAAAGAGCGCGGGAATGATGCCAGAAAGAACCCTTGCTTGTGATGTTGTCAGTGTTTTCTAACAACCATTAGAGGGTATGAGAACGTTCTACCCTCTTCCAAGAAGATGCGAAGGCTGCTCTGCTGAATTCTGCACGTGATTGGTTGATTGATTCCTTTGTTTTGGAAAGGTGACACATGCAAACTGGGGGATTTATATCCTAAGACAGAAAGTTAGCATCTCGATTCGCATCTTGGTTCTCAGTCAGAGCGGACATTGTTTGTTCAAGCTCTCACTCCAAAGGGAAGTCTGACCTGATGCGGATAATGCAAATTTTATTTTCGTTATTATGTCTTAAATTAACAAGTTTTGCTTGCAGTAATTCTATGGGGCATTCTTGCATCTTCGATGAAATAATTTAGTTGAAATAGCGCTTTTCAGCACTATGATGCATTTTTATTTGGAAGCAGGCATCTTCATATAAATTGCAATATATATTTTTTTACAACAGACTTAATGTCACATCGACACAGATAGGTCTTACAGCAACGGTGGGATAGGAATGGCCTAGGAGTGGGAAGGAAGTGGCCGTGGCATCAATTAAGGTACAGCCCCAGCATTTGCCTGGTGGGAAAATGTGAAACTCCGGAAAAGCATTTTCAGGGCTACCGACAGTGGGGTTCGAACCCACTATTTCCCGGATGTAAAATCGCAATATAAAAGTTAAGTTATTGTATTTTTCTTTGTTTGCCTGTTTCCAGTAGAATGGGACTAGCCTACTGCATAAGAAAATCTGATTCTATTACAAAATACTATACGACGTTTACAGCTGGATATGCTGCCGCCCCACGGTACGTATCTATTATATGGAAGTAATTGCATGGTACTGTAGATGTTCTTTAATTTGTTGGGATATAAAATATCCTTTGATGACAATATTTTAAGCCAGATGGCAATCTGCATCAGTAGGGACAACACACAGGTTCTGTGGGCAGGACTACGAACCCTTACATGCCTCCAAGCACGGCTGTTAGTTTGATTAGGTTGATGTGTTAATCTCAAAGTTTCTCGAAAGTAAATGTATAATTTCTGTGAAGCATTTTACGAGTGTCTGAGTAAACTCAACGTCAAATGTACCCTTTGTTTATTACACAATATTAAGTTTCAATCTGTATTGACAGTTATAATCCCTTTGTTTATATCTATTTCTAATTGAATAAAAGAATTTTATATTTATGAACTATACTGTAAGGAACCTGGTTGTTTTGTTCAAGAGTGCAGGTGTCACCAGATTACGTTCCTCGTAGGGTCGTCCAGCAACTTCCGCATCCTGTGTTCCATTGGTTCTCATTACCTCTTGTGATCCTTGTTTTGTGTAATTTTCTTTTTCTTTTCCTCATGTGTTAATCTTTAGGGTACAATGATGATGATGATGATGATGATGATGATGATGATGATGATGATGATAGTGATATTGGTTTTTACGTCCCTCTTTAACGGTTGTCGGAGCCGTTGAGATGCTGGAATTTAGTCCCACTAGAGTTCTTTTAACGTGCCAGTAAATCTAACAATACAAAGCTGACACCTTCCAATAATAATAATAATAATAATAATAATAATAATAATAATAATAATAATAATAATAATAATAATACCCGTGTGGGGATTTACCGGTTACCTCCATCGGGCGCATCCCATTGGAATTGGGGAAACTCGTTGGCTCTGCCGCCAGCAGAGTCAGAGGGTAGTAGGGAAATAAAATACCACCGTGAAAAAAAAAAACTGGTCCCTTGCCAGGGTTACGGCGAAGACTGGTAAATGACCAGAAGCCAGAAAACATCTTGAGGCAACCTCTAGGGCTAACAACCCTAGTTGTAAAAGGATGGGTACCCGTCCAAAGCAAAGTCAAGTCAAAAAGCATGATGGCACAACATTTCAAGAAACATACCTCAGGGGGTAAATCTTCGGATAAATCCCTCGTCGTGAACGCCACGGCACACCAGTCTCGTTCGGATTCTGGGGGAGACTCGACATCATGCAAGAGACGAGTCGGAGCGTCTCGGTGTACCCCGAAGAGTCAAAAACTCAGTCCAAAATCTAAAACCTTTCTAGCAACTTTCAACATAAATTCACTTACACAAACTGGCAAGCTGAAAACCCTCACTAAAGCTCTTCACAAAAATCAGATATCCATAATGGCCCTACAGGAAACAAGGTACCCAGATGAAGAGATTTTTGAATCCAAAGGCTACCGATTTTTCAAGAGCAAAGCGCAAAGAGGAATCCTCAATGGAGCTGTGATGCTTGGAACCGCGTTTGCTGTTAGAACCAAGATCCTTAAATCAGTTGCCTGTGAATGACAGATTGTCTATACTCACAATTAAATGCGCGAACAAAACCTACACCGTACTTAACGCACATGCTCCTACAAACGATAAGAACAAGTCTGATCCAGACGAAATTGATAATTTCTGGGACCTACTGGATGAAAAATTAAACAAAATCCCCAAACACCATGTCAAGCCTCTTTTGGGTGACTTCAATGCCCAACTAGGTCGTGAACAGAAGTACAAGAAAGTTATAGGAAATTACCCTGCTCACAAAAGAACCAATCCCAACGGCAAAAGACTGGTGTCCAGTTGCGAAAATCACAACCTGCAGGTCATGTCGACCCACTTTCGCCATCTACCCAGAAAGCAAATGACTCGGCGTTCTCCCGTCCAAGCTCTCGGAGAGTTCCAAATTGATCATGTTGCAATCTCCAGGAGAAACAGCCCTGAGATTATGAATGTCAAGGTAAAGATAGGCATCAATGTGGCCTCAGATCATTATATGTCTCTTATCAAATTCAAACCAATTCCCGCAAACACAAGGAAGACAACCAAACAGATCACACGCTTCGACAATGATAAACTTCGGCAAAGGGTCGAGGAGTTCCAAGAGAAGGCTAGACCAAATGACTGTGACTTTAACAACGCCAAAAGTCTCCTTGTTGAGGCCGCCAAAGACGTTGCAGAAATCAAGAGTAGCAAAAAGCATGCCTGGTGGAATGGTACCTGCGAATCAGTCCTCCAAGAAAGACTCAATGCGTGGAAACAGTACTACTCTACGAAATCAGAAAATGATTGGGAAACCTACAAAACCCAACGTGCCCAAGCAGCTAGGGTGTTCAGAACTGAGAAACGTAAATACGAAAAATCTCTCATTGAAAAGATAGAACAAAACCTTAGGAAGAATGAAAGCAGAGAGTACTACAGAGCCTTCAAATGCAAACTCACTGGCTATAAACCACCATCTCTATGCTTTGAGCGAACGGACGGCTCACTGGCGACGTCAAATGAAGAAAATTGCAGCATTCTGGCAGATTACTTCAAGAATTTACTTAATTGCTCTAAACCGCAAAGCGCCGTTGAGACCACGGAACCCTTACTCAGGTATCATATTTCAGACCACCCGACAGAGATGAAATCAAGCGCCACATTGCCCGTCTCAAAAATAACAAAGTGCCGGGGGAAGACTCAGTAGTAGCAGAACTATGGAAATATGCCCCAGAGGAATCACTTGATATCTTGCAAAAGCAAATAGAAGAAATTTGGAACAAGGAGACCCTACCCAAAGATTGGAAAATAGCTTTGATCCATCCATTACACAAAAAAGGCAGCATGAAGAACATCAACAACTACAGAGGAATATCTTTGCTACCCGTGACTTACAAAATTCTATCACTTGCCTTCCTGGAGCGTTTGGAAGCACAAGTCGAACAACAAATAGGTGAATACCAAGGAGGGTTCAGAAAAAGTCGCTCAACAGCTGAACAGATCCAAAATCTCAAAACGATCATAAGATATTGTACACTAAGGTCCAAGCAGTATGTGTCTGTCTTTGTGGAATTTAAGAAAGCGTACGACTCCATTGACCGGGAAGTCCTGCTAAACATCTTAAATGAATTTGGAGTTGATTTGAAACTGCTGGCATTAATTAGAGCCACCCTGACCGATACAAAATCCAAGGTGAAGTTCCACGGATGTCTCTCGCATTCCTTTGACATCAAAACAGGAGTCCGACAAGGTGATGGGCTATCCCCGATACTCTTCAACTGTGTTCTTGAAAAGTTCATCAGAACCTGGCGGGTGAGATTACAGGAAACCAACTACAGTCCATTGAGAATAGGAACAAAATCCAAGGGGATCGCAACAGACTGCTTAGCATTTGCCGATGATATTGCTGTTCTCTCAAACGACATAGAAACCGCTAGAGCTCAGGTTGAAATTTTAAAGGAAATTGCCGAACAAACTGGTTTGCAGATATCGTTTGAGAAAACAGAAGTAATGACTAACATCAAAGAGGCTCCACCAAAACTCCATACAAAATACGGGGACATCACCCGAGTAGATAAATTCAAATACCTGGGTGAGATCATCATGAAAAATGGACTGGACAAAGAAGCACTTCAGGAGCGAGTACGCAAACTGGAAATAGCCTACCAAACATCCCGCACAATCTACAACAAAAAATGCCTTTCCCAAAACACCAAGATACGTCACTATGAAACAGTTCTGAAGCCATTAGTTCTATATGCAGGCGAAACCCTGTCTATAAATGCCAACAAAGGACTCCTTGAAGAACTGGAGAAAAGAGAACGCAAAATTGTGAGAGGAATCTTGGGATCAAAGTACAGAAATGGAATCCATCAAAAGAGATCCAACAAGGAAGTCTACAGCAAAATAGAGAAAATTACCGACACAATCAGAAAAAGACGGGTACGATTTTACGGTCATCTGAAAAGAATGGACGGAAGAAAATTAACTAAAGAAATATTTCACTTTTTTTGATTCGAACCCCAAAACCACAGTTCCCTGGTTTAGAAATATCAAAGACGACCTGCAAATGCTACATATCTCAGCTGAAGACGCCCTTAACAGAGATCTCTTCCGCAAGAAAATATTGACGAACGGGCTAAACCCTTGGACAGAGGAGCGTAAGCAGGCCCACTCACAAAGAATGAGGGAAATTTGGGCTCTAAAGAAGGCCAAGTTCAGTGTCAAATGCAACAAGACTTAACGTGGTCCTTGATGGCCCCAGCGAATTATTATTATTATTATTTTTTTTTTATTTTTTTTTTTTTTATTCGTTGTGCCCAGCTGTGGAGCGCGTTTGAACTTATTTTGCACAATGTTTCTTCTTCTTTTCTTCCCAATATCTCTCCATTTTTTCACTGTGTTCCTTTCTGCGTGTTTCTGTCCAGCCTGTATTTTTTCTTGTTGGTTTCTCTGCAAATTTATGTTTGTTTACTAAGCTTCTAAATTTCATTCTATCTTGAATGGTTTCATCTTCAATACCCATTTCTTGTAGATCTTCATGAATTTCTGCTAACCAATTGTTGCGGATTTTCAGGGTTAGAGCTAGATTTAGAATTTTCTTTGTCAGCCTGTTGTTATCCATTCTGTGTAGGTGTCCGTAGAATTTTAGTCGTCTCTTTCTGATGGTATCTGTGATTTTTTCTGTGAATTGAAAAATTTCGTGTGGTTTCTTTTTCATCCAAATTCCATTTTCGAACTTTGGTCCTAGGATTTTTCTGAGAATTTTCCTCTCTTGTTTCTCAATGCTTTTCATTTGTGACCTGCCGCCAATGATCAGTGTTTCAGATGCATAAAGTGCCTCTGGTTTGATGACTGTATTGTAGTGTCGTAATTTTGCATTTTTTGATATACATCTTTTGTTGTATCTGTTCCATGTGATTTTGTAAGCCCTTTGCAGTTTAGCAGTTCTTTCTTTGTTAGCTTCCTGATTTAACCCTGCTGGCTGAATAATTTCACCTAGATACTTGAATTTGTCTACTTGGGAAATTATTCCACAATTGGTGATTAATGGTTGATTTTACATGTAATAAATATCATTTTTGGTCCGTATTGATGATATTTGATTGAAATAATAACATTAAGTTATTTATTAGACCACCTAATCAATACAAAATCGTCTTGGATGATTTACATAAATTTGTTAGCTAATAGTGGTACATGTTTCGCCTTCCCTGAAGGCATCATCAGCCATAGTCTTAACCTTAAATTAAAAATAAGCGTCTAAATAACATGTAGTAATGAAATGAATTTTAAAATCTTGAAGAGATTTGAAGTGAAATAACATTAAAAATAACAATGATGGTTTGAAAATACAATGTGATGAGATACAATAGTGGAAGTATTAACAAAATTAACATTAGAAGGCTGCTAAAATAAGTACAATGGATGAAACAACAGATTGTTATACAACAAGTAGTAAGATTGCATAAAAGTAAAGTTGATAGTCTGGCGGTTATAATTAGACGATGGCAAAAAATCTTATATAATCAAAGTAAAGAAGAGAGAATAAAAGTCAAAGTTAGTCGAGAGATCCGAAGTTAATCATGATCTTGAAGATAAAAGACGAAAGTCGGATGCATATGGTGAAGTTGTAGAACACTTTTTTGTTGAGGATATGAAGTTGGTGAATATAAGTTGAAGAACAGTTTCAAATAGGATCACTATGGATCATCTCAAAATTTGAAGTGATGTTCAAATGTTGTAAATTGTGAGTTTGTAGATAATCTAGTTGAAGAAGCATATAGAAGTGAAATCTGTAAATGGAAGCAAGAAAAGTAGGGTTAATTGTGTGAAAATATATTTGAAAAATATTGAAGTAGAATCGTATCTAATAATAACATCTAATAATAACTACAATGTCTCGAAACAAATTCTAAACCTGAAATCCAAAATCCATAACAACAACGTAGTAATTACAAAAGCAGATAAGGGCAACACCGTAGTAATAATGAACAAACAAGATTACATCAATAAAACTGAAACCTTTTTTTCAGACAATACCTATACCTTAATTAACAAAAATCCAACAAACAAAATACAGCGTAACTTAAAGAACCTTCTTAAAAATTCTAACTTCATTTTAAATGATCAAGATTATCAGAAATTAACTGTAATGAACCCAAAATTACCTACAGTCAGATCACTGCCCAAAATTCATAAAAATGATGTCCCCATTCGGCCTATAATTAATAGTATCAATAGTCCTACCTATAAAACCTCTCAATTCCTACACAAATTCCTAAAAAAACACTTCAAATTTCACAACTCCAACCCCATAAAGAACTCGATCGAACTTTGTAATTCCCTAAATAAGTTCAGTCTACAACCAAACCACGTTTTATGTTCTTTTGACATCACCAACATGTATACTAATATCCCTATCAACAATACTATTAACATCATAAAAAACAATCTGTTGAAACATAGCACATTGAGTAAAATCGAAATTGATGAATGGTTAAAATTACTTAATTTCGTTTTAGACAACAACTATTTTACCTTCAATAAGAAAATTTACAAACAAGAAGGTCTAGCGATGGGAGACCCGTTATCTGGAATACTAGCCGATATATACTTAGATAATCTCGAACATAGTAAGATTATTAATAACATCAACGGACTCTGTCTTTGGCATCGCTATGTTGATGATACCATAGCTATCATTGATAAACAAATCAACAACAGCAATAACATACTATCTTTCCTCAACAACTTAGATAATAATATTAAATTCACTAAAGAAGATGAGTTCAATAACTCTTTGAACTTCTTAGATATCAAAATCACACGAGCAATGAACAAATTCGACTTCCAAATATACAGAAAACCCACCTTTTCTCCAACAACCATAAAAAATGATTCTTTACATCCCAACTCACATAAAAAAGCCACTTATCACAGTTTAATATATAGAGCATTAAAGATCCCTATGTCCTCTATTAATTTAAAGAAAGAATTACTATTCATCAAGGTAATAGCTAAATTCAATGGATTTAACACGAGTATGATTGATAAAATCATCAATAAAACCAAACTGAAACTAGCTACCAATTTAACTCCATTAAAACCCGTCAAACCAAAATACGCTAAATTCACATTCACTAACCATAGCATTTACCCGATAACCAATTCATTAATGAAGCACGAAATAAAAATAGCCTACACAACAAAAAACACTAATCGTAATTTATTCTTCAATCACAACTCTATTAACATCACAGACAATAGTTACTCTGGATCAGGAATATACAGATTGAAATGCTCTACATGTAATTTTTCTTATGTTGGCCAAACTGGCCGCAGCTTCTCTACCAGATACGCCGAGCATTACAATGCCCAAAGACACAACAAATTCTCCGCAATGGCCAACCATATGAGGGACACCGGGCATAAATTCACCACAATAGAACAAGACCTCCATATCCTAAAAAGAGTCGATAAAAGCAAACTCATGACAGAATATGAAAACTTATTTATTTTCCTCGATCAACATTTTAATAAAGATAAAAATCTAAATGACACTATTGATAAAAAAAGCCCCTTGTATGAACAGATTCTTATTTTATTACGAGAATCAACTTCCCTCACCAACAAATTCTTAAAAATCTTCAACCTCACATCAGAGTTCCCACCTCCCCTACAGCTAATATACCCCCCTCCCTTCCCCCCGCCGCTAGTACCTCTAATTCAAATACAACCAATAAACCCATAGCCACACCCACCGTAACATCGCTCCCTCCAATAGCCTTACACCGTTACAACACGCGCAGTAATACACTCTCTTCCTTCCCCCCCACCAATAGCAGCCCCCCTCCAATAGTTACGTCAACGCAAACAGAGCCCCCTCCAGCACAAAACTTCAGTTATAACACACGTAGCAAGAAGTCTACTGTTGCAAATACTTCTAACTCATAATATTACAAGCTATCTTTGTCACCGTCAAATGGTAAGTGCATACGATTCTACTTCAATATTTTTCAAATATCTTTTCACACAATTAACCCTACTTTTCTTGCTTCCATTTACAGATTTCACTTCTATATGCTTCTTCAACTAGATTATCTACAAACTCACAATTTACAACATTTGAACATCACTTCAAATTTTGAGATGATCCATAGTGATCCTATTTGAAACTGTTCTTCAACTTATATTCACCAACTTCATATCCTCAACAAAAAAGTGTTCTACAACTTCACCATATGCATCCGACTTTCGTCTTTTATCTTCAAGATCATGATTAACTTCGGATCTCTCGACTAACTTTGACTTTTATTCTCTCTTCTTTACTTTGATTATATAAGATTTTTTGCCATCGTCTAATTATAACCGCCAGACTATCAACTTTACTTTTATGCAATCTTACTACTTGTTGTATAACAATCTGTTGTTTCATCCATTGTACTTATTTTAGCAGCCTTCTAATGTTAATTTTGTTAATACTTCCACTATTGTATCTCATCACATTGTATTTTCAAACCATCATTGTTATTTTTAATGTTATTTCACTTCAAATCTCTTCAAGATTTTAAAATTCATTTCATTACTACATGTTATTTAGACGCTTATTTTTAATTTAAGGTTAAGACTATGGCTGATGATGCCTTCAGGGAAGGCGAAACATGTACCACTATTAGCTAACAAATTTATGTAAATCATCCAAGACGATTTTGTATTGATTAGGTGGTCTAATAAATAACTTAATGTTATTATTTCAATATAATGGTTGATTGTCGAATCTTGATTTAGTTCCTTCCATAAACTGCGTCTTTTCAAATGAAATTTGAAGTCCGGTTTTTGCGGCTATTTCATTCAATTTTTCTATGGATTGGATTGCTTCTTGTCTGTTGTTCGAAAGGATCGCAAGGTCATCTGCGAAAGCTAAGCAGTCAAGGTGAATTTTGTCTTTAAGAAGTCTGCCAATGTTTATACCTTTAGTTTCTTTTCTCCATTCACGAATCACTTTTTCCAAAACTAAATTGAATAGTAGTGGGGATAGTCCATCTCCCTGTCGGACGCCAGTTCTGATTTCGAACGGTTCAGAAATTTCTCCCAAGAACTTAACTTTTGATGCTGTGTTGGTCAGAGTTTGTTTAATCAATTCCCTCGTTTTCCTGTCGACTTGAAATTCCTCTAGTATGTTGAACAGGGTCTGCCGATCTATGGAATCATACGCTTTTTTGAAGTCAACAAAGGTGATTACTGTTTGTTTGGTTTTACGAATCTGTAGTATGGTTTTTAGGTTTAGGATTTGTTCTGCGCAGGATCTCCCTTTTCGGAATCCAGTCTGATAATCTCCGATTAGGTGGTCTGTTTGTTTCTCTAATCTATTAAGTAGAGCTTTAGAGAAGATTTTATATACGAGTGAGAGGAGAGAAATTCCTCTGTAGTTATTAATATCTGATTTGTCTCCTTTCTTGTGAAGCGGGTGAATCAATGCACATTTCCAATCCTCCGGAATTTCTTCAGAAAACCAAATGTCCTGTAAGATTTTTTGAATACTCTGGGCCAGTTTGTCACCACCAATTTTCAACATTTCAGCGATTATTCCATCTTCTCCTGGTGCTTTGTTGTCTTTTAAATCTCTGATTATTTGTTTGACTTCTTGTAATGTGGGGGGTTCTGAATCTGGATTAGGTGTTGGTTTTTCATAGGTGAATTGTTCCTTTGGAGATTCACAGTTTAAAAGGTCCATGAAATGGTTTGCTAGGAGTTCACAATTTCCCTTATTACTTGTTTCCAAAGTCCCATTTGTACGTTTGAAACAGAGACTAGGTGCCTGGTAATTGGAAAATTCTTCTCTGAATGTTCTGTAGAAGTTCCGTGTATTGTTTTTCTTGAAATCTTCTTCTATTTCTACCAGTCTGTTTTGATCATATTTTCGTTTTTCAGATCTGATGATTTTTGAGGTTTGTTTCTGTGTTTTGAAGAATTCATCACGATTTTGATCAGTTTTATGGGAACTCCAGTTTAGCCAGGACCTAATTCTGACTTCTATGGCCTTGTCACAGGTGTCATTCCACCACCTGTGTTTGCGTTTCCTTGGGGGATTGCTGATGTTTTGTGAAGCTTTCAAGAGTGTGTCCTTGAGTTCTAGCCAGTTTGAAGGAGCATCGTTGGAGATATTCGCAAGGAAATTGTCTGAGTTCTGTCTCAGAAATTCAGGGTCGATTCTTGGGTTTCTGATTGTTTTGGTTTTCTTCCTGTTGGGTTGAAACTTTACTTTAACAAGAGATAGGTGGTGGTCGGAGTCAATAATTCCCTTTTTGACTTTAACGTTCATAATTTCTTTTTGGTTTTTCTTGGAAATAGCCACATGGTCTAGTTGAAATTCTCCTAAATGCATGTTCGGGGATCTCCATGTCATTTTCTTTTGTGGAAGTGCCAGGAAATGGGTTGACATCAATTTTAGATCGAAATTCTCGCAGAAGCCAATTAAACGTTCTCCATTTTTATTGGTTCTTTTGTGAGCAGGGTAAAGTCCTACAGTGGTCCTAAATTTCTTCTCTTTGCCAATTTGTGCACTGAAGTCCCCCAGCAGAATTTTGACATGATGTTTTGGAACTTTGGCTGTAGTTTCTTCTAGTAATTCCCAGAAGTCATCTACCTTCTGTGGGTCTTTTTGATTGTAATTGTTTGTTGGTGCATGTGCATTGATTAGTGTATAAGCTTTGTTTCCTGATTTGATTGTCATTAGCGAAATTCTTTCAGAAGGAGATGTAAAGTATAATACCGAATTTGTGATATTTTTTCTCACTGCAAAACCAGTGCCAAATTGTAATATTTTGTTAGGGAGGAGGGTAGCTGGTTTACCTTTATAAATTCTATAGTTTCCTGATTCAAAATGATTTTCGTCACTGTACCTAGTTTCTTGGAGTGCCAGAATTTGGATGTTGAGTTGGTCTAATGTGTCTGTTAAGTGCTTCAACTTTCCAATTTTGCGAAGCGTGTTGATGTTTAAAGTGCCAATAAAATGTTTTTCCTTTGGGCGAAGAGATTTGGGAAGCTCCGATACATTCCCGCATGATGTTCTCGGTCCCCCAGAATCCGATGACCGAGAAAACCTAGTATGAATACTAGGGCCTGGGGTAGTAGTATCATTAACTGACGTTGCCATCATGCTAGCAAGTTGAAGATAATGGGGAGATTGATCTTTGTCAATCTCATAGTTACAACTAAGGTATTGAGCCTCAGAGGTTGCCTCAAGATGTTTTCTGGCTGTGCCTGTTTTTGGTCCGCGAGAGGTATTTTATTTCCCTCAAGCCCTCCGGACAAATCCGGCGAGCCCCCCGATCCGCCACCTGGGACGTGCCCGATAGGGGAACAGGCAAAACCCCCACGGGATTATAATAATAATAATAATAATAATAATAATAATAATAATAATAATAATAATAATAATAATAATAATAATAATAATAATAACAACAACAAGAATAACAACAACAATAATAATAATAATAATAATAATAATAATAATAATAATAATAATAATAATAATAATAATAATATGACACCATAATTTAAAATAGTAATTTTGTACTTTGAAATACTTTTTCTGCTTGGAATTTACATGCACAGTCTTTACTCTAATAATAACGGTTACACTTTATTTTATTTTATCTCACTATTTTAATAAGGTATATTATGGAAGTTACTTATAAAATTACTAAATTTTATTGATCTGTACATATTTGACTGTATTAGAACACAGGATTGTATACATAAATCTTAGGTAGAGTAATGTTTTATTTAGTTCTTGCTATTTTGACTATTAGTGTTATTGATTTCTAACAGCTGAAGATGATACATAACAGGATCAAAACTAGTACTGTGATCGTAATGTATTTTTGAATGTAAATACATATATTTGATATTGTAATAGTATTGATTAGGTGGAGACTTGAAACCTATAATCGTGAACTGTAATAGTCATCAATATGGACATGAAACTAATAACTTATATCCCCAACCAAGTACACTTACCACACAAGTGACAGCCTTCCTATGACCAACAAAGTCCTTATCTTGTCGCCAGCCCTCTCGCTCCACGATCTGCGCTGTTGGACCACCACCATTCATAGCATGAGCAGACACCAAGTACTGACCGTCTGGGGACCAGCTCAGACGAAGAACATGTGTTGTGCCACCACACTGAAAGAATTAATAATGATGATGAACATATCAAAAAGAGAATAATAGATAAGGATTCATATTATTATTTCAAAAATTATGTTCCCAGAAAGAAACCATAATTTAATTTCATCAACTGCAAATCGTGAAATTACCAGAATTTCACCCTAGTGTATAGTACTTGTCACTCAGGCTATACACTAAAAAGCAGATATCGCCGCCCTATTCTCTCTCTTTTCTTCTTAATGGCTCATCTTTGCTGCCAACTTGACTAGTTACATACTGAAATCACGACATAACCATCAACAAACTAACCTCACTATAAGTAACAATAATCGAGGTTCCTTTACCAAGTAAATGATCAATCAAGATATTCATAATAAAGATGGCTTATAAGCTCAGTGAGGAATTAAAGAAATACACACTCTCTCTCATCCTCACTTTATTTAATGTTATATATTTCTGCCTTTATTTTGACATATGCATTACTATAATCGTATTCTTCGGTGTTTCGCTGGTGTAAATAATTGAGCTCCCTTCTTGAAATGTGCTGTTTCTTGTCAGACTGAAGTGAAACAATGTAATAATACACACAATCAAATACGGTATATTACATGTACATACACCTTAAGTCAATAACAATACTCAAAGGCTAAGCCTGCAAAACGTGCCAATGCCGTGACAAGACAAGGTAAGGTTAGGTTGATAATGAAATTCCCTTCTATTCCAACTGAAAGGATGTAACGTTCATTTCGGAGGAGTTCTTGCAAATTTTTCTTGCTTCTCATACACCCTAACTGCATTCTATACATATAAATAGGACGAAAAAAGACCATATCATTAAAATGCTGTGTTCATCATTTAACCCCAACTACAGTATTAAATGCATTATTTGAACATGCCACAATTCTACTTACCTGGTATTATCCAAACAGATTTACAATCCTTCAGGAAAACAAAATATGCTGTACTTGTACCCGCAGATGTAACAGTAGTGATTTTCACAATACGGCGGTGGCAATATGTAAATCTCGCAAGTCACGCAAAAACCACAGCTATATACTGTCAACGTGCACGATTATCAGCAACCGTAAGACATTGTATCGGCAACTAGTTAGCGACATTGAATTGAACCCAACAGTTAGAAAATAACTATAAATCACTACCTTCGGTATTAACAGGGGAGAAAGAGTAAGATTGTACCTCTAGTGTATAGGCTTACATGGCAGGGAGTTTAGCAGTGGGCTCATCAATTCAACCTGAAGGAAGAAGCTGACCTTAAATTATTTTAAAAAAAATCTATGAAACTACAGTACTGTACTCCAAAAACAAATACAAGCTTGAGTCCATAAGCATCACTGTCCATAAGCATCACTATCCTCATGATAGGTGCCCCAGGGACCATTCCCCGGCTACTCGTGGACTTCTTTAAAAGATCTGGACTAAGTGCTGGCTGACCTCCTTCACTCAATTGTGACACCCGCATTAAAGGGGTCGATAGCCATCTTCAGAAACCACACCTATGAACCTTAACAACCACCTTAAAGTTACCCACTTTTCATTAAGTATTTAAAAAAAAAAAAAAAAAAATTGTAAAATAATATCCAATGGTTAAGGTACTCTTTGGTCTTGTGGCAGCCTGCAAATGTTGTAGGAAGAGAGAGATTGGGGTAGCTAGGAAGACGTCTGGCCAAGCACGCACACTTGGAACGATCCAGCATAGCATAGTCCCTCCCATCAGAGCTTCTGCTACAAGGTTGTCTAGACGTGTGCGCTGCTTTCTATTTTCTTCTTGAGTTGAAACTGTCATGAGTGGTGTACATTAGGTCTACCTACGACAGTACCTTCTTCTTCTTCTTCTTCTTCTTCTAGTCCCTATCCATTCTGGATGCCGGCAACCATCTTGGCTGTGTCTTCCCTGTTGTGAGCTGCATGGAGTAACTCTGCTGATGTTTTGTGAGTCCAGTCTCTGAGGTTTTTTAGCCAGGAGATTCATCTCCTGTCAGCACCTCTCTTTCCAGGTATCTTTCCTTGCAGGATTTCTTGCAGTAGATGGTACCTGCTTCTGTTTCTTATGATGTGACCGAGGTATTGTAGCTTTCTCGCTTTTCTCATTCTTCGAAGGATCTCTACATTTGTGACATGATCTGTCCATGACACTCTTAGCATACTTCGGTATAGCCACATCTCAAAGGCCTCTAATATTTTACTAAGCGACTTAGTTCAAGTCATTGTTTCAACACCCTAAGAGAGAACAGAAAATACAGCAACAGTATAGAAGCTATTAATGCCTCTAATTTATAACCAGAAGGGAATTCCAATAACTGAAAATGTTTTATGTCAAGACAATCTGTGAAATGTTACATGTCCGTTATAACAAATATTTTGGGTCAACTATACATTGTCACAACACCAGGCGAGAAGGGGAAGTCATTGTTCTCACTCCCATGTTTCTGCTCTCTCACTCGCACACTTCCCCTGGCCGTCTTCCTATCTGGCCCGATCTCTCTACCTATTATATATTGGATTCTTATGACCCCTGCATATTTAATGAAAAGTATACAGTAGAACCTCGATTATACAATCTCGGAAACTACGTTTTCCCATATTATTCATTCAAATTACGTGGTTCCGTGAGAATCTTAATTAAATCACATTGTAAAAATCCTGCATTATCCGTTCCTCAAAGAAACTATTTCCTGGACCAACCGTCCAGAAATTTCAGTTCCATCAACGCTAAATCCTCAATCACGCATTCTTCAAGAAACTGTATCTCACGAAAGGACGGCTACAGCATACTTACGGATCTTGGTGTTAACGTTTCGTCATTGCGGTAATTTGAGGAAGTACTGTACTGTAAAAGCAATCGGCGGTGAACTTGCATAAGGGACCATCTTAGCATCGCGTTCGGGTGGTATTCTTTAGAGCATCCTCAGAAGTCATAAAGCAGAGAGTGTCCACATCAACAGGAAGGAGACAAGGCGGATACAATAAATTTTATTCTTGAAAGAATTTTACTTAACTCTACTTGAAGATGGATAGAGTTTCGTGAAATGTTCGTACTTGCGAAACGTCTACATTATGTTCAGGGTTAGATGTTTATTTTTTTTTATTTTTTTTTTACTTTCTTCGAGTGTATTGCTGAACAGGTTTTCGGCACTTCCCTCAGGTTTGTTTCGTGTAAGGGTAAAGCGGAGGTTTGTATTCTTGAGTTTTGTATTGAATTTTATCTTATTTTGGTGTCTTCCGTTGGAAGAAGACCTATTTCCTTCAGATCCTCTCTTACTTCTCTGATCCATTTACATCCTGTTGTGGTATTTCTTGAGACAACATGGTGCTGTACTAGTTGTTTCAGAAGTCTCGAAATCTCCATCCTCATGATATGTCCAAAGAATCCCAGTCTCCTCTTATGCATAGTATCTGTAATGGGTTCTAGCTACTTGTACACGACTTTGTTAGGTATTATCCGCCACTGTCCATCTTTTTGGTATTTTTTTGTTGATGCAAGTTCTTCCAATCCTCCTTTCAATTTTCTGAAGTCTATAAGTCTTTGATTGTTTATTCAGGTGAAAAAAAGTTTCTACTGCATATGTAGCTTCTGGTTTTATAACTGTGTTGTACTGTTTTATTTTTGCATTTATTGATAAACATTTCTTTTTATAGATATCCCATGTTAATTTCTGTGCTTTAGCTAATCTATTTGTTCTTGTTTGGATTGAGATTTTTTTAATTTAGGTTATGTGTTGTTACTTCACCAAGATATTTAAATTGAGTTACTATTTTGATTTTATTACCATTTATGGTAACTTCTTTTAGTTGTGTTGGTTTTTGGGGCATAATTTCTGTTGTTTTTTTAAATTATATTTTGAGGCCAATTTTATTTGCAATGTTTTGAAGTTCTGATATCTGGGTTTTTGCTTCTTTTATGTCCACTGCTAGAAATGCAAAATAGTTGGCAAAACCCAGGCAATTTGTTTTGATTTTTCGGCCAATCTTTATTTTTGGGGGATATTTTCTAAACCATTCCCTCATTACCATTTCTAGAGCACAATGAAATAATAGTGGTGAGAGCCCATCTCCCTGCCGTAGTCCAGTTTTAATTTCAAATGTCTCTGATGTTTCACCCCTAAACTTCACTTTTGATTTGGTGTTATGAGAGTAAATTGTATCATGTTTATTGATTTGGGGTGTAGTCCAAGGTGTCTTAAAATTTTAAACAGAGATTCTCTATGGATGCAATCGTAAGCTTTCTTGAAATCTACAAATGTTATTACTATATCTCTGTTTCTTCTCCTGTTATAGTCCATTATCAATTTAAGACTCTACAGTACTATTACTCCACACGAGCTTTTTTATACCAGTTACCATATACAGTCTAGAAACCTGCATCCAAACCAACAGAAATATCAGCAAACTACAAGCAGTGTAAATTAAATTCTTAAGATCGGTGGTTCAGAAAACGAGGGAGGACAAAATAAGAAACAACGAAATATGCCATCTTGTCCAGGGGAAAAAATCCCTTAGTGAGATCTGTGCCAAAGCCAGGTTGAAATGGTTTCGTCATCTCAAAAGAATGGACCCAGAAAGAACAGCTAGAGTGTGGTTTAAGAAAGAAATCTAAGGCAAAAGGTCATAAGGTCGGCCAAGGAAGAGATGGATCGATCAAATTAGAAATAAACTAGGTGGACGAAGTCTGGATTTGCAGCAGGTTATGGAAGAAAACCTCTACATGGACACTAGTAAATGGAGAGTGCTCATTCACTGCACCCAGGAAACTGGAGCTGGTTCAAGATGAAGAAGGAGTTCTTTCACGTGCCAGTACATCGAGCAACACAGGCTGATGTATTTGAGCACCTTCAAATACCATCAAACTGAGCCAGGATCGAACATTCCAAGTTGGGATTAGAAGGTCAGTTCCTCAACCCACTGAAACACTCAGCCCATCTGTGCATAACAGAAAATGCTTTTCACACATACATGCTGACCCAAACAAACAGCTATATTTCACAGCGCTGGAACCTGGAACTTCCAGAGGGCGACAAATTCTTGTTTTATAAGACTCTTGGATGGTTGGGATACCAAGCAGATCCTTGAACTTGCTGTGAACTGCAGTGATATTATAAAATATAGCTGCCTGTGTGAATCAGTGGTAGAGTGTCAGCCTCCGGATCCCGAGAGAGTGGGTTCAAACCCAGCAGAGGTAGTTGGATTTTTGAAGGGCGGGAAAAAGTCCACTCGACACTTCATACCGTGCATTGTCGGCATGTAAAAGATCTCTAGTGACACATTTGGTGTTTACCCAACAAAATTCATTAAGTCTTCAGCCATAGACGCCCAAGAGAGTTTTGGTTTACTTGGTCTGCCATCTAGTTGGCCCAGAGTAAAACAGAACGTCAAAATTGACGAGCAGACAGCCAGATGACGTCAAATTGAAATGTCTGCACACGGTAGCTGAGGCCATACGATTATTATTTTTATTATAAAATATGCTATAAATTATCTGAAAATGCCCTTACTTCAGATTTTGTAATTGTTTTACAGATTATGAGTACTCTACCAGAAATGAAAAAGACACAAAAAATTCAGTGCTTTTATACATGTATCGCAGCTAGAACTCAATACAGAAAAGTGACACACTACGCAGTTCACAGCATAGCACACACAAATCCCCATAATGTTAGAGGAACAGTAATTCCGTAGGATTTCCCATTGTAATTTTAACAAATAAGCTTAATGCATATGTAAGTACAGCACACTGATAGACGTCTGCCTCCATAGCGTAACAGTTAGCACTATTAGGTGCTGTCCTTGGAAGTCCTGGATTGATTCTTGGTACTATCTGACATTTAAGAATGCCCGAGGGCCAGTATGTGGTTGAAATGGTACATGCAGCTCACCTCCACTGGGGGTGTGCCTGGAAAGAGCTGCACCATCTTGAGGACATAAACAAACCTATTGACATTGATCCTCATTGCCCCCTCCTATCTGCAGTTTTTACTTCATCCAAATATTTCAGGAGAAGCACAGACCAAATAAATCAACAGATTGATGGTTGTTAAGGCCTACTCTATTATGAAATTTGAACTGTACATACAATTTTTTTATAAGACAAGTTAACTGAATTTATATCATTTTTAACCTAAAAACATGATATGATACATGTTCCGACCTACCAGACCTTTTTGCTATACACTCCAAAGGCTTCACACAACGATATTATTTCTAATTTCACGTTCAGATCTTAACACTATCTTTTAGATGATATCCTCAATGCAACTGCACACGTCTGAATCAATATTAAAAACAACAACCTTGAGAAGGTTCCACTAGGGAGCCAAGAATGTCAATTAAATAAATAAATTAAAATTAAGTTCTTTCTTTTCCAGGTATAATTCTGCTGTTTTCTTTTTCAGGTAGTTTCTAAATGTAGTTATTCATAAATTAGTTTCAACAGACTGAGGATCCTATAAAGATGTTATAAATTAACTGCCCGAATAGAAACTAAAAAGAAAGGCTTCAAATATCACAAAAAATTAAAAAACAAGCTAAATAATATGTCACATTCACTATGACACATGAAGCAATAAAAGCTCCTCAACTATGAAAACCATGCTCACTTCAGCAAGAGTGTTACTGTAACATTACTCATTTTAAGTGTATATATATCATTACCAATTTGATGGTGCATGCATTTTCTGTCATTATAATGTTGGTCTCGCTATATCCCGTACTTGTTTTATTGCGGTTCTACTGTATACTAGTAATTGGTATATGCTACTATTTTTCGCATGCCACTTGGGTTGGCTGCCCTTTACTCTGAGCACAGAAGGCGAGTATTTATTTAACTGTACTAAAAAGCTGGTCACAAACAGTTCAGTGATGTCATAACAGAGGGAGCCGTTAACCCCTAGAGGGTACGTTCCTAGGTGGCGGATAGGGGGAGCCTACAATTCAATAGGGCTGGTTGAAATACCAAATATAACCCGCGGACCAACAGGCAGCCCAGTTCCTGGGGGCTTTAAAATTCTGGGACACTCTCTCTCCAGAGATCACAAATATGGAGGGCCCAAGCCCAGAATATGGGTGAAGACCCCAACGGCATCAGTGGCAGAGAAGGTGGACTTCGGTACGACATTGGTGGCGGAAGAGGGAACGTTGTAGCGCCTGTACTCCAGAGGAGCGGCTACAGAGGCCGTTTGTACTCCAGCGGAGCGGCCTAGAATAACACCTGGCAGTAGGTATAAAATGCCTTTGGGAGTGGCGACCCCATAGTAATAATAGCCTATACATGATATGGTACTAGGAAATCAGCATCGGAAAAGATTAGGGCGTCCCCTGCAAGCGACGTGCAGTTATATACTGGGGGAACTGTGAAAAATGGGCAACCAGTAACCAACATTAAGACAGACATACAACCCTGATAAGAAAGGTGGAGGAAGTAGTAGACTTCATGGAGAAGGAGAAGGCGGAAAAGATGGGGCAGAATGAAGTGAAACGGAAAGGTATCAGAAGGAAGAAATTGAGGAAAGAATACACTTAAGTGGTGGCCAAGGGGCAATAAAGGGAATGGGACTAATCATTTTGAAGCAGTTGGAGGAGTATGTTGAAGTGGTAGAATGTGTGAGTGACAGAATAATGAAGATTAGACTAAAGATGAAGAATGAAGTGATGGACTTCATACAGAAAGTAAGAAGTCATTGGATCATATGGATATGGATAAAAGAATCGTGAAGGAGAGGAACTAGTGGACTTCTGTGAAAGGAATGAACTAATAGTGGGGAATACAGTAGAACCTCCTTAATTCGAAATCGGTTAATTCAAAATTTCCCCTAATTCAAAGCAGCTCTCGTTCCCGGAAACAGGAGGTACGGTTTTGCACGTTATTTAAATCCTTTTAGAAATACAGATAATTTGTGATTCAAAAAACAATGTTGGTCCCGTTACCAAACTTCAGACTTTTAATTTGAAATTTCCTTTACATATTAAAAAATAATAGTATTTTACAATGTAATTTAAATTCAAAATTTCTCTACGTCATGAAAGAACGAGTCTTCTGGAACATGCAGGAGTAACTTTGCGCACTTTCACCTACATCGGGCATGTCTACAGTGTGCTTCATAACTGCTATGTTCGAGTGGAATCGTAATTATTTTGTATTCGGCGTTTTAAGAAACGCCACAATATCACGTAGCAGGCAGTGTGCGGGGAGGTAGAATCCCCGAACACTGGCGATGGCGACAGTTGGCAAAAAATATATAAAATTGACAAAGCATTACTTTTATTATTTATAAGCTTCATGTCCGTATTGATTGGTATCACTATATAGAAATAATATGAATCACCACCTTATCAATACACTATTTTATTTACTACCAAACTGGTAAATAGGGTCAATACCGGTTTCGACCCCTAAGGGGTCATCCTCAGTTGACACATATAAATATCTATAAAAACATCACATATAATAGTTAAAGTTTAAAATTGATGTGTCGTTAGTATACTGGTAAGTACATATGCATGTATTATGGAATTTATAAGTTTGTTCTATTAGAGCTATTATGTAGATTTTCTGTTTCTTTGTAAACAGTATCAAAAGTATTGTATTGGATGTGGTTCATCCATTTGACAAAATGCTAGTGGATTGAATATGTACATTTGCTGAGAGGTACATGCTATTCTATTTTACAATTTTTGTTATTACATAATATGGGGTAAAATTGTTACATTTGCACATATATGGTGATATTAGGTACAATGTAGGGTGTTAAAGATGTACTATTTGAATTTTCAGTATCCTGATTACATTTCATGTAGTGGTTGTAAGGTTTACTGATTCACTTGTTTAGTTCAGTTAAATACATAATGACCTTGTTGGTTTGAATTCTTATGATTAAAATATTGGTATGTAATACCTAGTTAACATGAATCCTTAATATTAATATATAAGTTTGTAGCACCTCTTATTCCCGTTTTCAGTCTTAAAATAGAATTGTGTCTTGACACTTTATTTTGTTAGACATATAAAAGTCTTGTTAAAATAAAACTTTGGGGCTAAAACCGGTATGAAATACCTATTTAAAATACATTAGATAATGGTATTGATATGTGGTGCTATGTGCATATTCAAAAAATCTAAATGAAATATAAATATAAATTGGTGACAGTACTGTAGGTTGTTGTGTTGTAGTTAACGGCTGGTCCATTAAAAATATATATGTTTACTTGAATAGGATCGATCACATGCTGTACGCGTTACGAGTGAAATTGCATAATATATTATAGTAATAACTGGTAATTTTGTAGGATACTGCTGTTGTAGTTGGAAATCTTGAATATCATTGAGAAAATGTTCTCATCTTGTCGCGTGTCGAATACAGGTTGAGTAGGTCACCATTAAGAGATGAAGTGCATATTGGATGTCGTATATCTAAATTAGGTTGTACGTTGGTTGTATCGTGGAGACGTGTTGTAAATTAATATATCTGTAAGTAGAAATAATAAGTGTGTGAGATAATGTATCGAAAGAATGTAGTGGCAAGTATATATCGTATTACTTACGTTGGCTGTTGGGATCGTGTGCTCTGTATGGCTGTCTGTTGAGATCTGTAGCGTGTTGCTCTGAGGTTATAGTTTACGGCGGTAGAGGGGAGGCTTGAAGGGATGGGTGGAGCGCTTGTAACGGGAGTGGGATTAAAGGAGGGGAGGTCTTGGAGCGGTAGATTTGTATTTATGGATTTTTGTTTATCTATTCTTTTTAAATAATAATCTTTCAGGAGGGGAATAACTGTATGAAAAAGAATATTATTTCTGTCTATGTTATCGTTCAAGTTGGAATTTGGATTAACGTATTTGTCTAAGTTTATATAGAATTCTTCTAGTATACTGAGCAAGGGGCTTTTTGGGTTTATTTTGAGGATTTGCATATCATTACTGATGTCTGTAAACTTATGTTTCTGATCGTTGATGTGTTGTCCCATGGCTGAGAAGTGTCTATGTCTAACGGCATTTACGTGTTCGTTGTATCTTATTGAAAAACTTCTACCAGTAAGCCCTACATAACTGGCTTGGCAATCATTGCATTTTAGACGGTACACTCCTGAGTGGTTGTATTTGTTTATGTTATTGACTGATTTAGAATTGTATAATATGTTGGTGTTATTGCGTGTAGTTTTGTATGCTATTTTTAGGCCTTGTTTTTTGAAAATGTTGGTTATGGGGTGTATATGGTTATTGTTGTAAGTGAATAGTGCGTATTCTTTTTTATCTTTGGTGATTCTGGTTAACTTAGTTTTTGGTTGGTTTTTTACTTTGTTGATGATATGGTTTATCATTACTCTTTTATAACCATTTTGTTTGGCTATTTCATGAATTATGTTTAGTTCTTTGTTCAAATCTTTCTTTGAAAGTGGAATGTTATATGCCCTGTGTATCATGCTGTAGTATGCGGCTTTTTTGTGAGTGTGTGGGTGGGTGGAGTCTGTTTTTATTGTATTTGATGTATGGGTAGGCTTTCTGTATATGTTGTATGTTAGATGATTATTATGTCTGGTTATAGATATATCCAAGTAGTTTATGGTATTGTTGTTTTCGGTTTCCATAGTAAATTTTATGTGGGGATCTATTTCATTCAGTTGTTCCAAGATTGTATTTTCGTTTGTGTGTCTATTGTCCATAATTATGAATACATCATCGACAAACCTGCACCAAAGAATGATATTTTCTATTTTTTGGATTTCTTGATGTTCTAAATGGTCCATATATATATCAGCTATTATGCCTGATATTGGCGATCCCATGGGCAATCCTTTTTGTTGGTAGATGGTGTCATGGAACCTAAAGTAATTGTTATTAATGGCGAAGTGTAATAGTTTTATAAATTCTTCTTCTTCTTCTTGCGTTCCGGCCTTCTAAGGACCACGTTACAATTTCAATTGTTCCTCCTTAGTTCTTTCCTTTTCTTCCAGTATTCTTTCATTGTTTCACTGTGTTTCTTTTTCCTGTCTTCAGTCCACTTTGTGCCTGTTTTCTTTTCCTTCCTCCCTTGGAATCCTTCCATTTGTAAGACTTTCTTCCTAAAAATCTTTCTTTCCAATAATTCTTCTTCTCGTATGTTGTTCCTTTCCAGGTCTTTCTTGACTTCTTGAATCCAGGTGGTAGTTGATTTCTTTTCATTTATTTCCAATTTGCTTAGCTTGCTGTGTTTGTATAGGTTTGATTCTATGATAGTTATAGTTTTCTGTGTAGGTATGTTAGGATACATGTTTGTTATGTCATATGTTGCTAGTTTGTAGTATTGTTCTATTCTCATGTTTTTAGTAGTGTTGCAAAATTCTATAGAGTTTTTTATGGTTTTGTTTGCCTGAAAAACATAATGTTTTTTTAGGAATTTTTGTATGAATTTTGACAGTCTGTAGGTGGGACTAGATCTGTAGTTGATGATAGGTCTCATGGGAATATTATCTTTGTGAATTTTAGGGTAAGCTTTGGCTGTAGGTATACTTGGATTCATTGTAATCAGTTTAGTAGTTTCTTGTTCATTTAAAAGGAAGTTGGTGTTTTTTAAAAGAGTTTTTAAGTTCTTCTGGATGCTATTGGTTGGATCTTTATTCTTAATTTGGAAGGTTTCATCTTGAAAACAAGTTTTTGTTTTTGTTATATATTCCTCTTTATCCATGATAACTGTAGTATTTCCTTTATCTGCTTTTGTTACTAGTAAGTTGTTATGCTGGATTTTGTTTCTGAGTTCTTTTATTTGTGTTAGGTCTTTAGTATCTTGTTTATAGGTTTCTTGGTTGATTCTATTGATATATTGTGGTAATATTTTTTTAATTTCATATCTGATTTCATTTTGTTGTTCTTGAGGTATTTTGTTTAAAGCATCTTCTGTTTCAGTAATGATAGTGGTGATATTTTCAAAAATTGAGTTATTTTTCCAGTTATGTTTAGGTCCCTTGCTCAGTATAGTAGTTTCTGCTTCATTAAATACTGTATTGGTTAGATTTTTGATTGGTGGGTGGAATTCATGTAGGTTGCTTTCAATAGGTGTAGTGGTATGTTGTTTGTTCTGTGTGTACTTATGTGTATGTTGATTTTGTGATTGCTTCAATGCATTGAGTTTCTTATTTAGGGTATTCTGTTTCTGTATCGCTAAGTTTTCTATCTTTACATGGGTTATTTGTTGGAAGTTAATCCAATATGTATATGGTAATTCATGTGAGGCTCTTAGGTGTGCTTCATACATTTGGATGTTTAGGTGTTGTTTCTTTCTGTACATGAATTTGATCTCCTCTTTAAGCCATATTCGATTTGTCTTATTTTGTGTATTTCGGGTTTGATTAGTGCTTCTATGTTTGTTATTATATTTCTTAAGAAATTTAGGGGTTAAGTTGTTTTGTAGGCATTGTTTTAAAAACGTGATGTTTTTGACGATGTTAGTGATCTTAATTTTCAAATTTTGATATCTGTGTGCTATTCTTTTTGCCTGGTTGGCTGTTCTATTATTATTTATAAGCTTCATGTCCGTATTGATTGGTATCACTATATAGAAATAATATGAATCACCACCTTATCAATACACTATTTTATTTACTACCAAACTGGTAAATAGGGTCAATACCGGTTTCGACCCCTAAGGGGTCATCCTCAGTTGACACATATAAATATCTATAAAAACATCACATATAATAGTTAAAGTTTAAAATTGATGTGTCGTTAGTATACTGGTAAGTACATATGCATGTATTATGGAATTTATAAGTTTGTTCTATTAGAGCTATTATGTAGATTTTCTGTTTCTTTGTAAACAGTATCAAAAGTATTGTATTGGATGTGGTTCATCCATTTGACAAAATGCTAGTGGATTGAATATGTACATTTGCTGAGAGGTACATGCTATTCTATTTTACAATTTTTGTTATTACATAATATGGGGTAAAATTGTTACATTTGCACATATATGGTGATATTAGGTACAATGTAGGGTGTTAAAGATGTACTATTTGAATTTTCAGTATCCTGATTACATTTCATGTAGTGTTTGTAAGGTAAACATAACTGGAAAAATAACTCAATTTTTGAAAATATCACCACTATCATTACTGAAACAGAAGATGCTTTAAACAAAATACCTCAAGAACAACAAAATGAAATCAGATATGAAATTAAAAAAATATTACCACAATATATCAATAGAATCAACCAAGAAACCTATAAACAAGATACTAAAGACCTAACACAAATAAAAGAACTCAGAAACAAAATCCAGCATAACAACTTACTAGTAACAAAAGCAGATAAAGGAAATACTACAGTTATCATGGATAAAGAGGAATATATAACAAAAACAAAAACTTGTTTTCAAGATGAAACCTTCCAAATTAAGAATAAAGATCCAACCAATAGCATCCAGAAGAACTTAAAAACTCTTTTAAAAAACACCAACTTCCTTTTAAATGAACAAGAAACTACTAAACTGATTACAATGAATCCAAGTATACCTACAGCCAAAGCTTACCCTAAAATTCACAAAGATAATATTCCCATGAGACCTATCATCAACTACAGATCTAGTCCCACCTACAAACTGTCAAAATTCATACAAAAATTCCTAAAAAAACATTATGTTTTTCAGGCAAACAAAACCATAAAAAACTCTATAGAATTTTGCAACACTACTAAAAACATGAGAATAGAACAATACTACAAACTAGCAACATATGACATAACAAACATGTATCCTAACATACCTACACAGAAAACTATAACTATCATAGAATCAAACCTATACAAACACAGCAAGCTAAGCAAATTGGAAATAAATGAATTTATAAAACTATTACACTTCGCCATTAATAACAATTACTTTAGGTTCCATGACACCATCTACCAACAAAAAGGATTGCCCATGGGATCGCCAATATCAGGCATAATAGCTGATATATATATGGACCATTTAGAACATCAAGAAATCCAAAAAATAGAAAATATCATTCTTTGGTGCAGGTTTGTCGATGATGTATTCATAATTATGGACAATAGACACACAAACGAAAATACAATCTTGGAACAACTGAATGAAATAGATCCCCACATAAAATTTACTATGGAAACCGAAAACAACAATACCATAAACTACTTGGATATATCTATAACCAGACATAATAATCATCTAACATACAACATATACAGAAAGCCTACCCATACATCAAATACAATAAAAACAGACTCCACCCACCCACACACTCACAAAAAAGCCGCATACTACAGCATGATACACAGGGCATATAACATTCCACTTTCAAAGAAAGATTTGAACAAAGAACTAAACATAATTCATGAAATAGCCAAACAAAATGGTTATAAAAGAGTAATGATAAACCATATCATCAACAAAGTAAAAAACCAACCAAAAACTAAGTTAACCAGAATCACCAAAGATAAAAAAGAATACGCACTATTCACTTACAACAATAACCATATACACCCCATAACCAACATTTTCAAAAAACAAGGCCTAAAAATAGCATACAAAACTACACGCAATAACACCAACATATTATACAATTCTAAATCAGTCAATAACATAAACAAATACAACCACTCAGGAGTGTACCGTCTAAAATGCAATGATTGCCAAGCCAGTTATGTAGGGCTTACTGGTAGAAGTTTTTCAATAAGATACAACGAACACGTAAATGCCGTTAGACATAGACACTTCTCAGCCATGGGACAACACATCAACGATCAGAAACATAAGTTTACAGACATCAGTAATGATATGCAAATCCTCAAAATAAACCCAAAAAGCCCCTTGCTCAGTATACTAGAAGAATTCTATATAAACTTAGACAAATACGTTAATCCAAATTCCAACTTGAACGATAACATAGACAGAAATAATATTCTTTTTCATACAGTTATTCCCCTCCTGAAAGATTATTATTTAAAAAGAATAGATAAACAAAAATCCATAAATACAAATCTACCGCTCCAAGACCTCCCCTCCTTTAATCCCACTCCCGTTACAAGCGCTCCACCCATCCCTTCAAGCCTCCCCTCTACCGCCGTAAACTATAACCTCAGAGCAACACGCTACAGATCTCAACAGACAGCCATACAGAGCACACGATCCCAACAGCCAACGTAAGTAATACGATATATACTTGCCACTACATTCTTTCGATACATTATCTCACACACTTATTATTTCTACTTACAGATATATTAATTTACAACACGTCTCCACGATACAACCAACGTACAACCTAATTTAGATATACGACATCCAATATGCACTTCATCTCTTAATGGTGACCTACTCAACCTGTATTCGACACGCGACAAGATGAGAACATTTTCTCAATGATATTCAAGATTTCCAACTACAACAGCAGTATCCTACAAAATTACCAGTTATTACTATAATATATTATGCAATTTCACTCGTAACGCGTACAGCATGTGATCGATCCTATTCAAGTAAACATATATATTTTTAATGGACCAGCCGTTAACTACAACACAACAACCTACAGTACTGTCACCAATTTATATTTATATTTCATTTAGATTTTTTGAATATGCACATAGCACCACATATCAATACCATTATCTAATGTATTTTAAATAGGTATTTCATACCGGTTTTAGCCCCAAAGTTTTATTTTAACAAGACTTTTATATGTCTAACAAAATAAAGTGTCAAGACACAATTCTATTTTAAGACTGAAAACGGGAATAAGAGGTGCTACAAACTTATATATTAATATTAAGGATTCATGTTAACTAGGTATTACATACCAATATTTTAATCATAAGAATTCAAACCAACAAGGTCATTATGTATTTAACTGAACTAAACAAGTGAATCAGTAAACCTTACAACCACTACATGAAATGTAATCAGGATACTGAAAATTCAAATAGTACATCTTTAACACCCTACATTGTACCTAATATCACCATATATGTGCAAATGTAACAATTTTACCCCATATTATGTAATAACAAAAATTGTAAAATAGAATAGCATGTACCTCTCAGCAAATGTACATATTCAATCCACTAGCATTTTGTCAAATGGATGAACCACATCCAATACAATACTTTTGATACTGTTTACAAAGAAACAGAAAATCTACATAATAGCTCTAATAGAACAAACTTATAAATTCCATAATACATGCATATGTACTTACCAGTATACTAACGACACATCAATTTTAAACTTTAACTATTATATGTGATGTTTTTATAGATATTTATATGTGTCAACTGAGGATGACCCCTTAGGGGTCGAAACCGGTATTGACCCTATTTACCAGTTTGGTAGTAAATAAAATAGTGTATTGATAAGGTGGTGATTCATATTATTTCTATATAAAGCATTACTTTGTCAATTTTATATATTTTTCATCTAAACAGTGTTATGTGGCTGAAGATGTTGTTAATATACGAAACATGTACCACTTTTGACCTTTAAAATTGCCTTAAGCAATCATTGTATCGACTAGGTGGAAAATAAATAAATACTTAATTGTGAATCTATTGAAGTGCGATACGGACCATGAAACTGATTTTATGTAAGTTGGCAGAAAAGCGTGGCTTATAGCCTATAATCAATTCGTACGCACCAAACAATATTGTCAATGCCGATGAAACTGCATTGTTAGTTTGTTTTATTTTTTAAATGCTGAGGTCAAACGGACTTTTAAAGGAGACAATTGCCAGGCGAGAAATGTATTGTGTTGCTATGCACAGCACACAGAAGCGAGAGACTTCCTTCCCCGTCATAGGAAATATCAAAAAGCCACAAAGTTTTAAGGGCGTCGGGCACTTTCAATGCCAGTACAAGGCATCTAAAAATGCAACAAACAGTACAGTAAGCAATCCAAAAGATAAAGGGCCGATTGCAGAAACGATGACTAGTTTTAAGCCTTAGACATCGTCTACCTAAACAACGTCTAAATCAATCACGATCCTCCATTACATAAACGATGTTCAGTCGATGTTTAACTAGACATCGCTTTAAGTTTCAATTTTGGTTTGAAAATGGAGACAGAAGTATCTTTCATGCAACTCTTTGTTTGTCGCAATAAAGGAAATTCATCGGTGCGCGCGCCAAACGCCAGTCAGCTGTTTGTCTTCCTACACATTTCTCAAATATGGCTGAGCATGACTTGCCCACAGATAAGAGTATCGCTTTCGGTGGAAACTAAATCTCATAATCTTATTGACACTAAAGAGACACTCCACCGTACAGGGAAGTGTAACTTTCATTATAGTGTTCTTACAGTGAAATGAAATGGTGTATGGCTTTTAGTGCCGGGAGTGTCCGAGGACATGTTCGGCTCACCAGATGCAGTGAGTGTAATCTACTCCTAAATACGGTAGCTTCGACGAAGGGAAGATGAAGCAATAGTAATGTGTAACCGAGAGTGTTGAACGGGCCATATAGATGTAGTTTACATTCTGGAGATAGTAGGTTCGAAACGCATCATCAGCAGCCGTGAAAATTTTTACACCAATACTAGAGCTGTTATTATGGCCACAGCTCTTCTTCCCCAGTCCTTTTTAAACAATAATCACCACCACTTGCCTTTTCCTATCTGATAGTTGCGGAAAACATACGATTATATATATTAAAACCCAATACAACCTACTTTTTAGTTTTCACTATTATGTGTGTTTACTAGGCAGTAAATATAAGTGAATCCCTCCTGGTTGATGTATGTGACAGCCCTCAGACGATCGGAACATGTAATTCTGATATGTATGTAGTCGAAGTGACCTATAATTCCATGGAAATTACCCCCATGTACATAATAAAATATATCGGTTGGCAAGAATTGTATTCAAGTTGACAGTCACCAGACTGTCACTTTGTCAGTCTCAAGAAACAAGTCTCTCGTAAAGCGAAACCTTATTTTATGATTATCTCCCCATGCATGTCAAACGAATTGCTGTGAATTAGCAGTGGGCGACCCTCAAAGAGGCCGTCAGACTAACCTTTCTTCCCGGAATCGTCTCAACATGATAATACAAATTACATATTTCATGGTACATAACCTCTGATTGTGATTCACTCCTCTCATTTGAGGTTAAACAGTGCTCTTGGCAGTGTTTAAACATGACCGGTTGAACATCGGTTTTAGACAGTGCCTAAGTGATAAATAACGTCTCTGCAATGCGGCAGCCATACTTAGGCATTGTTTAACGTAGACATCGTCTAAATACCATTTTTGCAATCGGGCCAAAGAATTTGCACAGGGGAGCCAGCATAATTTTTCTTCGTCTTTGAATCGTGTTTTTCTTCCTTTCATTGCGTGAGGTTATATTTTGTCTTTGTTTTTATACAAGCGCATTATTTGAATAATGTATGCACCTTGTTGGATACGTTTCTGAAATAGTGTTTTCCATGGCATTTAAGTGCCATGGCAGGCAATTGTACAAGTATAGTCACTGTACTGGTGTTGTAATGTGGACGGAAGCGAGGGACATTCTCTCCCCTCGTCATAGGAAATTTCGATAAGCCATGATGTTTTAAGGGCATCGGGTACTTTCCGTGCAAGCACAAGGCATCTAAAATGCATACAGTACAGTAATCCAAAGAATAAAACACTTGCACAGGGGAGCCAGTATAGATTTCTCCTTGTCTTTGAATCATGTTTTCTTTCTTTTGATTTCACTGCGTGAGGTTGTTTGCCGGTGAGTTATCAAAGTGCATTATTTGAATTCTATAAATGCCCCTTTTTGGATACATTTTGGAAATAGTTTTTTTCCATGGCATTTGAGTGCTTTAAACTGTGAATCAAAGTTAATTGCATGCAGTAACGGGTCTTAGAACATAATGTGTCACCGCAAGGGTTGGCATTTCCGAAGTACGTGTTGGCGGTTGTCACACGTGAACAATATAGTGAAAGTGGAAAGTGTTTTTGAAGACTTTATTTGTAAAGTATCATATAATGTTTTATTTGTAATGACCTAACCTGTCATCATCATCATTTCCCTTTATCCAGCTGTAGCCGGGTAGGGGCAAATATGGTTCCTCTCCACTTTCTTCGGTCTTTCCACCACTCCTCCTCCAACACTGTGTCCCAGTCCAGGTTTCTTTCTATAATGCTGCGTTGGATGGTATCCTTCCATCTCAATCGTGGTCATCCACGGCCTCTCCTTCCTTGGATTTGCATTTCCATCACCTTTTTTGGCATTCTTTCATCGCTCATTCGCTTTATGTGCCCAAACCATCTTAGTCGGCTCTTCTCTATTCTATCATTCATTTTTTCCACTCCAATTTCTTCCCGGATTTTCTCATTCCTTATTTTGTCTCTTCTACTCTTCTGTATCATACTCCTCAAGAACTTCATTTCAGCTGTCTGTATTCGACTCTCATCCTTCTTTGTCATTGTCCAAGTTTCTGCTCCGTAAGTTGTTATGGGTACGTAATACATCTTGTACATACAGTGAAACCTCGATTATCCGTTCCCCGAAACTACGTTTTCCCGTAATATTCGTTCAAATTACGTGGTCCCGCGAGCATCCCATTTAAAACCTGTATTAAAAATCCCGCGTTATCCGTTCCTCGAAGAAACGATTTCCCGCATCAACCGTCCAGAAATTTCAGTCCCATCAACGCTAAATCCTCGATCAAGCGTTTTTCAAGATTTCGAGAATGGACGGCAGGAATCGAATTTGCGGGTCTAGCGTATTTTAATTTCGTCAGATATCTTGCGCGATCATACTTACGGAACATTCTGTACCAGGCTAACAATGAAGGCCTCCGCCAACTTGCGCTTTGTTAAGAGCTTTCTGTTGAATGTTTCCTACAGTTGGCTGTGTTACTAGCTGGTGAAAACCAACAATTTACGCAGTCGAGTTTCGGTTTGCTTACACAGTACAGTATTGAAATGGCGCGACCTGTAAAGCATGTGAAAACCCTGCAAGAAAAACTTCAGGTTATAGAGGAAGTTGAAAGAAATCCAACAGAAAAAAAAGTTGACATCGCGAAACGTTTAGGCTTACCTGCTTCGACACTGAATACAATAATAGGGAAAAGACAAGAGATACGTGAACAAGTTAAAAAATGTGGATCCTCTGCAAAGAATAGAAAAACGGGGAAGGAATCGAGATATTCTAAAATGGAAGCAGTTCTCTTTTCTTGGTATCAGCAAGCTCGGGCGTCGAGAATTCCTGTGGATGGTAACATTTTGCGTGTAAAAGCTCGAAGCATCGCTGCAAGAATGGGTATCAACAATTTTTCTGCTTCGAATGGATGGATTTCCCGGTTTAAGGAGCGTCACGGGCTGGTGTATAAAAAGCTCGCCGGCGAGAGTGCTGCAGTTGACGGTTCGGCTGTGGAAGATTGGGGGAAAAATCTCCCAGAGCTGCTTGAAGGATACGAACCGAAGAACATCTATAACGCGGATGAAACCGGCCTATTTTTCAACTGTTTACCGGATCGCACGCTGGCTCTTAAAGGAGAATCTTGTCATGGAGGCAAAAATGCGAAGGACCGCATAACTGTTTTGTTGTGCTGTAACAGTGACGGGTCACACAAACGTATCCCTATCGTTGTAGGCAAAGCAGCGAAACCGAGATGCTTTAAGAACGTGAAGAAGTTACCAGTGCGATACTACGCGAACGGTAAAGCTTGGATGACCACAGACATTTTTTTGGATTTTCTTCACGGACTGGATGCTTCTATGGGTGCTCAAGCGAGAAAAATAGTTTTGTTTGTAGATAACTGTGCCGTCCACCCGCAGGAACTTTCTTTCTTACGAAATGTGAAAGTTATTTTGTATCCCCCGAACTGTACCAGTGTCCTTCAGCCTCTGGATGCGGGGGTGATAAAGTGCTTTAAAGGGTACTACCGCAAGCAGCTGGTGGAAAGGGCTGTGTGTATGTTGGACGCCGGGAAAGAAGTGAAGACGAAGTTCAGTATTCTACAGGCAATCCACTTTGTTGTGTCAGCATGGTTCCACGTTTCGCCCTCCACCATTCAAAATTGTTTTTATAAATGTGGCTTTGGCGAAAGCAGAGACACGAACGACACCAACACCGGCAGCGAAGAACAACTTTTCAGTGAGGACTGGGAGAAGCTCGCGCCGAGAGATGTTAACTTCGAGACGTACGCTACAGTCGATAGTGAGCTCGCCACTTGTGGTGTAAAGAGCATAGAACAGCTGTGTGATGATGCTACTGCCACAGCCAGTGCAAGCGCCGTGCATGAGATCGCGAGCGAGGGGGAAGACGAAGACGAAATTGAACCCCTGCCAACGTTTGCAGAAGCATTAGCCGCCTTTGACAAAATTCGCGACTATATTACTGCGTATGACACAGACAGCAGCGAACTACAGAACGTTTTAAATATTGAGGGAGCACTGTACCGTGTTAAGGCACGACAAAACAAAAAAAACTGACGATTAAAGACTTTTTCACTACAAAGTGACTACTGTATTCTGTGACTGAAGAAATGACAATTTAAGTGTTGTGTGTGCAGTGCGTAACCTATATGTATGCGATGTGACACTTTATTTTTGTGAGTGCGAGAGTGTTTCATTACATCTTCTGGGATTTAATGTATTTTGGTATCATTTTTGTATTTGTGCGTTGTGATTAGCTTACTTGACTATGTGACTGGACGTGTTACAACCTATGCTTATTTACGTGTTTTCAGCTATCTTTCCTAACTATAATACCACAGGTATGTTCATGTGAACTGCACCAGTAATTATGCTTATCATGCAAGCCACATTTCTCGCCTGTTTATCGGTCAAAAAAAATCATTAATGGAAAGTACCGAGGCCTAAAACATGGGTGAACTCGAAGTTAAATTTCGCGCCGTAAGTTCGTAATACAGCACGAAAACCTTTACTGATAAATAAGTTACATTGTTCTCTTTTAGGTTATTAAAACAGTCAATAATTTACATGAGACTGTCTTCAGATAACGATTACTGTAAATAACTGTACCTGTTCCAGTTAGATTTATTCAAGGTGAAACAAACAGACGTTTTAAGTGACTGTATTATAATGTTTTCCCGATCGGCATAATATCTCCGATACACTCTCCTTGCAGCAATAGTGAAACTGGAGTCTCAGATGTGTTTTTAAATTTCTTAGATATCAATATAATTCTGATAACTTATTTAGTAGAATATTTTTCGATGAGCTTGACTGATGAAAGTTGCTGGCCTGAAAGACGTTTTCACGGGAACGTGACGAAGTTTCTCGGTAAAACTGAATATAAAATATAAAGTTTTTAAACTAATGTATTTAATGCAGGCGTTTTTGTACAAATAAAATGATATATATATTTCATTACTGTGAAGTACAGTCAAACTGTTGACGGTTTTAATTCGTTCCCAGATTTTCCGATTTCCCGTATCGTACGTTTTTATCCCCAGGTCCCTCCAAAAACGGAGAATCGAGGTTTCACTGTAGTATCCTTTGCTTCTGTTGGCACATCTTTGTCCCATAACATGTTTCTTACACTACGATAGAAACAACTTCCAGCATGAATCCTTTTACTAATCTTAGCATCCAGTCGAGCATTCTCAATTAATTCACTCCCCAGGTATTTAAACGTTTCCACTACTTCCAGGGGCTTGTCTGCAAGTCTAATCTGACCTTTCCCTTCTTTCTCCCCTCTAGTCATAACAAGAGTTTTACTCTTTTCTACACTTATTTTCAATCCACATTCCTCGATCTTCCCATTCACCACATTCAAATGTTCTTGAACCTTCCTGTCGTCTTCTCCCCAAATCACAATATCATCTGCAAATAACATCATGTTCATTTCTCTTCCTCCATATGCTGCTTTTGCAGTTCTGATGATGTCATCCATTACTATTGTAAACAGGATTGGTAATAGAACACTTCCCTGTCTCAGCCCACTAGTTATTTTGAACCAACTTGTCCTACCAACTTGTGTTTGCACCTAACGTGTACTGTGTAATATTTGTAACATATGCATTTGTAAATAGTATATTTCTGTTCTGTACTTACTGGAAGTATCTAGAAAATTGTTGAACAGGGTGTGTGCCTTTTGTGGGTTATGTGTTCTAGAAGGAATTTTGTAACTATTCTGGAAATGTTAGATTCGCGAACGTGTGTATTCGAGAATGTTAAAGTTCACGACGGGAGTAGGAATTGTGATTGGTGAACCTAGGAAGGGATGGACGGACTCATGCATTCTGATTGGCTACTCCAAGGCCAGGGTTTTTTATATATAGTGAGCGAAGCAGCGTTCGTTAGAATTCGGTCTTGTCTTGGCCTGATCTGCCTTTAGTCTGTGTTGGTCTGTGTCGTGTGCGACGCCTCGCTTCCGGGATGGCGCACCTTCGGGTAAGCACTCTTACTTTCCGTACCGGTTAAAATTTCCGTAATGTTCGGCTGATATTTCGTATAGGAGTCTGCCCTAGCCTAACCTAGATTTGCCAAATTAATTATTTAAGACGCCTTAGCTTTTCTGCTGGGGTTCCCTGTTTGTTTTCGAGGCATTCCCATTTCTTATTTCACTAAATACGTAGATTGTAATTTAATACATTTACCTTGGGGTTTGCCTCTGGTAGTTCAGCATCACTTGATGTACGCTAGAGTTTAGGAGAGTACATTCACTTCACTGTAAATTGTAATTGTTTTTACATTGCTTTTAACCTACTAACTTGCATTGTACTACTCGATTTGTAACTAGTTTTATAGTTGGTTTGAAGTTTGAAACTCGTAGTGACGCCCATTATCAAGGAACCTCTAAGATATGTGTATCACAGAGCTTATAGTTCGTAAGTTGTAAGTTGGTGGATTTTGTTCGGAATGTATTTGTAAAATTTCACTTGTAAATAATATTTTTCAAATTTAAGGATCACGGCGATTTATTTTGGAATCTGCAATCTAAGCCATGTCCATGCCCTCGGTAGGTCCTGCCTGTTTCCACTTTCCTGGTTTATTATCCACTAGTTGGCCCTACTGATATTTCGTATTATGTTGTTGATGGCTGAGATCCGCGTAGGCCAGCTGATGTTTCTCACAGTGTATAGTGTTTTCTGATAGTGTGTAGTTGCTCTTACTTCCCTCCTTTATTGTGTTTAGTACTTGTTTTGTGTAACCACCGTAGTAAAGGTTTCAGCGGTTAATTCGAAATCATGTAATTCAAAGTCTGATTTCTGCGACCCAACGACTTCGAATTAACGAGGTTTTACTGTACATGGTTTCGAAAGAAAAACAGCAGGAAAATTATGAGATATGGGTTGGGTGACAGAAGAACAAAAGCAGTAATTGACTACTTTTTGATGGAAAGGACAAATCGCAGGAAGTTGATGGATGTGACAGCTTTACCAGGAGAAGCATTTGATGGGGACTATAGAGTTGTAGTGGCAAAATTACAGTTGGGAAAAATGAAAACATTAAAAGAGATGAGAGAAAGTACAATAAAAGTATGGAAATTGAAAGACAAAAATGTACAGGAAGATTTTCAGGAGAAATTGAAACAACAAATCCCAGTTACTGAAGTGGAAGATGTAGAAGTGGAAGATGTAGAAGAGTAGTGGGCCAATTTTAAAAAGGCACTTTTTAGTGCAGCAAAGAGTGCTTGTGGCAGGACATCTACAAGCTTGAAAGAAAAGGAAACGCAGTGGTGGAATGAGGAAGTGAGGTAAGTGATGAAAGAAAAGAAGACAGCCTGGCAAGAATGGAAAGATAAGAGATAAAAGAGATAAAAACAAAAGGAAGTATCTCAACAGCAAACGGAGATGTAAGAAGGTGGTAGGAGAAGAAAAGAAGAGTTGGAAACAATTGACACAAAAAATGGAAGTGGATGTAAGTGGCGGTAAAAGGATGCTGAATGGACTTATAAGAAGTAAGAGGACACAATGAGTTATCACAAAGCTAGTCAAAAAGGAAAATAGGGAACTGTTAACACACCCAGAAGAGATAAAGAGAACATGGAAGGAATATTTTGATAAGCTATTGAATGTGAACAAATGTACATGTGAGATAGAAACAATACAGTGTGCGGACTCAACAGCAGAGGATGATATAATAATGCTGAGGTGGAGTTAACAGTACAAAAGATAAAGATGAGAAAAGCAACAGGGATGGATGAAATCAGTGTGGAAATGGTAAAGACTGCTGGACCTGTTAGTATGCAATGGTTGCACCAAATACTAAAGTGTATGTGGAAACACAAAAGTGTACAAAAAAAAAAAAAAAGAGGATAATAATACCAGTGTTTAAGAAAGGGGACAAGAAAGTTTGTGGTAACTAGAGAGGAATCACACTTACATCACAGGTAGTCAAAATACTGGAAAGGATAGTAGAAAGAAGAATGAGAAGAAAGATTGAAGGAGACTTACAAGAGGAACAATATGGCTTCAGGAGTGGAAGATCTACAGTGGACCCAATCTTTAGCATGAGACAGCTGATGGAAAAGAACTGGGAATATGGAAAGGATCTGGTCATGACTTTCACAGATATAGAAAACGCATATGATATAGACCCCAGAGAGAAGGTTTGGGAAACTATGGTTAAAGAGAGACTTGGAAGAGGAATGTTAGAAATGGTGCAAGCAATATACAACAACTGCGTTAGCAGGTTACTGACCACCACGCTGAAAGTCTAATGGGGCTTATGGTTCCAATCTGTAGTTAGCTTCAGGTAGTTCCAGTCCTAATTTTTAGATGGTGCTGGAGGTCATTCATAATGTGTAGATAGTTGTAGGAAGGTTGAAAGGGCATGAAAAGAACGATTTTTGTAATTAAAGGCCGTTTGCCTCGAAGTGAAGTATTTCAAGTCTAATCTCAATCAGTGGACCCTTCTGACGAAGAATCAGTCGTATAACGTCATGTATTATGGAGATAATATTGGTGGATTACACTGAATCCGAATTCACCCAATCGACTAACTTTGTTCGAACTAATATCGATTTTAAGCTATACTTCCCATGATGCTACAGTATTTGTGTTGTTATAATTCCAAGTGCCCATATGCCTGTGCTGTAAAACTTTGTTCCTTGTGTTTGTTTATTAGAAATATATCGTCAGTCCTCCTGAAATCTTGTATTTCCTGTCTGAATACACCTCAGGGGCTTGAAGCTGAATGGTTCTATTAATGTATTTATATATATTTCCTGTCTCAGTGCACTTAATTCTGTTATTTTTATTTTCATGTGGTACTTGGATACTGATGTGATATCCATATCTCGCGTATGCTGTGCTCTGGTGTCTTGCTTTTGAAGGAATTTATTATTTGTCATAATATCAGCTTTGTGGTAATGTGTCAACCATGTATTTCAATGTAAAGCTACTTTGTTGTGTGAGGTTATGCCCTCAATAATATAGTATGTCGTACGAACTAGGGGTATCAGATCATTATTATTATTTAGGACATAGCAAGTACTTGAAAATAAAAATATATGAATTAGAATGTATTCGGAATGGAAATAGTAGAACTACACTATAATCGTCATAGTAGATGAGGAGGTGTGGTGAAGGAGGGGGGATAGGATGGATGGTGGGGTGAGGGAGAGAAAACCAGATATGCGTTACTACGGCAGAAGCCATTTCTCTGCACTATATGTTGATAATACAGTATAACCCCGATTTAACGTAAATCCACATTTAACGGGAGAAATTTTCAGTCCCGAAAATTATTCCATAAGAGCAATGCTATTTTATATTCAATTTAACATAATTCACAATAGGGCAAAACCCACATTTAGCGTTAAGGAAATGTTAAAATGCTCAAATATTTACTTCTATTCATTTTAGTTATGGGACATTAAGAACTTATGAAAAAGATGTCATAAGCTTGCTATGGATGATTCAAGGCAGAAGAGGAAATTAGAGTACTTAGGGCTGAAGTGTGATGTCAGACTCAGATGCACATCCAACCGCGACTGCTGAAGCAGAACAGAACCCCCGTTTTAATGACAATGTTACTATAATCTTCGAAATTCCTATATTAATCTGTGCAATATCCTTCGGTTATAATGAGAACACTTTTACTGATTCATCCATTATTACGGGCAAATTCGGGCGCATTAATTTGTATCCGTTATCAATATTCAAACACTGTACCAAATACAGTATATGACTCTACTCCAGCGTTTTTATATTGAATGTGATCAATAATCTTCCATACCAATTCCTCGCTATGCGCGAACAAGTCGATCCTGAGCAAGCCTGAGGTCTCCTCACAACTCTGAGCTCCGAGTCTCCGACTTGTGTAAACAAACATCGGGATAATATGTCTTCACAATAAGTGCAGTGCCAGCAGTTGTTAACTCCTTAGAAATAAAAGCTGAACTAAACGATTGCTTAATTTTAATACTATGTACTGAAATAAAATAAGAATGTGATACTTCTCCTTCTCAAGATACAGCGGTGTGCATAATTAATTTCAGAAATTTGGTTATGTACTTTCGCATCTTGTTAAATTTCAGAAAGGCTGTTCTCGTGTAAATTTATAGTGAAAATGTTATCATTATTCTACAGGGAGCTTGAAATATGTTTTCATAATATGTGCGCGGTAAACCTAGGTTAGGTGATGCCATTTGAAATAAGAAAATGTTTGCCACAATCCTCTGGATTGATGCTATTACAATCTTAAGAATGAAACGGAATATGCGTATTCAGACTATTGGAATTAGAAAATATGTGCTAATGAGTAAGTCGCTGTTTGGAAAACTTATGCGAAAATGTTTAAATAAATCGATTTCTGTTTCCTACCGATTTTAATGTCTTTTTGTGCGAATTTGGTAGCTTTTCCAACTTTTATGAAAAATAGTACATAAAGTTATAAGAACAACCTTAAACTGAAGCAGTTTTGCATTCATCGACAAAAATTTGTCAAAATGAAGCACAAACCGTAACTGCAGTACAGTGTATAGGGTAGATATCTCCTTGTTTTATTGCTGTCACTATGTAAATAATATATGCTGGTACAATTTATGTTAATACAGACAAAGATCTCTGGTAAAGGTGTGCTTCCTACTGAAACCTTGATTTAAGGTAAACTCCCATTTAAGGTTAAAAAAATCAGGTCCATGTAAAAACGTTAAATAGAGGTTCTACTGTAATAGTAAGGTATTGCACACACTGCGCATTGCGGCGCAATCTCTGATTGCGGACTGAAACTACAAGGGTCCATCTGTCTTGGAACCAAAATTTATTACAGTAAAACCTCGTTAATTCGAAGTCGTTGGGACTCAAAAATCGGACTTCGAATTACATGTTTTGAATTAACCGCCTATTCGCAATTCAGAAGTACCAACCCTCGCCCCGTTACAAAATATTCTAAGGCCCATTCCTGCATGCAGTTAACCTTGATTCACAATTTAAACCTTTCCAATGCCATGAAAAAAGAACTATTTCCAAAATGTATCCAAGAAGGTGCATTTGCAGTATTCAAATAATGCACTTGGATATCTCACTGGCAAACATAACCTCACGCAACGAAAGGAAAAAAAAAAAAAAAAAAAAAAAGGCATGATTCAAAGACGAGGAGAAATCTATGCTGGCTCCCATGTGCAAATGCTTTATTTATTGGATTACTATACTCTATGCATTTTAGATGCCTTGTATTTGCACAGAAAGTACCCGATGCCCTTAAAATCGAACTTTCCTATGACTCTATCCTTGTACGATTTCCCACTATGGCACTTCTCTCGTTCTTGAGAAATGTAAACACTTGCCGCGTCACAAAGTATTCTAAGACCCATTAATACATGCAATCACCTCGATTCACAATTTAAACCTTTCAAATGCCATGGAAAAACCGTTTTCCGGAATGTGTCCAACAAGGTGCATTTACAATGTTCAAATAATGCACTTGGATATCTCACTGGCAAACATAACCTCATGCAACGAAAAAAAGAAAAAAAAGAAAAAAGCACGATTCAAAGACGAGGATAAATTATGCTGGTTCCCCTGTGCAAATGCATTACTTTTTGGATTTCTGTACTGTGTGCATTTAGATGCTTTGTACTGGCATGGAAAGTGCCCAACGCCCTTAAAACATTCTGGCTTATCGAACTTTCCTATGACTAGGGGATAAATTTTCTCGCTTCCATGCGCATTGCAACGCATTACAATGACCCCCATCCCCCACCCTTGCACGATTCTCCAGCTGGCTCTTTCTCCTTTAAAACCATAAGACCGTTTGGGCTCGCATTAAAAGAAAGCAATGCAGTTACATCGGCAATGACAATGTTGTTTGGTGCCTACGAATTTATTATATAAGCCATGCTTTTTCGTTAACTCTCGGCATCGCCAGTGTTCGCGGATTCTGTTTTACCGCACACTGCCTGTTGCGTGATATTACAGCGTTCTTTAAAATATTGAATACAAAAGAATTCCTAGTTCATTCAATTTAACAATCATGAAGCGCAATGTAGATGCACCAAAGTGAGTGTAAGTGCGGAAAGCTACCCCTCCACGTTCCGGAACACGTGTTCTATTATGACGTGGATAAATTTCGAGTTGAAATTATTCTGTAACATACTATTGTTTCAAATTAAAAGTCTGAATTTCGGTAATGGGGCCGACATTGTACTTCGAAATATGAATTATCCGTATTTCGAATTAAACAATTTAAATAACATGCAAAACTGTATCTCATGTTTCCGGGAACGAGAGCTTCTTCGAATCAGACGGGATTTTGGATTAACCGATTTCGAATTATCGAGGTTCTACTGTATTGACTTTCATCTCTATTGTATTATATGCTCTTTGGTACTGACCCCAGTTGGAAAGACGGAATAGTTCAGGAATAATACTGGGCTAAGATAGGGGAGTGTGCTGTTACCTCTTTTGTTTATTATGGTAATGGATGAAACTGTAAAGGAAACAAAGGAAGCCTATGGAGATAAAGGGATGAAGATACTGCTATTTGCAAATAATGACGTGATCCGGGGAAAGAACAGCAAAGAAGTGCAACAACTACATATAATAAATGAAAAAATTGAGAAGTATGGCATGAAAATCAGTACAGATAAGAACAAGACTATTGTGATGTCGAGAGGGGAAAGACAAGGAAAGGGCAGTGTGAAAATTGGAAGTCAGAGTCTGGAAATTGTGGACAGCTTAAAATTCCTAGGAAGTATTACTTGGATTTCGACTAGTAGCCAAGAGAGTAGAATTCAAGCCAGTGAGATGAAATTCCTAAGAAGTATGATAGGAAAGACAAGGAACGACAGAGTGAGCAATGAAGATGTTAGGAAGGAAGTTGGGATAGGAAAGCTACATGAGAGAGTTGAAAAGAATAAACTAAGGTGGTTTGGACATGTAAAGAGGATGGAGGAGAATAGAATTCCAAGACAGATGCTGGAGGCAAAGTGCAATGGCAAGAGAGCAAGAGAAAGACCTAGAACAAGGTGGATTGAATCAGTGAAGAGTGGCATAAGAAGACAAAATTTAGACTGGGACAAGATCGTGGAAGAGGAGTGGTGGAAGGAAAGAGGAAGATGGAGAATTGCCACAAATACCCCGACCCAGCAGGAGCTGAATAAGGGGAAATGATGATGATGATGATGATGATGAAGAATGTGGGAGATGCACAAGTAGCAACCAGTTCCCATGATTTACACCTAATTCTCACCTCTTCAAATGGTTCATGAATGACAGAATCCTGCTGCCAATCTGCAGTCCGCCACACTCGCAGGGTTTTGTCGTCAGACTGGGAGGCGATGTATTTTCCAACAGGGTCCCACGCTACACCTTTCACCAAACCTGAGTGCCCTTTTAAAACAGCAACCATTTCTGAAACATAAGTTGAAAAAAAGTCAAATGTACATCCAATTATCTTGGTCTATTCACCATGCAAGGGTGCAGATGAGGATCAAGTCGACAAGTTTTATGAAGCACTGAGTGGCATCTTTGTCAGGGTAAACAGCAAGGATATGATAGTGCTAATGGGCAATACCAATGCAAGAGCTGGAAATAAAACTGAAGGATATGAGAAGGTGATAGGTAGGTATGGGGAAGATATGGAAGCTAATAGGAATCGGAAATGTTTACTGGACTTCTTTGCTAGTGCTGGATTAGAAGTTACCAACACATTCTTTAGGCATAAAGCTGTTCACCGCTACAGATGGAAGGGCAGGGGCACAAGATTCATAATAGACTATATCATAAAAGATTCTGAACTTGCGAAATATGTTAGGAATGTGCAGGTATTCCAGGGATATATTTATGATAGAGACCACTTTCTGATCTGTAGTGAACTAAGTATCTCTAAGCCTAGGATAGAGAAAGTGAAATCTGTCTGCAGAAAAATAAGAGTAGAAAATCTCCAGGATGCAGAAATTAGACAGAAATTACATGGATATGATACTGTAGATTCAAGAAAGAAGGAAAGAAAGAAAGAAAGAAAGAAAGAAAGAAAGAAAGAAAGAAAATAAAAATTACAAGAACCTGGCATTTTCAGAGCATTCCAGACGATCACAGTGTTATCAACAGAACAGGATGCCAACCAGGCATCATGAGGGGACCATGCCATATCGAGGACATCACCGTTGTGTCCACGTAGGGTGTTGCTACATCTCCATGTTTCCACATTAACTTTTCCGCCACCTCCAAACACAGCCGTATTTCCTGTAAAAGAAAAAAAAAAAAGGATATACAATATGTCTACACCACAAAAGATGGTGGGAGGCAGAGTGGATAAGAAGAGAAAGCGATCTACAACTCAATAAATAAGTTGCCAAGACATTTACATAACTTTTATAGATACATTACTATTTATTTAAATTTTTTAGCCAACATAGGACTACTTAGTCAGGTTTATGGAGGTTTTCTTCTTTTTAATAATAATAATAATAATAATAATAATAATAATAATAATAATAATAATAATAATTTCGTGTGGCTATTTCTAGCCGAGTGCAGTCCTTGTAAAGCAGACCCTCCGTTGAGGGTGGGCGGTATCTGCCATGTGTAGGAAACTGCGTGTTATTGTGGTGGAGGATAGAGTTATGTGTGGTGTGTGAGTTGCAGGAATGTTGGGGACATAACAAACACCCAGCTCCCAGGCCACTGGAATTAACCAATGAAGGTTTAAAATCCCCGACCCGGCCGGGAATCGAACCCGGGACCTTCTGAACCGAAGGCCAGCACGCTGACCATTCAGCCAACGAGTAGGACATAATAATAATAATAATAATAATAATAATAATAATAGTAAAGTAAGTAAGAAAGTAAGTAAGTAAGTAAGTAAGTAAGTAAGTAAGTAAGTAAGTATGTAAGTAAACTCATGTCCTCATCCCGAGGTGGTGCAGCTCTTTTCAGGCACACCCCCATTGGAGGTGAACTACATGTACCATTTCAACCACATACCAGCCCTCCTGCCATTCTTAAATTTCTTGCAGTACCGGGAATCGAACTCAGGCCCCCGAGGACGGCAGCTAATAACACTAACCGTTACGCTATGGAGGCGGAAATAATAATAATAATAATAATAATAATAATAATAATAATAATAATAATAATAATAATAATAATAATAATAATAATAATAATGTTATTGGTTTTACCTCCCAATAACTACTGTTATGGTTTTCAGAGACGCAAAGGTGCCAGAATTTAGTTCCGCAGGAATTCTTTACATGCCAGTAAATCTACCAACACGAGGCTGACATATTTGAGCTCCTTCAAATACCTGCCAAGTTGGGTCAGAAAACCAGCACTTCAACCGTCTGAGCCACTCAGCCTGGCAGGACAGTAAAGGCATAAGTCTATAATGAAGATGTATAACAATAATAATAATAATAATAATAATAATAATAATAATAATAATAATAATAGACCAAAACTTTGGCAAAATGCCTATGCTTTATTTTTACAAATATCATTAAAATGATTTTAGAAAAGTTAATTTTGGGATCTAGGGTTGTATAGAGGTCTATTAATGGTACCTCTTTTTGTTAGACTGAAAGAAGTAAATCCCATCCATTCCGCACACAATAATTGGTGCACATAATTTTTGAAAAGTTCATTAACCAAGGCATCTAGCAACTATAAAATAGATGTAAGCCCACCTGGTATTTTTTTTTTTTTTTTTTTTTTTTGCTAGTTGCTTTACGTCGCACCGACACAGATAGGTCTTATGGCGACGACCACCTGGTATTAGGATCAGAATTGTATTGACTTCTACAATTTGTTTATTGATCAGTTCAGCTAAAATGGCCATGAAAACTGTCTGGAACACGCAGAGCTTATTTATGAAGTAAAGATCCAGGGAGCTGATCCTATACTCACACACCCTTCTTATGTAAGTATATGGGAACGCCTAGGACCAGACAATGAATTATACGTAAATGAAGGAAACCAAGAGGAACAAATAACTGTTCAGTCCAAAAAGAAGTCAATGGAAGATTTTGGTAATGACCTGGAAGATGTAGGTCAAGCAGCAGGGAAACCCTTCTGTACAGTAATAAAGAATCTCAAAAAGGGAGAGAAAATGTAATGAATAGGGTAAATCAGGGGAACTCAATAGTATATCCCCGGGAATCACTGGATGGGTGGAAGGAATATGTTGAAAATCTTCTCAACATAAAAGGAAATCTGAGTATTTCTGTAATCTTTCAACTTTGCTGCGCCTGTGGCCTTAATTAAGGCACGGCCCCAGCATTTGCCTGAGGTGAAAAAAACAACAATTATTCAAATAAAGAACTCAACTGGATGTCAAGACAAATAAATATTTCTGTACCTGTAGCATATTTGCTTATCTTCCATATCATCACAACCTTATCATCTCCGCCTGAAGCTAGGAACTTGCCCGAAAAACTCCACCGCACGCAGTTCACGCAGGCTGAAACAAGGACACATTCGGATATTGTTACTTCATTTTGGGCTTAAGATTAGTAACAGAATGGAAAAAATAAGTATCAAATCAAATATATAAAAACAGAAACCTGAGTAAGAACACACAACAACAGAATAAACACAAAGGCAGGTCATTGAGGGAAGAAGGAATGAAGGAAAGAAGAGACGAAGCAGGAAGCTTGTAGTGACTGTTGATATTGTCCGGCTCCATGGCTAAATGGTTAGCATGCTGGCCTTCTGTCACAGGGGTCCCGGGTTCAATTCCCGGCAGGGTGGGGAATTTTAACCATAATCGGTTAATTTTGCTGGCACGGGGGCTGGGTGTATGTGTCGTCTTCATCATTATTTCATCCTCATCACGACACGCAGGTCGCCTACGGGAGTCAAATCAAAAGACCTGCATCTGGCGAGCCAAACTTGTCCTCTGACACTCCCGGCACTAAATTAAAAGCCAAACGTCATTTCATTTTTTACTGTTGATATTGTGATCGTAGCTATCGAACCTGTAGTTTTACATGGAATCTGAGCCATAGGGGCATGACAATTTCAAAATTCCCACACACCATATTTACTTGCCTATAACACTTCCCTTCAATTTTTTACTATTATCGAGAAGAAAAAATGGTGCAACAGCCCCGAAGGGCCATGGCCTACCAAGCGACCGCTGCTCAGCCCAAAGGCCTGCAGATTACGAGGTGATGTGTGGTCAGCATGAAGAATCTTCTTGGTCATTATTCTTGGCTTTCTAGACCGGGGCCGCTATCTCACCGTCAGATAGCTCCTCAACTGTAATCACGTAGGCTGAGTGGACCTTGAACCATCCATCAGATCCAGATAAAAATCCCTGCCCTGGCTGGGAATTGAACCCAGGGCTTCCGGGTAAGAGACAGACATGCTATCCCTACACCGCAGGACCGGCACTTTTAAGAAAAGGCTACGGAATAAATGATAAGGAATCTGTCAACTAGACGACAGCCCTAAATGCAATGCCATCATTGGTGACAGACTGAACACCTACTGCAATCACATAACCTGGGTTGACAAAGTGAGCAGTAAGTAAGAACTGAGGTGTATGGGAAATTTTCAACGAGACAATGAAAAATACAGGAAATGGCATCAAGGTGTACCAAACAACAACCTGAGATATACCAATGACCATTTTCACTGCCGGGAGGAAAACTGACATATTTTTGATCCAGTTCCCCACCTATGTGATAATCTCTTTGGCAAATAACAAAACACAGCATGAATATCGAACCCACATCATATGACATCCAGAGAAATACAGTCTCTTACACATCATCATGAAAGGTAAAAATAAAGGCAACCAAGGTCCTGGCAGAAGAGCATTGTGGCTAAAGGATCTGAAGGACTGGTATGGAAAATCTAATTTCAAGCTGTTTCAAGTACCTGTTAATAAAAGCATGATCAGCAATGTGAAAAATGAACTAAACAGACATTCTTTTAAAAGAAAGAAAAGTGTAATGTTCTACATGCAGGCTGCTATGACCAACTTCCTTCTTATTGCTTTAGAAAGTCCAAGCTGTAGGGGGTCAATAGAGCACAATGATCATCATGGAAGTTATGTTTTACAGTCAGAAGATTACGAAAAATTATAGTTTACAAAATCTAATTTCCACAACAAGTGGCATACTTTTGGCTCAGTTCCTCACCTAGGTGGTTATCCATTTGGCAAAGCATCTTGGGAACATTTTCATCATTTTCCACATCTTCATTAACAATTGGAGCCATGTTCCAAATGACGATTCTTCCTGAATCTTCCCCTGTAATAAAATAACACACAAATTTGCAATGAGTATATGTAACAGATGAGCCTGTTGGAAAAGAAAGAAAGAAATACAGTAGAAACTTGATTATTTGTGTTAATGGATGGCACATGGTGAACAGTTAACTGAAAAGAACGGATAATCGGTATCACCAATTTTAATGGAATTTGAACTACCAAGATACCATCATAAAATACATTAAGCCTGCACTGTTGTAATACCAATGACTGTGATGCTAAATGAACCGTGAATTTTTCTCCCTCGTCGTTCACCTTCGTTATTTTGAATTTCATGAACTATGACAGATCGATCTGTATTTTATATTATTTGTGTGTATGATCCTTACTTGTCTATTAATAAATTATATTTTTCCCCTTCCCCTTTATGGCCCCAGGGAAAAGGGAAGTTTTCTTCCACCCTGGTGTACTCCTCTATTCTGGTCGGCTTCTTCCCTTCACGCCCCAGCTCGATTGGAGAGGGGGCGTGGCACGTATATACTGGGGTCAGTGCCTCTAGCAGAGGCTCCCTGACATCGGCTGTGTATGAGTAACTTGGCTTGGCTGATAGCGTGGGCTTGCCCTGCTCGCTCCTCGATCCCAGGCCGTCTACAGGTGTGGAGGAAAGAAGTTTGCTTCTCGAGATTTCTTTTGGGCTAAGCGAGGGAGAATTTTTCTATCCTGGAAATGTATTGTTCTATTGTAATTGTTTAAGGGGAAGCCTACGGGTGTAGTTACAATAAAAGAATTAATTCTTTAGAAGTCATGTTAATATATTAGATTGTTTGCCTCCAATATAGTCTGTTTTAGTAACTTTTATAAGATTGGTTGGAAGGCTGAGCCCCCGTATGTTACATTCTAACTATGAGTTAGCTAGAAAATTTATAATGTCCAATAACGGACCATTTATATTTGGTATTATAAATTTACTCATTCGGAACAAATATTTCAGATTCACTATGGGAATCAACATCTATATCATCTGATGGCCAAGCAGGCATCAATTTTTGGTAATGAGACAAAGTCTCTCATAGTGCATTGGCACTGCCGGTGGCTACAATTAGCCTATGCAGTGGCCTCCACGCTATGCACTAGCCAGCGTCTTGGTAGGTGTGCTAGGTACCAACTGATGAGCCCAGCCTAGCACACGAGGGCGAAACGCTGGCAACCAGGAATGAGTTAGATGAAAAATTTATAATGTCCAATAACGGACCATTTATATTGGTATTATTAATTTACTCATTCGGAACAAATATCTCAGATTCCCTATGGGAATCAACATCTATATCATCTGATGGCCAAGCAGGCATCTGTATCATCACCTTTCTTTAACCGTTCAATTATATTCACTTTATTTTCAACAGCTGAAACTACAGATTTTCCTCCACAGTCTTGTCACTAGCTGTACCTAGCCAATCCCGACTAACTGTCTTGCCACAAGCCAAATCTAAGTTTCTAAGTTGGTAGCCTTGTATAGCACACTGTGATGTAGTCCAAGCCAAAGCACGTTGTATCTCTAATCTATGTTTCATAAAGGGTCAATGGAAGCTTTACCTTCGGAGGTTAGAAAGTGAAAGGTAAATGTTCACTTTAGGTTTCCTTGCTTTGCACTCAAGTGTCAGAAACTATGACATGATGTATCGTCCATTTTTGTTAATACCGGAGACGGACAGTGACCCAGCTAGGGTGGCTTCTGATTGCCGTGCACAGCGAAATGTTTACCATACGGTGTTCTGACAAGTGTGAATGAGTTTAACCTTGCAAAATGATAAAATTTACACACCCAGAGATATTACACGCTAGTTGTAAGGTACAATTCAGGAAATAGGAAAGACAAGCATAGCTACCCCCTGCTACATGCACCGTGGACTGAGAGTAGACACGTAATGTCATTCGTCGATAATGGAAAGAATAATAAAGTACGGTAAGCTACTCATTTAACGTTGCACTAACACATCAAAGACAGCAGCCGTGGCCTTAATTAAGGTACAGCCCCAGCATTTGCCTGGTGTGAAAATGGGAAAACATGGAAAACCATCCTCAGGATTGCTGACTGTGGGATTTGAACTCACCCAAATGCAAGTTTACAGCTCTGCGACCCTAATCACACAGCCAACTCACTCGGTACAATAAAGTACACTAGTGTCAGAAAGTTTAGACTCACCTGCGAAAATTAATAATTTTCTTAAACAATTGTTTTCTGTGTGATAATAAGTGGTATTTTAGTTCTGTTACTTATGTATGGATGCTTTCAGCACTTTCATAAAGCTATTTCAGTGCAGATTGCAAGATTTTACTTTATCTTTTCAAAGAAGTTGACAGATTTCTGGTCTCCAGCTCTTACTGCCTGATTCTACCTGGATAACTTCCGGCCCTTTCCCAAGTAATAAACATGCCACTCTCATATGATTACTTGGATAACTTCCGACCCTTTCCCATGTTATAAACATGCCTCTCTTACATGATTACTTGTCCTTCTTGTTTCCTCGTTGTCTTGGAAGTCGACAGTTAGCCTATAGAAGTTATCCTGAGCAGTTGTATGTTAATCTCTGTACCAGATTGTTTATTTTCTACATTGTTTTTATCTGGGCATAACTACGGTAACAACACACATAAAACAAACGAATATGGGGAAGGAGGTTAATATAACCCAAGAAAACAGAGCCAAGGCTTGTGCTTATAAAGAAATTGGGTGGTCAAACCGAAAAATTGAAAATTTCAGAGTGCAGCGTTCGCAGAGCAGTGAAACGCAGAAAGGAAATGGCTAGTCATGAGGATCGACCACGCAGTCCAAGGAAGACTTCTAAAATTGAAGATAACCATATTTTAATCCCCTGCAAGCGTGACACAAGGCGTACAAAAGTAGATATTTGCTCAGAGATAAATAAAGCAAGAGAACAACCTGTGTCTGTGACAACAGTGAAAAATCATCTGCTTGAGGCAGGATTGTTGGGCCGCGTAGCAGCACGGAAACCATTGTTGAAAACTGTACACAATCAGAAAAGGCTACAATGGGCCAAAATGCATGCTAACTGGACCCCTGAACAATGGAAAAGCGTGCTTTGGACGGATTATAAATTTGAAAAATTTGGTTCCCATTGTTGCCGCCCCGGCGAAAGGGATATGGAATCCTGCATAATTCCGTCTGTCAAGCATGGAGGAGGAAATGTGATGGTGTGAGGATGTTTTGGAAATAATCAGGTCGGTTATTTGGTGAAAGTAGAGGGAATACTGGAAAAGAAACAATATCACCGTATCCTTTCGTGCAATGCGTGATCTGGAATGAAGCTTATTGGTGAAGGATTTGTTCTACAGCAGGACAATGATCCTAAACACACCTCTCATTTGTGCAAGCAGTACGTGGAAAGGAAACAAGCTGAAGGAAAATTGGAATAAATGGTCTGGCCTCCTCAATCACCCGATCTGACACCTATTGAACTTTTATGGGAAGAACTTGACAGGAAAGTGAAAGAAAAGGCGCCAGGCAGTGTGGATGGGTTGTAGCAATGTCTCTTAGAAACCTGGGGATGTATAAATTCCGAGACTTTGGAAAAATTAACAGCTAGAATGCCAGGTATCTGTAAAGCAGTAATCAAAGCAAAGGGTGGACACATTAATGAACAGGCAGTGTCATTGCTTAAGATGTTGTGATTGTGTTTCTACCTCCCTGTGAATGATCAGTGTAAAGGAAAATCTAGTGAAATGTGTAATAAAAGTAGTTAGTTCTAAAAACATAGGTATTTCCATGTTGATTTTCAACAAATAGCCCCTATCTTTCATGGAAAGTGAAAATTCATGGGTGAGTCTAAACTTTCTGACGCTAGTGTATGTTTGTGATTGTTGACTTTGAATAGCTTGCCTTTCTTCCATGATGGAACACCAATTAGCAGGTGAAGTTAAAAGATTTTACGCAACCTAAAATTAGTATTAAGAAAAGAAAAAAAAAGGAAGTCATGTCTTCACTGCAGAATGCCAATCTATATGTGTGTATGTAGTTGGGAAAGCATACAGATCGTTACATGTCATAAAGAGGCTACTTAAAGGATGCAACAAAGAATTAAAAGAGAAAAGTTACTTAAGTATGGTATGTTCATTATTGGAATATACAAACAGTGTTTAGGATCCACACCAGGAAAACCTAATAAAATAAAAAAACAGATGGTATGCAGTGGAAAGCAGCAAGATTTGTAATAGGGGATTTCAGGAGAAAAAGTAGTGTATGAGAAATGTTAGAGAAACTTGAGTGGAAAGCTTTAAGTAAGAGAAGGGAGAAAACTAGACTTATAGGATTACATAGAGCCTATACAGGAGAGGAAGCATGGAGGGAAATCCATGAGAGGCTTCATTTGAAAAATAAGTATATCGGCAGGGCTGACAACAAGTATAAAATTAGACGGGATTTTGCCAGAAACAATTGGGGTAAATTTTCATTCATTGGGAAGGGTGTGAAGGAAAGGAACAGTTTACCTGGGGAAGTGTTTGATCCTTTTCCAAAATCTGTACCGATATACAAATGTTAGACAGCATTCGACCTGTGTAGGTAATTGTAAATAAAAATTCTTTGTGAATAAATTAATTCCAACCCCTTGTCTATGAAGACTGGACAGCTGAAGTAGGGGACTGACTGTAGGAGTGAAGTACAGTGGGGACTTTGAGGGTCCTGGGACTGCTACGGTAGCTGTGAAGGCCCTTCAGGAACTCTGAAAAGCAGTGGCAAAACAGTTCCTCGTTAAGACGCAGCAGATTGTTATGCAGGTTAGGTACCAAAATGGGTTAAAAAAGCAATGTAAATTTAAATCTTATAGCAGTTGTATAGTATTTTTTTGAAGTGATTCCATATACTGTATATGAATTGATCATGTGTGTAAGTACAGAAGATATTATGAGCAGAATTTTAAAAAATAATATAAATTTATTAAGGATGAGCTGTGTTTAGCAGAAAAATTGTGAATAAATTGTGAATGTAAATTGTATAAATGTCTCCTTTTCTTTTTAATTTAAAATTTAGTTGTTGAGAACAATGTATTTTTGTCTATCATTTGCAGATAGCCACCTCATTTGCAAAGTATTTTAATTGGATTTGAAAGATTTAGTTATGTTCGTGGACTCTTGTACCCGAGTGTTTTAATTTCAAGATTTTTTTTTTTGTTTGTTTGTTTGTTACCTGCTTTACGTCGCACTGACACAGTCAAGATATCTTACTGAAATTAATACACCAATTACTGTGTTTACATTATTAATTTGTTTAATGCTCCTGGATATGTAAATGACTCCACGAGAGGTGAAACTAGACTCTCTTAATATCAAGAGTGCGCTCATTCTTTTTTGGAGCGACTGTATAATCCTTTTAAAAAATTGAGATTAATTAAATTATGTTTTTTCCTAAATTTTATTTTTTATTCATATATCATATCATCAGACTGAAGACCTTAACAGTTATAATAAAAAATAATCTTAAAAAATGACAAATTCTTTTCATACATGTTTAATGTCGCAGTAACCACATCGAAGGTTTTGTGTGATGCAAGGATGGCTAAGGGGTAAGAATGAGAATTTAGCATCCATTGCCTTAATTAAGGTACAGCCTCAGCATTTGCCTGGTGTGAAAATGGGAAACCACGGAAAACCATCTTCAGGGTTGCTGACAGCGGAATTCGAACCTATCACCTCCCGAATGCAAGCTCATAGTTACGCAACCCGAACTGGGTAGCCAACTTGCTCGGTGAAATGACATGTACAGCCTGAAACAACTGATCACAGAGGGCAGAATAGAACTGAAACAAAGATGTGGGCAGAGAAGATTGTCTTGGCTGCAGAACCCAGCAGATGGGGCTTCATTAATTCCATTCCTGATCTGGCTGAAACTGGAAACATATATAGTTATCTATGTGTAGTACCAACACTTCCGGAACAGTCTGTACCCCTAGACCACGCGCTATGTCAACCAGGAGGAGCTCACCCGCTACACGGTCTCTACGGCCGACGAGAATTTTAATTTGAAAGTCCGGTATATATTGGTCAAGACATTTATTTCTTACTTGCCCAAACACCCTAGATACTCGTCCTTTCGGAATAGCGCTACAACTTTTATACCTGATCATAAAAATCGTGAACAAAAGACTTAGGTTTTTGAAACCAGGAGCTGAAGAGGCCAGGAGCTATCTTCTAACCGATTTCTAACAAATTATTGACATGGTTCAGAAAATTGTCATCTAATAAACTACTATCTTTGTTTTAAAAAATGTTCTAGGACAGGTAAAGTACAACTTAAAGAATAATGGTCCTTGTTTCATTCAAAGTAGCCCCTTCATGTCTCCAAAGGTTTTGAAAGCAGCCTGGGAAAGTTGTTTCTGATGTGCTTTTCAGATTACATTCATTGTTGCACCCTTCCGAATAGCTGCAATGCCCTTATGCTGCTTTCCTAATAGCATTCTTTTCAGCCAGAGAAACATGAAGGAATAGAACAGTGAAATATCAGGAAAATATGGAAGAAGAGAACTCTGAAAGGAAGATGACATATGGACACTGCAACCATCTAGAAGGCTGAAGTGAAAAGCTTCTGAGACGGGTTCCAAAACATTCCAAAATAGCAGCAACTACTTTGTATGGAACAAAGACCACTAGTTCAATACCTACTTTCTTATTTCTACCTGAATTTTTTATAACAAAGGCTATAACTAATGTAGACCTAAGCAAATCATATGGCAGCATTTTGTCACCACCAAAACTTCAGTCATAACCTACCTTGGCCTCCAGTGGCAAATCTTGAGCCATCAGGATGAATATCAACTGAGAAAATTGGTAACTCTGAAAGAAAGAGAAAAACAAGCATATATTTAATAACAGTTTGTTAAAACATAGATACATTTTCATGGTATACCTTTCAGCATTCAGTCACAGATTAGGTGCAAAAGCAAGATTTAACTGTGGCCACCTTGAAGAGAAAGAGTGACTAAATCACTTTATTTTCATACCCCAACCGACCATGTGCCTGCACAAACCTATATTTATTGTTACTGTTTCTAATAGTGCCGGCCCCGTGGTGTAGGAGTAGCGTGCCTGCCTCTTGCCCCGAGTTTGATTCCCGGTCAGATCAGGGATTTTTACCTGGACCTGAGGGCTCGTTCGAGGTCCACTCAGCCTATGTGATTAGAATTGAGGAGCTATCTGACGGTGAGATAGCAGCCCCGGTCTAGAACGCCAAGAATAACAGCCGAGAGGATTCGTCGTGCTGACCACACGACACCTCGTAATCTGCAGACCTTCGAGTTGAGCAGTGGTCAGTTGGTAGGCCAAGGCCTTTCAGGGGTGTAGTGCCATCAGTTTAGTGGTGACTGATGTTTTAAGGCAGTGATTTTTTGTTCACAGCGTCCTAGCTAGTGCATGATTTTCCTAATGAGCCCTAAGTCAAAACAGGCTGAACAAATACAGTCTTCAACTTCTAAAGAATCATCTACTGTATATAACCAGCAATAATGCCTTGGTCAAAATTGCATAATCTTTCTAAATTTATAATGTAATGTGTTTATTGACATGTATACTGTAGTAATGCATTTTGTGTGGTATACTTTGTCCTGTGGCAACCCATAAATTTGGAAGTATGAATAAATAAAAAATATTGTCCGGCTCTATGGCTAAATGGTTAGCATGCTGGCCTTTGATCCAAGGGGTCCCGGGTTCGATTCTTGGCCGGGTCAGAGATTTTAACTTTCATTGGTTAATTCTTCTGGGTTGGAGGCTGGGTGTTCGTGCTGACTTCATCATTAGAATTCATCTTAGGTACGTCTCCATCCTCGCAGAATGCACAGGTCGCCTATACGGCGTCAACTCGAAAGACATGCACCAGGCCACTCTGGAGGCCACACACTATTATTTATTTGTCTGGCTCCCTGGCTAAATAGTTAGCGTGCTGGCCTTTGGCCCAGAGGGTCCCAGGCTCGATTCCCGGCCAGGTCAGGAATTTTAACCTTCATTGGTTAATTCCGATGGCTCGGGGACTGGGTGTGTGTGTGTCGTCTTCGGCATTAGTAGGGCCCCATCCTCACAAAATACACAGGTCGCCTATACCAACTGATGAGCCCAACTTAGCACACTGGGGCAAAATGCTGGCAACCAGCAATGAGTTAGCTGGAAAATTTATAATGTCCAATAACGGACATTTATATTGGTATTATACGGTGACAACTCGAAAAACCTGCACCAGGCTTCTTCGGAAGCCACATGCCATTATTAAATTATTTAATTTTTTTTTAAATGATTAGAAATTTTACTTCATGACCTAAAAGCTGTGCCTTGTCAATATGACCACTCTTCTTTATCTTCTGCTGCTTGTTTCATCTTTGGATAACTTTCACATCCTGTTCTCCTCCTGATGTCCTCCAGATGCCTATACACCATTTCCTACATTGATCTCTCTTTTTCTTCCCTAATATTTTGCCATCCAAAATATTGGTAATGGAGCTGTTTTCTAGTGATACATCCAATAAATTTAATTATTTCTTTTTTATTATTTACTAGTGGTTTAACGTCGTACTAACGCATCGAAGGTTTTCAGCAAGGCAAGGATGGAAAAGGGTGAGAACTGGGAAGGTAGCAGCCATGGACTTAATTTATAACCCCAGCATTCGCCTCGTATGAAAACAGGAAAGCATGAAAAACCATCTTCCGGACTGTCGACAGTGGAGTTTGAATCCACCATCTCCCGAAAGCAAACTCACAGCTACTTTTGGTTGTTTCAACAGCTTTCTGTCCACCTGCATAGCAGAAGGGCTGCTATGTGGTTCAAATGGCACATGCAGCTCACCCCCATTGGTGATGTGGCTGAAAAGAGCTACACCACCCCAGAACGAGGACATGAATTTTAGTGTAATCAGCAAGGCGCGTGAGTGTACGCAGGACGGATCCCGCTCGAGGGAACAAAGGACATGGGGACTCCCGCAAAATACAATACAACGAAAGATCACTTTGTATTTTACACTGCATACAAGCTCTGTCCTATGTCAAACACTTGGAATATACTAGAAGAGTTTTCCCACAATTCTAAATTGTACATTGGTCCACCAGAGTATAAAAGAAGACTGCAACAAGACAACCCCACTTTTATTCATACATAGTGTGCAATAAGAAGTACAAGAAGAGAGTAACATTTAGACACCTAACAAGTGGATTCTTAAATCGCCACATTGTTTTTATTGTATTTTTTCATTTTCACATAATTCATAATATGAACAATGATATATTATATCACTGTTTTAGTATTTTTAGAATGTACTTTGGTCAATTTTAAATTAATATTAACCAGCTGAAGATGGTTCAGAACTGAAACATGTCCTGGTAAAAGGTGAAATAAATGTCTTTCCATTATTTCATTAATATAAAATATATTATAATTATCATTATGCACACAGTGAACAGATGCATACAGAGAATGTGGTAAAAACATGCACTATCGTAATTCATTCCGTGCTTTCTTAGTTGTTATGGCGTGGCCCCAGCTTTTCCTCTTATGGGGCATTTCTGTGTGCTCACGGTGAAGTATCCAGCAGTAGTCGCCCATCATCCGAACACCCCAAGTTCCCTGGTATCATCGTTCCATGTCCTTTATATACTGATGGAACCTTTCACCCTGTTCCTCACTTACAGCACCCAGGTTTGGAGGAAAAAAGTCAAGGTGAGATTGTAAAAAATGTAACTTCAAACTCATTGAGCATCCCAGCATTTTCAACTTCGTCAGCATGTTCTCCATTATGTCGACAAACTCTGGGCTGCGATTGTTTCCCAGGAAGTTTTGAACCACACACTTAAAGCCAGTCCAGGCTTCTCGCTCCACTGCATTCATTGAATTAAGGAAATCTTCATCTAGCATTACTTTCCGAATATCAGGACCATTGAACACACCCTCCTTCAGCTTAGCATCTGACAGGTTGGGGAACTTGTTACATAGATATTTGAAACAGTTGCCACACCTAGGTAATGCTTTGACAAACTGCTTCATTATGCCCAGTTTGAGGTGCAGAGGTGGCAAGAGTATTCTGTCTCTTTCCACTAGAGGGTCACACTTGATATTTTTGTCCCCTGGAACCAATTCCAACCTTCGAGGCCACTGCTTTTGCTCCCAAAGTTTGTCACGAGCACGACTGTCCCATTCACAGATGAAACATGGAAACTTGGGTATGCTTCTAGGACAACAGACCGTATATACCAACACTTTCAAATTGCCACACCCATCCAATTGTGATTCTCATAATGAATAGTAATAAGAAGCACCTTCATGTTGTCGTATGTTTCTTTCAGGTGCACAGAACGGCCGACAGGTATTGAGGCATGCATGTTACTATTGTGCAGCAGAACTGCCTTCAGGCTTCTTTAGATGAATCAATGAACAGTCACCGGGCATGTACGGAATGTTGAACTGACCCATCAAATCTTCTACATCACTGCAGTACACTAACACGTCATTTTGAGAAAAATATTACATGAATATCAAGTCCCTTTTTCTATAAAATGTAACGGACATTCCGGGTGCTAAGAAATGTCTTTCACGCAGTCTTGACCCTAGGAGCTCTGCTTTATCCTTTGACAGTCCCAGACCATGGACTAAATCATTTAGATCTGGCTGAGTGAAGAGAAGAGGGACCTCATCTGTGCCTACTTCAAAGTCAGTATCATCCGTCTCCTGCACGGCATCCATGTTATCACTATCATCCGTATCTAATGTTTGCAGAGGCTGTGGTATAGGTAAATCCGGGCCATGTGGAATAGGACGAATAGCTGAGCGAATGTTGTTCGGATACTCAATAGTCTTCTTGTTTTTCTTGTTGAAACCAGTTACCTTACAAGAGCAGAAGTAGCAGTCATTGGTATGATCCTGTTGCTCTCACCAGACCATAGGAATGCCAAATCGTAATGACTTCTTCTTTCCTGCCACCCACCATCGTAAATCTTCTACACACACAATGCACACAACCTGTGAAGCCCATGGTTTATCGATGTCGCCGAGTTTCACTCCGAAATAGGCATGGAAGACCTTTTTCACAAAAGTAGTAGGCCTAATGTTTCTTCGGTCTCTTTTCACCACAAGTTCACCACATATATAACAAAAACTGTTAGGAGAGTTTACACAACCTTGGGTAGACTAACACGTACTTCCTTCCACAAACACAATACAGTGACGGAAAGGCAGAGTCATTTGCAACGTGACAGCTCGCTACGTCCCACAAGGAGCGCAAGTGTTGAACAGCTGAAAGCAATGTACCGCTTCTGAGCTTCATATGGTGTTTTCATGTCTATTATAATAAACACTAAAACCCCATATGAAGCTCAGAATATCAATCAGAATATTATTATAATACCATTAAACTGCATTACCATTAATTACAAATTTATGCGATTTGTGCCAAAACTGTGGGTGAAACGATGTTTTCAGTATCATTTTCGAATTCAGGAGGTCGAAATACATACAGAACGCCTACATTTTCGAAAAAAGTTTTTGTGACCTTAAAATTTGTTGCATAGTGTATTAATCTCCTAGGAGTATTTGTAAGTCAATAAGGAACCATCATAAAGGTTATTGTGTGTAATGGAGTAAAGGAGTAATAATTATATTTATATGTAAGAAGGCAGACAAGAAGATACGTGATCATTATCAAGGAATCACACTCATATATCAGGTAGCAAAAATATTTGAAAGAGTACTAGAAAAGAGAAGAGAAAAAAGGTGGAATGACAATTACAAGAAGAGCAATATGACTTTTGAAATGAAAGATCAACAGTAGAATCCATCTTCAGTATGAAGCAGTTAATGGTAAAACATAGGAAGTACTGAGGAGATATGATGGCATTCCTTGATTTAGAAAAGGCTTCTGATAGTGTACCCACAAGCAAAGGTATAGAAAGTAATACTACAGAAAGGATATGGACAACAAATGACTTGCCGGGCTGAGTGGCTCAGACGGTTAAGGCGCTGGCCTTCTAACCCCAACTTGGCAGGTTCGATCCTGGCTCAGTCCAGTGGTATTTGAAGGTGCTCAAATACGACAGCCCAGTGTCGGTAGATTTACTGGAACGTAAAAGAACTCCTGCGGGACTAAATTCCGGCACCTCAGCGTCTCCGAAGACCGTAAAAGTAGTTAGTGGGACGTAAAACAAATATCATTATTATTAACAAATGACTTATGTGTAAGCAATGTACAAAAATTGTTGTAGTAGTGTCCAGACACATGTGGAGAGGACAGAATTGTTTTGGAATAAAACTGGACTACAGTATGGAAGTCTGCAGTCACTACTGTCATTCATAATGGTTATGGACAAAATTGTGAAGGATAAGTGTTAATTAGAAAGGGAGATGAAAGAAATAAAGAGACAAAACCTTGAAATTGTGCTTCAATTACTTGGGAAGTGAACTAATGCAGGATGCAGGACCGGACATGGAGATCAGTAAAAGGATTCAACAGGTAAATGCATTTTACCACAGCGTGAGAAACATGGTGTGAAGGAAGGAAGTACCAATGAAGTGTAAAGAAGTGTGTATAAGATGTACTATTTCCCAAAACTGACACATGCAGCAGAGACTGTGAGAATGATAAAAACACAGGAGAACAAAATCCATGCCAAGAAATGAAATTTTTAAGAAGTATGACAGGAAGGACAAGAAAGGACAGAGTAAGAAATGAGGACATGAGGAGGGAAATCAAACAGACAGAATGGAGAGGGATAAACTTAAGACGGTTTGGACATATTAAGAGGGTGAAGAAGGAAGGATGCCACAGTGAATGATGGAGACCCAGACAGAAACAGGGAGGGCAAGAGAGGGACCCGGATTAAGCACGGAAAACCACCTTCAGGGCTGCCAACAGTGGATTTCAAACCCACTATCTCCCAGATGCAAGGTCACAGCTGCATACCCCTAATCGCATAGTCCACACCTAGAAAAAGCTAGGAACTAAGAGATAGGGAATCTGCCACCTGGGCGACTGTCCTAAATGCAGATCAGTATTGACTGATTGAACTTGCCCGGTGAAGTGGAAAATTACATTTTTAAGAGACATTCTCGTGTATAAGGAAATAGCTTTTGCTGGCAAGATGTAGTGTTTACACTGCACTATGTCTTCTGATATGGGCTAGAACAAATTTGTTACTTTCATTGACCTGTCTCAGTCTCATCCTTGGCTTTGACAATATGAAAGTGACCGTGGTATGTGTGATGCTAGTAATACCATTCCTTATGCAGCCAGACCCTGTTATGAATGGTGTGAAAATGTCACTCATAGGGTCGGTTGGTGCATGCATTTCAGTGGGCTTGGCAGACTGATCTGTAATGGCAACTTCTGGCTCGGTGAGGAAAGCAACGGGAAACTACCTCACTCCTCACTTCCCTAGTATGCCTCTTCAGTGACGCCTAGGCTATCTATGACAGCTGTTGACGGAACTGTGGAGGATCAAACCAGCCTTAGTGCTGAATACCCAACACAAGGAAATAGCCATGGCAAGTGTGTGCACTGTCTATATTATGCTTTCAATTGATATATGTACTGTATGTTTACAATGCACTATGTATTCTGGTATGGGCTAGAGCAATTTTGTTACTTTAATTGATTTGTCTCAGTCTAATTCTTGGCTTTGACAATATAAAAGTGACTGAGGTATGAGCGATGTTAGTAATGTCATTCCTTATGCAGCCACTTCCTGCTATGAATGGTCAGAAAATGTTGCTCATAGGGTCAGTTGGTGCATGCATTTCAGTGGGGTTGGCAGACTGCTATGTAATAGCAACTTCTGGCTCAGTGAGGAAAGCACTCCTCTTTTTCCTAGTACGCCTCTTCCCTGATGCCTAGGCCATCTATGACAGCTAATGGTACAGCTGTTGAGGATCCCACGAGCCTTCAGGCTAAGGATTGAACATACACATATGTGTTTATTGAACGAATCAATGACTTCCCGCAATTACAGGTTGCCACAATGGACAAAGTATAGCGTATCAAGATACAGAACTTTTTATCCTATAGAAATATCAAGTAGTGAATATTTAAGAATAAACTTAAATACTGTATTTAAGTAGTCTACCTAATCAATACATATATAATTTATGTATAATCTATATATATATATATAAAATAAAAGTTTTGCCTATACATTGCTCAGAATTTGAAAAGAATGGTATTTCTGTATCGGTCATGTCCACAGCAACAAGGAAATGCACTTTTTAGTAATTTCTATCTGTATGTACATGCATCACGAGAAAACGGCTGAAGATTTTGTTTGTTTGTTTGCTATTTGTTTTACGTCACACCGACACAGATAGGTCTTATGGCAATGAAGGGACAGGAAAGGCCTAGGAGTTGGAAGGAAGCGGCTGTGGCCTTAATTAAGGTACAGCCCCAGCATTTTATTCCAAATTAGTAGTGAAGAGGGGTTCTCCTCTGGCTTGGAGGAAAAATTTGCCTCCAAGTCAGATAGCTTTTTTCCACCACCAGTGTACGAATTGAGATTTTCTGACTCATCCGGTACTCCTAGGAAACAGATTAGTAAAAGGGCATAGTTTCTGCCGAACATTCCCTAACACAGTCTTCATATGAGAAAAGATGCTTGGTGACTTCCCGTCGCGTTTCTAGGGTAATGTTGAGAGCTATGCAATTGAATACAATCTTGCTCACAACGTGTACACTACCTAATCTAGTATTCTGTATACAATGTCGAATTCCGTAGCGAAGCACGGGTACATCAGCTAATTTATAATATAATGTATATAAATTATGTACTGTATAGACAGACCGCTTAAATACAATATTTAAGTTTATTATTAAATATTCGCTCCTTGATTTGAAAGTCAATACAGGTTTTTAACACAAATGGAGCAGTTAAAGCTTGTTACTTGTATTGTAGAAATATAGCGTTAATATGGTTTTTAAATTATTGAGGTCCAAACAAGCGAGATCTCAGAATGTTTACAGATCAACGCATGGCAGCGGTAACCAAGCTTTCAATGCCGTTCATAGGCAACTCGAACTTTTTCCAGAATTTCGTGAACAAGGCAGATATAGTGCCACGAGCCCCAACAATTAGGCCGATAATCTCTAATTCATTCAGCTGGTACTTGCGTTTGTAGAAAGCTGGCAATGTTGAAATTTGTTGTTTGTAAAACTTCAGCAAATGTGTCAAGTGATATAAGTTCACATAATATCTTGAACAGTGTCGTTTGCACTGAATTAGGCTATAAAGGTAAATGAAGGGTAAACTGAAATAATCTGAGCTAAATGTTTACTGACAGTACTCAAATTACAAAATAAAATACTGTAATTTATTGCCTTAAATGCAGATTTCTAAATGTAGAAATGTATGAGTAAGCAGATAAATAACAGTTTAGGTATGGTTCTGTTAATGTTTACAACACAACACATCACTAGCTTTGGTCGTTTGAGCACAAGAAGTTGTTACAAAATGGCTGACAATGATGCTTCATTCCGACAATGTAATGTCGTTGAATTCTTCGTAAAAGAGAAAATTCCTGCTGATGAAACCCACAACAGACTTCAGCATGTGTATAGAGATGTGTATGTGGCCTCCTCTGCGAACTATGTGACCTTGCCGCGGTGGGGAGGCTTGCGTGTCCCAATGATGCAGATAGCCGAGCCGCAGGTGCAACCATATCGGATGGGTATCTGTTGAGAGACCAGAATAAGGAATGGTTCATCGAAAGGGGGGTAGCAGCCTTTCGGTAGTTGCAAGGGCGGCAGTCTAGATGATTGACTGATACGGCCTTGTAATAATACTCAACATAGCTTAGCTGTGTTGATACTGCTACATGGCTGAAAGCAACGGGAAACTACAGCCGTAACTACCTCCCGAGGACATGCAGCTCTCTCTGTATGAATGATGTAGTGATGATGGCTTCCTCCCGGGTAAAATATTCCGGAGGTAAACTAGTCCCCCATTCGGATCTCCGGGTGGGGACTACATGAGAGGGGGCGATCATCAGGAAGATGGATACTGACATTCTGAGAGTCGGAGCGTGGAATGTTAGAAGTTTGAATCGTTGTGGTAGGTTAGAGAATCTGAAAAGGGAGATGGATAGGCTAAAGTTAGATGTAGTTGGTATAAGTGAAGTACGTTGGCAGGAAGAACAGGATTTTTGGTCAGGCGACTACCGAATTATCAACACGAAATCAAACAGGGGAAATGCAGGAGTTGGTTTAATAATGAATAAGAAAATAGGGCAGCGGGTAAGCTACTACGACCAGCATAGTGAAAGAATTATTGTCGTCAAGATAGTCAACAAACCAATGCCCACCGCAATAGTGCAGGTCTATATGACTACTAGTTCAGCGGATGATGAAGAAATTGAAAGAATATATGAGGAGATAGAAGATTTAATACAATATGTAAAAGGTGATGAGAATCTAATTGTGATGGGAGACTGGAAAGCAGTGGTACGCCAAGGAAGAGAAGGTAGTACAGTAGGAGAACTTCGATTGGGACAAAGGAACGAAAGAGGAAGTCGGCTGGTTGAATTCTGCACTGATCATAATTTAGTCCTTGCCAATACTTGGTTCAAACACCACAAACGACGGCTGTATACGTGGACGAGACCTGGAGACACTGGAAGGTATCAAATAGACTTCATTATGATTAGGCAGAGATTCAGAAACCAGGTGTTGGATTGCAAAACTTTCCCAGGAGCAGACGTGGACTCCGACCAAAACTTGTTGGTCATGAAATGCCATCTGAAGTTGAAGAAATTGAAGAAAGGAAAGAATGCAAAAAGATGGGATCTAGACAAGTTGAAAGAAATGAGTGTGAGGGATTGTTTCAAGGAACATGTTGCACAAGGACTACATGAAAAGGCTGAAGGAAACACTATAGAGGAAGAGTGGAGAGTCATGAAAAATGAAGTCAGTAGGGCTGCTGAAGAAATGTTAGGAAGGAAGAAAAGATCAACTAAGAATCAGTGGATGACTCAGGAGATACTAGACCTGATTGATGAACGACAAAAATACAAGAATGCTAGAAATGAAGAGGGCAGAAAAGAATACAGGCGATTAAAGAATCAAGTGAATAGAAAGTGCAAGGTAGCTAAGGAAGAATGGCTAAAGGAGAAGTGCAAGGATGTCGAAGGCACTATGGTCCTGGGAAAGGTAGATGCTGCATACAGGAAAATCAAGGAAACCTTTGGAGAAAGGAAATCTAGGTGTATGAATATTAAGAGCTCAGATGGAAAGCCACTTCTAGGGAAAGGAGACAAAGCAGAAACATGGCAGGAGCATATCCAACAGTTGTATCAAGGTAAAGATGTAGATAATTTCGTTCTGGAACATGAAGAGGCTGTTGATGCTGATGAAATGGGAGACCCAATTTTGAGGTCAGAGTTTGACAGAGCTGTGAGTGACCTAAATAGGAACAAGGCACCTGGAATTGATGATATTCCCTCTGAATTACTGACTGCCTTAGGAGAAACCAGCATGGCAAGGTTATTTCATTTAGTGTGCAAGATGTATGAGACAGGAGAAGTCCCATCCGATTTTCGGCAGAATGTTGTTATACCTATTCCCAAGAAAGCCGGTGCTGACAGGTGTGAAAACTACCGCACCATTAGTTTAGTATCTCATGCCTGCAAAATTTTAACACGTATTATTTACAGAAGAATGGAAAAACAAGTTGAAGCTGAGTTGGGAGAAGATCAGTTTGGCTTCAGAAGAAATGTAGGAACACGTGAAGCAATCCTGACTTTACGTCTGATCTTAGAGGATCGAATCAAGAAGGACAAACCCACGTACATGGCATTTGTAGATCTAGAAAAGGCATTCGATAATGTTGATTGGATCAAGCTATTTATGATTCTGAAGATGATAGGGATCAGATACTGAGAACGAAAAAGTATCTACAATCTGTATAAAAATTAGTCTGCAGTGATAAGAATCGAGGGCTTTGAAAAAGAAGCAGCAATCCAGAAAGAAGTGAGGCAAGGCTGCAGTTTGTCCCCTCTCCTTTTCAATGTTTACATAGAACAGGCAGTAAAGGAAATCAAAGAGAAATTTGGAAAGGGAATCACAGTCCAAGGAGAGGAAATCAAAACCTTGAGATTTGCCGATGATATTGTTATTTTATCTGAGACTGCAGAAGATCTCGAGTTGCTGAATGGTATGGATGAAGTCTTGGGTAAGGAGTACAAGATGAAAATAAATAAGTCCAAAACAAAAGTAAAGAAGTGCAGTCGAACGAAGGCAGGTGATGTAGGAAATATTAGATTAGGAAACGAAGTCTTAAAGGAAGTAGATGAATATTGTTACTTGGGTAGTAAAATAACTAACGATGGCAGAAGTAAGGAGGACATAAAATGCAGACTAACACAAGCAAGGAAGAGCTTTCTTAAGAAAAGAAATTTGCTCACTTCAAACATTGATATCGGAATTAGAAAGATGTTTTTGAAGACTTTCGTGTGGAGCGTGGCATTGTATGGAAGTAAACATGGACGATAACTAGCTCAGAAAGAAAGAGAGCTTTTGAAATGTGGTGTTACAGAAGAATGCTGAAGGTGAGATGGATAGATCGAATCACGAATGAAGAGATACTGAATCAAATTGGTGAGAGGAGATCGATTTGGCTAAATTTGACGAGAAGAAGAGATAGAATGATAGGACACATCTTAAGACACCAAGGACATGTTCAGTTTGTTTTTGAAGGAAGTGTAGGTGGTAAGAACGGTAGGGGTAGACCAAGGTATGAATATGACAGGCAGATTACAGCAGATGTAGAATGCAATAGTTATGTAGAAATGAAAAGATTAGCAAAGGATAGGATGGCATGGACAGCTGCATCAAACCAGTCTATGGACTGATGACTCAAACAACAACAACATGTGGTCATAAGCAAGTATTAGTACATGGGTCCAATTTTTCTAAGATGGGAAACACGAGCGAGCATCCAAGATCAGCCGCATAACAACGGTCTTTGAACCGTCTTTAATGACCTCAATATGGAAAACGTTGGCAACATTATTTAAGAAGACAGACTGCAGTAAAATTTGCAGTACAGTGCTGGAAATAAATGCAAGTGATGGTGGTGATTACTGTTTTAAGATGAAGTACACTTGGGCAACCATCCTCTATTAACACTGATAAGGGGAAATGGAAGAGGACCAGCACTTCGAAAAATGAATGCATTGGCCAAAGAAAGACAATGGCCACAAAGGGTGTGGAAAGAAATACTCACTAGGCCTCAAAACCTAATACTATCAGGGAAAAGAAAATAAATAAATAAATAAATAAATAAATAAATAAATAAATAAATAAATAAATAAATAAATAAATAAATAAATAAATACATACATACATAGATAGACAGATAGATAGATAGATAGATAAATAAATAAAATAAAGGTAAGTGGAAGCAATGCCAGGATTCATCCAAGGGCCTCGAGGTCATCAACATATGCTCCCAAGTTAAGAGCCCCTGGGGCCCCTTTCAGTCACCTCTTATGACAGGCAGAGGAAAATGAATGCAAGCTTAAACTATCAGTAAGTTTGTAACTATTGGGTACCATGTTTATTTCATGAAAGAGCACAAAGTTCAGAGAATAAGTACCAATGAAGACCTCCTTCACAATAACAATTTTTTTTCATTTTTCATAGTTTACGCCCCCATTGGAGCACTTTAATCAGTCAAATACATTAAAGCCTAATAGTATTAAATATTCAGCTTTTCAGCTTCTTCATCTGCTCCCAAAACTCCTTCATCTGTCTGATCTGGCCGACCTTTCGCTGTCAGTAATGGTGTACTTCATTCAAACGTTATGAGTTTGAATCGTAGGTGTTTATTCCTTAGAATCCTCTTCTCTTCTATGCCTTCAATTTGGAGCATTGATAAATTTAATTCTTCTAAATCATTCATGATCTCTGTGAACCAAGTGTTCTTTGTTTTATTTTTCCAGAAGTAACTAAGTAACTGCTTCACTAGGCAGGTTTCTGGCAGTCTGAATATACAGTATAACAAAAAAAAAAAAAAAAAAAAAAAAAAAAAAAAAAAAAAAAAAAAAAAAAAAAAAAGCAATTCTCCTTTTCTGCATTGTCGTAATAGGCGGAGAGGTGATACTCCGACGTGGCGATTCCCAGGTGGCGGATAGGGGGTCCTCACTGGTACACCAGCAGACTTGAGTGAAATAAAATAGCTCTTGTGGACCAAACACACACCTCACAACCTCATTAATCACCAATTCATACCTCACCAATCGCCTTTCCAGATCACATCTGAAAATGTAAAACCTGACCTCGGTCAGAAATGTTTTGATTGTACTAATAATCTTATGGCCTCAGTTACCGTGTGCAAGCATTTTAATTTGACACCATCTGGCTGCTTACTCTACGCCTACTAGATGGCAGAGTAAACCGAATCTCTCTTGGGCATCTATGACTGAGTTTTAATTAATTTTGCTGTGTGAACATAAAATTTGTCAACAAAGATCTTTTACTTGCCAACATCATAAGACATGGAGTGTGGAATGGACTTTTTTCTGCCCTTCAAAAATCAGACTACCCCTGCTGGGTTTGTGATCCGCAGGCCAACACTACCACTGATCCACAGATGGAGCTTCCTCCACAGTTATCATAATGAAAGAGATGGTTTTGTAATGAGGACTGTGACAGGAGATGGAAGCTGGTCCCATCATTACTGAACCAGAAACAAACTGGCAGAACATGGAATGGTAACAATGGAATTAATCGACCAAATTGTCCGACTCGTTGGCTGAACGGTCAGCGTACTGGCCTTCGGTTCAGAGGGTCCCGGGTTCGATTCCCGGCCGGGTCGGGGATTTTAACCTTAATTGGTTAATTCCAATGGCACGGGGGCTGGGTATACGTGCTGTCTTCATCATCATTTCATCCTCATCACGACGCGCAGGTCGCCTAAGGGAGTCAAATAGAAAGACCTGCACCTGGCGAGCCGAACCTGTCTTGGGATATCCCGGCACTAAAAGCCATACGACATTTCATTTCATCGACCAAACTGAAAGCAAAGTCAGCGTAATAGTCTGCTAGAAACTATGAATTTAATTCCTCATAGGCTTGTAACATCAAGGAGAACAGGGACACTACCATAGAAATTCAGTATAAAATAAACAGTAATGAAATTATAAACATGAACTGAACATCAAGATATTCCATACAAGATGAAGACAGCAACACATATTTAACTGCGTTGATGCAGTATGTGTTTGGAATGTGCACCCTCACGTCTTACATTTTGTTATTATAGTTCTGTAGATTGTCAAACATGTTGAACACAGGCCGCTTCAAGGACACACAAAATTACTGTATCTCTTCTTGTAATTTAGGAACACTTTAAGTATCTCAGCAGCATACTTGATCACAGCTGGAGCTGTTGAAATTAGGTCCCGGATTGAACAGGCACCCAGGAGTGCGACAGACGTCGGAAGCCGGCACAATTCTTATCCTCGCCGCAAGTTGGGGGCTTCATTCATCCCATCCCTGACCCGGTCATTGACTAGAAAACAGGTTGTAGGTTTTCATTTTCATTGAACAGGCAAGGACTGCATTCAAGAGAATGAGCAAACTTCTTTCTAACAAAAAGTTTAAGATCAATCTCTGTCTCAGTTTACTTTGGCGTTAGGTATTTTCTATCTTACTTTATGCTGCCAAGACTAGGACCCTAACAGAGAATACCACCAAAAACTAGATCGTTTGACATGTGTTGCTACCGACGCCTGCTCAGAATATCATGGATTGACAGAATACATAACACCGAAGTAGGCCTATTATTATTATTATTATTATTATTATTATTATTATTATTACTATTATGATTATCGTATGATGTGTACATGACAAACAAAATATATAAAATACACAAGTTGATGACAGCATCAGGACTTCACTTTTATATTTTAATGTCCAAATTTTTTATCCACGTAATCACTTCCGGGTTACTTCGTAGAATTCCTCCACGGAACCACGAAATGCACGTAGGGGACATTCTGGAACTATGCGCTAGATAGATTGCACTTGAGCACCACAGTCACAGCAGGGAGAATCTACCCATCCCCACAGATGTAAGGCCGCGCCAGTCCTTCCAACACATCGGATCCTGCTCAGGGTTGACCAGAGAGCACGGGGCAAACTGAAGCCAGCCAGTTTTATGCTGGAGTCAGAGATGTTACAAAGCCATGGGGAGACGATATCTTCCACTCTTCTCTCCAGGCATTCTTGGAATTGAACTGAGGTCATGACAGGTCCAAGGCTGTCTTCCACGTTGGTTTTCTTGATTTCAGCCTAGTTATAGTGTGCTGCTTTAGATCTTGATGTATATGAAGGGCCTCATTCTTCTGCACCATAAGCTGGTAAGTGCTTGTTTGTTGTCTCCTTATATGAGGGAGAGAGATATTACAAAGGACAGGCAACCACTGCACTGGAGTCGAATACAGCGTGCCGGATACAAGACACATTGCCTGGCGAAGTTGGATATCTATTAGGTTGCAGTGAGAGCTATTTAACCATATGCCGGCACAGTACTCATCTGGAGAGCACACCATGGCTACGGTGGTATTTTGCAAAGTATTGGCACAACATCAAAAAGAAAAAACTTGAGTACTTTGGCCATATAATTTTAAATGATAAATATAGAAAGGGAGTTCAATAAATAATGCAACACATTTTTTTTCTAAAAGCAAGTTGATTTTATTGAGGATTCAAATACACCATGTTATTCTCAATCCTTTTGCTACAATACCCTATTTTTCAACATGAACTCTGTTCAATGCTACGCCCTTACGCCACCGTAATGTGAGGCCCTGTATGCCTGCATGATACCACTTGACTTGTCATTGTCAGAGCCAATGTTGTGCTGCATCAATAACTTCCCCATCATCCACGTACTGCTTCCCGTGCAGTACATCCTTCATTCAGACAAACAGATGGAAGTCAGAAGGCAAGAGATCTGAGATCCGAGCTGTAGGTTGGATGAAGAAGAACAGTCCAGATCAGACAGGTTTGCTCAACCTTGTTGTGATGATAAAACACACCTTGCCCAACGACTCACCATGCTTTTGTCCACTGCCAGGTCTCCGTAGACAATCTGCAAGCGCCTGTGAATATCTGTGATGCCCTGGTTTTCCGCCAAAAGAAACTCAATAACTGTCTCTGTTTGGCACGCACCTCCCTTACAAACGCCATTTTGACGGCTAGTTATAGAGCTGCCACCTATCGGAAATTAATGAAACTCTACGAGACGAAACGGGAATATTCAAATATGTCCCAAACAAAGTTCCAGTTTCTTAAACCAAAATTGGCCGAGAAAATAAAATGTGTTGCATTATATATTAAACACCCCTCGTAGACTCCTTCAACTTATCTTACAAGGTAAAATTGAAAGAAGGAGACGAAAGGGAAAGAGAACATCTTAGCTATGGAATCTGTATGGGCAGTACACCGACTCTTTTCCGAGTTGCTGAGAACAAGAACCAGATCGCCCTGATGACAGCACGCATCCAATGAGAATATGGTACAAGCAGAAGAGGAAGAAGAAGACATTAGGTGGGTCATGTGACCAGAAAGAAATATTGTTTCAGCATGTCCCAAAATACAAGAGATAATACAGTCCTTTTTGTGTTCTTGTGACAATCTGTTTTCATCAACATGTCCGATGATCTACAGGATCGTTATGAACAAAGCGTGAGATGTGAGGGAGCACATTTTGTACACGTTCTGTACCAACACCTTGCTTGTTATAATGGCGTACTTTGATGTTCAGAGCATGTTTGTAATTCCAGTACTGTTTTTTGCCACTTACTGTAAAAACAAGGATGGAGAAAGTATTCTTTACGATGAGGAATGTTCTTAGTATAATAGCTTAAGTCAGGGTTTCTCAAACCTTTTGTGTCTGAGGCCCCCTTCATGTTGCATTCATGTCAAAAAAAAAAAAAAAAAAAAGCGAGAGAATTTTGCAATGTTACAAGGTTAGATTGTATTCGCATAATTTGGGACTAATATTTACTTTCCTTTAAATTTAAATGTAACTTAATTTGCATAATGATATTTTATACTGTATGAAAATGAAAATCCACAGCCTGTTTCCAGTCATTCAACGGGGTCAGGAATGGAATTAATGAAGCCCCCATCTAGCGGCGAGGATAAGAATCATGCCGGCTGCCAAACCCTGTTGCACTCCTCTGGGGCAATGATTAATGAAAAACAGATAAAATAAAATGATATTGGAGAGTGTTGCTGGAATTAAATATGACAGAGAAAACCGGAGTACCCGGAGAAAAACCTGTCCTACTTCTGCTTTGTCCAGCACAAATCTCACATGGAGTGACCGGGATTTGAATCACGGAAACCAGTGGGGAGAGGCCGGCGCGCTGCCACCAGAGCCACGGAGGCTTTATACTGTATATGCATAGAAATTATAAAACATTGCGACACTTGGCTAATAATTACAAAAGTCTGGATCTGGACACACACTTGCGAAAATTCACTTGGTACAGTTGTTGGATCAATGGGACGGGTGGTGCTGTTTTCCAAAACAAAAACCGTTTTACAAGCATAGTCATCCGAACCGAAGATCAGCCTCAACATTAGCTCCATTTCTGTACTTCGTTTTAATATGTGCGAGAGCAGAAAATATACATTCACACAGGTATGTTGTCACGAAAAGCATTAAATGCAGTATTTACTTTCTAGAAATTGTAGGGTATTGGACCCAAAAGTCAATCAGAGACACGGTCTTCACAAGATACTGCCAACTTGTATCATTTATCGACCAAGAATTACATAGGCTTATACTGTATGTAAGTTATACATAAGTGAAGACATACGTTCCTAAATTTAGAATAATGATCTATGAATTGTTTGAACATAGTAGCTGAGGCCATACGATGATGATGATGATTATTATTATTATTATTATTATTATTATTATTATTATTATTATTACGCAAAGGGCACTAGGAAAATTTTGCAATGTGAGTGAACGCTTTAGACTTTTTCAAAATAATTTCCACCACACTCAATACACTTCTCCATATGTCGAAACCAGTCACTGAACCAACTCTGCCACTTTTTCTCAGTTACATTTTCACCCTCTTGATCCCATGCTGCCAGAAGCTCTTTGTCGGATGAAAAATGCTGCCCTTTCAGCTTCATCTTCACTTCTGGGAAGAGTGCGAAGTTACATGGGGGCAAGATCAGGACTGTATGGAGGGTGATCAAGCACAGTCAACCCTGATCTGGCAAGAAAATCCACTGTTACATTAGCATGATGTGGTGGAGCATTGTCGTGATGCAAGAGCCAAGTGTTCAGCCGTGAAATTGGATGGAGCTGCTTGAGAGCCTGGATGACCTGAGGCAGACAAGTCTCACTGTACCACTTCGCAGTAACTGTCCCTTGTGTTTCTAGCACAACCCGAGTCAGGATGGCCCGTTTAGTGGAGAATACTGCAATCATCCTTTTCTTCACTGACCTTGACTTTCGCACAGTCACAGGAATACCCTCATCTTCAAACAGCCACACCTTGTTATGGGATTTTGTTGGGACATCGTAATAATAAAGCAAAGTTTCGTCACCTGTAACGATGCTATTGACGTTACACGAAGTCCCATTTTCAAACTGTTTTAGCATTTTTCGGCACCATTTCACTCGATGTGCCCTTTGTTCCTCTGAAAGTGAATGGGGCACCCAAAGGGAACAAACCTTTCTAACATGGAGATGGTCGCGTAGAATTGAATGAATAGCTGGTGCAGGGATGTAGAGGGTCTCTTCTATCTTCCTTGCAACACCTTGCATAACGTACTAGTCGTGCTCCGAATGTCATTACTTACCCCAGCAGCTTTGATATAGCCACAGCCATGGATGAGACTGGGACTTCGGTGGAAGCTACACTTTACTCTGGCCTGTGCCAAGTGATGGATGCAAAAGTACTGCATCCATCAAGAAATGACAGCAGCAACAGTAAATCTTATGATCCTAACAGAAAAGGCAGAGGATGTAGTAGATTTCATGGAGAAGGTGGAAATAATGGGGTTGAGTTAAGTGAAATGGAAAGGTAACAGAAGGAAGAAATTGGGGAAAGGATACACATTATACTGGAGTGTTGACCAAGGGGCAATAAACAGAGTAGGACTAATCATTTCAAAGCAACAGGAGGAGCATGTTGAAGTGGTAGAATGTGTGAGAGATAAATAATGAAGATTAGACTAAAAAATGAAGAATGAAATGATGGACTTCATACAAGTGTATGCAAAACAAATGAGAAACAGCAAAGAAGATATTGAAGGATTCTTGGAGAAAGTTGAAAGAGAAATTTCAGATATGGAAGTGGTTATTATGGGAGATCTGAATGCACAGGTCGGAAACAAGAGACGAGGAAAGGAAGAAGTCACTGGATCATACGGATATGGGGGGAAAAAACGCGAAGGAGAGGAACTAGTGGACTTCTGTGAACAGAATGGACTTATAGTGGGGACTACATAGTTTCGAAAGAAAAACAGCAGGAATATTACGAGATACGGGTAGGGTGACAGAAGAACAAAAGCAGTAATTGACTACTTTTTGGTGGAAAGGACAAATCGCAGGAAGTTGATGGATGCGACAGCTTTACCAGGAGAAGCATTTGATGGGGACCATAGAGTTGTGGTAGCAAAATTACGGTTGGGAAAAATGAAAACATTAAAAGAGATAAGAGAAAGTACAATAAAAGTATGGAAATTGAAGGACAAAAATGTACAGGAAGATTTTCAGGAGAGATTGAAGCAACAAATCCCAGTTAATGAAGTGGAAAATGTAGAAGAGGAGTGGGCCAATTCTAAAAAGGCATTTGTTAGTGCAGCAAACAGTGCTTGTGGCAGGACATCTACAAGAGTGAAAGAAAAGGAGACACCATGGTGGAATGCGGAAGTGAGGAAAGTGGTGAAAGAAAAGAAGACAGCCTGGCGAGAATAGAACCGATATCAAACAGAAGAAAGCAAAAGGAAGTATCTCAACAGCAAACGGAGGTGTAAGAAGGTGGTAGGAGAAGAATAGAAGAGTTGGGACGAATTTACACAAAAAATGGAAGTGAATGTAAGTGGCGGTAAAAGGATGCTGTATGGACTTATAAGAAGTAAGAGGACAGAATGCGTGACCACAAAGCTAGTGAAAAACGAAGATGGGGAACTGTTAACACACCCAGAAGAGATAAAGAGAAGATGGAAGGAGAATTTTGATAAGCTATTGAATGTGAAAAACTGTACAGGGGAGATAGAAGCAGTACAGTGCGAGGACTCAACAACAGAGAACGATATAACAATGCGGGAGGTGGAGTAAGCGGTACAATAGATGAAGATGGGAAAAGCAACAGGGATGGATGAAATCAGTGTGGAAATTATAAAGGCTGCTGGACCTGTTGGCATGCAATGGCTGTAAAGTGTATGTGGAAACAAAAATGTGTACCAGAAGACTGGAAAAAAAAAGATAATACCAATGTTTAAGGAAGGGTACAAGAAAGTTTGTGGTAACTAGAGAGGAATCACACTTATATCACAGGTAGTTAAAATACTGGAAAGGATATTAGAAAGAATTATGAGAAGAAAGATTGAAGGAGAGTTACAAGAGGAACAATATGGCTTCAGGAGTGGAAGATCTACAGTGGACCCAATCTTTAGCATGAGACAGCTGATGGAAAAGAACTGGGAATATGGAAAGGATCTGGTCATGACTTTCATAGATATAGAAAAGGCATATGCTAGCATACCCAGAGAGAAGGTTCGGGAAACCATGATTAAAAAGGGACACGGAACAGAAATGTTAGAAATGGTGCAAGCAATGTACAACAACTGTGTTAACCAAATACTGACCCCAGTTGGAAAGACAGAATGGTTTAGGAATAAGACTGGACTAAGACTTTTTTTTTTTTTGCTTTACGTCCCACCGACACAGATAGGTCTTATGGCGACGATGGGACAGGAGAGGCCTAGGAATGGGAAGAAAGCGGCCGTGGCCTTAATTAAGGTACAGCCCCAGTTGGACTAAGACAGGGGAGTGTGCTGTACCCTCTTTTGTTTATTATGATCATGGACGAAATTGTAAAGGAAACAAAGGGATCCTATGGAGATAAGGAGATGAAGATACTGCTATTTGCAGATTATGTTGTGATCTGGGGAAAGGACAGCAAAGAACATACATACGTACATTCATACATACATACATACTGTACCGGGCGGTACACCTCTACTCTGTTTATTTAAAAGTTGCGCCAGTTGAAACTCCTCTTCTGGAGGAAGGTTGAACTTTATCTATTCTATTAATTCTCTACTTTCTCAGAAGATGTCACCACGTGGAAAATTTTGAGTTTTTGAACTGTGTCACTTTTGATGTGTTTTTGTTTCGCTTGAAGTAAGAAGTGTGAACTTTCTCTTCTAGAGGACACTACTGAAGAATTACAATAGTGCAACCTAGTGCGAAATCAAAGAACTATTTTGTTGGAGAAATTTTTATTTCAAAAGTTTGTTTCTTGTTAAATTTCTTTCTGTTATTGTTTAAGTTGGCTGTATACCCCTCTTTTTCCCCTAGTTTGGATCTAGCCAATCCCGAATTTCTTTAATTAATTTTCCACCAATAATGTGTTTCTTTTTCCTCTATGTAGGGGTTTCTTTTCCCGAACCAATAAAGATTTTGTGGGAGGGTGTTTTATTTCCCCTAACGCCTAGAATCTTCCGCGAGGGGATATAAACTGCTGATTTTGGGGTCTCCGGGCCACTTCTGTTCCATCTTTCAGTGTATTAAGTACATAGCAGGAGGCGGGAAGCGCCTCTTTCCTCGGCAGCGATCTACTACCAGGTAATGGCCTATTAATATCTTCTTTTCTTGCTAGGTCGGCAGTTTAACTCTCGCGGCGGGTTCGAAGCGTTTTCCATCATGTAACCTTTTCCTAAAATGTAACTACTCTTTTCTTCTTTTTCTTGTAAAGTTACATATTGGGATAGAGAGTGCTAACCCTCTCGAGCTCCCACTCACATTTGTTTTGAGGTGAACTTATTTTCTCAAACTTTTCTTCGTTTATGTAATGTAAAGTGTTGTTCTCTAAGTCACCTCTGTAGTATGGGATTAGCCCTTGCGTTAGTGGCCCAGAGCCAGATTAGGTTTTAAAAGCAAAGTGTATTAGGAGTGCAAGTTCGCCTCCTCTCAAGTTGTATTTTAGAGGTCATGTATTAATCTTTTCTCACCTAATAGACCTCAGTAGGTTGGGTATTTTACCCCTGTGTATATGTCCTTTGAGGACAACTTGAAAGTTGAGTTTGGTGTGGCCTGGAAGAGGCTTAACTTTAAGAGCGAGTGGCTCTTTTCTAAAACTGAGAGTTGTATGCCTCGAGGAGGCTTTGCTGTGTAATTTGGAGCAAGGGCTCCAGGGTTTGAGTGGGGTCTTCTGCCCCTTTTGTTGAAATTGGTATATCGTAGAGTTGAGCTAGTTGCTCAAGAATTGTGTTTTCAGGGCTCGAAGCCCAAATTCTTTAATCCCTGTAATTGTACATTTCAAATTGTATTTCGGCTACTAAGTACCTGTTCTATTTGTTGTTACCTAATTTTGAAAAGAAAATATAACCTTGTTAAATTTTAAAATTTAATTTCTCTTTAGTAGCTTGAGACCTATTCACCACCCAGCACCTTCTTTCATGCTTAACTACCGCTAAAACACGGTAACAAGTGGTAGCAGAGCGTGGTTGAATGGGTCTCAATTTAGCCCCTTTTGACGGCTAAACATTGCTTTGATTCGAACTCTAACAATTTTCTCAGTTGCTGGAATTTTTCGAGTTTTTCAAAATTGTTCTGTCATCATGCTCGGCCCTCGCGATGTTCTCCTCCTTAACTACTTGCGCAAAGAGGAGTTGATATATGAGTTAACTATCAGAAACGTTCAATCTGGAGGCACGGTTGCAATAGACACTAACAAGCTTAGAGAGTCCCTTGATTTGCCCATTTCCATCCCCAATTTGGGAGAGAAAGAAATTGACGACTCTCTTTCCACGATTGTCGAGAATATTACTGGGCTAGCATCGGTAGTCAGCTTTTTTGATGAAAACGATCCATCTCCTAATCAAATTAAGCGTGTGCAAGGCAGGCTGTATCACTTTGCAAATAGAGTTAATGATCTATTGTCTCTAAAGGTGAATGACGTTCAGAGGAAGCAAGCTAATACGCTCCTTGAAACTATTTCTGAATTGTCTAATAAGGTCACTCAATTGCTAACCGGCGAAGCTCCTCCCAAAACTGATCAACCCGCCACGGTGAATGTAGGTAACGAGGAAGAGCCTCCTCAGGGAGAAGTCAATAGGATAACCGTTGCTGCTCAAACTATCTCTGCCCCATCGAACAACGAATCTGAACGCCGTGCGTCATTGAGTAACATCCGCTCTGAATTAACTTCCTTGCCCTTGAAACCTTTAACGACTATGTCACCTGGGTTCAGCAGCTTGCCTCATCCATTGGCAATGTTGCTTAGAGGTATCTCTAAGTTTTCCGTCAACACCACCAGTGACGTAATTTCATTTTTAAGATTTCTAGTGGAATTTCAGGATCATGCCCTTGTGTTTTCTCTTTCCCCATGTCAAATTTTGCAAATTATCTATCCTTATGCTATTGGTGTTCTATCTGACAAAATAGTTAGAGCCATTGCCAAGCAATCTTCTATTGAGGATTTCCACGCCCATTTGCTAGCTAACTTCATCCCGGCTAGGGCCAGGTCCTCCCTTATTCAGAAATACTATTATCGGGTACAGCGCTTGGATGAAAACCTGGCAGACTTCATCCAAGATATTAAGTTTTATACTAGGGTGTTTGCTCTCCACTTCCCTGAGGATCAGATCGTGCAAGCTATTGTTGAAGGGATTTCACCACCCTACAGGTCATATTTGTGTTTCGCGGCGTGCCCGCAAACCTTCTCTGAACTGGAAGCATTAGCCGTCTCTGCGGAAGGAGTTAGGTATGCCGATTCCTTGCGTGTGGCGAAAGAACCCCCGCCTTCCTTTAGTAACACTCGGCCTCCACCTCGCCGACCAGTCAATCCCCGTAAATGTTATGCTTGTGGGTCGCCTGACCATCTGCGGAATAAGTGTCCTCTGATCAAGTCAAGTGGGACAAGGAATGGAGTAGGGTCATCACAAGGCTGTTTTAAGTGTGGGGCCTTCTCACATATCGCCAAGAATTGCCCAAACTCAAATAGCACCCCCTCCTGCTCAACTTCTGGTGCAAATTCCAGCTATTCCAATAATAAAAAGTGACTAGACTAATCCATCTTCCCGAGACTTAGCCCCTAGTAAACAGGTTGTAAATGCAGAGAACGACCAGCCTTCAAATTCATCTTTTGAATGCCCTAAAGAGTGTCTTAGGATTGCGGCGGATACCCCCGCACCTGTTCCTTTTCTTAAGATTGAGTTAAATAACGAGCCTATAACAGCTCTCTTAGATTCAGGCAGTGTTTGTTCCATTATTTCGGCTGATTGGTATTCTAAATTGAAATCTGTTTGTAAACTCCCTGACTATGTCTCTTCTCCTGTTCAATATGTTTCGGCTAATTCATCTCCATTAGAAATTCTAGGTTCCATACATGTCAAAATTCGGGTTTTTAAATTTACATGGAAGATCAAATTGTTTGTGGCCAAGCGTTTGTCTTGCCCCATCATATTGGGAGCGGACTTCATTTCTCACACTGGTCTTGTGCTCGATCTCCAGGGTAGGTCGTGCATATTCAAATTTGCGTCCAATTGTAGAATTCCCTTGTTAAAGTGTAATTCTGTATCATGTTCATCTATTTCGCCTACCCAGGATGAGATGTTGTTAGACCTTAGACATCTACCTGAGGAGCAGGCTGATAGTATTCGGAAACTGTGTCAGTCGTTTCCCGAGGTGTTCTCTGATACTCTTGGTGTTACTGACCTTATTGAATACAAAATTGAGGTCACGGATTCAATTCCTGTCCGTTTTCCACCGTATAGGCTATCTCCACCTAAAATGAAGGCTCTGAAAGAAATCATCGATCAGATGTTGAAGGATGGTATTATTAGGCCCTCTAAGTCAGCGTATTCTTCGCCTATTTTTCTAGTCCCGAAACCCCAAGGAGGCTTCAGGCCTGTCATTGATTACAGGGCTCTCAATCGGAAGGTGGTGTTGCAATCTGTGCCCCTTCCCGACCTTCATTCTTGCTTTTCATGGTTTCGTAAGGCCAAGTTCTTCACCATCTTGGACTTGAATCAGGCCTATAATCAAATTCCCCTTGCCGAAGAGTCTAAACATCTTACAGCGTTTGCCACGGACTGGAATTTATATGAATACAACCGCGTGCCTTTCGGGCTCCCCACGGGGGCAGCTGTGCTCACTAGGCTACTAGATAGGGTCTTTTCCGACATCAAATTTGAGTACTTATATCACTACTTGGATGATGTCGTCGTATTTTCCGAAACCTTTGAAGAACATCTAGATCATTTGCGAGAAGTTCTCAATCGCCTTCGTAAGGCTGGGTTAACTGTTAAGTTGTCCAAGGTTGCCTTTGCTAAGCCCTCTATGTCATTCCTAGGGCATATTGTGTCACCTGATGGTGTAGCAGTCGATCATTCTAGAACACAGGCCATCCGTGATTTTAAACCTCCTAAGGACATCAAAGGTATCGCTAGATTCATTGGTATGGTGAATTTCTTCAGGAAGTTTATTCCTAACTTCGCTAATAGAGCGGCGCCCTTAAACCTTCTTCGTAGGAAAGGCATCAAATTCGAGTGGGGACCTTCTCAACAAGCCGCTTTCGAAGATCTTAAATTAGCTCTCTGTAATGCCCCTGTACTTGCTATGCCTGATTTCTCGAAGAAATTCATCGTCCAAACGGACGCGTCGTCGTCAGCTGTAGCTGCAGTCCTTCTTCAAGAGACTGAACTAGGGAGGCGTCCCATCGCCTATGCATCTAGGACTCTATCGGTTCAAGAAGCCAAGTATTCCATCTATGAGCTCGAAGGGTTGGCAGTCTTATTCGCCTTAGAAAAGTTCCGTCTCTATCTGGAACATGTCAAATTCGACCTGGAGACAGATAATCAAGCCTTAAGCTGGGTCTTAGGTAGGCCGCGTCGTACTGGTCGTATAGCCCGTTGGGCCATCCGTATTCCTGCCTTCCAATTTGATGTACGACATATCAGAGGTACCGAAAATGTTGTTGCTGATGGACTCAGCCGTATGTTTCATAACGACGTCGAGACCCACGAACCGGTCGATAGTTCATCACCTTCCGAGTCCATACTATCTGGTGTTAATGCCATCTTAACAGGTGCTCCCATGCTTTTTAGGGATATTGAGAAATACCAACGTGAAGATCCGACGCTGGCTCCTATAATGGAAACCCTTTCTTCTGGGGAACATGTTGTCCCTTATGTTCTGAGGAATGGTGTTCTATGTTGCCCTTCGAGGCATGATAAGTTGATGAAAGTTGTTGTTCCAGCGGTTCTTGTACCTATGATCTTCAAATACTATCATGAGACCCCATTGGGGGGGCATCTTGGAATCTTTAAAACTCGTGAAAAGATTCGTGAAATGTTCATATGGAAAGGTATGGACGGTGAAATTCGAGAACTTGTAAAAGCTTGTAAATCTTGTTTGATCAGTAAACCCACCATGTCCACTAAAGTAGGCCTTTTGTCTTCTCATCAAGCGTCGCGCCCCATGGAACGCCTGTATATCGATTATGTGGGACCCTTCCCCCAGTCAAAGGGTAATGCCAACAAGTTCATCTTTGTGTGTGTAGATGGTTTTACAAGATTTTCCTGGTTATTTCCGACTAAGCTGGCTACCGCTCAGTCCACCATTACTTGCCTAAATTCTATTTTTGCTTCTTTTGGTCCGTGCCAATACATTGTATCTGATAATGCTAAAGCTTTTACATCAAATCTGTTTCGTAAATTCTGTTTTGACTTGTCCATCTCTCATGTAACTACATCTGCTTATTACCCTCAACCATCTCTGGCTGAACGGGTTAACCGCAATCTCAGGTCCGCACTTATTGCCTATCATCATGAAGATCATTCTAGGTGGGACACGTCCCTGCATTGGTTAGCTTTTGCTTTGAATTCGGCGGTTCATGAATCTCACAAATTTACTCCAGCTTCTTTGATGTTTAAGTTCGTTCCCAACACGCCGCTCTCTAACCTCTGGTCTCTGAATGACATTCTGCCCGAGACAATAGATCCGGACAACATTAAAGATCTTTGGAAGAAGGCTAAAGCTAATCTTAAAGTGTCTCATGAAAAGGTTAGGGAAAGGTATGATCGTGGACGGAGACCCACCACTTTGAAGGTAGGTGATCAGGTTATGGTCAAAAATTTTGTTCCCGCGGGCAAGCTTGCCCCCAGATTTCATGGGCCTTGTATCATTCTCGATTTTCTTACGCCGGTTACCTTATTGCTAAGTAATCCAGCCACCGAGAGGATATTTAGAGTTCACCTGTCCCAGGTGAAACCGGTGTAATTTCTGTGTTAACTTGCTCCATATTATTTTGAAAGGATATGAAGGTTATATTTTTTTGAGTTTCACTTTTAAGGCATTCTGCCCCTTCTGTAATATTTTGGTTTTAGATGTAAGCCTTATGTAAAACCTGCCCCGACCCGTTAAACTGCCATCCTGTTCTTGCAACGGCCATTACCACGCTCCCGTCTCCTGCTCCTCTCTACACAGTGGCTTAATGAATACCATGAATATCTGCACGCCGCTGGCCCCTCACTCTCTCTACAAGCCTGTACCCTCAAAGAAAATAATTGTCCAACACAATTCTGCCGCCTAGCTTTAATGTTTCAGCGCCCCCGCAGCCGCGCAGCGCCGTGCAGCGACTGGGGAGGGGGATGGGCCCCCTCCTCTCCAGCGAGGACGACATGTGCACGGCGAGCCGGAGCTCACCTCCCGGCCAAGGCTGATGTGCGGCGCACGACCTGCTACATGCCCGCAGCCTGTATCTGTTCACCGCGGGCGCGGCGTACTTCAACACCTCTGCTCCCCTCATAGTGCGGGCGAGCGGTATCTCAGGGTACTTGAGGGGTCCGAGCGGCCTCCGTTGGACGCAAGCTGCAACGGCCGGTCTGGCCATCCGACTCAATCTACATCAACTACATGGACAGTCACCATAAGCAATAATTACATTTGGGAATTTAACAACAATATTTGGCGGACATTGCAAAATTTTTCTTCACCTTTAAGTAGTAAAAGTTTATCTTCAGAAATACAAATTCTACAAACATAAAAACTTTACTGCACCGGCAACAACAAAATTTTGAAATTGCAACCAACCAAATTACTAAAATCTTATAAATGCTTCCGCAATTAATCTTAATATCAACATCAAAACTTGGACCTTATTTTGGAAACAAAGCTTATGTTCTTCTGTGTTACCCCTTGGAGGAACTTTTGGGGGGGGAGGTCTGTACCGGGCGGTACACCTCTACTCTGTTTATTTAAAAGTTGCGCCAGTTGAAACTCCTCTTCTGGAGGAAGGTTGAACTTTATCTATTCTATTAATTCTCTACTTTCTCAGAAGATGTCACCACGTGGAAAATTTTGAGTTTTTGAACTGTGTCACTTTTGATGTGTTTTTGTTTCGCTTGAAGTAAGAAGTGTGAACTTTCTCTTCTAGAGGACACTACTGAAGAATTACAATAGTGCAACCTAGTGCGAAATCAAAGAACTATTTTGTTGGAGAAATTTTTATTTCAAAAGTTTGTTTCTTGTTAAATTTCTTTCTGTTATTGTTTAAGTTGGCTGTATACCCCTCTTTTTCCCCTAGTTTGGATCTAGCCAATCCCGAATTTCTTTAATTAATTTTCCACCAATAATGTGTTTCTTTTTCCTCTATGTAGGGGTTTCTTTTCCCGAACCAATAAAGATTTTGTGGGAGGGTGTTTTATTTCCCCTAACGCCTAGAATCTTCCGCGAGGGGATATAAACTGCTGATTTTGGGGTCTCCGGGCCACTTCTGTTCCATCTTTCAGTGTATTAAGTACATAGCAGGAGGCGGGAAGCGCCTCTTTCCTCGGCAGCGATCTACTACCAGGTAATGGCCTATTAATATCTTCTTTTCTTGCTAGGTCGGCAGTTTAACTCTCGCGGCGGGTTCGAAGCGTTTTCCATCATGTAACCTTTTCCTAAAATGTAACTACTCTTTTCTTCTTTTTCTTGTAAAGTTACATATTGGGATAGAGAGTGCTAACCCTCTCGAGCTCCCACTCACATTTGTTTTGAGGTGAACTTATTTTCTCAAACTTTTCTTCGTTTATGTAATGTAAAGTGTTCTTCTCTAAGTCACCTCTGTAGTATGGGATTAGCCCTTGCGTTAGTGGCCCAGAGCCAGATTAGGTTTTAAAAGCAAAGTGTATTAGGAGTGCAAGTTCGCCTCCTCTCAAGTTGTATTTTAGAGGTCATGTATTAATCTTTTCTCACCTAATAGACCTCAGTAGGTTGGGTATTTTACCCCTGTGTATATGTCCTTTGAGGACAACTTGAAAGTTGAGTTTGGTGTGGCCTGGAAGAGGCTTAACTTTAAGAGCGAGTGGCTCTTTTCTAAAACTGAGAGTTGTATGCCTCGAGGAGGCTTTGCTGTGTAATTTGGAGCAAGGGCTCCAGGGTTTGAGTGGGGTCTTCTGCCCCTTTTGTTGAAATTGGTATATCGTAGAGTTGAGCTAGTTGCTCAAGAATTGTGTTTTCAGGGCTCGAAGCCCAAATTCTTTAATCCCTGTAATTGTACATTTCAAATTGTATTTCGGCTACTAAGTACCTGTTCTATTTGTTGTTACCTAATTTTGAAAAGAAAATATAACCTTGTTAAATTTTAAAATTTAATTTCTCTTTAGTAGCTTGAGACCTATTCACCACCCAGCACCTTCTTTCATGCTTAACTACCGCTAAAACACGGTAACACATACATACATACATACATACATTATCATTATAGACTGTTATGCCTTTCAGCGTTCAGTCTGCAAGCCTCTGTGAATTTACTAAATGTCGCCACAATCCTCAATTTGCAACTAGTGTTGTGGCCTCATTTAGTTCCATACCTCTTGTCTTTAAATCGTTAGAAACAGTCTAACCATCGTCGTTTAGGTCTACCTCTGCTTCTCTTACCCTCCATAACAGAGTCCATTATTCTCCTAGGTAACCCATCCTCCCCCATTCGCCTCACATGACCCCACCACCGAAGCCGGTTTAAAGATAATTTCGTCTGGGAGCTGACTTCCTTCTTACAGAATACTGCTGATCACAACTGCGAGCTCACTGCATTAGCTTTACTACACCTTGATTCAATCTCACTTACTATATTACCTACAACCTAAATACTTGAAATTATCAACCTGTTCTAGCTTTGTATCACCAATCTGACATTCAATTCTGTTGCATTTCTTACCTACTGACATCAGTTTAGTCTTCGAGAGGCTAATTTTCATACCATACTCATTGCACCTATTTTCAAGTTCCAAGATATTAGACTGCAGGCTTTCGGCACAATCTGCCATTAAGACCAGGTCGTCAGCATAGGCCAGACTGCTTACTACATTTCCACCTAACTGAATCCCTCCCTGCCACTTTATATCTTTCAGCAGATAATCCATGTAAACTACGAACAGCAAAGGTGAAAGACTGCAGCCTTGTCTAACCCCTGTAAGTACCCTGAACCAAGAACTCATTCTACCAACAATTCTCACTGAAGCCCAATTGTCAACATAAATGCCTTTGATTGATTTTAATAATCTACCTTTAATTCCATAGTCCCCCAGTATAGCGAACATCTTTTCCCTTGGTACCTGTCATATACTTTCTCTAGATCTACGAAACATAAACACAACTGCCTATTCCTCTCGTAGCATTTTTCAATTACCTGGCGCATACTGAAAATCTGATCCTGTGGTCTGAAACCATACTGGTTTTCATCCAACTTCCTCTCAACTACTGATCGCACCCTCCCTTCCACGATGCCAGTGAATACTTTGCCTGGTATACTAATAAATGAGATACCTCGATAGTTGGCAGGTGTGAATCCGGTATGTTAGGATCCAAAGGCCAACAATCTACCATGATTGACAGAGAAAGCTATTCTAATAATGTTGTAAAAAGAAATAATCTAGCTAACTCAAGATTAAAACCATATTACATTACAAGTGATGAATCGCTGCAGAAACTGGTAAAGAAACTTTTTTTGTTTCCCAGGTTAGATAAACTCTAGAAGTAAATAAGTAATAAAGTGATGCATCAGTATCAGAACTTGTTCATTCACACTTTACCATACATGTTATTGTCTTAAAATGCTATTAGATATTAATTTATCCTGCTGGCACTCAACAACAAGGAGCATTCACATTTAAACATCCTTAAATGCCCCAAATGTCAGATAGGATCAAATTTACAATAACTTATATAGAGAACAGAAAGCCAACCATTAACCAACATTACTAAAGTTCACAATTTCAGAAGTAAAATAGCAACCTGTTATTTATTTGCGATTAATATGCTAATGAAAATTTACATAGGCTACCAAGGCTATCGGTGAAGCCCAAACCTCAAATGAGAACAATGGAAATCTAAAGCACATTATAATGTAAGCATCTGACACATTGTTCCATTTACAAAACTTCAAAGCAATGCGAAAAAAAGTTGCACGTATTTCTGAGAGCAAGACATCGGAGAAAGATATTGCAGCCCAGACTTTGTGGCCTTCTCCCCTAGACCCACCTCTCGCGGCTTGCTGATGTATGCTCGACTGGTGCGGGAACCGGGGAGGATAGGTATGCTAGGCTTCGGTCTATCAGATCGCCACTGCGTTCCTCATCGTATATACTTCCTCACCTTATACTCATAGATAACAGAGTGCTGACATTTCACTTCCATTACTTCTACATCCTTGTAGGAAGACACTACAGAGCTGCTGTTATAACAGTAATATAGTTTTCTTTTTGTAGGTAGATCTGATAAAATCAAATTCAATCTTTCAGGTGTAGTGTTCTCTTTGGCTGATTGGAATCAAACTCGTGATCATGGGTCGGACACCACCACTGAACTCCCGAGGAAGCTAATAAACCAGTGAACGAAATGTACGACCTCTGATAATGCTGTAAAATTCAAAATTTGTATTTAATAATAATAATAATAATAATAATAATAATAATAATAATAATAATAATAGTAATGGTGCATGGCGTCTTTATAGATTTGGTGGTGACCTAATGAGGATAAAATGAACGGCGAAGACGTCGTAAACACCCAGTCCCCAAGCCAGCATTCTATCCATTTAGCCATAAAGCCTGACTAATTTGCTAGACCATAGGCTACCATCTCCACTGATCAGCTGTTCAGTATTGACAGTAACAGAGGCCAGGACAGTAGCTTCTGAAACAGCCTTGACAACGCAGCAAGCTACTCCGTCGGCTATTTTCTGCAGCTCAGAACTCTTAAAAGGCTTGACATTCACTAAACCAACCATCGAAAAAGGGTAACCTAAGTATAGTGGTAGCCCATGACGCCACTGTAGGCTACTGAAACTTGGTCAAGATTAACTATTTCTCAGCCTTTGACTGAGTGTAATTTTATTCATCTGGTTGAATTAACATGCATGCCAGTTAATAATAAGTTCCTTTTTTTCCTTTTAGAAACAAAACAAACTGAGAGGAGGAAAAGTAAACATGAGCACAACCTCTTTTAAATTTCCAGCTACTCTCTAGCCTATAGGCCTATATTCGTCATATCACTAATAGTGCGGTACTCATTACTTCTTTGATTTCTGGGCTTTGGCCACTGTATTTTCGCACACTTTTTAGTGATAGATGGACACCCTAGTGCTGAATCGATCAACCTCAACAATCTTCAAGATTCGTATTGGCAACCTTTGAGACACAAACTATGAATCGATTATTCAGCACTGTGCAATATCTGGCGTACACTTTACATACTAGTAGGCCTACTGTTGTTTACACAGCAAAGGCAAATTATAGAATTCATGCTAGGAACAAGATTTGCATCGAGAAATGTTATATAATGTGTGTGTGACACAGTTGTTGGCTTAAGATAATAAAGGCTTAGAAAATTCATATCGATCGGTCATATTATCAATTCAATTCAGACTTTAATTTCCATTCAGTTGGCAGTATTAACGGAACAGGGAGAGATCCCTCCTTACTCCTCATCCCAGTACACAAATCTAACACTAAAAAGTGTGCCAGTAATATTTATAAGCCAAAATCATTTCTCTCTATGTCTGGAATCTATTCTGATAAATTTGTCATAAACCACAACTAGAAAACGATCACCGAGCTCGATAACTGCAGTGGCTTAAGTGCGGCTAGTATCCAGTATTCGGGAGATAGTAGGTTTGAACCCCACTGTCGGCAGCCCTGAAAATGGTTTTCTGTGGTTTCCCAGTTTCATACCAGGCAAATGCTGGAGCTGTACCTTAATTAAGGCCATGGCCGCTTCCTTCCCACTCCTAGCCCTTCCCTGTCCAATTGTTGCCATAAAACCTATCTGTATCAGTGCGCCGTAAAGCAACTAGCAAAAAAAAAAAAAAAAAAACGATCAAGAGCTTAAGAAAGACTTCAAGAATGCCTGGTGATGGAATGGAAACCCACTTTATCTTCCAAGCCAATGAATAATCACTACAGAAGCCAGTGCTTTAACACATGAAGCTATTCTGCTTATAATAATAAGTACATAAAAGAGCAGCTGGGGAATACCTCCACCTATAATTTAGGATAAATCATTAATTCTTTCAGACTGTTGTTGTAAAAAACATTTAAAATAGCTTTTATGGTTTACTATCTGTGATCTCTTTGACTGGAGTATTTTTTTTCTTTTTTAATGCTTGACTATTCTTGCAAAGCACTGTGCATTTTGTGTGAGAACCTCTGCAGGTACATAGGCTATGCACATACAGCCTTTAGTGAAAATATCTAGGGTTTCACTGATTCTTCAGCTACAATGGTAAATATAAAAGTCTAAACTCAAATCAAACCATTCCCATTTCTTCTCCTTGATTCTTAGTGATTAGGAAGGGTAGAAATAACAACTGAGGAATTTTTTATAAAAATCTGCTGTTCTCAAGGTTCCTCAGCTGTAAAAGTTGGTTTTCATTTCTTGCTCATAGTACTAGTTTAATCAAAGATAAATATGGAGTTGCAGAAGTTATCACACAAAATCCACAATGCTTTGCAAGAATAGTCAAGCAATTTTTAAACAATTACTCCAGTCAAAGAGGGCACAAATAGTAAACCATAAAGACTATTTTAAAATACCTTTGAAGCAGCGCAAAAAACTCTTCCTTCTTCAAGATAGTGAAAAAGCATTCTCTAATATTTCAGATATCTAGGGGAATTAAAAGTAATTCCATGGCTTAAAAAAGTGCACATGAGAGCATGAAGTGTCAAAGTGATGCGATGTGTTGCAGAGCTCACAGGAGATGCGGAAAAAAATCCTGAAAGGAAATATAACTTACCATCGTGACTGACCCAAGTTGGTTTTAACAGTTTCATAACTTATTTCAATATGAAATAAATATTTAAAACACCTTAACCGGCATAAAATATATGTTAGTAAACAAATCGCGCTGCAAAGATATGCTTTCCATTAACACCGTCGAAATTCCTCACCCGATGAACATCGTTCGAAACAAGTTTGTTGTGTACGGGTTGACTGATAGTTACAGAGAGTTGGAGCATTTCTGTTCACTTATACGGAATAAGACACGCCCCAAATAAGTCTACAGTGCTAATAGCAAGTGCATTTGTTCCTCTCGTTGAAGAATAATAAAATAATCACACTCTCCAAATTCAACATACTCCCCGTACGTTCTTTACTTTTATGGAACTCCTCCAGTCAGAGTACCCAGAGTACTCAACAAATCAAAGAGTAACACAAATTTTCAAAATAAGTACTGTATTATCTTGAATAATGATGATTGCACTTGGTGTTTGGATGAATATTAGTTAAAATCCCTGAAGTTATGTAAGGTGTGAGCTTGACTGTTTTAATTCGAAAAGGTGTGACAAAAAGAATCAATCCTGAAGAATAATTTCAGTGTTGTACGAAATACTCAGATGGTGTAGAGGTTCTCTTTTGGTGTAGAGTGACGATTAATGTTTATAACCATAGAGTACTGACGTTTATTCCTATGCCGTTATTTCCTTCTGTGTTATACATAATGCCTAATCAAGAGGTGGTAATTGTGCAACAACAAGAATTTCATAAACTGGCTAGTTTGGCTGGAATAACATTGTCGCCGAAGATTTTGAGGTTAGACGACATTACTCTTGGCATTGCCATGTATTACAGTAAGGTAGACCTAGTATTTACCATACGATGACGTTTCATTTTCTATCGTAGCATGTTGTTAAGTTCCATTATTCTAGACGCCGTTTCCGTCTTGACATTGCAGTATTTAAAAGCGTCTTCAAATGTACATCTGTGCCATCTTCGAACGTCTTCTGGCTATGAATTTTTCTCACTCTCAACAGACTTTCCCCTTCTATCTTTTCTTGATACCTTTTGCGTCGCATAACATGTCCTAGGTATTCTGTTTTCCTTTATTTTTATAATAAGTAGCAGTTCTTTTCAATTTTTCATCCAGTGAAGGGCCTCGCCATTTGAAACTTTTCAGTATCCAAGATATGCGCAAGAGACTGCGATACAGATACTTTTCAAAGTCATCCATGCATTTTTCAATGCATGGTTCCAGGCTCCAGCTTTTACATCCATATAGGAAAATATGTAGCAACAGATCATCTGGATTCAGAGCTGGAAATTGAGATCTGACCTACAAATTATTTCTTCAAGGTAATGAATTGTTTACTGGCCTGCTCAATTCTAGATTTTGTCTTTTTTTTTTTTTGTTACATTGGTCGTTCAACGTCACCTGCATATCTCATGTTGTTAATAACTTTCCCATTTTTCTTGATCCTGCCACATTTGGTCAATGTTTCCTTAAAGATTGCCGTAGAGTAAATGTCAAATAAAAGAGGTGACAATACACAACCCTGATGTACACGTTTTTTAAATTGAAGCTGCCTGAAGTTCCTTGATTGGTTTTGACTTCTATAATCTGATTCCAGTACAGGTTACTGATTTTAAGTAGATTATTATGATCAATACCATTTATCTCAGAATCTATTTCAGCTTTTCATGCCTGGCACAATCAAAAACTTTTTAATTGTTATCTATGAAACAAGCATAGACATCAATATTCATATCCCTGCAACTCTGCATCAGTAACTTACATTTCAAGAGCAGTGTGCCTTATGTGTACCAACGGCATTTCAGAAACCAGACTGATTCCGTTACATGTGAAATTCACATTTCTTATACATTTGAGTGCAAATGATTCGCGGGTACAGGAGACATAATACTAATCATGCAATAGGCTAATCATAGCATTGAGAAGAGTTGGGCTTCTTCAGTTGTATGAATGTTGATTTCAGCCAGTCAGGTGGTGTCTCTCCTAAAATATATGTATTTTATTGAATAACGATGTTTAGATATCAAAGCCAGCAGATTCCTGTTCTATCATTACTTTGAAAACTTTAGCATAAACTCCATCTAAACCAGTGGCTTTTCTATACTTTTGAATTTTTACAGCTGCACAACTGCACAGCTGCACAGCTGCTTGTTATTTCAGGGCTAGTCTTGTGTAATCTCTCATCAAGTGCAAGAGGATCATTTCTGTCATCTTTGAAAAGAGTTTCAATGTATTCCTTATATCTTTTGAGATTCTCTTCCTCACCCAAGATGATTTCATTGTTGACATGTCTCCCAATTTGACCATATCACTTCTGCTGTAAGTGCACATAAGTTTTAGGCTATAGCCTTATAATGGATTTGAAATAGTACAAATCTTATGTACAATACCTTGTAGAGGATAGATGTGTTCACAGCAACAGCCAGGGACCCATCTGCCATCCCCCAAAATTACATTTTCTTTTATAACCTTATTTAGCACACGCCATTATTCATTGCTCAAAAACACTGTAGCTTTTCAATTGGCTGAGATACAATCGGATGTGACATCATTTCCATCAGTCAAGTGAAATGCATTCCATTACCAACTCACACACAATAAATTCTTTTTATGTTTTGAAAAGGTGGAACAAATAAACTTTCACATTTATTTGACTTTATTGTACATTTCAATACGGACCAAAATATGAGAATCATAACATGTAATTTTGGGCTTATGCCGTGTCAAGACAATAAAGTGAAATTCTTTACGTTTCGCAGAGAACTTTGCTCTGTGTCAGCAGAAGAAAATCTAGACTGTTCACGAGGTGGTGGTGGTGGTGGTGATTATTGTTTTAAGAGGAAGTACAACTAGGCAACCATCCTCTATATAACACTAATCAGAGGGAAAAAATGGAAGGGATCCGACCCTTCGAAAAATGAAGGTATCGGCCAAAGGAAGACAAGGGCCACGAAGGGCGTGAAAATGAAAGACTCCCTAGCCCTCGCAAACCTAATAGCGTCGGGGTCGGAAAAGAACAAGAGTTGACCAAGGAAGTCAGATAGGATAGACGAAAGTGAGGAGCCTGGCACAAGTAAGTGGAAGCAATGCCAGGACTCAGCTAAGGGCCCCATGGTCGCCAACCCACGCTCCAAAGTTCAGAGCCCCTGAGGCCCCTTTTAGTCGCCTCTTACGACAGGCAGGGGATACCGTGGGTGTTATTCTACAGCCCCCACCCACAGGGGGATGTTCACGAGGAAGGCTTCTAAAACAATGAGGTTTGAATTTAGACGTACCGGACGAGTTGGCCATACGGTTAGGAGCACACAGCTGTGAGCCCACATCCGGGAGATAGTGGGTTCAAACCCCACTGTCGGCAGCTCTGAAGATGGTTTTCCGAGGTTTCCCATTTTCACACCAGGCAAATGCTGGGGCTGTACCTTAATTAAGGCCACGACCGCTTCCTTCCCATTCCTAGGCCTTTCCTGTTCCATCGTCGCCTATCTGTGTCGGTGCGATGTAAAGCAACTAGCAAAAAAAAAAACATTAGACGTTACCAATAGAAGTGGAAATGGTATGTCCATTCGTCACCAGATGGCTCCCTGGATGCGGTACAATGCTAGCGTTCAAACCGGAAGCTGACAGAACCATCAGAATCAGTTTGAGAGGGTCACATAACATACTAAGTGTACGCACATATGAAGGTATGACATTGACACAAGCCTGGAATGAAACATCTGGCGATGAGGAACCTATTGTATGTTTAGTCATCACCCCGAAGGCTGGTTGGATCCTCAACAGTTCCACCATGAGCTGTCATAGATGGCCTAGGCATCACTGAAGAGGCGAACTAAGGAAATAAGGAGTGAGGTAGTTTCCCATTGCTTTCCTCACTGAGCCAGAAGTTGCTATTACATATCAGTCTGCCAAGCCCAATGAAATGCATGCACCAACCAACCCTGTGAGCAACAGTTTCACACCATTCATAGCAGGGACTGGCTGCATAAGGAATGGCATTACTAGCATCGCTCGTACCTTACTCACTTTCATATTGTCAAAGCCAAGGATAAGACTGAGAGAGATTAATGAAAGTAACAAAATTGCTCTAGCCCATACTAGAAGACTTAGTGCAGTGTAATCACTAGGTCCCGCCAGCAAAGGCATGAGGAACATATGAATATGGAAAAAAAACTAAACAAAATAACAATAGTGAATGGACAGGGAAGGGAACTACCTACGTAAATCCTTAATGGCTGGCAACCGGGTATTGCTTAATTGATAGCCAGTGTCCCTGTTGAAATTGTTGGGATTTCTACGTATTTCCACAGCTTCCCATATAATGCTGGACCTGTAGTGTCTAGTGTGAGTAAGAGCTCGAGCATCTTGGAACATGACATCATGACCCGACGATAGAGCATGCTCAGCTATTGCTGATTTGTCTGGCTGGTTGAGACGAATATTATGTTCATGTTCCTTGATACGAGTACCAGTGGACCAGCATGTTTGGCCAATGTATAGCTTACCACAAGTACAGGGAATTTCGTAAACACCAGGATGTAAAAGTGGGGACAATTTATCCTTGGTTTTACCCAGATGGTGAGCAGTTTTAGTGACTGTGCCAAACACAGTTTTTATATTGTGTTTGTGGAGGACCTTGGCAATTCGATCTGTGGTGTTATGAATGTAAGGCAGCTAGGCAGTTCCCTTCACTTCTTCCTTCCGTGAGCTTTGCTTGGTCGTTTCTCTGGGATGTAGGGCTCTATGAATCTGCAAATCGCTGTAACCATTACCCTTGAACGTGACTTTGAGTGTGTCCATCTCCACGTGGATATTTGATGGCTCACAAATTTGTCTCGCCCTCTTGGTGAGAGTCGTGAGAATGCCTTGTTTTTGTACTGGATGGTGGTGAGAATCTGCATGAAGATAGCGATTTGTGTGGAGGCATCCGCCCGACTCCATCTCCATATTGAATTTAATTGAAGGATGTTGCTGATTTAGGTGGTTTAGAAAGAGATGAAGTTTCTCAGGACCTTCTGTCCAGACCACAAATGTATCATCAACATACCTTCACCAAATCATAGGTTTGACGGGCGCCGAGACAATAGCCCCTTTCTCAAAATGCTCCATAAAGGAATTAACCACTACAGGCGAAAGTGGACTCCCCATAGCCACTCTGTCCATCTGTTCGTAAAAATTCCCACCCCACAAGAAATAGCTGGAAGTCATGCAGTGGTAAAATAGCTTAGTAATGTCCTCAGGGAACAGGTGTTCAATGAGAGACATGACCGAGTCAGTCGGCACTTAAGTGAACAAGGACTCCTCAGCTAAACTCACTAAAAGTGCATTAGGTTGAAGGGTTATGGTTGACAGCTTGTTGACGAAATACCGAGAGTCACTGACGTATGATTCAGTACGTCCTATGCGTGGCTGAAGCAATTTGCTTAGATATTTAGCCAGAGCATATGTAGGAGAACCTATCGCACTAACAGTAGGTCTGAGGGGAACATCTTTTTTATGGATCTTAGGAAGTCGATGTAATCTAGGTGGCACTGTGTCCCCCGGGGACAGATGTTTAGCCTCCTTCTTTTGGAATTGAAGATTGCCTTAAGAGCTTCACGGTGGCGTTGGACACACGAGTGGTAGGGTCACATAAGCTCAGTCTGTAAACAGGCTCTGACAATATAGCCAAGATCTTATTCTTATACTTGTCAGTGTCCATAACCACTGTCGCATTACCCTTATCAGCTGAGAGAATGGTCAGTTCAGAATCATCTGTAAGTTCCTTCAGAGCTCTCCTCTCGCCTCTTGTTAAATTGAGCGCAGGTACAACAGCAGACCTTATGAGTCTCACACATTTCTGTCTTAACTCCTCAGCCTCATCCGTAGGTAGTTTGGATGGCTGCCTCAACGGAAATAATGAACTCCTCAGTGGGAATTTTAGAGGGAGCGACAGCGAAGTTAAGACCCCTAGTTAGAACTGCCGTTTGGTTCTTGTCCAAGGATATCTTGGAAAGACTGACGACAGTTTTACTAGCATCCGGGTTCGTGCGAGAGACCGCCTGTTTCTGAGCTAGTCGGAGGAACTTAGGTTTCTGTCTGAATGACACCTGGTTGAATTTGCGTTCGGCCTGTATAGCAGTAATGCGATCGAAATACAACCATAATTCCTGCGAGAGAGTGTTGCTTAATAGCAGGTGTAAACGAAACAATTCTCGGGAGACTGAGTCCAGTTCTTTACGAGTGTAATGCACTTTAGAACAATTTACGAACATCGTGTAGATCCGTATTGATACAGCTAAAAATAAGAAACAATGTTAGGTTTTGGTCCACCCAATCAGTACACATCAGTGTACAAGTGAACTATTTAATTAAAAATATATTAAAAATATTTAGGGACATGTTTCGTCTCTATTTGATACTTCATCAGCCATAAAATCATGTGGTAGATTCCAAACTCAAATCAGAAACTGAAAAAAAATGGAAGAACCCAATTTCTTTTTAAGGGCTATTTGAGAAATGCAAAAGATATAAATATACTGTATATACATTATTACTTCCTCTGCGAACCATGTGACCTTGCCGCTGTGAGGAGGCTTGCGTGTCCCAATGATGCAGATAGCCGAGCCGCAGGTGCAACCATGTCGGATGGGTATCTGTTGAGAGACCAGACTAACGAATTGTTCATCGAAAGGGGGGTAGCAGCCTTTTGGTAGTTGCAAGGGCGGCAGTCTAGATGATTGACTGATAAGGCTTTGTAATAATACTCAACATGGCTTAGCTGTTTTAATACTGCTACACGGCTGAAAGCAACAGGAAACTACAGCCGTAACTACCTCCCGAGGACATGCAGCTCTCTCTGTATGAATGATGTACTGATGATGGCTTCCTCCCGGGTAAAATATTCCGGAGGTAAACTAGTCCCCCTTTCGGATCTCCGGGTGGGGACTACACGAGAGGGGGCGATCATCAGGAAGGTGGATACTGACATTCTGCGAGTCGGAGCGTGGAATGTTAGAAGTTTGAATCGTTGTGGTAGGTTAGAGAATCTGAAAAGGGAGATGGATAGGCTAAAGTTACATGTAGTTGGTATAAGTGAAGTACGTTGGCAGGAAGAAGAAGATTTTTGGTCAGGCGACTACCGAATTATCAACACAAAATCAAACAGGGGAAATGCAAGAGTTGGTTTAATAATGAATAAGAAAATAGGGCAGCGGGTAAGCTACTACGACCAGCATAGTGAAATAATTATTGTCGTCAAGATAGACATAAAACCAATGCCTACCACAATAGTGCAGGTCTATATGCCTACTAGTTCAGCGGATGATGTAGTCGAAAGAATATATGAAGAGATAGAAGATTTAATACAATATGTAAAAGGTGGCGAGAATCTAATTGTGATGGGAGACTGGAATGCAGTGGTAGGCCAAGGAAGAGAAGGTAGTACAGTAGGAGAACATGGCAGGAGCATATCCAACAGTTGTATCAAGGTAAAGATGTAGATAATTTGGTTCTGGAACATGAAGAGGCTGTTGATGGTGATGAAATGGGAGATCCAATTTTGAGGTCAGAGTTTGACAGAGCTGTGAGTGACCTAAATAGGAACAAGGAACGAAAGAGGAAGTCGGCTGGTTGAATTCTGCACTGCATAATTTAGTCCTTGCCAATACTTGGTTCAAACACCACAAACGACAGCTGTATACGTGGAGGAGACCTGGAGACAAAGGACGGTATCAAATGGACTTCATTATTATTAGGCAGAGATTCAGAAACCAGGTGTTGGATTGCAAAACTTTCCCAGGAGCAGACGTGGACTCTGACCACAACTTGTTGGTCATGAAATGCCATCTGAAGTTGAAGAAATTGAAGAAAGGAAAGAATACAAAAAGATGGGATCTAGACAAGTTGAAAGAAAAGAGTGTGAGGGATTGTTTCAAGGAACATGTTGCACAAGGACTAAATGAAAGTGCTGAAGGAAACACTTTAGAGGAAGAGTGGAGAGTCATGAAAAATGAAGTCAGTAGGGCTGCTGAAGAAATGTTAGGAAGGAATAAAAGATCAACTAAGAATCAGGGATAACTCAGGAGATACTAGACCTGATTGATGAACGACAAAAATACAAGAATGCTAGAAATGAAGAGGGCAGAAAAGAATACAGGCGATTAAAGAATCAAGTGGATAGAAAGTGCAAGGTAGCTAAGGAAGAATGGCTGAAGGAGAAGTGCAAGGATGTCGAAGGCTGTATGGTCCTGGGAAAGGTAGATGCTGCATACAGGAAAATCAAGGAAACCTTTGAAGAAAGGAAATCTAGGTGTATGAATATTAAGAGCTCAAATGGAAAGCCACTTCTAGGGAAAGGAGACAAAGCAGAAACATGGCAGGAGCATATCCAACAGTTGTATCAAGGTAAAGATGTAGATAATTTCGTTCTGGAACATGAAGAGGCTGTTGATGCTGATGAAATGGGAGATCCAATTTTGAGGTCAGAGTTTGACAGAGCTGTGAGTGACCTAAATAGGAACAAGGCATCTGGAATTGATGACATTCCCTCTGAATTACTGACTGCCTTAGGAGAAACCAGCATGGCAAGGTTATTTCATTTAGTGTGCAAGATGTATGAGACAGGAGAAGTCCCTACAGATTTTCGGCAGAATGTTGTTATACCTATTCCCAAGAAAGCCGGTGCTGACAGGTGTGAAAACTACCGCACCATTAGTTTAGTATCTCATGCCTGCAAAATTTTAACATGTATTATTTACAGAAGAATGGAAAAACAAGTTGAAGCTGAGTTAGGAGAAGATCAATTTGGCTTCAGAAGAAATGTAGGAACACGTGAAGCAATCCTGACTTTACGTCTGATCTTAGAGGATCGAATCAAGGAGGACAAGCGCACGTACATGGCATTCGTAGATCTAGAAAAGGCATTCGATAATGTTGATTGGATCAAGCTATTTATGATTCTGAAGATGATAGGGATCAGATACCGAGAACAAAAAATTATCTACAATCTGTATAAAAATCAGTCTGCAGTGATAAGAATCGAGGGCTTTGAAAAAGAAGCAGCAATCCAGAAAGGAGTGAGGCAAGGCTGCAGTTTGTCCCCTCTCCTTTTCAGTGTTTACATAGAACAGGCAGTAAAGGAAATCAAAGAGAAATTTGGAAAGGGAATCACAGTCCAAGGAGAGGAAATCAAAACCTTGAGATTTGCCGATGATATTGTTATTTTATCTGAGACTGCAGAAGATCTCGAGAAGTTGCTGAATGGTATAGATGAAGTCTTGGGTAAGGAGTACAAGATGAAAATAAATAAGTCCAAAACAAAAGTAATGTAGTGCAGTCGAACGAAGGCAGATGATGTAGGAAATATTAGATTAGGAAATAAAGTCTTAAAGGAAGTAGATGAATATTGTTACTTGGGTAGTAAAATAACTAACAATGGCAGAAGTAAGGAGGACATAAAATGCAGACTAGCACAAGCAAGGAAGAGCTTTCTTAAGAAAAGAAATTTGCTCACTTCAAACATTGATATCGGAATTAGAAAGATGTTTTTGAAGACTTTCGTGTGGAGCGTGGCATTGTATGGAAGTGAAACATGGACGATAACTAGCTCAGAAAGAAAGAGAATAGAAGCTTTTGAAATGTGGTGTTACAGAAGAATGCTGAAGGTGAGATGGATAGATCGAATCACGAATGAAGAGATACTGAATCGAATCGGTGAGAGGATATCGATTTGGCTAAATTTGACGAGAAGAAGAGATAGAATGATAGGACACATCTTAAGACACCCAGGACTTGTTCAGTTTGTTTTTGAAGGAAGTGTAGGTGGTAAGAACGGCAGGGGTAGACCAAGGTATGAATATGACAAGCAGATTAGAGCAGATGTAGGATGCAATAGTTATGTAGAAATGAAAAGGTTAGCCCAGGATAGGGTGGCATGGATAGCTGCATCAAACCAGTCTATTGACTGATGACTCAAACAACATACATTATTAACACAAATGGACCTCTTCTCACTTCTAGCGTGGCGGGAAGCAAGTCAGTGCGAGGCTAATTCTAAACCAGCTATAGGAAGTGTCATTTACGACCTTATCTTTTTCAAAAAGGATTATTCTTAGGATTAAAGCCTCGAATATAGTGGTCAAGCAGCGCTGGTCTTTGCCATATGACAGGCGGTCTCATAAGGCTTCAGATTTCTTCTACCAAAATAGCTAAATTTGAAAGAATATTCTACAAGTTAATGCTTTTAATTGTTCTGATATGGATTTAGTACCAATCCGTTTCCGAGGCCAGAATTCTTATCTTCCCAGTCAACACACTGAAACTACCAGATTCCAACAATGCTTGCAACGTTTTTCAAGTAAGGTCATTCATATTTAACTTTGCTGAACGATTGTTTGCAGGAAGTGTTAAACTACCTCTTTAAATACATGTATAGTTGTTCTATGTTTTTTCAATAGTTCAAAAGGAACTTTTGTTTCAAATACGGACAGCAACAGTGGACATTGATTCTGTACGAGACGTTATGGCAGGCTTGTCAATTTCAAGTTAATTTCAATTTTTAACATTGAAGACAAAAGTTTTTGCAAGAAGTGAGGTAAATTTATCGTAATAACGTATATATATTTATAATCTTTTGTATTTTTCAAATAGTCCTTAAAAAGACGTTGGGTTCTTCCATATTTTTCAGTTTCTGATTTGAGTTTTGTAATCTACTATGTGATTTTATTGCTGATGAAGTCTCAAATAGAGGCAAAACATGTCCCTAAATATTTTTAATATGTTACTAGCCGATGTACCCGTGCTTCGCTACGGAATTCTACATTGCATACAGAATTCTAGTGTACGCGTTGTGAGCTTTTTTAAATTTTTTTTATTTTTTGCTTTACGTCGCGCCGACACAGTTATGTTTTATGGCGACGATGGAAGAGGAAAGGCCTAGGAATTGGAAGGAAGCGGTTGTGGCCTTAATTAAGGTACAGCCCCGGCATTTGCCTGGTGTGAAAATGGGAAACCACGGAAAACCATCTTCAGGGCTGCCGACAGTGGGGCTCGAACCCACTGTCTCCCGATTACTGGATAATGGCCGCACTTAAGCGACTGCAGCTATTGAGCTCGGTCACGTTGTGAGCAAGATTGTATTAAATTGCATAGCTCATAATTAACGTTACCCTAGAAACGCAACTGGGAAGTCACCAAACGTCTTTTCTCATATGGTAGACCCACTTGCATACCATCAGTCACAATCAGGTCGGGGAGTTTTCCTTATAATGGTAGACACTCACTCTCCACCTGCCTTTTTACATCCTCAGAAAGACTGTCTTAGTAGTTTTCCCAACTGAAATGAACATACATTACAATGACGTCAGTAGGAATGTCGCGATTAAAGGCAATGCTTTCATGTGAAATACTCAATCAAATGAAACACCACACATTTTCTCACTTTTAATGAACAGGACTGCACTGCCGATCTAACAGTCCAAAGTTCCAGAGCTGGAATGACCAGGCCGCAGACAGCCGTGATCCGTGAACAATCTTCGTCCTTTTTTGGCGGGGAGAGGGTCGAATAGTGGAGACTTCCAGGGCAAAAACTATGCCCTTTTACCAATTTGTTTCCTAGGAGTATCTGATGAGTCAGAAAATATTAATTCACTACACTGGCGGCGGAAAAATCTATCTGACTTGGAGGCAAATTTTTCCTCTAAGCCAGAGGAGAAACACCCTCTTCACTGGTAATCTGGAATAAAATGAATGTAGAATTTAATAAAAGTGAAGAAGAAGAAGAAGAAGAAGAAGTTTTTCTTAACGGCTCTTTTCAGGGTTCAATTTTGCGTTATTTAGTGAATTGTGGTGCTATAATTTGTAATAGCCCTAAATTGTTATTCTAGACCAGGTCATACTACTACTACTACTACTACTACTACTAAGTCAGCCTCTGCCTTAAGTATGCACACTGCTCATTCAAAACAGCGCATCAGAGTAGGGATCGAATAGCTGGAATACTATGATGAACCAGTGTGTTACGTACCAGCAATATCAGGAAATGTATGAACCAGAGGAATGGAATGCTAAAGAAGAAAGTTTTCCAACTCTTCAGCTATTTCCCACCAATATTCAGTCAGGCTATTATACGCGGGACACAGCAGTAAAACCATCTATCGGAGTTGAAAGGCAGCATAAGAGACAAATAACATCACAGCAAACAATTGTCAATGTAATGTTATTGTTGATCAGTGTTATCCGCTTTCGATATTGTAGGCCTTCACATTTAGTTTTCTTCCGACTCTGAAATACCTCTCATCATAGTCGTTGCGGTAAAACTGAATAAAACATAAATGATCGGAAATTGTTTTCTTTGTAACTTTTGTTATCTAGTACTTTTCGATAGGACCCAAATTAAATATTAGGCGCCTTACCCATAACCACAATTTCATCCAGGGTGAATAAAATTGTTTATAGCTTAGAATGTAGAATCTTATTCCCCGACTCTGTATACCGATTTTCATTAAATTCTATTAACCCATTTTTTCGTGGCTCGGCGTCGATATGGACTTAGCAACAAAAATACAAATTCATAAATATCTGTGTTATCATAGCCGGTACGGTAAAAATGTATAAGATATAAATGGTCAGATATTTAATTCTATGGAACTTTGGCTATGTAGTATTTATCGATACGACCACTAGCAATATCAATATTCGAGAATTAAATTTTAGGCCTTGCCCTAAACTACCATTTCATTCAGAGTGAATAAAATGGTTTATAGCCTAGATTGTAGTGGCTCATTCTCCGATTTTGTATACCAGTTTTCAATGATATATGACCACTAATGACGTAAATATTTAAGAATTAGATTTTAGGCCTTCCCCTAAACTACCATTTCACTCAGGGGGAATAAGATTATTTATAGTCTAGATTGTAGCGACTTACTCACTGACTTTGCATACCAATTATTAGTAAGATAGGTCCACTAATAACATGAATATACATACATACATACATACATACATTATCATTATAGACTGTTATGCCTTTCAGCGTTCAGTCTGCAAGCCTCTGAGAATTTACTAAACGTCCCCACAATCCTCGATTTGCAACTAGTGTTGTGGCCTCATTTAGTTCTATACCTCTTATCTTTAAATCGTTAGAAACAGAGTCTAACCATCGTCGTCTTGGTCTCCCTCTACTTCTCTTACCCTCCATAACAGAGTCCGTTATTCTCCTAGGTAACCTATCCTCCTCCATTCGCCTCACATGACCCCACCACCGAAGCCGGTTTATGCGTACAGCTTCATCCATCGAGTTCATTCGTAAATTAGCCTTTATCTCCTCATTCCGAGTTCCCTCCTGCCATTGTTCCCACCTGTTTGTACCAGCAATCATTCTTGCTACTTTCATGTCTGTTACTTCTAACTTATGACTAAGATATCCTGAGTCCAGCCAGCTTTCGCTCCCATAAAGCAAAGTTGGTCTGAAAACAGACCGATGTAAAGATAGTTTCGTCTGGGAGCTGACTTCCTTCTTACAGAATACTGCTGATTGCAACTGCGAGCTCACTGCATTAGCTTTACTACACCTTGATTCAATCTCACTTACTATATTACCATCCTGGGAAAACACACAACCTAAATACTTGAAATTATCGACCTGTTCTAGCTTTGTATCACCAATCTGACATTCAGTTCTGTTGGATTTCTTACCTACTGACATCAATTTAGTCTTCGAGAGGCTAATTTTCATACCATACTCATTGCACCTATTTTCAAGTTCCAAGATGTTAGACTGCAGGTTTTCGGCACAGTCTGCCATCAAGACCAAGTCGTCAGCATAGGCCAGGCTGCTTACTACATTTCCACCTAACTGAATCCCTCCCTGCCATTTTATACCTTTCAGCATATGATCCATGTAAACTACAAACAGCAAAGGTGAAAGATTACAGCCTTGTCTAACTCCTGTAAGTACCCTGAACCAAGAACTCATTCTACCATCAATTCTCACTGAAGCCCAATTGTCAACATAAATGCCTTTGATTGATTTTAATAATCTACCTTTAATTCCATAGTCCCCCAGTATAGCGAGCATCTTTTCCCTCGGTACCCTGTCATATGCTTTCTCTAGATCTACGAAACCTAAACACAGCTGCCTATTCCTCTCGTAGCATTTTTCAATTACCTGGCGCATACTGAAAATCTGATCCTGACAGCCTCTCTGTGGTCTGAAACCACACTGGTTTTCATCCAACTTCCTCTCAACGACTGATCGCACCCTCCCTTCCAAGATGCCTGTGAATACTTTGCCTGGTATACTAATCAATGAGATACCTCGATAGTTGTTGCAATCCTTCCTGTTCCCTTGCTTATAGATAGGTGCAATTACTGCTTTTGTCCAATCTGAAGGTACCTTACCAACACTCCACGCTAATTTGACTACTCTATGAAGCCATTTCATCCCTGCCTTCCCACTATACGTCACCATTTCAGATCTAATTTCATCTATTCCTGCTGCCTTATGACAATGGAGTTTATTTACTATCCTTTCCACTTCCTCAAGCATAATTTCACCAACATCATTTTCCTCCTCCCCATGAGCTTGACTGTTTGCAACACCACCATGATGATTTCCTTTTACATTGAGATGATGTTCAAAATATTCCCTCCACCTCTCCAGTGATTCCCTGGGATCTGTTATGAGTTCACCTGAATTACTCAAAACACTGTTCATTTCCTTTTTCCTTCCCTTCCTAAGATTCTTTATTACTGTCCAGAAAGGTTTCCCTGCTGCTTGACCTAGCCTTTCCAGGTTATTACCAAAATCTTCCTATGACTTCTTTTTGGATTCAACAACTATTTGTTTCGCTCTGTTTCTTTCATCTACATACAAATCCCTGTCTGCCTCGGCCCTTGTTTGGAGCCATTTCTGATTAGCCTTCTTTTTACGTTTACAGGCTGCTCTCACTTCATCATTCCACCAAGATGTTCGCCTTTTCCCATCTTTACACACAGTTGTTCCTAGGCATTCCCTTGCTGTTTCTACTACAGCATCCCTGTATGCCACCCATTCACTTTCTATATCCTGAACCTGCTTACTGTCTACTGTTCGAAACTTCTCACTAATCATATCCATGTACTTCTGTCTAATTTCCTCATCCTGGAGATTTTCTACCCTTATTCATTTGCAGACAGATTTCACTTTCTCTACCCTTGGCCTAGAGATACTTAGTTCACTACAGATCAGATAATGGTCTGTATCATCGAAAAATCCCCGAAAAACTCGTACATTCCTAAAAGATTTCCTGAATTCAAAGTCTGTTAAGATATAGTCTATTATGGATCTGGTACCCCTAGCCTCCCATGTGTAGCGGTGAATAGCCTTATGCTTGAAGAATGTATTTGTAACAGCTAAACCCATACTAGCACAGAAGTCCAGCAAACGCTTCCCATTCCCATTAGCTTCCATATCTTCCCCACATTTACCAATCACCCTTTTGTATCCTTCAGTTCTATTCCCAACTCTCGCATTGAAATCGCCCATTAGCACTATTCTATCCTTGCTGTTGACCCTGACCACGATGTCACTCAATGCTTCATAAAACTTGTCAACTTCATCCTCATCTGCACCCTCACATGGTGAATACACGGACACAATTCTTGTCCTAATTCCTCCCACTGACAAATCTACCCACATCATTCGCTCATTTACATGCCTAACAGAAACTATGTTCCGTGCAATGGTATTCCTGATAAAGAGCCCTACCCCAAACTCTGCCCTTCCCTTTCTAACACCCGTCAAGTACACTTTATAATCTCCTATCTCTTCCTCCTTATCTCCCCTTACCCGAATATCACTTACTCCTAGCACATCCAGATGCATCCTCTTTGCTGACTCAACAAGTTCTACCTTCTTTCTTCCATAAGCCCCATTAATATTGATAGCTCCCCATCGAATTCCATTTCGTTCGCCAAGTTGTTTCCAAGGAGTCCCTCGCCTGTCAAATGGGAGTGGGACTCCTTTACTCCCATAGGTCCGAGGCTTGCTTAAAGTGTTCTGAGCTCGGTAATTTCATGAAGCAGGATGCTGCCCTACTTGCACATAAGTCCAAGTGATGATCTCTCCTCTAACGGGTTATGGACGACCTGTGAATTGTGTAGTCCTGGCCGCCTGAGCACAAGGAGGGCCACGACTCAGAATATGTCCGAGATGCCCACTCCCATTCCATAGCAACTGGTATCCCGACTCTCAGGACCACTTACTAGGCCACTTAGCCGTTGCCCATGGTTCACGAACTAGGACGTGACTACAGTAACCCACAAACATGAATATTGGAAAATTAAATTTTAGGCCTTCCCCTAATCTACCATTTCTATCAGCGTGAATAAAATTATTTATGGCTTAGATTGTAGCGACTTATTCCCCAAATTTGCATACCGATTTTCATTAAATTCTCTTTAGCCATTTTCTAGTGATGCGTGTACATACATACATACAGACAGACAGAAATTACGGAAAAGAAAAAAGTGCATTTTCTTGTTACTATGGACATGACCGATAAATAAATAACATTCTTTTCAAATTCTGAGCAATGCACAGACAAAACTCTTATTTTATATATATATATAGATTAATTAAATAGTTCACTTGTAAAGTGATGTATATTGATTGCGTGGACCGAAACCTAACATCATGCACTCTCTCGATCACAAGAGCTAGCACATTGATATATCGTACGTTCCTCATCACCAGATGTTTCATTCCAGGCTTGTGTCAATGTCATACCTTCATATATGCGTACACCTGTTATGTTATGTGACGCTCTCAGACTGATTCTGATGGTTCCGTCAGCTTGCGCTTCGAACGCTAGCGCTGTACCGCATCCGGGATCCATCTGGTGATGAATGAACGTACCATTTCCACTTCTTTTGGGTAATGTCTAAATTCAAACCTCATTGTTTTAGAAGCCTTTCTCGTGGACAGTCTAGATTTTCTTCTGATGATGCAGAGCAAAGTTCTCTGCAAAACGTAAAGAATTTCACCTTATTTTCTTGACATGGCATAAGTCCAAAAGTCTATACATATCATGTCTAAATGCAGTGTGTAACAAAACAATGTACAATACAGAACAATTTACTTATCAGTAGCTGCACGTAACAAATAGCTATGTCAGTGTCGGTGTACTGTCCAACATAGAATGCACTGCTTTTGCTGTACAGAATGCCAGAGGACTAACAGCCGCTTTGCGGCTCCAAACTGGGGGCTTACACCCCCAGACCCCCTTTGCTTGATCACAGTCCAATGGTTTTGTCACTAACTAGACCTAACCAATCCATACCGATGGTTTTGTCACTAGCTGGACCTAACCACTCCAAACCAACGGTTTGGTCACTAGTCAGCATAATAAATTATTTCAGCTTTTTGCCACTTTCCAACATAGAATGCGCTGCTATCACTGTATGAAATGCTAGAGGCCTAACAGCTGCTTTGCTTGATTGAATTCCAAACCAGTCTGCTAGCTCGTAAGTTCAAAAGTATCGTCGTCGCACCTAACAACGGACCACTAGTTCTTAAGATCAAGAGTTGGCAGCTTTGTGCACCGCAAGATTACGTCCACCGCGAGAAGGCAGCAAGAAAGAAACAAATGACAGTGCAGTCGCACCTAGATGACTGCACTGAAAAACTGCTGCAGTAACTGAACTTTTGCCCATTAGTCAGACATCCCCATTTCTCGGGCTTCTGTGCACATTCTGTGTATGGTTTTGTGTTGAATGTGATCCTTGGTTTTGTATTTTCTTCTTTCACTCTAAGTTCTAGAATTTCATCCATCATCCAGTTCTGTCTTTGTTTATTGGTGCTCTGATCAATGTGAATTTCCTGGATTTCAAATATAATGTCTTTTACAGAGTTTCAGGTGGATTGCCGTAATGCGCTTCTCGGGATCACAAGTTAGCCTCCTTTGCAGTTTGCTGAGACCTTTATCTGTGTAAGGTTTGGGTTAGTCAAGTGCTCCTTGATTGTGCCTGTCGTTTGAAGGGGTTTGAAGGGACATCTACTGCTGATGATTAGGGCCTACGTTATTTATTTATTTATTTCTGAATATTAAAGAAAGCTATCGTAGGCTAGAGCACAAAATTACACACGTAGGAAGGTTTATCTTAGGACAGCTGTTTGAAATGTCCGCCCGGTAGACTGTAACCTAATAGAATACCAGCTTTCGAATTGAAATGTATATCTCTTATCTTGTAGAGTTCCTATCATGATAGAGCATATAGCACGATTGGGCATGTCAGACGGAACTGTTGATAATTCTGTAACAACATCTATCGAAAAGAAACAACTCAAAAAAGACAATACAATATCCTTCCTATCCATTAACACAGGTTTACGTTCTCTTTTAACAAACTGGAACCCTATGTCCTTTAAAAGTCTGTACAATGTAGTTAAACTGAAGGTGGGTAAAGTTTTATCTTTATTTACACTGTCTAATACTTTGCGTAAAGTAGGTGGTTCATTCCGAAAAAAAAAATCATGAATTTTCCTTCTAATACCACTTTTGACAACATCGTCATACTTCTCGATTCTTTGAGGTCGTTTACGTTCCTTTCCCGGCGTTGTTAATTTCCCTGTCTTTCTAAACTCTGTCCGCATGTTATGAACCGAACTAGCCGACACACCACACAACTCTGCACTTAGTTTCTCTATCTCTTTTACAGCTAAACCTGGATTCTGTTCACTTATTTTATTAAAAACATTCACAACGCACTGCCTATGGTCACTTCTGAGCGGTTTTCCTCTTTTGTGCTTCACTACACGGCATGGTCCTACCTCTTGCTCCATTTCTCTCACTATGAATACTGACACTGACAGCAGCTGCAAGATGCAACACCTTATCTCCACACTGTACAGCTTGGGACTTTCCCCCACTATGAGAAGACTTCCTGCATTACACCACGCCTTCTGCCTTCATATCTCGTTCTTTAATCAGTTTTATTTTTTTTAAACATATATAGATACACACCGCTATATATGACAACCATATTTTAATTTGATTACGTACTCTTTCAGACTATCTAAATGTAATAAACTAAGATAAAATTAAATTAATACGACATACTAATTTTCTTCGAGCTCACATACAGTCGAGTGAGTGCGACAGAATGCTTCTCCAATCAACTACGTCTATGTCCACGTGCAAAGCCAAGGTGCTCTGCCTATTTGTTTACATCAGGATTAAACTCTCGTGAAAAATCATATAGCATCAATATTAAGGGAGTTTGATATAATCGTGCAGTTACCATCACAGCTACTACCTTGCTACAGTATTAACTTGCCCTTTAAAAATTCAACAGGTAACTTATAAGTCCACTAAAGGCACTGCAAAGTTATTACAGTGGAACCTTGGATTGCGAGCATAATTCGTTCCGGCTACATGCTTGTAATTCAAAGCGTTCATATATCAAAGCAAGTTTTCCCATAAGAAACAATTGAAACGCGGATGATTCGTCCACAACACAAAAACATTTATTCGCATACCTTTTCTAAAACAAAATATAACGTAAAACAATTTAAAGTGCATTTTTCCTTACAATAGAATCATTGTTGGCGTGAGGGAGACGAAAGATGACACGAGAAGAGTTACTGTGTAGCACGAATTTCACTAACGGAATCACTGCTATCTGTTGGCTCACTGGAATTGTTTTCTTTTCATGTAACTTTAACGAGGAACCTGTCCAATGACTTTTGCCTCTTTTTGAGGGTTTCAGGAAGATGTGACATTGCATTGTCATTGAACTGATTCATCGCTCGCATTGCTACAGCCTTATTCGGCTGCTGTTTTTCTACAAAATTTTGCGCCGTTTCCCACATTTTGCACTTCTCCCGAATCTCAGATGAAGTGAGAGATTGCATTGACTTTTCATCTTTCTCTTCCCCGGACGAGATCCCCAAAACCTCCTCCTATTGTTCGCGACGCAGGTCCATCTGTTTGTTCCTGGTCAGTTCCTGGCTATGTTCTTCCACCAGCTCTTCAATGTCCACGTCATTCACCTCCAGCCCCATAGTCTTCCCTAAGGAGACAATTTCATCGACAATCGGCTGCTCATTGTCACCAACAATCCCTTTCAAAATCACGTCCAGAACACAGTCAGGCCACAGCTTTCCGCAAGAGGAAGTGAGAGTTCTTTTGGTGACTCCATTCCGGGCTTTATCGATGATCTTCAGGCAGTTCACGATGGGGCAATGATTTCTCCCAAACTCTTGGAGGGTAAGATTTGTTCCTTCGGTTACTTCGAAGCATCGCTGAAATAATGCTTTGGTGTATAGCTTCTTGAAGTTCGAAATGGCTTGCTGATCCATGGGCTGGAGTAGTGGAGTAGTGTTGGGAGGAAGGAACTTATTCTTAACCAACTTGAATTCCTCCAGTAAGTCGTCGTCAAGGCCTCAAGGCCTGAAGGATGAGCAGGAGCACTGTCCTTAACCAGCAAGACTTTGAGCGGCAGATTATTTTCTGGAAGGTATTTCTTCACTACAGGAACAAAGATCTCCTTCATCCATTCAACAAACAAACAGGGGAGAGGAAAACGTAGGCACACGTGACGCTCGTATTGCGGAACCTCACTCGCTTATCAAGCTACAATTTATTTAAAATGTTTGCTCATCTTGCAAAACACTTGTAGACCAACTTACTCGCATTTCGAGGTTTCACTGTATAGGGAAAGGTAAATTATGCTAATCATACCTCAGATTGCTTGTGTGGAGGAGAGATGTGTTCTTTGTGAATATCAGGTACCCACAATCCAACACTGGAAGTATATTTACTTTTATAACTTAATTGAATACAATGAAGCACACTTCATTTTTCATACTTTCTGCAGCTACTACCACTGCCATTAGCTGAAATATCATGCATTATGATATCATTCCCAGAAAGGACCGCACACAGATTTTGTTACCAACCCAAGTACAATAAAAATCCTCCAGTGGCCGACATGAAACAGCTATGCAAAGGCTTACTCCCTTCAAGAGGCTCAATTTGAGAAGTTATTTACACTCGTTTGTAACATGCTCATTTGTGCTTGATTTTAAGACGATTGTTTACTCATGAAAATAAATCTAATTAAAAGGAAAACAGCAATTTTTATTTTGTATATCAAATAACGTGCCAGTTTTATTGTTGCGTAAAAGTAGATATACCTTTGCCAATGTAGAAACATGAATATCCATTGTATTTAGTCTGTTAGTCAATTTGTTTTTACACACACACGCACACACACAAACACACAGAGTTAAAACGTTCAAAATTATTACCACCATAACTTTGCCAGCAAATTATTTGTTGTTCTTTCGTAGCCCTTCCCCTCAGGGGACATGCAGTTTGATATTTTATGAACAGTAATTTCGGTTTTCTCGTAATGACACGTCCTCTTAAGTTGTGACGTGTGATCAGACTTCCCCAACGGCAAAGGTGTGGGAAAGCAAAAACAGATGGGATTAGATGGGGAACTGTGCTGGCCAGTAATTCAGAGTTATACACTATGTGGACCTCTGTACACTGTGCAAGATTCTGGACTCTGCTGATTTAGATCTTCTAACATTTAATTTGTTGTGTGTTCATTCTTGGCTGTAACACATCTTGCATTCTATTTGTTTACCTTTAATACGTATGGTATTCCTCTATTTCCATCTAAACTCTTGATAGTGTAGGAGAGAGATACACCCTTGTATAACTCCTCTGTCAATTCTAGCTTTTTCTTTTCTTTTTTTTTTTTCATTATGTTCCTTAACTTTACTCTTACCTTCTGACATATTTACAGGTTTTTAACCAATCTTTTCTCTTGACGATCCTCTCCTTTTTCTCTCTTTTTTATAATAATTTGCTTCATGTCGCACGGAGACAGGTAGGTCTTACGGTGATGATGGGATAGGAAAGGCCTACGAGTGAGGAGGAAGCGACCATGGCCTAAATTAAGGTACAGCCCCAGCATTAGCCTGGTATGAAACTGGGAAACCACAGAAAACCATCTTCAGGGCTGCCAACAGTGCGATTTGAACCCACTATCTCCCGGATGCAAGCGCACAGCTGTGCGGTCCTAAATGCATGGCCAACTCGCCTGGTCCTTTCTTTTTTTAAACATCCAAATCTTAATCCAATGTTCCATATCCACGGCCTTTGCTAGTTCTATAAAAATAGTGTATGTTTATTTACGGGGTGAGTTGAATGAATTTTTTTTTTTTCAATTATATTCAGTGGAAGTTGTACAAAGCGGAATCATTTTTATACATTTTCTCAATTACTTTCAATGCAAGTCCTCCAGAGCTAGGTAAAGTGCATATGGATTCCTGCGATGTAGGAGTAGCATGATTGCCTCTTACCCGGAGACCCTGGATTCGATTCCTGGTCAGGTCAGAGAATTTTTACCTGAATCTGAGGGCTGATTCAAGGTCCACTCAGCCTACGTAATTACAATCGAGGAGCTATCTGTTGGTGAGATGGCGGCCCCAGTCTTAAAAACCAGTAATAATGACTGAAAAGATTTGTCGTGCCAACCACACAACACCTCGTAATCTGCAGACCTTCGGGCTGAGCAGCAGTTGCTTCGTAGGCCCTTCGGCGCTGTAGCCTCTTGTGCAAACTCATCTTCATATGAATGGAACGTCTTTCCTCCCAGTGGCTCAAACATGTAGTAATTACTAGGGGCTTGGTCTGCTGATTATCTTGGATGTGGAAGGCAGTGCAGGTTTTGGATGGTCGCAACTGTTGTATGGACAGTGTGGGGTCAAGTTTTGTCATGTTGCTGCTGTGACAGACACGCAACACCATACTCAATTGCCATTTGTCCATGAATTTCAATAGGTTTTGCATCTTCAGTACTCCTAAAAAACAGAATAACTAACCACTGTTTTTCTTTCATGCATGTCTGAAGTAGAGCGGTCATTGCTACACTGATACTTTGATGGTGTTTGCTTGTCTGCATGTCTGTAGGATAACCGAGTGAGTTGGTATTGCAGTTGTGAGCTTGCATTCGGGAGATAGTGGATTCGAACACCTCTGTTGGCGGTCCTGAAGATGGTTTTCCATGGTTTCCCATTTTCACTCCAGGCACAGCCGCTTTCTTCCAACTCCTAGCCTTTTCCTATCCCATTGTCGCCATAAGACCTATGTGTGTCAATGCGATGTAAAGTGAATTATTGTCTGTAGGATAATTGATAAAGTCTTTATAACAGTACTGTCAGTGGACAAAACTACACTGCAGCATTTTGAATTTTTATTACACTTTACAGGTTTACATTTGACCAGCCTGCGTATCTCTTGTATAATTTTCAGTGGAAATGATTAATTGGAATATCGTGCCCAGTTTGAACTGAACAAGGACCCATCATCCATTTTTTATTTTATTTTTTTTAGGATAGTTTTGGAACTGTTGGAGCTCAATGTTGATCCAGTTACGGTGCATGAACTTCTACGCAAGATATTTAGTCGTCAGAGGAGCAACCAGAGCAGAGGTTCCTCCCGCTCGGGCAATGCTCGCAAATCTTCACATTCTTCAGACGCTTCACACAGTACTCGACAGGAAGTAAAGAAGAGACCGATGTAGCAGTCTTTGTTATTGTTATGGTTCCAAGCTTGGAGCTAGTGTGTACTTGTCAAAATTGAAGTGGAGATGGGATTGTATTAGGTTTAATATTTCACTTTTACAGTAGACTGAACCAATAATGCCAATATAAATGGTCCGTTATTGGACATTATAAATTTTCCAGCTAACTTATTCCTGGTTGCCAGCATTTCGCCCCCGTTTGCTAAGTTGGGCTCATCAGTTGATACATAGCACGCCCACCAAGATGCATGGCTAGTACATACCGTGGAGGCCACTGCGTAAGCTACTTGGAGCCACCAGCAGACTTTGCAAAGTCCCTCATAGTGCACTGGTACTGCCGGTGGCTTCAAGTAGCCTACGCAGTGGCCTCCGCGGTATGCACTAGCCATGCGTCTTGGTGAGTGGAGAAATGCTGGCAACCAGGAATGAGTTAGCTGGAAAATTTATAATGTCCAATCACGGACCATTTATGGTATTAAAAATTTACTCATTCGGGACAAATATTTCAGGTTCCCTATGGGAATCAACATCTATATTATCAGACTGAACCAAGATAATCCGCTCTAAACTAATTATTGATATACCTAAGGCAGTGTGACTGACAGATCCATTCTTTTACCCCATTAAAATACAATCACCATCACCTAATGCAATCTTAAGAGTTCAAAAAAAATATTTCGCTTTAATTTTAGTTGTGAAAGCAAGATTCATTCACCTCGATGCAGTTGGCTTGCTAACTGTAACACTGCAGAGGGTTTTCTGTCATGGTAATCTCCCTTACCTTTGGCAGTTCCCTACCCCATCTACAAGGCAGCAGCATTTTTATTAATTGATTTTTCAGACGCTTCACTGAAAACTCAACAGGAAGTAAAGATGATGTATACTCGTCTGAAACATGTTCATTTGTGCTTGATTTTAAGACGATTGTTTACTCATGAAAATAAAGCTAATTAATAGGAAAATGGCAATTTTTATTTTGTATATTAGCAAATGTGCTAGTTTTATTGTTGCATAAAAGTAGATATAACTTTGCCAATGTAGAAACATGAATATCCATTGTATTTAGTTTGTTAGTCAATCTGTTTCTATGCGCGCGCGCGCGCACACACACGCACACACACACACAGAAGAGTCATACTGTTCAAAATTATAACCACCATAACTTTGCCGGCAAATGATTTGTTGTTCTTTCATAGCCCTTTCCCTCACGTGACATGCAATTTGATATTTTATGAACAATAATTTTGGTTTTCTCGTAATGACATGTCCTCTACAGTTGTGACGTGTGATCAGACTTCCCCGCCGGCAAAGGTGTGGGAAAGCAAAAACAGACGGGATTGGATGGGGAACTGTGCTGGCCAGTAATTCAGAGTTATACACTGTGTGGAACTCTGTACACTGTGCAAGATTCTGGACACCGTTGATTTAGTCTTCTAACATTTAATTTGTTGTATCTTGGCTGTAACACATCATGAATTCTATTATTTTTCCATTAATACTTACAGTATTCTTCTAATTCCATCTAAACTCTTGATAGTGAAGGATAGAGATACACCCTTGTCTAACTCCTCTGTCAATTCTACCTTATTTTTTTCTTTTTCGTTATGTTCCTTAACCCTCTGCTGCATACTGTTGCCATTAGGCAATATATAACTTTTTACCTGCATAAATGTTTACAGATTGTGGACAGAGGTAGTTTTACGGCACACCTTCAACTGTACAGTCAATCAAACACATATACCAGCGGGGTTTGAGCCCACTATCTCCCAGATGCAAGCTCACAGCTACGCGTCCCTAACTGCACGGCCAACTCAGCCGATCCTTTCATTTCTTAAACATCCAAATCTTAACCCAATGTTCCATATCAAAGGTCATTTCTAGTTCTATTACAATAGTGTATGTTTATCTACGGGGGTGAGTCAAATTATTTTTTTCCTTCAGTTTATTATATTCAGTGGAAGTTGTACAAAGCTGAATCATTTTTATAAATTTTCTCCATTACTTTCCATGCAAGTCCTCCAGTGCTAGACAAAGTGCATGGATTCCTCTAGGAAAAAACAATACTTTGGTTGTCTGCGCAGGCGAGCCAGCCCTGCGGTGTAGGGGTAGCATGGTTGCCTCTTACCCGGAGACCTTGGATTTGATTCCTGATCAGATCAGGGATTTTTACCTGGATCTGAGGGCTGGTTCAAGGTCTACTCAGCCTACGTGATTACATTTGTGGAACTATCCGATGGTGAGATGGCGGCCCCAGTCTTAAAAGACAAGAATAATGACTGACAAGGAACCATCAATCAATGTTAAGAAAACTTGAAACCAATTTATACATCATCTGAAAGAGCACATTGAACTATGTAGAAACCTTGAATATTTTCAACTGCTGGCGTGATTTAAGGAGGAGCGGGTGAGAGAGAGGGAGACAGCACTGTGAGTGTAATGAACCATGTGAACATTGTACGTCTGTTAAATTACATATTCATTTCTTTTAAATCGTAACGCAGTAATCACAAAACTTGGTATTAATTGAATGGGTGAAAACCATAACGGTATAAGTAGCATTTTGGTCATTCAGAGAAAAAGGCATTTAAACATCGTCACCACTCATATAAAGCATGTTATTTGTAGTTATACCACCCATCACTAGAGCACAGAATATTACCGCTATCACTTGTATCTCTTTGCTGGTGAAAGGATACATCCTAATGGAAAATTCTAAATTCCCATGGAGGGAATTCGATATTTTTCACCAATAGAGCATGTCAAAAATGTCAAAAACATATCAGATGTAAGGCTTTTCAGGCATTTGCTCTATTGACCAGCGTTTTGTCTTAGGTCTGACACTTGACTCATCAGAGGGGATGTGTCAGACCCTACCCACTGACGCTGGGGTGTATGCAGGTGAACTTATCAGAAGCCCTTATAAGAGGCACAGTCTGATCTACCTGTTACCCTCTTGACCAAAATGTAATCTTCAGAGTTTTGATTTTGTTACCCCACCTACATCTTGTTATCTTCTGTTTTTCTTTCGAAACCATATGTTAACTAATCAACTCATTTCTTCTACAAAAGTCTACCAAAATATCTCCAGCCTTGCTTATTTTCCTGTATCCCAATGGTCCTATAATCTCATCATCTCCTTTTCTTTCCTGGCCTACTTGGGGCCCCAGGGGCTCTGAACTTTGAACTTTGGAGCGTGGGTTGGTGACCACGGGGCCCTTAGCTGAATTCCGGCATTGCTTCCACTTTTGCCAGGCTCCTCACCTTCATCAATCCTATCCGACCTCTCTTGGTCAACTCTTGTTCTTTTCCGACCCAACGGTATTACGTATGGAGGCCTAGGGAGTCTCATTTTCACGCCCTTCGTGGCCCTTGTCTTCCTTTGGTCGACCCCTTCCATTTTTTTTCTGATTAGTGTTATATAGAGGATGGTTGCCCAGTTGTACTTCCTCTTAAAACAATAATCACCACAACCATTGACCTACTTGGACATTCATGTCTCCTATGATCACAACTTGTTTGTCTTGTACATTGCCTTCCAGATATTCCTCTAGATCTGCATCTGCATTGAATTTTTATGCCCACTTACTTTCAGTAATTTTCGGAGACTCCAAACAAAACATACTAGGGTATGTGTTAATAAAAAATTAGAGAACGAACGTGCGCAGAAGTAATCATTATGATAATAAAATGCATTGCCGCCACTACTGTAGATATTCATAAATGCGGCAAACTTTCCTGTTATTTATTTTTATTCTTTCCATCGTGGAACATTTGGCACTATCTTGGTGATAGCATACCTAACCTAAACAATGCGGTCACTCTTCTCTCATTTACAGCTGTTTGGTAAATCCTAATGTCATAAATGTAGAGAACAAGCATGAACTATACTTAAAAATAAAGGTCTGGCTTTTAACAGCCGCAGTTATCAAAAGAATGCTTCCAGTCACTATGTATTATGGGTACATTCAGAAATACAGCTCGTAACATACGCTAGTTATCACCAGGTTCATTTTCAAAGAAGTTAGCACCTTCACCTGGGTTTTTCTTCTTTTTTAACCCACTGGAATAATATCTTTTTGCTTCCAGTTGCATTTTCTTGCAGAGATTCAGTGAATTTTTGCCAGCATTTCTTTCTCTTTTCATGAACCACCTTGGAGCATGCCTTCTTGCAGTGCCTGTATTCTGTTTTGCATTCTGATGTTCTGTTTCTCAGCCATTTTTTCCAAGCTTGTTTCTTCCATTTAACTATATCTTTTACCCTGTCATTCCACCAGGGCGTTTCTTGATCTTTCTTCCTTCCTGAATCTCTTCCACAGATCTTTTCTGCAGACTCCACCATGATTGTTTTAAAGCATGCCCATTCTTCTTCGACCCTTCCAAAGTCTTTCTTAGATGTGCTTGTTTTTATGTGTGTCTGGAACTCTTCATTTATTTCCTTCTGCAATTTCCACACCCTTAGCTTTCTCTGCCTAATCTCAGTCATCTTTTGTATCTTCCCTGTCTTTAACTTTGCCATCACAACTCTGTGATCTCCTTCAAAAGATACACTTGGGAGGGCTGTTACATCTACCAACATTTTCCTGTTAACTTTCTTGACCAAAATGTAATCTTCAGAGTTTTGATTTTCTTATCCAACCTAGATCTTGTTATCTTCTGTTTTTCTTTCAAAACCATGTGTTAACAGTTATCAGCTCATTTCTTCTACAAAAGTGTATCCAAATATCTCCAGCCGTGCTTCTCTTCCCATATCCAAATGGTCCTATAATCTCTTCATCTCCTTGTCTTTCTTGCCTACTTGGGGCCCCAGGGGCTCTGAACTTTGAACTTTTGAGCGTGGGTTGGTGACCACGGAGCCCTTAACTGAATTCTGGCATTGCTTCCACTTACTTGTACCAGGCTCCTCACCTTCATCAATCCTATCCGACCTCTCTTGGTCAACTCCTGTTCTTTTCCGACCCTGATGGTATTACGTATAGAGGGCTAAGGAGTCTTTCATTTTCATGCCCTTCGTGGCCCTTGTCTTCCTTTGGCCGATACTTTCATTTCTTGAAGTGTCGAACCCTTTCCAGTTTTTCTCTCTGATTAGTGTTATATAGAAGATGGTTGCCCAGTTGTACTTTCTCTTAAAACAATAATCACCACAACCATTGACCTACTTGGGCATTCATGTCTCCTGTGATCAAAACTTGTTTGTCCTGTACATGGCCTTCCAGATATTCAAAGTAATCCTCTAGATCCATATCTGCATTTCCTGTTTGTGGAGTACAATATTACATAGCTGCAATGAAATGAAAATCCACAGCCTGTTTCCAGTCATTGGACTGGGTCCGGAATGGAATGAATGAAGCCCCCATCTATCGGCGAGGAAAGGAATTATGCCGGCTGCCAAACAAAGCCTGTCGCATCCTCTGGGGCAACGATTAATGAAATGAAATGATATTGAAGTGTTGCTGGAATGAAATATGACAGGGAAAACCGAAGTACCTGAAAAAAAACGTCCCGCCTCCACTTTGTCCAGCACAAATCTCACGTGGGGTGGCCAGGATTTGAACCACGGAACCCCATGGTGAGAGGTTGGCGTGCTGCCGCCTGAGCCACGGAGGCTTCTCCAGCTATGCAATATTGTGCTAAATACACATGAACCCGCACTATCAATTTATTTTGTCCAAGTTGAATCCATGTTCATTTTTAACAGTTTTCCATTGTACTTGTCGATAGTGAAGTTATGTACATTTTAATGTAAACTCCCATTACATTTGTTGACCGTTTTTTCTCGGATTTTTATGTATCACTGTTTTATGTCGTATGTCCAAGGTATTTAAACTACTATGACATTTTTAAATAGACCATTTAATAAATGGTAGAAATGTGTTGAATAGGTGAATTCTTTTAGAATTTCGTCCTAGGTATTCAAAGTCAATACGGAACCAGAATGAAGTTTCTTACTTGTAATTCACATGATTGGTAGGGCTGCCGAATGCAATCTTAAATCTACATGACCTGTAGTAGGTAGCCATTTCACTTGGTCCAATAAAGTAAAATCTCTGTTTTTGAAATACATTAATGTTGCTGTATTGTGTGTTACCAATGAGCCTCCGTGGCTCAGGCGGCAGTGCACCGGCCTCTCACCACTGGGTTCTATGGTTCAAATCTTGGTCACTCCATGTGAGATTTGTGCTGGACAAAGAGGAGGCAGGACAGGTTTTTCTACCGGTACTCCGGTTTACCCTGTCATAAGTCATTCCAACAACACACTCCAATATAATTTTATTTCCCCTGTCATTCATTAATCATTGCCCCAGAGGAGTGCGAGGGGCTTCGGCAGCCAGCACAATTCCAATCCTCGCCGCTGGATGGAGGCTTCATTCATTCCGTTCCTGACCCGGTCAAATGACTGGAAACAGGCTGTGGATTTCCATTTTCATTGTGTGTTACCAGTACTGCTTCAAGATGTTGAAGAATGGACACTTAAGGCTTTGTCAATGAATCGACTGCAGGCATTTGAAATGTGGATGTATCACAGTGTTCAAGATCCCATCAATAGATTACGTCATCGAAGAGGTACTCCGTTGAGCCTGGAAATCAAGTGGTCTTCGCAAAATGCTGGGAAGCAGTATATTTCCATCACATCTTCTGAAAAAATGACGTGGGCAGTAGTGTCGTGCAAAACATGCTCTATGCTCTGTTCATATTTGACGAGTATCACCACGACCGAAGTTTGCTTCTAAAAGGCGAAGCGAGTTATGTTCATTTGACCTTGATATTTATAATCTATAAATTTCATTTTTGTTCCGTACTGAAGTACAATTATAAGAATAAATTTTCAATACAATATATCAAGTAAATGATATTACATAAGTCTTGGGACTATATAGTTTCAGCCACTTAGTGGCCATCTTCAATCAAATAAAAATTAAGCAAATTTTGTGATAACTAAAACGTATATATACCAGACAAAGACAATGTTGCAGGAATAATTATAACTATAAATATACCTTATACTGTATAATAAGAAAAATTAAGGTTATGATCTTCTTGTCACAACATGATGTCTAAGTTGACTTAGGACCTCAGGCAAAGAAGTAAATCTGGAAATAATATCCAGAATTAGGAATGAATAAATATACAGAAAAGAAATTACAAAGGAGAAAAGTTATTTATGAGACCTACTCTAATGTCTGATGTAGAACAAGCACTGACTGGCTGTAGGAAGCAGGCAATGTGAGCAAAGGAGTAGATAGGGAGAAGCGGTGTCTTAAGGTGGCGCTGAAGGATGAGGAAAGAAAGACTGCTGCTGAGAGGGGAAAGAGATTATAAAAGAGAGAATTCTTTTTATTTGAGGCACGATTACTAAAAGATATGAATTAAAAGATTAAATAAAATGTTTGATTTCTCTAAAATTTCATTTAGATTGAAGTAAAGATTGAAAAATTGTTCCAGATGGATAAAAGAATTTTCCATAATATTGAGCAGGGGACCTTTTTGTACAACTTCGAGAATTTTCTTGCCTTGGTTGATATTAGTGAACTTATGGTTAGTATCACCCATGTTCAAGATCCTATCGATAGACCACGTCATCGAAGAGGTACTCAGTCGAGCGGGGACATCAAGCAGTCTTCGCAAAACGCAGAAAAGTTTTTGCCCCTTGATACTCACTCCTGCATGCACTATCTCAGTATCAGGTACAACTACATACCTCCCTTCCACCCTGGTTTCTACTAATGGTGGAAGGATGTGGTAACATATTAACAATATCTACAATGCTAAAATTAGCACAGATATTAATCAGTTCTAGCCCTAATTGTTTAAAGCCTTTTCTGGCAAAAGTGTTCAATGGTCTGAAATCTTTGGCACGCGTGAAAATGCACGTTAGTTATGGTTTGCTTTGTGGTGCTGGGTAATGCTTGGCAAGAAGTGCTAGAATTAAAGTTACAAAAGTGTTTTTCTTTAAATGAGTTGTACTGGATTCATATGTTAACAGTGCATTGCACGTATCACAGGAGACTTTCTCTGTCTGCTGACTGTTTGCAGTGACCACAAACAGGAACTAATTTCAAACATCATAACTGAGCCCATCTCTCTTGATTAGTTTATATCCACTTTTGTGAATTTTGTCCATAACGCTGTCCTTCAGTTCACGTAACATGGCGAATTTCAGCTCAAAACTAATGGTAAACTCAACAGGCAGAAGATCCACATGGGTCGACACCCCAAACAAATAGCATTTAAGAGGGAAAAAAAATGGTTAACTCAACCATTCCATCATACTTTTATACCTCCGAATTCCCATGCTTTGCTCTTTTCAAACACGGACTTGCTAATCTCTGGATGAACCATGCTGCTAGCAACATCAGTAAAGCACGCAAGACCATCCTCCATAGTCAGCAAACTTTGCTTCGAACATGCCGTTGAACGAACTGGAACAACCTCTGCCATTTTAGATTACTCGCTATGCATGATAGTGGTTTCATATCAAGCAAGGCACATCTTGCTCTGTCTTGGTTACCTATCTCAAGTCCAAACAATGCATGCCAATAGTGGGCAGAGAGGAAGGATTATCCTCGATGTGGACATCCACAACACAGCAACTCTGGTATGGGAAATTCAAAACAGGAAAACTTACTCCATGGTGGTCGCCAACATTCTGTGATGAGACGGCACAAGAAGAAGAATTAAATACATAAACACTCCAAGATTCTTCAATTTCTTTTATTAAATTAACTTCAAGAATATTATTAATACAATAAGTAACCAGAGAGGGGGTAATTTACTAATAACAAAAACAATATACACAAAGAACATAGTTTTAAGTACACAATTATAAAAAGTCTGTGAAATTTGAAAGCTTAAATATTCAAACATTTTTATCCTTTCTATTTGGACTCTTCAATCACGTTACAAGAAAAATCAATCAAGGCACCATTTATTAATAATAAGCAGATTAAGACACACAATTTGTACTGTAAATAACATACGGCAGAACATTTAATGAACAATTAATTAATACAAATTTTGACAATACAACTGGGTATCTTCAGGATGGTTTCCTTGTGATGAAAAAAGAAATTGTCAAGTATGATGCTCACTTTACAAAGATGTGACTGAAGAAAATTTAAAAAATAAAAAAGCAACAAAAAATTACACAAGTTAGTCATAATAGTCTGCTATGTACTAATTAAAACAGAAACAAATCAAAATAGAATTTAATCAAGTGTATAAATTACATTCATTAATAACAGGCTCGTATTCTTTGTAAGACTATCCTCCTTTATAATCAAATCTTAATTTTTCCTATAATTATTGATGTATAACCCAGGACTGGATGAACTCGTGTTCAATCAGATGACAAACAGCATGACTCAACTGACAAAGTTTATTTTAGCTTGCTCAGGCTTTGTATTTCAACTAGCAGGATAATACAGAGAATATAGCAAAACGAGAGGACTCAATGCACGTCTTAAGATGATTTTACACTGAGGCAACAGGTAATCCCACCGCATCCAGCACGATAAGGTGCTTCAGTTGTGTGGCAACACTATTGCATGCGGCTTGCCGGTTGCTCAGTCGCAAGCTTACCCATTTTTGGTGGGTTCAGTTGTCCAGTCACATGCAGCAAGATGAGTTGGGATACAAATAAAACAAAGTCTATGATTGAAGAATACTGTGAATAGCAAATTTTGTGGGATTTGCCAATGGGAAGAAATAGCTTTTAGGTGCATATATTCAGTTAAAGAAATCGATGGTAAAGTAAGAAAACTTGAGAATGACCATCAACCATACAGGACGAAAGAGAGTGGGTCAAATCAGAGTGATTCAGTGGATACTTCACTTGTTTGTCTTCTTGAGGTTGATGCATCACCGAAGGGACTTTTAACTGATGAGGATGTCCGCCTCCGTAGCATACCGGCTAGTGTTATTAGCAGCCGTCCTTGGGAGGCCAAGTTCGATTCCCAGTACTGCAAGAAAATTAAACTGGCAGGAGGGCTGGTATGTGGTTGAAATGGTACATGCGGCTCACTTCTATTGGGGGTGTGCTTGAAAAGAGCTGCACCGCTTTGGGATGAGGACACAAGTTTACTTTACAGATGCGGATCTTAAATCTGAGGCAAATGTTTTTATATAGGACAATTCCTCGCACCAAACCAAGGGAAAAAATGTCCTATAAACATACACCCAGAAATGCTTTGTTTATGAGGTGTTATTGAAAGAATATTCTACAATCGCACATTACCTGTTTGATACTGGCAGGTCGTAAGAAGTGTTCAATTCATTGTAACTCAAGAAACTGTTCCCTTCCTGCTTGTGTTAGCTACCAGTCAAAATCTAATGCAGACACAGTCACAGTGGCAACACCCCGGGCCAGGAACCGCAGTGCAGGTGTTGGGGCGTTGCTGAATTTAAGTTTGCTGCATGGGAACAATCTACCACTCTTACATGACACAGCACGTAGTTTTAGCAATTGTGCAAACATCACCGCCGGGATCTAACCTGTGATCAAATTATGGGTCGAATGGACTTGAGCATACACTTTCAATAATAATCTCACAAATTAAACATTTCAGGATGTACGTTTATAGGACATTTTCCCCTTTTTCTGCCGCGAGAAGCCCCCCCCAACTGTTTGCCCAAATATCCCCAACATGCCCTGTATAGTTTACCCCACTAATGTTTGTGAACATTCCCTTTGTACAACTATTATTATTTGCTACAGACTCACAGTATCATGCAGATTGGCAGGGAACAATCATTGCATCATGCTGCTGATTCCTCGACACCTAATGAGGCTGACTAGTTGCTCCAATTTCTCTGTGACAATCACATACTGCAGACAATTAGGTTGGTACAAGTTGCCTCAGTACAAAGCCACCTTTATGGACTGCCTGATCCTTTGCTTAACAAGCAGGAGAGCCGAGATGAGGAAGATTTTCGGTAAATTCATTTTACTGCCTCAAAATGTATTCCAATTCAACATCAATGTTGCCATGCAGTAAAGTCTCAGACTTTACATTTTACTCACCAATAGCTGTAGCTCCCATTGTACTATACCAGGTTGATTTACAAGGAACAAAAACTTAAGATGCTCTCGCAAAACAAAATTTACTTGTTCTTGGTTTTAGAAAAATATGATGCAACCATTCAATCATACTTCCCTATACACGTTCCTCCCCGCCCTACACGCAACCGGCGCACTCACCATGTGTCCCATCCGTGCCTAACTTTACAACAACGCTTTATCTTCCACAGTCTCCCTACTCTTGGTAACTCACTACCCAATATTGACATATTCACACCTTTCGCATCCTTCAAACAAAAAATTAGAAGATTCCTCTAAGTCCTCCCCAGGTTTTCACTTTCTTCCGTCCCTCCAACCCTCGACCTTTCTTCTTCCTAATTTCAGTAACCGACACTTGCCAGTTACCGTTATCATTGTTGTTTATAACTTTGTTATCTTTTATACATATTTAAACTTCTTGCGATTATTAGTGTAAAATGGCCCTCCATAGGCTGTATCTAATAATTAATTAAATAAATAAATAAATATACAGTGGGTTTCTTTTAATGAAAAGCCTTACTGAATTTTGTATAACAGCATGTCTTCCTACACAGATAGTCTCTCCCTGATCAGAGAACAGGTAAGACTGCAGGAAACAAAAGCAAGGAAACAGTGGGACTGAATTCTTATGATCATCCAGCTACACGATGATAGTGACCGGGGGTAACAGAATTATATTCTCTCATGTACCAGAGTTAAATAAAACAACATCAAAGCAGTCTAACAAGAGAACAAGCATGGTAGCATTCAAGTCAAACACTGAAATATATCTCCATAAGAAGTTCATCCAGCCCTTTTGTAGATAAATAGATGAATGGTGATAACATGAATTTTTTGTCTCACAAAAAAATAATAGCACAGCCATTTTACTTATCAAATCCCTGTTCTGGGATACATTACTTATCATACATGTCATGGACTTTTTACATTATAAGAAATCAAAATAATTTGACCAGAATGATTTGGTATAGGTATAAATTAATTTTTACATAATATTACAAGGAAAATATTATAATTTACACAAATAAAAATATTACACATTTTGTAAAATTTTTATTCAGATAGTTTATTAACTTCACAGAAGTTCTTCATAATCTGTGGTTTGAGGAAAACCACAGGAAAGCTAATCAACCAATTAATCATATTCTCTCCTGTGCTTGGTTTCAGAAAGGCCAGGTTTAACTACTGGCCTACAACTGGCACACATATTAACAGAAAAATAATTAAATAAGCAGTCTTATTGGAAAATTTGGTGTTACTTTTATAGCAAGGAGGAAAGGGACTGTGTGTGTGTTACTACTTTGTATGGTTCTTGATAAATATATGTTGATGACAAAGTAGGGCAAACATTACAGAGCTCAATATTAATGTGTTATTTTGGTATACAGTATTTGCTTCTGTTCAGAAATGAAACTTGAAAATAAAGGACATTTAGCTGCTTAGAATGTAAACATGAACATTAACATTCTGTCATGTTTATAAGAGCAATGGGATTCATATGTAGAAATAAAAACCAGAATTTCAAGAAGTGATTCTCTGTGCAAACATGACCTCCAATTTGAAATTCAGTTAAAGTGAAGCGTTCTTGGTGCAGCTTTTAAGCAATGAAGGCTTCGTCAATGAACCAACTGCAGGCCCCTGAAACATGGATGTACCTGAGAAGGTTAGACCACGTCACCATCGAGGAAACTGCCCAAAAATCATGTGAAGTCGTCTTCTTCCGTCTAGCCTTTTCATAATTTCATGAGGTCGCCCCTTTGTGTGAGTCTGGCCCAGGTTTATGGTCGGATGCCCTACGTGATGTATTCGCTACTGCACATTTCTGTGGTGGTTCACGAGACGAAGATGTATCTTGAGACTAATACAAGCACAGACACTCCGCGCCAGAGGATTTAACTATACGCAGTTAAAATCCCAGCCTAGCTGGGAATCCAAACTGGGGTGGCCACTACACCGACTATTCAGCCAAGGAGCTGGACATGGGCATCTCGATCCTCGTAAAACACAGGACTGCAGCCTATTTTGGCAAATCTGAGCCTAAGCCTGCGATTCATGGCGGATGAGAAAGATCTGCACTCTTCTGCTGGTAATTTATTGAATGTAATACGTTTAATGCACACTGATGACCACCAAATAAAACTAATGAGCCTGAAAGTATTTAAAATAAGTCTTAGAAAATAAATATATTTACCCCTAGTGTATCAGAGCAGGCGGAGGCGGGACAGGTTTTTCTCTGGGTACTCTGGTTTTCCGTCATCTTTCATTCCCGTAACACTCTCCAATATCCTGGATTAGATTACAAACCTCTCTGCAGTGTTCATATGGAGTAAGGGCATTTGATGCTGTCGATGGTAATTCAAATTCGTCTGTCAGATGGAACGTTTAGCCTTCAGCAGACCCCTCGGAGCTATTCGATAGGAGTAGGCTATGTGCTGGCACCAGATTTCACCCCGTCTCTTCCTATCATATGTCACATCATTCATTTCATATCATTAACTCCTCTGATGAGGTTGAAGTCCAGAAAGGCATCCGGTTGTAACAACTCTATGAAGATTCATCTCGCTTCATACCCGACCCCACAGAAAAATGGTACAAGGGATGGACATACAATACATACATCATATCAATAATTGTAATGTTCCATTCATGAAGGAAATTGCACCCAAAAGTGACAAGTAATCAGTACCTTCAAACAAATTGACATTGGCCCCGTGGACAACTTAAGAAAGGGCAAGCAAAACAGTGGACTCCAAGGCAAGACAGGATAAGCACTAAGATGATGATGATGATAGCTGGTAGGTACAGGTACTTTTGAAAGACAATCATTCCATAAGGCAATCTTTGCAATCCTCATAACAGTGACAACAAAAAGAAGGTATTTCATGTGACCTCCTCCATGGTCCATCTTACTACCTCGTGGAGGAATTGCATTTCCAGCATCAACGTAGGAGAGGCTTCAGGTTTATATTCCAAAGGTATGCACTGTGTTTAGTTACAATCTATTTTGATTATTCTCCAGAGTCACTGCAATTGTTCTCATAGCAGAAAGGGGGGGTCTGTTAAGAACCAAGGCACAATGGAATGACAAATATAGTAATCGGCAGAAGATCTAGCAGCAATGTGACAGATGCACGACGACTTAATGCCCACCGAAGTGATCAGTCAGAAACTAGCAACATGTCTTCTTCAGACTATAAAGATATTCAGACGTTACCACAGTAAATACAATTAAATTAAGAATCTTTCTTCTTTAAGATTTACAGAAACAAATAAGTAATGAATTTGTTTATATTGGTGTAATCTAAAGTTGCATGCTGATTGCTTGCCATGTCACATCAGTGGGGGCTCAGCCTTACATAATAAAATTAACAAATCATGAAATACTTCGTTGTATACACACATTCTTGAATATGGTTCAGAATAAATCAGCGTTCTGAGGAATAACAAATTAAAAAAAAACAACAAAAATATACTTCTTGGGAGAAAATTACTGCTATTAATGACCGGACACCCCCCTGAAATGAAGTAGGCTGTCATACGTCGCCCATGTGTGCTGAGAGCCTCAAGAGACTGCTGAGTAGAAATGTTCACTAGCTACAGTGGTTGGAAAGAATGTACGACAAAAGCTCCTTGAAGGGACATAATTACTGGTGTCCACTGATTCGGTTGTTCCATCTATGAGATCTGTGGCAAACTACAGATACCTCATTCGACACTGAGCGATGTTACAAGTAACTAATCTCATTTTGTTCCGTATTGAAGATACAATAAGTATTCTTTCTTGAATAAAATTGCTGTGTCCACCTATTCAATACAATTATATTTTGTAGCGATTAAATTCTACATGAAATATAAACAATTTTATAAGCAATTTTATTCAAGAAAGAATACTTACCGAGTGATGTAGCGGTGAAATGGAAATGCCAGAGTACTATAAAAATAAACACACCTCCACCAGGGAAGTCAAAACAATTAACAGAGGGCCTGTAGTGAAGTAGTTAAGTCAAACCAGCAATCCTTCTATCTAAGAAACCGATGCTAGAGACCTTCGACTGGCATCTGGAAGTGATGCCAGGACTCTTACTATTCGTTGGGAGGAGTTTGCACTTGGATTTGTTGAGTGAGCATCAGCACATAAACCAACACTTGCTGCCGATTACACAAACACGTCACTCATAGACTGCTACAACAATGGAAGAGCATTATGTCTAGTAACAAATTACGTTTCGTTATGGCAGTCCAATGGACACGTAGTTGCCAGAGTGCTTTGTTCCAACTGTTTTCTGTGGTTTAGTTTTGGTCCACTGACTAGTTCCTCTAACCATTAAAGCCAAAACCTATCAGAAAATACCAGACAATTCTATGCTAACCCCCTGTGGCTGCAATCTAGAACTGGTCCTTTTCAACATGACAATACACCCATTCATTAAGTGAAGGCTATAACCGAGTGGTTTGTCTAAATAAATGTCATATCAAATGGCTAGCCCAAAACCCTGATCAAACATAATGGAACTTTTCAGGAATGAGTTATAGTGACCACTAACAGCCAGACCAAACAGTCCCAAAACTGATGTACAACTGTTTGTAACATTGTAAGAGGAAGGGGGCCCTGATCAAACATAATGGAACTTTTCAGGAATGAGTTATAGTGACCACTGACAGCCAGACCAAACAGTCCCAAAACTGATGTACAACTGTTTGTAACATTGTAAGAGGAAGGGGGATATATATATATATATATATATTTTTTTTTTCCCCCTGCAAATTTCCGTTTGGAAAAATTAAACTGTCATAAATGTCTTTCAATAAATGAAACTAAAACTGATAACCATTAATTTATTTACATCTTTTCACAATGATAGGTACAGAGCCTTCTATACTGTATGACTCTTAGTCGTGCCCATCCATCAATATTTCACATCACAGCCTGCACGGTTGCTAGGTAACACTGTGCCACACAGTATAGCTAATTTTGTGACACAAATTTTCGGATTACCCCCAGCCATAAGACATATTTTTGTCAAAAACCTGCAGATATTAACCACAACTTAGTGGAAAGTCTTCCTAGAGGCCGTGACAGCAGCAAAAGACGGACCAATGTTTTGCTGGCACCACAGTAGCTCCAGTTAAGCCTTTACCGAAGGGTGGCCGATCAATGATGGCAATGTAGTGTATGTGTTATATTAGCAAGGGTCAGCGCAGGTTAAAACAGGACAAAGAGATGCCAGCACACTGTAACAAGAAACCACATGAAGAGAGACTCTGTATAAAGCTCTGTGAAGTAAGAGAAAGTAAAGCACTTTTGTGAGCTAGCCAACACAGGCTCGTCAACATTAATGTGGATGGACTGTGAACTTGCAACATCGATAAGAGTAAAAAATATTATGATGTCATCATGTCAACATTTGTTAATACAGGAAGTTATTTGATTGGCACACACGTTTAATAAATTTACTAGACAGCTTGATACCAAGTCCTCAGTTCATCTTGTTAGGTGGAGATATAACAATAAAAATATGCCAACAAGCAGCTAAAATATCCTGGCAATAATGTATTGTACAAGACAGTTATCACAGAAAATATTTGAAGGCAAATTCCAGATGTAAGAATGAATAATTTATGAATTCCTAATATCGGCAGTTTCTCAGTCACATGTGAGAAAATAAATACAATCCTTTACAGCTTATATTAGAAAGAAAACTGAAGGCTCATCGAAGAAAATGCAGCTTATACTAGAAAGAAAAATGAAGGCTCATCAAAGAAAATGATGATTATCATTATTATTATTATTATTATTATTATTATTACTATGAGGCCATGAAGGTCCTTGAAGAAACCACAGGGTCATGTGCCTCTCCAGTAGTCAAATAATAACAATAATAATAATTTGATCTGCAATTTGCCTGATAGTTTGAATTAACCTAAGATAAAACTTTTGAATCTTAAGAAACACACAATTTAACATTTAAAAATACACAGAACTGACAATTGGTATCAAGCAGAGTTAACAATAATAATAGTAGCAACATTTCTTTCATAAACTCAACAACAAATTTCGTTGTATTTTTTTTCAACACACTGCATAAAAAATACATCTTTATCTTTTAAGTATTTACGGCAACAATGTGATTGAAACAGAAGGAACTTCTGACAATGCCTGATAAAGCACTACATGGTAACTTCTACACCAAACTTAACGGATGTCAACGAAACATACAACTAAGTAACCAAATTTTAAACAGTAGTACAAAACTGTTCTCATTTCTAACATCGGCATGTATAAGACTTTCTCAAACTTTTACAATTAAGTTTGTTATTACAAATTAATGAGAACAGAAAGGACAAACTACAGGGTGGGCCTAGAGTATCACACCATAGGCTGGATTATGATCAGGATAAAAAGCTTTACCTTTGGAGGTAAAACATGCTGCCTACTGATGTGTATAGAAAGTTTTGTGGATTTGAAGGTTACTCCCATAGAAACATCGCAGAAGAATTTAATCAAAGGCTCCCTGAGCAACATCCAGTAGCGCATAACGTAGTTGCAGATTGTTCGAAAGATTCAAAACCTTGGCGAGGGTTACAGATGCGTCCCCATTACAAAGACCCTGCACATCTATGTACGTGGTGGAAATGGTCCCGGCAAAGGTGTATGGGAACCCAAAATAATCAACACACCGAGCAAACTTATCTTCATCAACAATTCGGCGCATTGTGAAGAAGTTTTACCCATATAAGATGCAATTACTGCACTACACGACTGAGGATGATCCATACCGTCGACATGAAATATATGAATGGTTTCTGGGGAAGCTGGAGGAGGATATGGAACTTACGTCTAAAGTCCATTCTCAGATGAAGCAAATTTCTATGCCAACTGTGAGGTAAAATAAAATATGAGCTATTGTTCCGACCACAATCCTCATTGGTTTACTACCCAGCTCCATGACTGGATTGGAGATTTTAAAATTTAGTTATTTCCCTGGCTTGAGGAATGTATATTTGTCCAGTTTTCAAAAACAGACTTCACCTCAGGTAGGACATCATTCTCGCAAATGCGCATCTCGCTCTTTCGTGAGAGCACAAAAGACCTTCACCGAGCCATTCATTGGTTTGCTGTGAGTTTTGTTTTTTTTGCCAGCAGTTTAAAGTCGCACTTACTGGGAACAGATTTTGGCTGTGGGTTAAGACTGGAAAAGAAGTAGCCGTGACCTTAATTAAGGTACTTTTCTTCTTCTTTCTCTCGCACCATATTATTGGACATTGGCTGTCATCGGGGCGATTTGGTTCTTGCTCTCAGCAAGTCGGAAAAGCTTGAGGAAGAGTCTGTACCCTCCATGTAGATTTTGTAAAAAAGATTTTCCTTCCCCTGCTCCTCCTTCAATTCTACCTTGTACGACAAGCTGAAGGAGTCTGTGATTATCGTTTTGAACATGGCTAAAGTACTCTAGTTTCTTCTTTTTAACGTTCATGACCTCTAGTTCTTTTTCAGGTGTTGGAGTACTTCAGTGTTACGCATTCTATCAACGCATGATATTTTGAAGAAGTATTTGTAGCAACTACATCTCAAAGGATTGAAGTCTTTTGCAGATGTTCTCTATTAGGGTGCAGGCCTTAGTCCCATAAAGACAGAATACATAACACCGAAGTAAATAGAGACTGAGATTAATATTAGAGTCCCTGTTGGAACAGAGATAATTAAACGCTAGACTTGGTCCAGTGATGTGCCTACTGAGACAATGCTAAACAATGGAAAAAATAGCTGCCTCTGTGGATCAGCGGTAGAGTGTCGGCCTCCGAATCCCAAGATAGCGGGTTCAAACCCGGCAGAGGTAGTCGGATTTTTGAAGGGCGGAAATAAGTCCATTCGACACTCCATGTCGTACGATGTCGGCACGTAAAAGATCTCTGGTGACATTTGGTGTTTACCCAACAAAATTAATTAAATCTCAGCCATAGACGCCCAAGAGAGTTTCGGTTTACTCGGTCTGCCATCTAGTGGGGGGCCTAGAGTAAAACAGAACGTCGAAATTGATGAGCAGACAGCCAGATGGCGTCAAATTGAAATGTCTGCACACGGTAGCTGAGGCCATACGATTATTATTATTATTATTATTATTTAATGGAAAAATACCTTCAGTGCTGTTGACAGTGGGGTTCGAACCGACCATCTTCCAGAAGCAAACTCATTCACAGCTATGTGGGCCATTCTATGCAGCCTACTCGCTTGGTTCACCACGATTTATGCAGGATGGAGTTTCCCTTTATTATGGCAATCACATTCATCACTGGCTGGATGAGAATTTACGTCAGTGGACTGGTCGTAGAACGGACTCTACAATCACTGTATTTAAATACAATGGACTTCGTCCTATAGGGCTACCTAAAATTAAGAGACAAAAATAATCTTAGTGAGGGAATTTCTGTGGAGTGACATACTGTTACCAGACTTGGTATACTGAATCCTGCAAAAGAGGGATTCACATCTACAGTTACGCTTGGACACTGGTGTTAACTGTACAGTACTATAATCCAGCAAATGGTGTGGAACTATCTGCCCACCTTATATAGTTATATTAATAATTTCTTATAACAAAAGGAGTTCCTAATGCACTGAGCGATATTTGGTAGAGCACCAAAAGATTCTCAATTACTTTTTCTTTAAATGTTCACTTCACATTCATGCATTCCTTCACTCCTCAGCAATGTGCGTAAGCGACTAGCATTTAGCATAGCATTTAAAATGTTAGAACAACTTACACTCTTCCTTGCACATTTGTCCCAAAAGAAGAAAAAAAATAATATTTACTTCCACACACTGTACAATCAGTTCTTCAAAGGACAATGCTGTAGTATCATTCCTTGAAATATATGTAATAAGTTAACATAATTATGATTGCTGATATGATCAATCACCAAGTTTCAGGGATAGCACCATTTGAAAGTACACAATTAACAGTTTCATTCAGAAAGGCATGGTTCACAAAAAAATAAAGGGCAACAAAATGGCCAATAAAATATGATCAAATAAAAAGAATCCACAAGTATATTTTTTTAGCAATATCTCATGTGTTGACAGCATTTCTTGATGGAAAATTATTCTTGTAAATAGGAAGCAGTGTTCAAACTTGAATAAAGCCACATACACATGGAAAAAAAACGCACTCTACTGGTAAAATATTTCTATCCTTTGAAGTAGGAGTATAGGAGAGGACCTGTTATTAATAACACGGGGTCAGTTACCATGTGTAGGCATTTTAATCTAACACCATTTAGGCTGCCTACATGTCAATTTTAATTTTCCACTTTTACTTAACCAGATGGTAGATAAAAAGATGTCTACTGGGCGGGATGGCCAAGTTTGTCGGGTAAACACCCAATGTGTCGAAAGAGATTCTTATATGCTAACATTGTACGATGCTGTATCCAATGGATTTCTCTCCACCCTTCAAAGTACCAATGCCAAGTTTGAACACGCGATCTTGGAAACATGAGGTCAACACTATTCAGGCATAACGAAACACACTTCTCCTCAACTGACAAAAAAAAAGTACCCAAAATTTGGACAACTTAGAATCCTTTCTAGAAATAAACTTTCAAAGTATTAGGTTATTCAGTACATATAGTACATATCAAAGTGGTGTTATGTTGAGAACAATAATGGCTAACCGGACATCAGTGGGATCCGAACTCAAACTTCCAGTTTTGCGTCAGACGCTTCTGCCAACTGAGCTATGGTGGCCAAGGTCATATTTATTCTAGTGGAAACGATCTAAGCTACAGGTCTGGCAGTAGTGCCATCACAACTGTAGTTTATTTTGAGAATAATGCAGTGCCAAGATATTCATAGCATCCTCTCCTCTCTTTTCTTTACTTAGATTGTTCCAAACCAAACCAAACCCCATGGCACTACAGCCCTTGTAGGGCCTTGGCCTACCAAGCGACCGCTGCTCAGCCCGAAGGCCTGCAGATTGCGAGGTGTTGTGTGGTCAGCACGACGAATCCTCTCGGCCGTTATTCTTGGCTTTTGAGACCGGGGCCGCTGTCTCACCGTCACATAGCTCCTCAATTCTAATCACGCAGGCTGAGTGGACCTCGAACCAGCCCTCAGGTCCAGGTAAAAATCCCTGACCTGGCCGGGAATCGAACCCGGGGCCTCCGGGTAAGAGGCAGGCACGCTACCCCTACACCACAAGGCCGGCTACTTCGATTGTTCACCTCATAGCAAATACTTTGATAAGAAATTTTGCCTTGAATTTTCCAAAAATTACGGTGAAATGAAAAATTAAAAACTCAATATCTTAAAATGAAGTCAACTGGAGAAAATATGCTATAAAAAGTATAAAATGTGACTGAACACAGTAAAAAGAAATGCATAAAACTTCACTGTGTCCTGCTTATCTAACAGAACATTGTACTGATCAACTGAACTCTCAAAAGAAACATAAAAAATAGGGACGAATTAGTCATACCAGCAAATGACACATTCAACGCATCATAAATGATGCTTTGAAACAAAGAAATAAGAGTAAAACTTAAGACATAGCATGAAACAAATAACAAAAACACTTATCAAAACTGATCTCCATCGCTTCTTAAAAAGAGTGTTATTTCAAAACAAAACGTTTGCCTTTCTTGACATACACACCGACAGTAATAGTTACGCATACATACACACACAGCCTAGGGAAGTTCAATAGCATCCAGCTCAGAAAATCTGAATAATTCAATCTGACAGGGAGAAGTGTTTTAAACGTTTTGGTTATACGATCCAATGATCACAGAAAGCATATACAACTGGGATGAAACACTATGATAAAGTCTCATTAACTTGCAGGCTTTTCGCAAGGAAAGGAACTTCACAATATTGCTAGACACTAAAGCTGGGTTGAAACTATCAGCATGGACACAACGTGTAAATGCATTGCGGACAATCTCGTAAATTCTGTAACACAGCAGTATAGCTCCTAGAAGTGTACCCAAGAACTTCAAAAATTGCATGCCCCATTATGGTACATCTTTCGATATTACTGACTAGTCAAAATATGGTTACCAATAGCAGTTCATTAATTAAAAGATCCTACATACAGTTAAAATATATAGGTTTTCATTTGGTTGGGAGGACAGTGCTGTGTCATCAGCAGCTGTTACTAAATTATCATTATCTTTTTAATTATGTCTAGAATCTCACAATTCTGTTAAAATAGGCTTCATTTTCCCACATTTGCTTGCAGAGGGCATTACTGTTATTATTCTCATCTAATCTTAGAATTGCTATGTTGCAGGAGGATTGCATTGAGCAGATTGGTTTTCAATCTGAAAAGCTTCCATCATTGTCGTCGATATCTAGCACTGTTTCCAGCCACTCTGTCTAGATTTGTATGTAATATAAGCCTCTCCATAGTTCGCTGGCATTCCACTGTCACGACACTGTTGTAGTCCTCTCCTCTGTTGTCAACACAAGTCCCTCAGCTTCTTGCCACCCCATTCCATCTCGGTTGTTCTTTTGGGTATCCTCAAGCTCTCCATTCGTTACACATGACCTATATATTTTAACATACAGTCAAATAAAAGTAGACTGAAGAATTTAGTGTTTTGCACTTTTTTAACCTGATAAAACAACAAAAATAGTCTAGCAGATTTTAAAAATGTCATGTTGTAGCTTCCTCTGTCAGCCAAATGCCAACAACAATAATAATTTTAAAAAATAATAAAATTGCTCCAACAGAAGAGGAAACTGCAACTGAATATGTTACAAACCAACCTCATTTCCTTAAAACAGTCTCACAAAATGAAATAAATTATTATGAACGTACAAGTACAGGGTTCTAAAAAAACTGCTTGAGGATCAAACACACCCCAAAAATATCTTTAATAATAATAATGTTATTTGCTTTACGTCCCACTAACTACTCTTTTATGGTTTTCGGAGACGCCGAGGGGCAGGAATTTTGTCCCGCAGGAGTTATTTTACGTGTCGGTAAATCTACCGACACGAGGCTGACGTATTTGGCACCTTCAAATACCACCAGACTGAGCCAGGATCAAACCTGCCAAGTTGGGGTCAGAAGACCAGCGCCTCAATCGTCTGAGCCACTCAGCCCAGCCAAAAATACTTTTCATAATATTATTCAGCATAATCATTTTAACTAACAACGTTAAGATTTTCAATGCCATTTCTTTAGCTTGCTCCAAGCATAGTCTTTGAACTTGTCAGCATTTCTAAAGGAATAAAAGAAACTGCGTCCCTGATCTAAAACAGTTCTACTGTGTTGCCAGAATTGCTCGATAACAACCCAGCCCTAGAAAAAATGGACATCAGTCCTGCATGAAACAGAGTACAGAAATTTACTGCCACTTTGACGCAGATCTTGGATATATTCAACATCTGTTCCTTTCCTCTAACCATAATGGAGATCATCCAGTTTTATAATTTTATTGGTGTGAAACATTACGACATGCTTTCGACCATGTCATAAAAATGCATCACATTCATTTTTTTGTTTGTTTTTACATGATTCATTAGGCAAAAATAGTTTTATTAATTAAATATACACATATATTTATAAACCTCCTTCAGACTTCATCTGGCTCCATATCTTCGCAGGGTGGTGCTGCCGGTGCAGATGCATGGGTGTTGTTGACAGGTTCCGAAGGAGCATGAACCATTCCAAGCCCATCGCCGTGACTGCCTCCCCTGTCATCTTCTCCCACGGCAGCGAGACGGGCTTCCAGAGCACGGATGCGGTTCTCGTGCTTCACCATGACAGCTTTCAGCCTGCGAATCTCTTCGTGGAACTCCTTGATGATATCATCCTGAATGCAAAACAAAGTCTTTTATTTCCTTAAGCAATTCTGGTTACTGTAACCTGATTTCCACTGACTGAATTGTTCACTAATGGTTCTACAAACGAGTCAATTTAAATGTTGTAATTAGAGGCAAGGGTCGTTCAGGGATTCATAGAATTAATGAATCAATACACAGTGTAAACTACAGTATATAAAGGGGAAAATGCACATTCCTATGTGGCACAGTGGTCAACAGACTTAAACAAAAGAAAAAACTATACCATAATATGTAATATATAACTTGAAAAGCCATATGGGAAAACTTATCAATGTGCAACCTTTCACTTTAAAACTTACAGTCTCAAGGTCCTAGAATAAAATAGGACTGTTGTTGATTTTCTACATTATTTTCAAATTTTCTTAGTTTCTTAAAGTAGTTCCAAGGTCTAAAGTAACATGTGATAGCTGGCATAGTTCCAAGTCCCTCCTCAGCGACATACCATGTGGCAGCTGGTACCATCACTGCTAGCGCTATAGTGGGAGAACTGCCACTTTCAAGAGGAAGCATGTTAGTGTATTGTTAATAACTTACGAGTTGTAGTTCAAAGCTTTGTTCTTACTAACTTACGAAGTTACCGTCTCTATATAAAATGTAATACAGTAAAACCTCAATGCATTGTTTTTAAAGGGGGAGGAGAGAAATGACTACAGATACGGGGAAAATATGTGGGTAACATAAAAAATAGGTGAAAACAAAATAAAATATGGGTACCGTACTTAAAGACATTTTTCTTTATGTAAGCACTAGACATAACTCCTCGGAAGACACTGGGGTGGGGGGCCTCAACCCCGACACGGCGCGTCCCATATGGCTTATAGGGGATGTTCCTGTAGATATGCAGGACAGGCGTGAATAAGGCCAAGCCAAATAAGCACCCGCGGATAAACTGAGGCAAAAAGGACTGCAGTCAACGGTCTCGACGGCGGAAGAGGTTATTTCCCAACGGCTGAGAGAGCGGAAGAACTGGCGCTTCGGCTTACAACCGAAGTTCTAACCATGGACTCCTAATTAATCGTAAATGATAATTTAGCCGGAAGACACCAAGAGGCACCTCTCGATCTTAACCATCGAGTTGTAACCTTGTGATCATACCAGGCTCTGGACACACCTAGTCCGGTTTCTCCCGATCATCGGATTCTGGGGGATCGGGATCATCATGCAGAGAAGAGTCGGAGCTTCTCAAAATCTCTTCGTCCCAAGAAAAAGACCTTCTTAGGTACAATTAATGTCAACACCCTACTGAAAACAGGCAAGCTTAAACAGCTAACGGACACCCTGGATAAGTTCGATATTCAAATCATAGCACTCCAGGAAATGCGCTACCAGGATGAAAACCATTTTGACTCTGAAGAGTACAGGATATTTAAGGGTAAACCTGCCATAAGAATCCATGGGAACTTAACACAACTTGGAACAGCTTTTGCGGTACGAAAAACTATCATCAGTTCTGTACTTGACTTTACATCCCCATCTGAAAAAATCCCAGTACTTACTGTGAAATCTGGCAATAAAGCTTACTCCTTGGTCAATGCCCATGCTCCCACAAACACTGACAATAAAAAAAACCCAGAGAAAGTGGAAGCCTTCTGGGAACTCTTAGAAGAAACCACTAGCAAGATTCCAAAGCATCACGTGAAAATCTTAGTAGGTGATTTTAACGCACAGGTTGGCAGAGAGAGGAAACACAAATGGATTGTTGGTCATCACTCGGCACATTGGAGAACGAATAAGAACGGAGAACGTCTTATAGACTTCTGTAAAACCTTTGTCTTAAAACTAATGTCTACGCATTTTGCGAGACCCCCACATAAGAAGAACACGTGGAAATCACCAAACCAGTTATTGGGCGAATTCCAGATCGATCACGTCGCAATTTCCAGAAAGAATATGTGTGAGATCCAAAATGCTAGAGTACGGAAGGGAGGTCGACTCGGACCACTACTTAACACAAATCAAAGTGAGATTCCAACCCAACAGATGCAGACCTAAACACAAAAGATCTCTAAGAGTTGATCCAGAATGTCTTCGACAGAACGCCACGACCTTTCTACAAGACATACGACAGCAGGACCCCAAGGACTGGCCAGGCCTTCGTAAAACACTTCAGACATCAGCCATGAAATTAGGACAGCCTCCAAGGAAACGCAAACATAGGTGGAACACGACCTGTGATAAAGCCATTGATGAACGGATGAAAACATGGAATCAGTGGAATGGACATCAAACAACTAAGAGATGGGAGACCTTCCTAAAAGTTCAGAAAATCTCCTCAAAAATAATCCGCAGGGAGAAACGAGCCTATGACAAAAATAGACTCATGGAAATCGAACAAAATTTTCTTAGAAACAACTCCAAGAATTTCTACAAGACCTTCCGTGAGAATTTATCTAGTTATCAACCACCATCTTTATGTTTCCGTCGAGCAAATGGAACATTAGAAACGAACACCAAAGAGAACTGCACTATTCCAGCTGACTACTTCCGAGACCTCCTCAATTGTGATCCTCCAAAGGAAAGACTGAACTTTGAAAAGCCCATGCCCAACCCCGATTCACAGCCACCGACAATACAGGAAACAGCAGAGATCATACGATCACTTAAAAATAATAAAGCTCCTGGAGAGGACGGCATCACTGCGGAGATGTGTAAACTTGGAGATGATCTTGTAAGCAAAATTCATGCAATCCTAGTAGAAATATGGGAAACGGAAATGATTCCACAGGATTGGAAGTTTGCATTAATACGCCCATTGCACAAGAAAGGTGACAAGGCTGATCCAAACAACTATAGAGGCATATCTCTACTGCCAATCGCATACAAAATTCTTTCCAAAGCTCTCTTGAACCGGTTAGAAAAACAGACAGATCACCTGATTGGCGAGTACCAAGCGGGTTTCAGGAAAGGTCGATCATGTGCAGAACAAATATGGAACTTGAAGACAATATTAAGGATTTGCCGAAGTGCCAGCACGATCGTCACCTTTGTGGATTTTAAGAAGGCGTATGACTCTGTGGACAGACAGACAGTATTTGATACTCTAGAAGAACTCAGAGTGGACAAGAAGACCAGAGCACTTATCCAGCAGACCCTCACAAATACGACCTCTAAAGTGAAATTCCTTGGAGAAATCTCTGAGCCTTTTGAAATATGTACGGGCGTTCGTCAAGGTGACGGCATCTCCCCTATTCTGTTTAACTTAATTCTAGACAAAGTTATTAGAGTTTGGGAAACGGATATCAAGGGTGTGAACATCGGAAATTTGGGAGGCAAGGTCAATGTGAAATGTTTAGCATTTGCTGATGATCTCGCAATCATTACTAAGACCAAGGATGAAACAAGGTATGCCATACAGAGACTACACAATATAGCATCAAAGGCAGGCCTCCAGATATCCTACGAGAAAACCAAGTACATGGAAAATCTACGTCAAAATAGCAAAAGAACTCCGCTAGAGATGGAAAACGGCACAATTTCACAGGTGCCCTCCTTCAAATACCTTGGAGAAATTATACTACCTTCAGGATTAGACAGTAGTGCCAATGTAGAAAGAAACACCAAACTACATAAGGCATACAGACTGACGTGGAATTACTACAACAAAAGAGTCATATCGCGTAATGCAAAATTACGACACTACAAGACAGTTGTATTGCCCGAAGCTTTATATGCCTCAGAAACCATATGCTTAGGTGGTCACTCTAAAATTACAGAAATTGAAAAGCAGGAGCGGAAAATTCTCAGGAAAATTTATGGTCCTACGAGAGAAAATGAAATGTGGATTAAGAGGAGAACAGCGGACCTCTACTCCTTCACCGACAGGTTTACTGATGCCATACAGAAAAGGCGCCTTAATTTCAATGGCCATATCTACAGAATGAACAGCAACAGACTAACTAAAAGATTATTCAAAGTAATCAACTCAAAGAAGGTCAAAATAAAATGGCTAGAAGAAACTAAGGCGGACCTCCAAGAAATAAATATCACAGACGACATCATGGAAAATCGTGGAGCTTTTAGAACAAAAGTAGCCAATCATAAATTTAGGGAGAAAACAAAAAAGACAACTGGTAGGAAGTGGTCGACAGAACGCAAGATGCAACACAGTGCATTTATGAAGAGATTTTGGGAGGATAAGGTGGCACAAACCATCAAACCAACTAACAAGTTCAAACGCGCTCTATGAATGGGCATAACGAAGAAAGAAAGAAAGAAAGAAAGAATAATAATGGCCTTATAGGCAACCTGCACAGCTAAGGAAATGCGGCCCTGCCTTTGATGACTTCTATTTGCTCCTAAGGATATTTTCAATGCAGATGAGACATGCCTCTTTTTAAATTTAATGTCTGGACGTACAATGGCATTCAAATGGGCAAAATGTCATGGTGGGAAACAATGCAAACAATGCGTAACATTTCTGTTGTGTGCCAATAGTGACAGAAGTGAAAAGCTGACAATCGGCAAATTTTCAAAGCTGCGTTGATTTAAAAATACTGCTAAAATCCTCATGAAATACACCAACAATAAGAAATCCTGGGTCACTATAAAAGTTTCTGAAGACTGGCTTTGAAGCGCGGATGCCAAAATGGAAGCGAAAGTTCATAAGATCTTAATGTTCATGGATTGATGCACAGCACATTCTCCTATTACTTCTTATCTGAGGAATGTGACTGTGGAATTTTCCCCCCGCGAATTGCATAGGTGAGCTGTAGCCGCTCGAACTTAGAGTGATGCACAACTTCAAGTTGCATTATCGTATGATGCTGGTGCAGCACACAATCAGATATGTAAACGGTGGAAAGAAGCACGAAATGAAGATCAACATACTACAGATAACCTATGTCTAATTTATTTCTCCTTTTTGTATTAATATTCATGTTTATGTGAAATATTTGCCCAACAACTTTGCACAGTACCATGCATTAAAAGACACAATCCTCTGAGTTGTTACACTAACCTTGTGCCTTCGAACAAATAAAAAATCGATGTATATTCATTTCTTTTCTTCTGATAGGCAATGCATTACATCGCAGCATCATGGTACTGTGTTTCAGAATTTAACAGTTCGAAATTGTTTCCTAAAACCTGGATTTGGAGGCATTTCTGCTGTTGATTGTAATATCATTGATGATAATGGCGATGCTCCTGATAATGACAGCGAATGGAGGAACCTGGAGGAGGGAGCACCATTCTTGGATTACGTAAATGTTGGCGCCAACCTCGTCACTGCAGAAGAAATTACTGTCTCCGAGATAGCAGAAGATGCACAAAGGGGTCTGAGTGAGAACCGTAATAATGACGATACCGAAGAGCTGCAGCATACATCAGAGGATTTTAAAGATGCTGTTAATGCTCTATGGACTATCAAGCATTTTGTGATGTGCCACAACGATTCTGAGGAAATAATAGCCAAATTGTACAGGTTTGAGAATACCGTTTATGCTGAGGCCGCTGCCAACAAAAAACAAGCCAACCCTTTATTCTGTAAAGCAACTCTTTTCCCTCTCCTTGCATTTTTCTTGTTAACTATCTGGGTGCATAACTTTTGTTTTTATATTGTTTCATACAGCCGTTATATATTTTGGAATATAACTCAGATTCGTATTTACAGAATTTCATTTAAGAATTTTTCACACATACATTTTTTCCCTCCCTTCCGTATCCTGGAAATCGTATAAACAAAGTTTCACTGTACTGCTAACATAAGAGAGCAACAGATGACCAAGAAAGGTCAGATAGGGAAGTTGAAAGTGTGAAGACCGAGACCAGTTGACAGTTAAATTAATGTACATTCATCAGTGTTTGGAAGTACGGTGAAAAAGAAACAAAAACTTACTTCTCAGGGCACCCGACAATTTATGATGGTTAAACCTTACCCACAAAATACCACCAGCAATGGGCATATAGAATTTCTTTAATCTTAGACATATTTAACCAAACAGGAAAACAGAAATATGAATAAAAGTTTCACTCACAGGCACATAGCCTCCCCCATCACCACTCCCTCCACCTGATGCATCTCTGCTGGCGGCAGAAGATGCTCCTCGTGAACCTCCCTTGGGTGGCATTTTGTCCAGCACATTGGGGCGCTTGTTGACTTTAAGATCGGCCTTCTGGGATGAGGGAGTATAACCACCTTTGAGGGAGATGAGGATAGGCTCTGCATCTTTTCCCCCGACCCACTCCTCAGCAGTCGCGCCGGGCTGATCGCTGAGTGTGTCGGGATACAAGTCTTCTTGGAAAAGTTCAGACTGAAAAAGGTAATATATCATTGAATTTAGTTTAGTCACTTCTTATATATTTTAAATAAACATGTAGATATGGATAAGTTCCATAAATCTAAGATATTCGCTGTAGCAATTTTACAGACACACACCAGATTTTCCTATACTTGTGAATGGATTTTAAAAATAAAACCACAATGCAGTTATTCCTGCTTGAGGGAGGAGGAGGTTCACGAAGCTGTCTATAACTTTCGAGGATGTATCAATGCACTGACAGTATATCACTGAATCTCAAATACAGCTTATATAATACTAAAATATACAATTACGACAGGCAAGCTTCATATGAATTATAACACAGTAGAGATTTCCACCTATTCAATACTAAGATGTATTTACAATATTTACATTACATGGGACTAGTTTCAGCCCTCCTCGGGGTCATCATCAGCCATATTAAAACATACACAATGTATGGCGAAATCCTAAAACATGTTTTTTAACGGTAAGAATCTTATGGATATATAATTTACAATATGAAGTGTGGTTGAAATGTTGCAAATGAAAATGAGAGATATTACGTGTGATGCAGGTGAGTAATAATTAATACAAGTAAATAATACGTACTAAGAAGTCTGGAATAAAAGTACAAATAAGGTGCTCTGTGTTGTAAACATCTATACACAGTTTTTTAAAATCAGGAGTTTATAGGATCAAATGCAATACCTGTGAAAAATCCTACATTGGGCAAACCAGAGGAAACTTCAATATAAGATACCATGAACACACTAACATAATAAGTTTTCAGCTATCGGCCAACACATGCAAGATTATAACCATAATTTTACCAATATCGAATAGGACATGGACATCCTTGAATTATCAAACAAGGGCCCTTTACTCAACATAATGGAAAATTACTACAAACACCTAGACCAATATTTTAACGCTAATTACAATCTTAATGAAATCTCAGAGAAACCCAACATACTTTTCGATTTATTTATATCTCAGAAACAATAATGCAGCCAACCAGAACTCGATCCTAAGTTTAATTAAAGGTACTTTTCCGAAACAATTACCCTTTCTCCCGCACCCTTCAGCTCCGCCTTAACCCCCCCCATCCCAAGCCACCTCCACTCTACCTAACCAGCATGCGCATGCCCTCCTTCCCGTCCATATTTCTCTTCCCGCCACCAATCGCACACTATCAGCTAAACTACACACACCGCAGTGCGAGGTAAGTGTCCTTTCACTTTATGGTACTATTTTCCTCTCTCTGTGTACTTTGTTTTTTTACTGGCTTTTCTCAACTTTAATAGGTCCAATTTGGTTTCAGCTATGAACTGAGAATTCCAACAATTAATATCTCCATGCGCAGTGTCTACTTTCTTCTTAAAAAGAATTCAAAATAGCTTCATATTCTGCACAACTCCAACAATCAACAATGCAGCCCATCAACACGACTTGGTTACTTAATACACCAACTGCCAATTTCTCTGCTTAAGCTGATACAGTGTCAAGTCAACTCTGCACCTAGAGAGTATCACATTTTACTACCCAGACATTGTACATACGTGTATATTTTTGTGTGTCATTTTACAATGTGTTCATTATTACCAGGACCTACTGAATTCCATGAGTTTATAAATTTTTACCACACAGAGCACCTTTTTTGTACTTATTCCAGACTTCTTAGTATGTATTATTTACTTGTATTATTACTCACCTGCATCACACTTAATATCTCTCATTTTCATTTGCAACATTTCAACCACACTTCATATTGTAAATTATATATCCATAAGATTCTTACCGTTAAGAAACATGTTTTAGGATTTCGCCATACATTGTGTATGTTTTAATATGGCTGATGATGACCCCGAGGAGGGCTGAAACTAGTCCTATGTTATGTAAATATTGTAAATACATCTTAGTATTGAATAGTTGGAAATCTCTACTGTGTTATAATTCATATGTTTTTCTCAGTTCAATACGGACCAACAACATGTAATTCATAACCCTTCAGGCAAGCTTCTGACACTGAAGGTTGAAAATTATGAATATCTCTTTTTAAGCAGGGATCTTACTGAGATTTTGGAACAAAAATAAAAAGTCTGAAAATGAGAATTTGGTACTAGCAGACATTCCAAACTTTCAGGCACAGGGTGGGATGAGGTGAGAGATGAAATTGTCTAAGGAGGTGGAAGGAATCGGCTGTGGCCTGTGGATAGGAACTGTTCCGGCATTTCCCTGGAAGTGAAAATAGGAAACCACAGAAAACCATTCTCAGGACAGCAGACAATGGGGCTTGGCTCCATAGCCACATCACATTAACAAGTGAGGCCACTTTGTTTGGTGGAAAAGTAAAGAAAACAAAGAATGACATTGATAAATTTAAGGACTAAGTTTTTCCCATTACTGAACAGTTACTTACAGCACAGGCTTCTTCAGCAAGTGCTGAAAGAATTTTTCACCCTTTGGGTTAGTGCATTGAAAAGTATGTAAAGGCACAGAGAAACTCTCATAAGCTTGTGCTTCTGTTTACAGTATTTAATAGCAATCTGAAAATGTAAACACTTAACAGAAAAGTAAATTAGCGTTTATGCCAACGAGCTAGAATAACATAGAGGGGCTGTATACCTGAGATCAGCGCTCCCTGCTTGAAGCAAGTTGATAAGGGGCAGCCATGTTAACGGTTGTCAAAACAAAGCGAATTGGCGCGAGAGCATATGTTGAGGTGACAGGGAGATCGTGCATGCCAATTTAATTCCCTAAGTTTTAAGAAGTGAAAAGATAGATTCTCGCTTTCAAGAATGCCAGCCGTAAGCTCAGCGTATGGTTGTACTAGTCGGAGTAATAAAACCAAGGATATATCGTACTTAAAGTATTACTGAATTATAGCCGAGATTCCTTTTTGTAATTTCTGTTTGTAATTAAATCCATTTTATTGTTTACTTAGCGAAAGTACGGATAGCCACGATAATTATTTGTCGAATTTTGTTTCAGATTTCGTTTAAAGAACAAGGAATTAGCTGAACAATGCGCTGTGAGGGCGAAAAGAGATAAATGGTACCCCACTCAATTCCGTTGCTTATGCTCTGTACATTTCCAGCCCTATTTAATTTTCATTCACATTTACAAATAAAGGAAATGGAACGCCCACCACCAAGAAAACGTAACCACAAAAAATCACTTATTTCGTTCAAACGTACACCAAGTATGATAAATACATCATTTTACTGCTATTTTTGAAATGTATACAGCCTTTATTGTAGATGTCTGTTGCCTTGGTTTTTAAAACTACGCCACACTTCATAATGGACAACTTTCACGCTAGTAATCCCAGTATGATATGGTAATGGGAGAAACATGATATCCCCCCTATATTATAATAAATAATTTCACTAAACGATTATTGTGGTAAAGTATTCATGGGCCGCCTCTGTGGTGCACTGGTTAGCGTGAGCAGCTGCCACCCCTGGAAGCCCGGGTTCGATTCCCAGCTCCGCCACGAAATTTGAAAAGGGGCACGAGGGCTGTAACGGGATTCTATCAGCCTGGGGAGGTCAACTGAGTAGAAGTGGGTTCGACTCCCACCTCAGCCATCCTGGAAGTGATTTTCCGTGGTTTCCCACTTCTCCTCCAGGCAAATGCCGGGATGGTACCTAACTTAAGGCCACGGCCGCTTCCTTCTCCCCCCCCCCACAAGGCCCCTGTTCAGCATATCGGGTGCAGCCCTCCCTCACAGTTGTATCCCCCGACCCAATGTCTCACGCTCCAGAACACTGTCCTTGAGGTGGTAGAGGTGGGATCCGTCGCTGAGTCTGTGGGAAAAACCAACCCGGAAGGGTAAACAGAGAACACAGTACTCATGAGGATGCAATAATTTTAAAAATATTAACAGAATGAGGTTGTAACCTATTATAGGTCCCTATGATTTTAAGGTTTCCTGTCATAAATATTTATGTCCATCGTTTTTATTCTAATTTACGCTTAACCACAACAGCCAAGCAGGGTAACGCTCTTGTACCGATTTCGAGGCCTATTCGTATGTCAGTGTGCGATGATTTCGAACTACCCTACAATCAACTGATCGTGATGTTGGCCTCGTGCCGCAATATGATGAAGTGGCGGTATTCGCTTTCATGCTTCAAGCTTTCGGCAACGGACTTTAATTTTCCCCCAGCGATTCTAAAATGTGCATTTTCTACACTTTCCGTCATTTAAAGGCCATGCCTACTTGCTTGTGTGACAACAGGAAACATGGCGGACGTTCGTTCTATTAGGTTCACCCAGGCAGCGCTTCCGCCTCTCTACGTTATTCTAGCTCGTTGGTTTATGCATATAGCTACAGTAGAAGTCCGTTATAGTGATAATTCATAATGGCGAAAAATTTACTCACTATAGCGGATTGTCGTTCTATCAGATTTTTGTAAAAGTCTGGCAAACCCCCATACACATTAAAATCAGTATGAAACGGCAATCGGTTTGTTCAAAACTTGCATTATTGCGGAGAATATCCACACAACGGCTTACTTGTTTGTTGTTTTTCGAAATCCGATACTACGTGAAAGTGTGTTTAATTTAATTCTGAAGAAAATATATTACCGTATTTCTCCGAATCCAGGAGGACCCCCACTTTTTCCTTCAAAAAATTTCAATCAGGCTTAAAAAGTGCTTTGTAAAATCATATGAACGTCTTTCTTATACAGTATGAATTTTTAGACTACTTGTAGATGCCGAACATTGGCTTTAGTTATGCCATATTTTTTATGTGGTAGTACTATTATGCTTAATTTTAGCGGGTTTAATAACCATTAACTTAAAACTGACATCATAATATCAAAGGGAACTCATTGAAAATTTGCCGGCAATACACATTCCACGCATCTCTACAATATCACGATCCATCAGGAAAATATTCTTGCTTACCATAAAACTGTTACTTTCACTCAGTGTCAGATATAACTGGCTGCCGCTACATGCACGTCTTGCTTGCTGGATTCAGTCAACTTCAGCGGCTAGCAATGTATAGGCCTTAATCGCGGATTTTGAAAGTCAACGAATGAGTTTAGTGCGCCGTGATATGGCAATTGCGCCCTTGCATTTTTGTGCACATACTTCACAATTTCATATTCGACTTCTTTAAAGCGTCCTTGTTGCGAGCCACTGAATGCATTTTTTGTCAAGTACGCATTTTAAGCTTTCTTTATCTTCACGGTAACGCCGAATATTGGCTTTAGTTAGGCCTACGCCGTATTTTCTTGCGGCTGCACAATTATTATACATTTCCGAGTGTTAATAGCCATTTAACTTAAAATTGGCATCATAACATCGACGAGAATCCGTTGAAAATTTGCCGACAATACCTGTTCCACGTATCTTTACAATACGACGCTACATCATGAAAATATTCCTGTTGTCTATAAAACTTAATTTTACTAAGCTTCAGGTACAGCAGATGCGTTATAACTCTGCTACTGAGGAGCCTTGGCCTTTCTAAGAATTCGAAGGCTCGCACGTTTTGATGCCATTTTGCAGATTTGAGAAACGTTTTTGTACAGGATAAGAGAATGTCATTCTCTCTTCACTATTTCCCGAGACCCAGTGACGTTACACATAGGCACTGTATAACCTGTTGCCGTGGCTAGCAATGTATGATAAAGAGGCGGTCGTTTATTGTCAACGAGTTTTGTGTGTGTGCGCGTGCGGGGGAGAAAAGTAACAGCGTGGTTACTGCGGTAGTTGCCTTAGGTGTTCATTACTATCAGGCCGCAAATGCAAAATGACCCTGGATTTTTCACATGAGATTCTGAGAAAAAAATGTCGTCTTGGTTTTAGAGAAATACGGTATCATTCCAGAGGCTTCTGTGGGGAAACATTTCAGTTTTCTTCTTCAAACGGCGTCACCTAACCGTTTATGTATCATGAAAACCTATTTGAAACGCATGTAGAGAGATGATAACATCCTCGCTAAAAATTGACATGGGAATAGCTTTCTGAAATTTAACTAGACGCGAGAAAATATAAACTATGCTCGGAAATCAGTGAGTGATGTACCCTGCCGTACTTTCAGGTGTATCACATTCTTACTTAATTTCAGCATACGGTATAACATTAAAATTAAGAGTCGTTTACTTCAGCCTTTCTTTTTAACGAGTTAACAACTGCTATTGGCCACGTTATTTACACAGTTATCAAGAAAACGTGTTATCCTCTTTCATTTCGAATTTTCTTTAGAGAACAGCAGTCGACGGGTATTACTTATCGACTCCAACATCGCCTTCGAATGTTGACGAGAGAACTCGCAAAGGCACACAGCGCGAAACTATACCATACCGAAGATGATCGCATTTTGTGGCAAACGTTTCCAGTTTTTTTATTCAAATAGCGTCACAGATCCTAACTTAACTATACTGTATGATGAAAACATACAAGCGCCAGTAGAGAAATTATAACCTTCTCGATATAAATTTACATGATAATAGCCTTTCTGTAATTTAACGGACATGAGAAAATATAAACTAACCTAATAATCAATGACGCACTCTGCCATATCTTGAGGTGTAGGACTATCCCATTCTTACTTAACTGCGGTATTTAGATTAAAATTAAGCGATCATTTATTCATCGTTTATCTTTAACGAGTTAACAACGGTTATCGGACACGTTATTTACTCATTTATTACGGAAACATGTTCTCCTCTTTCACTTGCATTTCCTTGCGGAAGAGCAGCCGATGGGTATTACCAATAGACTCCAACATTGCCTTTGAATGTCGACGAGAGAGCTCGTTAGTAGGCATAGCAAGAAAACGATACCGAAGATGATCGATCGCATGCAGTATAATGACTGAGGGCATAAATATCAGCAAAGGAAAAAAATCGAGCATTCATAATCGCTTGCAATAACGGATGCGTCAGAGATAGGGCTCTCGTTGTAACCGAAGGATAATTCACAGTTTAATAAAGGAATTTGGAAGGGACAGACAAACACTGTAGTTATAACGGGGTTCTCGTTAAATGCCGTACTCGCTGTAACGGACTTCTACTGTATTTAATCGTGTGATGCTTTTCATTCATAAATTGCAGTGCTTTTTGAACTCTATTTAAAGGTTTAATTTTAATACTGTGTAATAGTTACTAATTATTTTGTGTTTAATATATTTAATCAAGCAACATTTCTGTATGAAATCAGTACACTAGCGACAGGAGTTTCCAAAATAAAATACCATAATTGTGATTCAGAATTTAATTTGCCAGTAAAACATTTTGAGCAAGAGTACAGTAGAACTTGTTATTTCAATCTCTTTGAATTAAGAATGAGCATATATAATAAATAAGATGCTGAACCTGGTTTAAATTCATTTAAACTAAATATTTTTAATTAAACTAGGCTTAAAAAAAAGGAAAACAGGTTTAAACCTGTTTTTCCCCCCAACCCTGACAACCACACCAAACTTGTGCAACTGCACAAGATTACGGGACAAAGAAGTGCAGAATACCTAATATCATTTAAGCCACTATATAAATTAAGCCAGCAGCTGGTACGCATACGTTGGATATCCTTGATACCATTAACATTATTGTTCCTTTAATTTTTTTTTTTTTTTTTTTTTTTTTTTACAAGTTGCTTTACCACGCACCGACACAGATAGGTCTTATGGCGACAATGGGACAGGAAAGGGGTAGGAGTGGGAAGGAAGCGACCGTGGCCTTAAGGTACAGCCCCAGCATTTGCCTGGTGTGAAAATAGGAAACCATGCAAAACCATCTTCAGGGCTGTCGACAGTGGGGTTCGAAACCACTATCTCCCGAATACTGGATACTGGCCGCACTTAAGCAACTGCAGCTATCGAGCTCGGTAACATCGTTCCTTTCAAAAAGTTGCAATTTTGAATGAACGTTTCTTTTGCTACAATTAACAAAGCCCAGGGGTAAACATTCAATCACTTGGATTTAGACTTAAGGCAAGAATTTTTCTCTCACTGCTAATTACCACATTTCTCCGAATCCAAGACGACCCTGAATGCAAGACACTTTTGTCTTCAAAAAAATTTAAGCAGGCTGTAAAGGTGCTTTTTGAAATCAATTTTATTTATAACAAATTTCATATTTAATGTGAGAAAAAATAAACACATACAAGTATCATGTAAATCATACCGACTTTCTTAATCATTCTCATTATAGTTATCTGATACTGCCTTTCAAATTCAGGCAATTCCTCTACATGAACCCACATTCACATCACATTTCACGTTATGACCATTTCGACCTTTCATTTTTCGTGTGCATATCTCACAATTTCATGTTCGACTTCTTCAAAGCGTCCTTGTTGCGGGCCACTGAATGCCTTTCTTATACAGTATGCACTTTTAGACTATCTTTGGCTTCACGCCAACACTGAACATTGGCTTTATCTTTCATTTTTGCATGTTCAATAAACATTAACTTAAAAGTGGCATCATAATATCGACAACAACCTGTCGAAAATCTGCAAGCAACACCTGTTTCATGTATGTCTACAATACGACTATTCACCATGGAAATATTTCTGCTGTCTATAAAACTGTTACTTTTATTAAGCGTCTAGTACAGCAGATGTTTTATAACACGGCCACTGAGTAGCCATGGACTTTCTAAGAATTCAAAGGGTTGCATCCTTGCTATTCCAATTCGAACTACATTTCCTGCGAAGCTGGAGCTCGGAAGTACATTACGATCGATCATGCAATTAGCTCAAGAGAGTAATGTTTTGATGCCATTCTGCAGAGTTGAGAAACGGTGACGTTACACAGAGGCACTGTACAGCTGGCTACCGCGTCTAGCGATGTATAAAGCTGCGGACAGTTGATTGTCAGCGAGTTTTGTGTGTGAGAGAGAGAGAGAGAGAGAGAGAAGCAGCAGCATGGTTACCGTGGTAGCCACCAGTGGTGTTCATTACTGTTAGGTCGCAAATGCAAGACGATCCTTAAATTTTTCACAAGAAATCTTGAGAAAGAGAAAACGTCTTGGATTTGGAAAAATACAGTATATGTAACCTTATCCAGATCAAGTAATTCAGATATTCAGTATATTTTAATCACATTCCTGGCCTCATCCCAATTACAATGAAGAAGATGCTATAACAAAGCAACACCTCGATACCCAATATCCTAACCAGATCATCAATGAATTTACCGGAGAAATTTGTATTACACTTACTTCAACAGAATTTCCTCAATAATGACCAATGGCAGTAAATAACAGACATACAGAGAGAGAATCACATTATACAACTACAGCAGACATAAAGCACAGATAAAATAAAATTCTATGAACGTAACTGTACGATTTTACTAAATTTACAGAGTACTACTGAAATTCAAGAGGGAAAATCTGACCCATATTCTAGTCCAGAAAAAATTTCATATAGAATCACTGATATTTGAATATGTCGTGCAGCAGTGATAGACAAATATCTAATTAGATGAGCTGTAGAGAGCCTTAACAAGATACAATTCGTAATTATAACAAGACACTCACCTTCCTGGGAACTGTCATGGTGATCACCTGACACAGACCTGAGTTATTAAGACGGTAGAACCTGGCAATTTCGCAAGAATTCACATCACACCCACGCTTGGGCATCATACCGATACCTCGTTGTGGATCAGGGGTCTGGAAAGTGTTAATATAATGGACGAAGGGAGGCTCGGCAGTGATCTCGAAGTAGCGAATCACACTGTCTCCCTAGAACAAAAGAACATGCATTAACACACACAGATTTTTTTAAATGTGGACATTAGTATGTGGTTGCAAACGTAACACATTTATATCATCAAAGAATTAAAAGCGTCTATTTTGCACATTAAAAAATTTCATGAAGATGCACTGACGACTTTAATATAAATCATAATAAAATAGACTGACCTAAATCTTTTTTCAACAGGTACCTGGAGATTTGCCAGGGTGGCAGAAAATGTTCCGATCCCCTTGCCATGGAAAAACATTTTTCCCGCACATGTGGCAGCTTGTTCAGTCAACTTAATGAGGGGGGAAGAGCAACTGTTTATTTCTTTATATCACAACAATCTTACTTTAGCTATTATTTTTCTACCCTTGCTGTGTATACCGTGTGATGTTCGTTTCTGAGTAGGTGCTCCTAGTGAAGTGCTTTGATTTTCCTCAGCCATTACAAAAGGTTTTAAAAGTTAAGCATTCACTTATATTTCTTTGCTTTATAGTATAAATAACAATAGTATTCAAAGTTTTCAATTACACTGCTAGATATTTCACAGTGAAGCATAATCCATTCATTTTTGCTGTCATAAGCTGCCAATCTGCATCTCCAAGATAACTGAGGTCTACCGATTCAGCTTCAGGGGGCCGAAGTGTCACTAAAAGTCTCGTGGATAGTAAACAAACCAGTAAAAGCGCAAGTTGTGAATAGGTGGATGCATCGATTTTCGAAGCAAACACATGGATAAATAAGCTGCACTAAGCTCAAAACAATGTCAAGAAGACAGGAGCACATGGCACAGCTGTTGTAAAAGCTCTACGAAGTAGTCTATCTAAACTTTGACGGATCAGGCCCAAGTCAGTTTACGCTGCTAAATCATGACAATATACAATCAGGCTTGGTCTCTAATGTGTTAGTCAAGATAGGATAAGAATAAACGTAACTATAACTAGGATACACCTGAGCCAAATGAAATAAAGAAAAATTAGACATGCCTTGTCTTTGGTTTGCAATTTACTGTACTCAAAACACATTTCAATTATTAAAGGCATGGGGTTTCGATGATTACCTTTTACATACATACTGGCCTTTTTGGGAAATATGACTATAAAGTGAAAGTCAGGCTGAGCAGCCCAGATGGTAGAACAGAGGTCTTCTGAGCTCAAGTTGGCAAGTTCAATCCCAGCTCAATCCAGTGACATTTGAAGGTGGTCAAATATGTACGTCTCATGCCGATAGATTTATTGGCACATAAAAGTGCTCTTGCAAGACTAAATTCTGACACCTCGGCGTTTCAAGAAAACCGTTAAGGAAGTGGGATAGAAATCCATTAACATTATTACAACAACTATTAAATTTCTGAGTCTCAGAAAACTGTTGAGGTAGTTAATGGGATGGAAATCAATAATTGTAATATAAAATGAAAAAAATACACTAAAACAAAGTCCAGATGCTCACCTTTCCACAGAGGTAGACGAGATTGGTGTCAGGATCGTAAAGCGGGAACATGACACCGTTACTTGTATCTAATTCCACCATCACTATTGGTTCATTCAAGTGTTCAGGTGCCCTAAGAGAATACTGGCGTTCGCTGACCCTACTGAAGCCCGTGGTGAAGATGAGACCGCTTCGTAAATAGATTGCACGTGTTGCTTTACTACCTTCGTGACACACCGCTTCCTGGAAGAAAAAATATCACACACACATATAACACCAAAAAAGGAAATATTTTTTCCCCACATGCTAAAAAAATATACATACAGTACGTTAATTCCTAGTGTCTCTTAGCCTTAACACAGGAACTTTCACTGATTCATTCACTGGAAACTCAAGCCATATTGAGAGATAGGAACAAGAAAAGGAACAGACAACTGGGCAATGCAATGAGAGGTCAGTGCAGAGAAGACAAGGACAAACCTATATCTTCATATACTGCCATATTTTAAACGGATAAACTCTCCTCATCAATACCAGTTCATCTACATTCATCTCTTTTCAGCCCGCAACGAGACCACTTCTGCTTCCGAGTCTGATCAGGAGGGTGAGCATCAATACAGTACTCATTGAGAGCCATCTTGACAGATCCTCAGTACTGATGTGAGAAGTGGAGGATAAGAAGAAAGTTGCATAAGTACAGAAAAAAAAGGGAAGAAACATTACATAAAGATCTGCGACACAGGACAAACATAAAAGGAGAAAACAATTTCAACGCGATAATGCAAGTATTCGAAAGGAGCAAACAAGTTTCACATCAAGTCATAGAGAGAGAGAGATAGGAACAGGAAAAGGTTTCTTTTTTAAAATATATATAATTGGCTTTACGACGCACCAACACAAATAGGTCTTATGGTGACGACAGAATAGGAGGAAGCTAGGAGTGGGAAGACCTTACTTAAGGTACAGCCTCAGCATTTGTCTGCTGTGAAAATGGGAAACAACAGAAAACCATCTTCCGGGCTGCAAACAGTGAATTTTGAATCCACTATCTCCCAAATGCAAGCTCACAGCCACGCCCCTAACCACACAGCCAACTCTCTCGGTATAAGAAAAGGGATTCATCCTACTATTTTGTTCCTTGTTGAGGTGAATATCTGCCATGCAAGAATTGATCTGACTTTTACATGAATTTCACTCTAGAAAACAGCCGTCCATACAGGTACGCAGAACTGAATATTCTGAAGATTTTGGTTGCCAGACTCTGAAAGCGTAGAAACCTTTCTCTGAAAAAGATTTGGTAGAAACTCTGAAGGTTTTGCATTCAGTCAGCAGAGAGGGAGGGGCTGTGACTGCCAAGAGGAATTCTGTGAGGTAGTCGTAAAGGCAAGCGCACAGCAAGAAGTAAATGGCCCTGAGCTTGCCCTGTGTAGCATGAGGACCATGTTGCCTGGTATTAGCCAGGTGTGCAAGCTTGACCTAGACTCATTCTTTACCAGTTTAACTTAAAACGCTCTACTACAAAGAGTGTTGATATCGGGAAAGATAAGTTGCACAAAAATAAGCTATTACTTCAATACAGAGGTAGTTATGTAGGCCCTCCATTATTTATTTAATGTATGTCTTTTAGAACCAGGAGTGTCCGAAGACATGTTCAATTAATCAAGTGCATGTCTTTCCATTTTAATTCCCATGGGCGACCTGCACACGTTTGGGAGTGGGATGACGATGAGGTAGGGGAGGGTGAAACCTGGAGTCAGCATGTAGCCTACAACTGCTGAATAACACCAAGTTCAAGACTTAATGCCCCAAACCAATGGACTAATCACCATTAACAGTGCCATATGCCTTCACTTCATTTGAACATTGCAGAGAGATTAGGAATTGAATCCAGGCTTTTGGCATGCAATCTAGTGATTAGAAATTGTAAACCACCACCTCTCCTACTATGCTGGTAAAATTGTTTTCCACCAACGGGACTTGAACTGGCTAACCACGGTGTCAGGTCACAGAAGCTTGGCACTTTAGCAACCTTGGCCACCAGGCGGGCTAGGCCCCATACATAAGACAGAATGGAAATGGACAACAACGCAGTATCATTTTTAAAAAGGTCAGTTCATGAATAAGCTGGGATTACTGAAATAATTTACTGAATTAAAATGAAAAGATCCAGTTAAAAAATAATAAGATTAAAAATAGAGAGTAGACATGTTATTATACCTACTGACATTTAAAATGAAGTGCAGCTATGGACTTTAAAGAACATCAGGAGGTTTAGGTGGTTTCTCTCACTACATACAGCATAAAACCAAAAATGTGTCAATCAAATATCACGTAATATTGTTTCCAGAGTGCACAATAGCGTCATACCTCCTCGACTTTCCCTGTGCGTGGATCAATAAGTCTCATCTTCTTGTCCTTGCACGTAGTGAGCAACTGCGAGCCATCCCAGTTCCATGAGGCACTGTAAACTATGTCTGGATGGCAGTCGATGTGGACTAGAACTTCACCCGTACCCACATTCCAGATGACAACCTGGTTGTCTGAGCCTGTAAATCACAAAATACAACTAAAATCACCTTTTTAAATATTAGAGCCTATATGTATTACAGAAGATACAGTAAGAGCAATATTTAATTACAATCAAAATATTTTTTTTTTTTTACAATGTTATGTATACATAAATGTCTAATTTTTAAGACTGTTATGCCTTTTAAAGTTCAGTCTGCAAGTCTCTGTGAATTAACTAAGTGCCTCCACAATCCTCTAAGTGTAACAAGCTTTGCAGCCTCTTTTAGTTCCTTACCTCTTGATCATTAAAAACCTAGTCTAACCATTGTCACTGTGATCTCCTTCTACTTCTCTTACCATCCATATCTGAGGCCATTATTCTCCAATGCAACGTAGTCTCAAACAACCTCCACCACCAACGCCAGTTTATACGCACAACTAATAATGTTATCCTTATCCTTTATCTCCTCATTCTGAGCACCTTCCTGCAATTGTTCCCACTTGTTTTATTCTTGCTCCTTTCAATCCTTACGAATAAAATATCTTAAGTGCATCCTGCTTCACTCTCGTAGAACAAAATCAGTCTGAAAACAGATGTAAGATGACAATTTTGGCTGGAAGCTCACTTCTTTCTTACAGAATACTGTTGATCAGAACTGCAAGTCCACTTTATTATTTCTGTTACATCTTGATTTGATTTCACTTAGACACACACAGTTTTGCTTTCAATCTGAACTGATGGGCTAAACTGAGACAGTTCTATCTGTCCCAGTTCCCCACCACCCACAGCCAAATCAAACTGTCAGGTGTCGTCTTTAGTCTGCCCTGCAATTTGGTAGAGTTCAGATGTGAACAGGTTTATCTTACGGGAGGGGGAATGTTAATCAGTATATTAATTGCTTGTACATGCAGCAATTACATGCACTTTAAGGAAGTGAACTGCCACAAACTGTGGAGGAATGAGTGTTTAAACCGCAATACTGTAATTACACACATATTAATTTATTGCAAGAGCTACAGTGTACCCAAAAGACTTGCGCAAGAATAAAACTACTTATCGTCTGAATACGGTGTCTCCTCGCATACTCCTCAACACATTTACATAAAAACTCTTCTGACCACGTGGAAACGGCTGAACGACAGAAGAAAGACTATATTCCACAGTGCACGTGGAGCCTGGAATGACTTTAAAACTCATGGCCTGACGGCTATTTCACCAACAAACACAATGGCCGGCAGGTAGAAAGAACAATTGGCCAGCCGGCCACACTGTACAAATCAGTTTTGCCTTTCAGGTTGATCAAAAGGGGGAAATGTCCATTCTTTCTTCCATAAGCCTTATTATCACTGTTAGCACCCATTAAATTTCATTTCATTTGTCAAGTTGCTTCCAAGGAATCCCTGGCCTGTCAAATGGTAGTAAAACTCCTTCAATCCTATAGCTCTGAGGCTTGCTAAAAACATACTGAGTGTGTGTGAAATTTTTTCCTACACTAGCAGAGATGCCAAGTTTCAAGAAAGGCAATTCGTAATGCAGCCGTTAGGGCACCGAAGACGGAGTAGAATCCCCCCCCCGCAGATCTTCCTAACTTACGTATAATTGAAAATCAGTTAACATACAATTCAACCAGACGTAACATATTCAAAGACTGGCATATAAAGAGTGTATGATTCTTACCTGCTAAAGTAACAAGTGATCTGCATTACAAATCTGAGTGGAGGTTGAAGGATCATTTCTTTTGTCGAGTGCTGTAGATGCTCCCTAAGCAGCTTGCAGTTCCTGTTTGCTAAACGTACACTGGTGACATGCTTTTTCTTTTGACATCATGTGCATCCCCCTGCACTAACAGAGCTGCTTGCTTGTTGTTTTAAGGGGCCTAACATCGAAGGTCATCGGCCCGCACTAACAGAGCACTTAACAGTTCGGAGTTCATATTAGCAGGGAATTCAGTCTTATTCTTCCTCATCATGCGCATATGACAAATCGCGGCTACACACACTACAAAGCACGTATAAATGACATTTTGAGGAACGCAGTAAACAGGGCCATTCTTTAGAGCATTCCTCCATAAATTTTTTAACTACTTTTGGTTTATTACTGGCGTCACCAGTCAAGGTAACATAATCACACGTATTTTCCTGCACAAGAAATCGCTTCATCATTTCAAACCTTCTGCATTTTATAACACACGATTAGCATATATCCTATAAGAGCAATATATGTAAATATGGCAACCAAAATCGCAATAAATACTTCTTCAACAGTCATCCACACAGTATTAACAATTCGGAGTTTGTCAGCACTTTGCCGCCAAAACAAAGACAAAAGAACTCGCATACTTGCATGGAAGTCTGGTCATGTGACGAACAAAGACAACAACTCCGCAAGATCACAGGTGCCTATACCTTCCGGTACTGGAAGCACACACTGCGTTTGGTGCGTGAACACTCGAAATATTCCTAAACGTGGGACAGGAAAGGGGTGTAAATGCTTAACGAGAAATCCGAAAATAATATTCTGAGAATTCAAGCTGTAATGGCATTCCTTGTGTATCCTTTTGAACACTTCATACACTTAGATTTAAAAATATAAAAAAAAATCGTAATTTGTGCTTTGTGATTCGTAAAGGCGTAATTATGTTGGGTAATTCATAATTATTACGATTGAATCGTAATAGTTAGCATCTCTGCACTAGTGGTTTAACATTGCACTAAAACATCAAATGTTTTCGGCAATGCAAGGATGGGAAAACTCTCTCTTTCTCTCTTATCCATGTACCCTTCACAGGATGTGGTGGCCTATCATGTGCTTGCAGAGTTTTTGCCCTGCTCTTCTAACCTGCACTGGATGTGTTGCTTGATATAGAGACCTTCCAATCAACTCCTTCATCTGGTCAATCTTCCTTGCCGGAGCTATTCCTCCAGTCCTTGTTCCTTGCACTTTGCCCTCCAAGATCAGTTTTTCCATAGTTCCAGTTCTCCTTGATATATGGCCAAAACATCGCAAATAGGCCTGGCTAATGAACCTGTCTTTGATCTTTCTTTTCTTTTTTTTTTTTTTTTGCTATTGGCTTTACGTCGCACCGACAACACAGATAGGTCTTATGGCAATGATGGGATAGGAAAGGGACTGGGAAGGAAGCAGACGTGGCCTTAATTAAGGTACAGCCCCAGCATTTGCCTGGTGTGAAAATGGGAAACCACGGAAAACCATCTTCAGGGCTGCCAACAGTGGGGTTCAAACCCACGTCTTTGATCGTAAGCTCTTGTAGGATAGAAGTATTCGTCCAGTGCTCGGTCCAGGATACTCTTAGAACTCTGCGGCATGCCAACACTTCCACCGCTTCTGGTCAGCTTTATGAATTGTCCAGTTTTCATATCCTTCCTCTCAGCTTTGTAAATTGTCCAGGTTTCAGCTGCGTATGTGGCAATGGCAAAAACCAGAGCATTTACCAGCCCGAGTTTGGTGTTGTTAGTGCTGGCTCTGTCTTTCCTGATCTTAGTCATCTTTGCCGTCACATTGCATGCCATCGCAAGGCGTCCCCTGATCTCATCCGAGCAGCCCCCATTGTTTGTTATTAGGGCACCGAGATAAACATATCTACCCACCACCTCACAGCCACCTATTTGTCTCAGGTGACCTTAATTAAGGTACAGTCCCAGCATTTGCTTAGTGTGAAAATGGGGGGAAACCACAAAAAAACATCTTCAGGGCTGCCGATGGTGGGATTCGAACCCACCATCTCCCAAATGAGTAAATTCTTGTGAAGTATGGTGCTAGCCTTACTTACACAGAGCCACAGAGTGAAAGTTTTCACTAACGGTTTAAGGACTACTGATAGATTGTATAGCCCTAGTCACCTGATCACAAGGAGAGCCACGACTCAAAATTTGTCTGATGTACCCATTAATATTTCATTTATTTCTTTAGCGTATTTCATTTTACAAAGCACGTACACTTTGGATATAAGCAATACTATTATTTAAATAACAGAGATAAGAGGTCATGACATTCATGGACTCCACAGTTCTCACAGATGACAGTCAAGATTCTTCTTCAGGAGAAGTACAAAAAAGTCTTGCCTGTTGCCTTGGTACCACCCGATCCGACATTCAAACGCAATGTGCAGAACAGTCTGCTTACCGTTTCCACATTCACAGACGAATGACTGTTTTCAACCCTACAGAACTACCAAGGCAGCACAGGGTCCATGATTTGTTTGCACTCTGTTAAACCTGGTGTGGGGCAGATCAAATCCTGGAGGTGCAGCATTTTGCCAATCGTCAAGTTGCCACTGTAGAGGTACTTACTGGACCATTCCTCTTCCTACTTTTGTTCCAGATTGAAGACATTCACTGAACTGGATGACAGCAGATATCAGAGGTTTTCCTGAAGTTTGTTGAGGTTTCAAGATTTTCTGGTCTGAAAGATCTGCATCGATTGGGTGCTGAAGGCTGATTCTTCCAGATGGTGCCCCTGGAGAGATACATGGAACAGAAGGTCCACTACTGAACTGATGATGATGATGATGATGATGATTGTTGTTTAAAGGTGCCCAATATCTAGGTCATCAGCCCCTAATGGTACAAAATGTAATAACAATATAAAAGTTCAAAATCATCCACTGACCAGAATTAAAAAAAAGTGATGAAGAATGAATGGATGGGTATGAATTTAAAACAATCAGTGGATCCCACCCAGAAACTATCATAAACAATATTATTACTGACCAAGTGACTGCTTCTAAAGCATAATTCTGAATCGAGGATGCCTGTTGTCTAAAGTGGTCCAAAATCCAGGTCAACGGCTCCTCATAATGGTACTTATTGCTAGTAAAGTAGAACCATGGTATTTGTCATGTTGCGGTACTAATCAAAAGTAGTGCAGACTCGCATGTTCCACACATTATGGTACTACAAGTATTGTTCGTCGCACAGGTAACACAGACCTATGGTGTTTCTCACATAATGGCACCACTCATAGACAATGCAAACCCATGGTGTTCCTCACCTACGTGAACTAATCACGGGTGCCGGTATTCCCGTGGTGTTCCTCATATAGTGGGTACTAATCACAGGCAACGCAGACCCACGGTGTCATTCGTATAGCGGTACTAATCACAGGCAACACCCAGACTCGTGGTGTTTCTCACAATGGTACTAATCATGGGAACTGGAAAACCCATACAGATTCACCTTCTGTTGCTACTAAACACAAACCTATTGTATACCTAACAAAGTGGTACTACTCGCAAATAAACGCGACCCATGGTGTTCCCTGCGCGATAGTACTAGTCACAAGTAGTTTCATGGTTCTAATACAATCATCCCTTGATCGCCCCTTTTAGTCGCCTCTCACGACAGGCAGGAGATACAGTGGCTGTAAACTTCGTCTGCCTCCCCCACCCACAGGGGGTACTACTGAATTGAACGACAGCAATCGACTGTCATACTTTCTCTCCTGGCAAATAAAGCATACAGAACCTCCTATTCCACAGTATGATCATATAAGCCTGTGTGTGTTTTTCTTTTTGCTTGCTATTTTAACATGACACTAAGGTTTCGGAATTGAGGGTGAAGCGACTGAGGTTTTTGTTGAGATACAGCCCTAGCATTGCAAAACCATCTTGCGGATCATCAACGCTGGTAGGATTTGTATCCACTGGCTCCCATCTGCAATCGTATAGCTACACGATACGTATTGGACAGCCAGCTCGCTCAATATGCAGGCACAACCAGCACTTTTCCATCTACTCGAAAGGTCAGCACGGGAAGTCCTCACCACCTTCCATCATTTACCTTTCCTGCACTTCAGCGGTGTCCCAATATTCTCCTCACAACTCACATCAGACTTAAATCACATCTCTCTCTCCACCATGGGCTTGGAAGCAAACTTTTTGAAGTCCAACTAAAAAAACTTTTTCTTCTTGAAGAGACTTATCCTCAAGGGACACTGGCAGTCAATCTGGTCCACACCTCCCAGACAGAAGATAATGTGTTCGACAATTGGCATTGGAAATGCTTAATTCATCCACAACCTCTTATGTTTCCTTGTAGTATAACTGTATTTGTTATTATGAATAATGGTCGTGTTATTGTACCTTCTGAGAATATTACCATCCCTATCAGTGACTGATAGTATGTATGACAAAAAGGCCAGACTCAAAGGAGGAGAATCAAGTGACAATTTGTCTTTTGACTTAGGATGTAGCACTTCGTCAATCTGTTTCATTGAATAGCCATTGTTCAGGAATGCTCAGGTTAGGAATTCAAGTTCACTGTTTAACCTATCCTGCTCACAAACCACCTTGCTCGGCTGATAAGGGTGTAAAGCACAGTACGCCTTTGGCAAGGACGGTGGTAAGAGGTCTCATTAAGATAGCCACAGTCGAAACTGGTTAAGACGCCCCCCTCTAGCACGTTTCGCTGGTTATTACATCATTATTTCAAAGCCCCAGTCCATGTCCTATTAAATACATGTTAAAGAAACCTGGATAGCACATTTACGTCACTCTTTAGTACGTTCATAATATTCCCACCATATGAAATTTAAATTAGCATTTCCGATTAGGTTGTGCACACGATGTGCTATCAGAGACTGGTCTGGGTGAGGATTCGGTAGAGAACTTAATTTCACGGCCCTAGCATGTCGGCCTACAGCTGCAGGGAGCACCAGTCTCAAGCCAGTCTTTGATGTGGGCATCTGTTTGTTTGGATTGCGCAACAGTACCTTGTGTGACGTGGTGGTGTTTAATTTTACATTCGTAAGTGCATCGTGTAACAACGCTCGTAAATTAGGCCTACTGTACATGCGTATAAAGCCGACGTGTTGGTACTTAATTTATGTCGTATTAAATACACGCTACAGAAACCTGGAAAGCACATCTATCTCACTATTTAGTACGTAATATTCACACCATAAGGAATTTAAATTAGCGTTCCCGGCCACGTTGCACCAGCAACGACTGGCCTGAGTGGGGATTTGGTAGAGAACTTAATTTCATAGCCCTAGAGTATAGGCCTACAGCTGCAGGGAGCGTCAGACACAAATTAAGAGGTGTTTTATGACACAAATAAAAAGACTGCGGGGTCATCTAATAGGCCATATACGTAGAGATGATGGGTTATTGAAGAAAATAAGAGGGTTCCATTGAAGGAACAAATTATAGGCAAAGATCAAGATTAGATTTCATAACACAAATATTAGATATGACGAGATGCGACGCCCACTACAAACTGAAAAGGAAAGCAGGGAAACGTGAAGAATGGAGAGTTGCTGCCAACCAGCCTCATGGCTGATGACTAGAGAGAGAGATAGAGAGAGGTGAATTGTGTAGCAACGTACATAAATTAGGCCTATGGTACTTATGATAGTGGTTTGCAGGACATTCGGTTATTGAGAAGAATGCTAGACAGTTTACAAATCATGAAAAATTAAAGTTATTGAGGAAGCGGATGCTAATCCACACATGAAACGTGTGCTAATTGCCCAGATGTTTGACATTCCTACGATAACTTTAAACATAATTGTAAACGACTTGTATAGTTCGCGACTCTAGGAACGTTTTTCCTCGATGTTTTGCTATGTTGGTGTTTGTGAAAAGTATTATTTCATTAATTATAATTGTAAACACTTGCTTCTTTGTTTTCTTTGTAATAATTTTTACATTCAAACCTAACCTTAAATTTAACAGCATAATTTAAAAAAAAATCTTTTTAGCACAATCCCTCTTTAGGACGTTATTTTGTTTGGTCCCTGCAAAATGTATGGTAGGTTTAGAGTAAACTGAATGACCTAAAGTTCCATCAGATTTCCAAGAAATTTACTATGAAGTGACAATTGCTTAACAGTTTTTGGTCTACAATGCCATTGCTCCAAAGACTATCTTGGGTGCAAGATTGAAACTCGCCAACATACAATAAGTATAACACGACCTAACATCCTCAAAACAATATAATGTTCTTTAGTGGTTATAAAAGTCTACGTGTTAAAACTTGCTTTATCATTCCATACGCCTCAATAAGTCTTTCCTAGCATGAAGCAAAATTTAATGTTAAATAAGCTGCTTCTAACACGTGTATTCCAATAACTGGGACATACTCATGAACAAACAACTGTAGGGCAGTGAATAACCATTTTATAATGATTTAGAAACAGGGGGTTAATTACGAAGGACACTGCTGCTAAGATATTTCATTAGCATGATGTCTGGTTTTTTCCCAACATGTCTCCCATATAAAAATATTTTTTTTTAAATCAAGCAGTAATTTACCCAATCAAGGACGCACCTGCTGTGAGAAGAACATTGAGCGCAGTTGGATGCCACAGAACAAGTCCAACCCGCCTCTGGTGGTAGACCAAATCGACCACTGGCTCTGTCAGGGTCCTGTAACAATACACTTTAGGAATATAATAATAGTATGTGATATTAAGTGTGAACTAACAACTAACACAAGTAATTTTAATTACTGAGTTTTATTTTAATTAAAACAGGCTCTTGATATTCATTATGAATACTTATTAAAAATAGTCCATGTCAAGATCAAACACCGAGGCCAGAAAATTGTAGGATTTCTTGAAATGGAATTCCACTAGAACGCTGTATAACTCCAAAAATATCCATATCATCGTAATAAGCTTTAACTTACTGGCAAGTAAAAAAGTTTTCCGAGCACAAGTTTTGTATTGCAAGCTGTCCACTTCATGACCGTATTGATGAATTTAATCAACAAATTATTAAACAAATTAATTTAAAACACCACCTAATCGATACTTTATTTCTTGTCTTTTGGTGCAAAATTATAAAAACATTATCATATACAGGACATGTTTCGACCACTAAACCACTTAGTGGTCATCTTCAGCTGTCTTTAAATAAGTACATTAAAATTTTAAATTACTTGGAACTTATAACTATTGCTTAAAGTGCTTGAAATTTGGGAGGGGGGAAAGGGGGGAATAAATGGGGGGGGGAATAATTTAGTGATGTACTGTGTAAAAAAGGTACTTAAATTACAATTTGCATCTATAGTAATATTTAAAAAACTTATTTTCTATTTGAACATATTTAAAAAACTTAAAATGTCTGTATTGGGCACTTTTTGTAAAAAAAGCACTAGGTGGCTTGATCTTGCTTATGTTAAAATCGATGTGTGTTATAGCTGTATGCCATGGAGGTAAGAAATTGATCCAGAGAAACTCCTGGATGCTTTTGGAGCAAGAGTTCAATAAAATGGGTTGTAGAAAATGTCAAGGAAGTCAGAGAGATGAAATAGCCACGATGTTCTAGACTGTTATACACATCGATTTTAACATAAGCAAGATCAAGCCGCCTAGTGTTTTTACAAAAAGTGCCCAATACAGACGTTTTAAGATTTTTTAAAATATATTAAATTAGAAAATAAGTATTTTTTTATATTACACGAATTGTAATTTAAGTACCGTTTTACACACCACATCACTAAAATTCCCCCACTTATTTCCCCCCTCCACCCCAAATTTCAAGCGCTTTAACCAATAGTTATAAGTTCCCATGGGAAAGTAATTTAAGATTTTAATGTACTTACTAATCAAATTGTTTCATCTAAGCTATTTAAAGACAGCTGAAGAGGACCACTAAGTGGTCGAAACATGTCCTGTATATGATAATGTTTTTATAATTTTGCCAAAAGGCAACATATAAAGTATCGATTAGGTGGTGTTTTAAATTAATTTATTTAATAGTCTGTTGATACATCAAGTTTGCTGATTATTTTTTGATGGCTGAAGAGACCAGTTCTAGAATCATAAGTTCATCAGCAATACTGGCATATCAAATCTGCCACACCTTGTTGTTCTAGAACCTCGTGGCTATTTCTTCTCTGACTTCCGTGACATTTTCTATGACCCATTTTATTGAACTTGTGCCCCAAAAGCATTCAGGAGTTTCTCTGCATCAATTTCTTACATGCATGGCATACAGATATAACACACACAGAGCTACCTCACAAGTACTGCAAAGTAGCTTGCAAGTTGTCAGGCTGCGTTTCCTTCATGTCTCCTCTTCCTACAGTGTTTTGCTATTCCACATGGTGTTATTTAACACATTCGCGGCCGCTCAGCTATTGGTAACCGTTCCCGCCCTACCGTAATACCCTTTTTGCTTAATGGAGTTAATTTCTGTGTTCTTGTGCATCTTAAATTACCATGTGAAGTATTTCAATAATATTTTTGTGCACAGAAGCCATGCCGTATACGGTGTGTCAGCGGCACTACCGATGAGCTTTTCACCTCCGGTGCCATTCGACACAGCTCTTTTCATGCACATTCCGAATGGAGGTGAGCTGCATGTAACTTTTTTTTTTTTACAAGTGGCTTTACGGCGCACCGACACAGATAGGTCTCTTAGGGAGACGATGGGATAGGAAAGAGCTAGGAGTGGGAAGAGAGCTGCCGTGGCCTTAAGGTACAGCCCCCGCGTTTGCCTGGTGTGAAAATGGGAAAATGCAACTTTTTAACCACATACAAGCCCTCCTGCCAATCTTGAATTTCTGATAGTACCAGACATTACGTTTGCACTACATGACATTACCTTGCAACAAAAGCAAGCAACAGAAGTAAAAATTCTGTGCAGGCAACTCTTTATTAAATCGGAGGTAACAATAGAAACTGACCACATACGCCAATTTGCATTCAGCAAAGAATGTTAAGCTCATGGTCTAAGACTGTAGAAAAACACTGATATCTATGAACATTTTTCAAACTATTTTCTATATTCCAATGCCCCAAACTACCCTTCTTTTTTCACGTTCGTAGGAGAAATGAGGGGGAAAAGATCATTTCAATTTCAGAAAACCCGTAATAAGCAGTACCATTTCAATATTGCAATAGTAGGCCTATATGACAGAAACCATAGAAAATACGGAATCTGTAGAATTAGCATCTCTGTACAACATGTGATAAATATCTTAAACTTTTTGAAGCATTACTTCACTTCACATGATTTGTGTACTCCTGTGCTATACTGTATGTTAAGTTATGAACTACATCTGCCAAGCCAACAAAGCGGATATACATAGTTGCAAAAAGTGACTACTCAAGATGGATAATGAATTAAGTAAAACACTGAATGTTGTTAGCCATTACTATCATATCAGACGCACATGCATGCCATCCATGACCCTATACAACTTTATTTCCTCTGACTCAACCCCACAAAGATGTAAAAACTATCTAAAATAAAGTGAACACACGGAATTGTTTCATATGGGTGATAAACATTACACCTACAAAAGAAAGTTATGCATTCCTAGTACCAGTAAGCATAATTCATACACAGTGTTACTAACAAAAAGTCCTTATACAGTTGTTTAACACTTGTATAGTCATACAATGAATAAACCCCGTACAAGCGCTGCATATTTGTCTTACTGGAACTAATAAATGTGGTATGTGCATTGTATTACTATATTGCACGTATAAACACATTCTAAGCCGTACGAAATCTCTTCCTGCAGTTCACTGATCTATTTCTTCAAGTTCACTGCCTTTACAATCGCTTTTGCTGGTTATCTAGGAGCAAAACCTTTCGAGAAGCCGCGTGGTGGCATGAATAGAATAGAATGATACAATAAACAAGAACAGAACAGTAATACACATATTTCAGCAGTATATTATTCCCACTAGTAATAATTATGTCAATGATCATAATTACTAACCTCATTCTGCACCCATGCTCGTAGTGCTGTGAGAATTTGAAGTACAGAAGACATACAGCTACCTCCTGGATCTTTCATTATTTCTAATTGTGTTAATGACAATTCGAGCATACTGCTTCGTAAATTGCGTAAATCGATGTTTCATTTTAAAATTTCGTCATCTAGGAGAAATGGGTCATGCCTTCTCTTAAAGTGTTTTACTTTTACAAACATTTCCAGCCTCCATAACCTCAATGAAGATCATAGTTATTTTCCATTCTTTCAGTGTGCGCGTAATTAGATTAGGCGGATATTTGAGCACGATTATATTACTGTAGACAGTAAATACCACTAAAATAAACTGAGCACTCGTTCCTTTATCGTCACTCGCTGCTACGCAACGCTTATACAAGTGTCCTGGTCTATATAATCAATTCAGCGAATAACTATGACAGATGTATACACAGGAGGCTTATACACAGTTTATTAGTAACAAACTGCACATAAACAGTGTATAAACCTGGTATAAAAGTTATACACTGTTTATTAGTAAGACTGACTGAAGAAAAGAACATTAAGTAGCACGCCATTTTTGCTTACTGCTTTCAATATTGTGATCCTTTTTTTTGAAACTAGGTAATCTACAGAGGATATCTGAGTTTCCAGTTATTTCTATTACCTGCTTATTCCATGGTCTGGAATCTGCCATACTTTAACTACACAGTCTTCTGAGCCGCTGGCTATCACATTGTCATTGTGCGGACACCAGGCGATGTCCAGCACCGGTCCCTTGTGTCCACCAACAAGTGGGTGATCAGCTGCAATACGGCCAACCTGTAAAGATGAAACAGAGCTATTAAAAATCAAAAACTCACCATCGTCATGACATGCATGTATGATATGCAAGGCAATTTTACAAATTCCAGTTTCTTATATAGGTAAAAAAAATGACAAATTTTTCAAATTTATAGTGTTATGTCATTAATTTTTAACATTTAAATATTTATAGAACTGCCATTACAGAAGTGACCGTTAAGTCTTAATATGTAGCCTGTAATGTGTATATAACTAACAAGTTTAGTTTCATGAATATTTTGTGATTTCTATTCTCTTGTGGATAATGAACTCTATAGCAATGGCAGTAGTAGCATTAGTGAGAGTAATCAAGAAATAAAAATGAGGCCACCCCATGTTTTAGGCAATAGAATAACCTAGTCATATTTTTTTTTTTTTTTTTTGCTAGTTGCTTTACGTCGCACCGACACAGATAGATCTTATGGCGTCGATGGGACAGGGAAGGGCTAGGAGTGGGAAGGAAGTGGCCGTGGCCTTAATTAAGGTACAGCCCCAGCATTTGCCTGGTGTGAAAATGGGAAACCACGGAAAACCATTTTCAGGGCTGCCGACAGTGGGGTTCGAACCTACTATCTCCCGAATACTGGATACTGGCTGCACTTAAGCGACTGCAGCTATCGAGCTCGGTAGTCATCAATTTCAGTAACAGTGTATTCAAAGAGAAACTTCATATTAGGAAAACAACAGCTAAATATCTTATACGTTCAACTAAATATTGCACTTCAGACCACTCCAGTCTAACAAAAAATTGTCACACTTACGAAAACTTTTGACAGTGTATATCATTTTGCCCATCATGTAAGGGAAAACCTGTTACATTTATATAACAGAAAAAAATTGCCATGAACAGATTTCTATGTAAATATATGTCTATTTAGGAAACTAAAATTACCTCAAGAAATGAACTTCCATCATTAACCCTATTGTCAACCTTTAAATAAGTTAACAGTGTTATTTTTTTTTTGTAATTCCTCCTTTACAATACTTATAAACCTCTACTCCTTTTGTTTATAAAAGGGATATGTTTCATCTCCAAATAGGAGACATATTCAGCCTAAAGACAAAAATGGTAATAATTACTAGTTTTCCTAATGAACTGTTATAAACAATTAACATAACCATAAATTCTTAGAGTTAGACATAACTCAGTCAAATGCATCAATAAAAACATGATATGGATAAGCCTGCTTGTGTTTAAAATGTTATGCAGGTTCTTGCAAGTATATAATTTAAAAAAACCTTGTTGTAAGTCACATACTTGGCTAATGAAAGATCTGATGTTCTATTACTGAAGTTGAACTGGGCTTATATACAATATACATGTTGAAATTCCAGATCAATCACAATATACCATGTATTGTGGGAAAAGCAGAAATAATGAATATCCAAGTTACAGATAGTTTGAAGGGAACATTCACGGCATATAGCAGATTGAGTGGCTGCACGTACAATGTATCTGTTGAAAACATACTTGAATCTGATCAAAGACTCGAAATCCTACGTTTGCTGAAGTTAAAGTCTGTTAAGTTAGGTGAGTTCACCTTGAAGGATCTGGTTGTAACGTTCGCCTAGAGGAAAGTAGATGAAAACTTCAATGTTTTGGAAGCTGAGACTTCACTTATAGCATCTTACAGCCTTTGAATGACATCACATGTGATTTTACCTACATAACATTTTTAACACAAGCTATATCATTTGTTGATCTGCCTCTTACTCGGAGGCCCCGGGTTCGATTCCCGGCCAGGTCAGGGGTTTTTACCTGGACCTGAGGGCTGGTTCAAGGTCCACTCAGCCTATGTGATTAGAATTGAGGAGCTATCTGATAGTGAGATAGCGGCCCCAGTCTAGAAAGCCAAGAATAACGGCCGAGAGGTTTTGTCGTGATGACCACACGCCACCTCGTAATCTGCAGGCCTTCTGGCTGAGCAGTGGTCACTTGCTAGGCCAAGGCCCTTCAAGGGCTGTAGTGCCATGGGGTTTGGTATGGATTATCTTTAAGAAATATGACATGTGGTGTTAAAAAAATGCTTATTTTCCATATTGTTCATTATTTTGGAGTTCAGCATATATGTTCCATGTTCTTAGTCATTAAAATCAATACAGTCCATATTTTGGCCAAAAAATATTAAATTAACAGTCCTTACAATAATGACAAAACAAATTAACAAATTATATTGAATCATTTAATATTTTAACTATGGTTCATAGAGTGGATTACTGTAGTTACGTCCTAGTTCGTGAACCATGGGCAACGGCCGAGTGGCCTAGTAAGTGGTCGTGAGAGCCGGGATACCAGTTGCTACGGGATGGGAGAGGGCATCTCGGACATATTCTGAGTCATGGCCCTCCTTGCACTCATGTGGCTAGGACCATACAATCCACCGTTGGTCCCTAACCTATTAAGAGGAGAGATCCTCACCTGGACTATGTGTAAGTAGGGTAGCATCCTGCTTCACGAATTTACTGAGCTCAGAACATTTTAAGCAAGCCTTAGACCTATGGGAGTAACAGAATCCCACTCCCATCTGACGGGCGAGGGACTCCTTGGAAACAACATGGCGAACGAAATGGAATTCAACTGGGAGCTATCAATATTAATGGGGCCTATGGAAGAAATAAAGTAGAACTGGATGAGTCAGTAAATGGATGCATCTGGATGTGCTAGGAGTAAGTGATATTAGGGTAAGGGGAGAAAACAAAGAAGAGATAGGAGATTATGAAGTGTACTTGACAGGTGATAAAAAGGGAAGGGTATGGGGTAAGACTATTCATCAGGAATACTATTGAACGCAACAGTTTCTGTTAGACATGTAAATGAGTGAATGTTGTGGGTAGATTTAGCAGTTGGAGTAATTAGGACGAGAAATGTCTCAGTGTCTTCACCATGGGAGGGTGCAGATGAGGATGAAGTTGACAAGTTTTATGAAGCATTGAGTGACATCATAGTCATGGGCAACAGCAAAGACAGGATAGTGCTAATGGGCAATTTCAATGCGGGAGTTGGAAATAGAACTGAAGGATATGAACGGAAGACTCAAATGTGGGAAAGACATGGAAGCTATAAGGAATGGAAAGTGTTCGCTGGACTTCTGTGCTAGTATGGGTTTAGCAGTTACGAATACATTTTTCAAGCATAAGGCTATTCACTGCTACACATAGGAGGGTAGGGGTACCACATCCATAATAGACTATATCTTAACCGATTTCAAATTCAGGAAATCTGTTAGGAATGTACAGGTTTTCTGAGTATTTCTCAATGATACAGACCACTCTCTGATCTGTAGTGAACTAAGTATCTTCAGGCCTAGGATAGAGAAAAGTGAAATCTGTCTGCAAACGAATAAGGGTACGAAATCTCCAGGACAATGGTACATAAATGGGTATAATTAGTGAGAAGTTCTGAACAGTGGACAGTAAGCAAGTTCAGGATATAGAGAATGGGTGGCATACAGGGATGCTGTAGTAGAAACAGCAAGGGAATGCCTAGGAACAACTGTGTGTAAAGATGGGAAAAGGCTAACGTCTTGGTGGAATGATGAAGTGAGAGCAGCTCGCAAACGTAAAAAAAGAAGGCTTATCAGAAATGGCTCCAAACAAGGGCTGATGCAGACAGGGAATTATACACAGAAGAAAGAAACGGAACAAAACAAACAGTTGATCCAAGAATAAGTTGTGGGAAGATTTTGGTACTAACCTGGAAAGGCTAGGTCAAGCAGCAGGGAAACCTTTCTGGACAGTAATAAAGAATCTTAGAAAGGGAGGGAAAAAGAAAATGAACAGTGTTTTGGGCAATTCAGGTGAACTCATAATAGATTCCCGGGAATCATTGGACAGGTGGAGGGAATATTTCGAAAATTTTCTCAACGTAAAAGGAAATCTTCCTGGTGTCGAGAACAGCCAAGCTCATGGGGAGAAGGAAAATTATGTTGGTGACATGACACTTGAAGTGGAAAAGGTAGTAAATAAACTCAATTGTCATAAAGCAGCAGGAATAGATGAAATTAGGCCTGAAATACTGAAGTGTAGCAGGAAGGCAGGGATGAAATGGCTTCATAGAGTAATAAAATTAGCATGGAGTAAGGTACCTTCAGATTGAAAAAAAAGCAGCGATTGCACCTATCTATAATCAAGGGAACAGTATACCAGGCAAAGTATTCACTGGCATCTTGGAAGGGAGGAAACGATCAGTGGTTGAGAGGAAATTGGATGAAAACCAGTGTGGTTTCAGACCACAGAGGGGCTGTCAAGATCAGATTTACAGCACGTGCCAGGTAACTGAAAAATGCAACGAGAGGAATAGACAGTTATGTTTATGTTTCGTAGATCTAGAGGAAGCATATGACAGGGTACCGAGGGAAAATATGTTCATCATACTAGGGTCTATGGGATTAAGGCTAGATTATTAAAATCAATCAAAAGGCATTTATGTTGACAATTGGGCTGCAGTGAGAATTGATGGTAGAATGAGTTCGTGGTTCAGGGTGCTGACAAGGGTTAGACACCTTTATTGTTTGTAGTTTACATGGATCATCTGCTGATGATGCTTGTTGTTTTAAGGGGCTTAACATCGAAGGTCATCGTCCCCAATCATCTGCTGAAAGGTATAAAGTGGCAGGGAGGGATTCAGTTAAATGGGAATGTGGTAAGCAGTCTGGCCTATGCTGACGACTTGGTATTAATGGCAGATTGTGCTGAATGCCTACAATCTAATGTCTTGGAACTTGAAAACAGGTGTAATGAGTATGGTATGAAAAGTAGCCTTTCGGAGACTAAACTGATGTCATTAGGTAAGAATCCAAGAGAATTGAACGTCAGATTGGTGATACAAAGCTGGAACAGGTAGATAATTTCAAGTGTTTAGGACGTGTGTTCTCCCAGGATAGTAATATAGCGAGATTGAATCAAGGTGCAGTAAAGCTAATGCAATGAGCTAGCAGTTGTGATCAACAGTATTCTGTCAGAAGGAAATCAGTTCCTGTACTAAACCATCTTTACATTGGTCTGTTTTCAGACCAACTTAGCTTTACGGAATCAAAAGCTGGCTGGACTCAGGATACCTTATTCATAATTTAAAAGTAACAGACATGAAAGTAGCGAGAATGACTGCTATTACAAACAGGTGGAGACAATGACAGGAGGGTACTCAGAATGAGGAGATAAATGCCAAGGTAGGAATGAACTCTATGGATGAAGCTGTACGCATAAACCAGCTTCGGTGGTGGGATCATGTGAGGCTGGCGCTTTCTTTAAAGTTCATATAAAAATGAGAAGTGCAACTACCTTGTCCAGTTTCATTGAACTTTAATACAAAATGGAAATTATTGACTTCTGTAACTTTAAATCCATGTATAATTCCATATTTTAATAAAAGCAACTAAATATGTATGTACATATTTGATTAATTATTAGATACACAAATCCGTTTCCTGGTCATGGCATACAGAAGAAAGTGTCAGGTCTGTTAACTTTTATGAAACAGGTCCCTGACTGTGTACAAAAGTACTGCTTTTATTGTTGAACTACACAAGCAGACAAAGTAACATCATACTGATCTGAAACAAAAATACAAAACGCTGCATCATATGACCTTTAGAAGAAATTTTAAACTGACATGAACTTGTCATTTTAGCCTCAACATAGTTTTTTTTTTGCTATTTGCTTTACGTCGCATCGACACGGAAAGGTCTTATGGCGAAGATGGGATAGGAAAGGCCTAGGAATGGGAATAGAGTGGCCGTGGTCTTAATTAAGGTGCAGCCCCAGCATTTGCCTGGTGTGAAAATGGGAAACCATCTTCCGGGCTGCTGACAGTGGGGTTCGAACCCACTATCTCCCGAATACTGGATACTGGCCCCACTTAAGCGACTGCAGCTATCAAGCTCGGTAACATAGTTTTAGCTTAATATTTTGCTCTATGGTACCTTTTTGTTTTTAATTTTAAATGTTATTCAAGTTTTAGCTGATGTCCAATATTGTAGGATGAAACATGTACTAATCAATGTAAATAAACTGAAGAAATTTGTATATGTGGGAACTTAGTGACTCTCTTACAAGCCTATTAATTGACAATATGGAGATAACATGATTATTTTATGTAAATTATAGTTTTACGTGGCAAGTACCCAGATGAACACAGTGAGCGAAAGCATTAACAACAAAGATATCAACGTTGACAGTGTGTTCAAACAGGAATGGTGGAAGGTGGTGATTACTGTTTTAAGAGGAAGTACAACTGGGCAATCATCCTCTATTAACACTAATCAGAGGAAAAATGGATTTGGACCAACAATTTGAAGAATGAAAAAGGTGAAAGGACAGAGGCATTACCACAACACCCTACCTAGAGATAATCTAGAAAAGGGAATAATGATGATGATTATTTTACTTTAACCTAGATAGCGAGTTATTCAGTTCCAAGATCCCTCTTGTAAATAAACAGTGCACACTACTCAAGATGACCCAGTGATGGGTACAACACAGGCAGTTAACTACAAACAGGTCTACGAGTACGTGTGAACCATTTGGCGACAGATGTTGCCTTCCCAAGTGGATTACAAAATCCAGTTCAAACCCGCCCAAAAGATTATCAGCTTAAGTTAATTTCTGTCTCTGTCAAAAGAGTTATTCACACTTAAAAATAACTGTTGGCATTTTGTGGTGAGTGAGAGGAGAAGGCTCGATTCATTCAACTTAGTGTGCAAGATATTTTTGGGGACAAGGCTAAAAATAAATATATGAAGAGCCTGCTTTGCTTGCTTATGGTGGAACTGAGTTGCAAATGACTTGTGGAATTGCATGATAATCAAATACAGGCCATATAACTGTCAAACAAGTGTTTCACCACTATGGTACTCTTAGCAAAGATCTTCCCTACTGCCCTAATTCTACAAATAAACCTCTTAACAAAGCAGTCAACACAACAACCAAGAATTATATTCACTGGGGAATGACTTGCATTCTAATGCAGCACATTAGGAGTGAAGAACAAAGAAAGGATAGAAACCATGTTACTTTCTGAAGTCAGCCTCCTAAAGCATTCTTCTTATAATGAGAGTTTTATGAAAGAGAAAATTACAGGATGTCAATTAGTATTAATTAAGCCTGCTACCTTTGCCAGTAGCTACTTGCCACCATACATCGGAAAATATCATCGGCCCATCCTTTCAAAGGGGCATGACTGAAATTTACCCAGGTTTCATCCAAAGCAGACCTTTATCTCCTTCAAAAATGGAGTGTGGAGTGATAATGTCCCCTCCCATCTCTAACAATAATTTCCTACAATTTATGGTTTGATGGTAAAAAATAGACATTTTGTACAACTTAAAGATGATTTACTGTCCTTAAATAAGTTGTTCAGCTCACTGGTTGAATAGTCAGCATAGTGTCCATTCTAGAAGGCCCTGAGTTTATTCCCAGCCTGGGTGGGAATTTTTATAGTGAATGGTTAACTTTCTTATTTTGTGTTATTCTTGAACACACATCTTCATCTACACACAACACACCACACTACCAACCACCACAGAAACACAATATACTGCAAAAAGACCTTGAAAATGTTGTAAGACAGACAGCAGGTTAAAAGTCAGGTTGTGAGTCTCACTAACAGAAGTCCTCTCAGTTTTAATTACTGCGTTGATAGGGTGAAAGTTCCTTATAGGAATCATTGTAATTACCTAGGTGTTAATATTATAAGGAGAGATCTTCATTGAGGTAATCACATAAATGGGATTGTAAATAAAGGGTATAATTCTCTCCATATGGGATGAGATTTAGGGGTTGTAGTAAGGATGTAAAGAAGACTGCATGTAAGTCTCTGGTAAGACCTTAACTAATGTTCCCAGTGTATGGGACCCTCACCAGGATTACTTGATTCAAGAACTGAAAAATTCCAAAGAAAAGCAGCTCAATTTTTTCTGGATGATTTCCGACAAAAGAGTAGCGTTACAAAAATGTTATAAGTTTGGGCTGGGAAGACCTGGAAGACGAGCTGTTCGACTAAGTGGTGTGTTACAAGTTAAGGACTTCATCCTTGTTCCGTAATGACTCCGAAATTTAAATTATAACTGTTGGGGAGATCCACCAAATCAATAAAGCCTTACACTCGTGATCAATTACTGTATATTTACAAAAAACACAGAACAGTAAAACTTCCTTGTAGCAACGTCTTACGTCTCGACTCCGGGAGCAAGTCAATCGAGAGCTGGACTCCGTAGTCAGAGAACAAGGTGATACAAGCAGACCACGTAACACTAAAATTCAGACGGTTCAACTTCAATAATGCACATGTATATCAGCCCATGTCGGAACACAACAACCAAGCCAACAGTACACAGATACCATTTGAACCACGCCAGAGGACAAAAACATTGAAACCGAAAGACCTCCAGCTCAAGACTCTTTTAACAATCAACATTTCACAGTTGTTTTAACTTTCATCATGCTTTAAAAAAAAAAAGAATGTTTTAACTAACATTTCACTTGTGTGTTTCCTTTGTTTTTAATTCATTATACATGTCTTACTGAAGATGACCCAATGCCAGGTCGAAGGATGTCTATGTGCGAAGTTTCATCTTGATTGGATGTAAAATATATATTATTGACTAGGAAGATAAAAATAATTTTGTACAATTTTGTAAGAAGTTCATCCGTCAATATGGATTTAACATGAGATTCATAGTATGTAATGTCTAATTTACATTTAAAAATTTATTTTTGTTCCCTGCCGTTATCTTAACACTCTTTTACGCGCTTCCATATATATATATATATATATATATATATATATATACAAAAACACATCTTCCTTATGGACTTATTGCCTTTGAGCATTCTATCTGCAGGCTTCTGTGAACTGATTAAGTATCTCCACAATCCTCTATTTGCAACTAGCTCTATGACTCGTTTAGTTCCACATTTCCATTTACTGATAATGCATTTCATTCTAAAGTGTAACTTCATGAAGATAAAGTTGGAAGATACAGTAAAGAACTAACTGGGTAAATATCCATTCATAGGAAGAGGAATTTGAGATTGTAATAGTTTCCAATTTTTTTGAAATCACTTACGAGAAGACTAGGTAAACAACTAATAGGGAATCTGCTACTTGGGTGACAAGTCCTATAAGCTATAGTATGTGCTTTACTACTACTATATAATGATGTTTGGAAGTAATCAAAACATCACTTTCTATAAGTAGCACACATATAAAGCATTTTCCTAGCAGACATAATATTGTGATTAAACATTTCAATTAAATATATTTACAAAAGAACATATGAAAAGAGGCATACACATGAATACAACACTAATAATCAAAACAAAAAATATTCAGTATGATGAAAACTCAAACCTGCATACCTCATATTACGAATCAAGCGTGTTAGCCATTATGCTACGAGAACGCTTGGAATAATTGAGATAATACACTAACTTATACCTGGTGTCTGAAAACTGAAAAATTAAAATTAGAAAATTAAAGCCTATTTGAGATGATTTCTAAATAGATTTTGATTTTATATCCTTGTAGAGTTTCTTTGCAAAAGCTTGACGTATAAAATCTATCCCCGATGCTGTCGATGCGAGAGCCTGGTGCGACCGTTGCAACTCAAGAGAAGCATTAATGTTCAAAATCCTGCAATACAATAATCTAATCACTGTTATGGTATTGTGCTTTTATCAATATACTAAGCTAATTTAAGCTGTATGTCACCAGAAATACAGCTAATAATGTTCAGCTCTCAAAACTTGCCCGGCAGGTAACGTCTTATTGGGGCCTCGAAGCGGCCGATAAATTACGTGCTGGGTAACTATGATTTATGCTGCTAACAGTACACTCTGAGAATGGTCCAACATAAATTTCCTTTTACGCTGAGGGCAAGTTACGCGCTACTTTACCCGTAGGTGGTAGAACCAGCCCTTAGAGTATTGAAACAGTTGAAGATGGCTCTTAGGAGCTGAAATATGGTGTGTGTTTTTTTTTTTCCCCCCAAGGCTGTATCGATTTGGTGGATCCCCCAAACCATTTATAATTTAAATAAGTGGCACGTTCCGAGCTGTCAGTGGAGGGATGGCGTGGAATGATATTAGTAGACAAGTGAGTGAGTGGTGCTTTTTAAAAGTAGGAAAGATCACAATTATGAAGATAAAGTTAGAATTCAAGAGGACAAACTGGGGCAAATATTCATTCATAGGAAGAAGAGTTAGGGATTGGAATAATTTACAAAGCGAGATGTTCAGTAAATTTCCAAATTCTTTGTAATTATTTGAGAAAAGACTAGGTAAACAACAGATAGGGAATCTTCCACCTGGGCGACTGCCCTAAATGCAGATCAGTAGTGATTGTTTGATAGTAGATACATCTCTAAACATAAGGCTGGCATAGGGAAGGGCATCCAACTGTTAAACTGGACCAAATCCACACAAAATGCTGATCCCAAGAAATTGGGAAAAGACAAGGAAGAAGAATAAGTATTTACACAAAATACAAATTTCACTTAATATTTTGAGGAACTGGTCGGTTTGTTCCTTACTGATGTTTTACCATGCACCTTGAGATTACAAACTATTTACATATAAAGTGAAAATAATGGAAAGCGCAGGAGCTTAAGGGGAGCTATCTTGTCAGTATTAGAACCATTCAATTTACCTCCCTGTACATCTAAGACATTTGGAAATTAAAATTTTTTGAGCTGCTTTCATAGTGTATGCCGTTCGTTTGCTGAATTAAAATTCAGTCACGCAGAGGAAGAAAGGAACATGCATAAGAACACCCAATAGGATTAAGACTGAGAAGAAACAGATGTAGAACAGCTGGGAATTACGGGGGGGGGGGAGTCTATCCATTTGAAAGTGGAGGTGTATTAAGATGCAGAATTTGCCCTTTTGTGATTTCAAGTTTGCCTTCGTCTCCTTTTCTCTTGCTCCCTCCTCTCATTCCTTATATTAGGGTTTTTTCTCCTTTTGTATTTGTTCTATGATCCTAGTGTTTTACCACCCACATTCATCTTTATTTCTCATCTCTTTGCTTTTCTTGCACATATCAAGCTTTCTTCTTAACCCCTACTTATCACATCGAGACTGAAGGTATGTCAAGTAGGCCTATCAAAAAACCCTCCTGATGACGCTGGGAAGCAGAAACAAGCTTGTCGAAGCCTGAGAGGAAATGTACAAAAAACTGGGACTGAGTAGGAGAAAGCCCATCTATTTGAAGACATCAGTGTATGAAGATTTAGAGACTATTCTTGTCCTCTTTTCTTGCTGCTCCCTCTTCTGAAGCTGGTATAAGTGAGGCACTCTTGAAAGATTCAAATTCCATTTTCTCGGAATTGGTTGGCAGTTGCATCTTGCAATTTTAACTGGTGAAAGTTCTTGCCTTGGCCTGCACGTATATTGAAAATGGATCAAATTGGTGGGACTCTTCGACAAGGTTTCCTTGTTGGAGGAATGTCAGATGAAGATGACAGTAATGATGAATGGGATAATGGTAATAAGCATATTGATAGAGAATGGTTACTATTTAAGAAAGGGGGCAAAATAAGAACTCTCAACGTGAATAAAGAAATAATAATAAAAATAATAATTTAAATTCATTGTATTTACAAATCATTCAGCTCTATTAGTAAGTAAAAGTCAATGATATGAGTCCATATTCTTGTGTGTTTAATTTACAGTATTACTAATGATGTCTCAAGCTGCAATGTACAGTAAATTATCTGTAACAGTGTTCATCATCATCATCATCTTCATTTCCCGTTTCCAGCTTACCGGACCGGGTTGTGAATCAAGGACCTCCATCGCTGCCTGTCTCTCCACCACTCTTCTCCTTTTTTAAGTACATCTTTTGGTTTTCTTTCCCTCCTTTCTATGCACTCCTACACTGAATCTGTCCACCTCTTTCGGGGTCTTCCTCGTGGTCTCTTTCCTGTTAACTTCTCTGAAAAAGCTTTCTTGGCACTCTCTCTTCTCCCATTCTCCTCATATGCCCATACCACTTTAGCTTTGTTGTTTCTATCTTGTTTTGAAATTTCAAAATTCCTGTCCTTTTCCATATCTCTTCATTTCTAATTCTATCCTTTCTGGTCTTGCCCTCGATACCTCTCAGAAATTTCATCTCCGCTGCCTGTATTCTACTCTCCTCTCGTTTTGTTATAGTCCAAGATCCAGCTGCATAGGTTAGTATGGGTTCATAATAGGTTGAATATAATACTTTCTTACATTTCTTCCGGACATCTTGGTTCCACAAAATACCCCTTACATTCTGGTAGAAGCTGTTTGCTTGTTGTATTCTGTTTCCAATTTCCTTGGTAATCTTTCCATCTTATGTGATCACACTTCCCAAGTACTTAAAACCTTTAACCACTTCCAGAATTTTACATCTACAGCGGAGAAGATGGACTTCGGTACGGTGGAGATGGCGGAAGGGGCAAACCCGTAGGGTCTGTACTCCAGAGGAGCAGCTACAAAAGGCGTCCAACTCCATGTTAGGGGCGGCCTAATTTGAACCTGGCAGAAGGTAATAAAATGCCTTTGGGAGTGGCGAACCCATGGTACAAACAGCCTATAAAATGAGTGCGAGATAATCAAAGGCTAGGGCGTAACCCTAAAGTGACGTGCTGTTCCCGGTGCTCTGGGGGAACTGTGAGAAGTGGGCTACCAGACATCACAAGAATTGGTATCATCAATGTCCTGACTTTGAATGGCAAGGTAAAGAACTGATAGAATATGTGGAGAAGAAATACGTAGCAATAATGGGAATAAGTGAGACAAAATGGAAGGGGAAAGGTAAAAAAGAATTGAAGATAGGGGTAGATTATATTGGATTGGAGGAAAGATGGCAACAAATGGTGTTGGTGTTATATAGAGAGAAGACCTGGTGCAGTATGTGGACAAAATTGACCAGATCAGGGTAGGAGAGGTGGGGTGTACAATTTATCATCGCTAGATTTCATGCCAAAAGCCTGGATTCAATTACAAACTTCTCTGCAGTGTTCATATGGAGTGAGAGCATATGACTATTGCGATTCATCCATTACACGGGGACATTAAGCCTTGACAGACTCCTAGGTGCTATTTGACAGGAACAGGCTATCTGCTGGTATCAGGTTTGACCCTCACCTTTCCTACTATCATATCATGTCATTCATTTTATATCATTAACTTCTCTGTTGAGACTGACATCAAGAAGGGCATCCGATCATAAAAAGTCTATACTAAGTTTCATCTTGCTTCATATCCAACCTCACTGAGAAGTGGGACAATGGTTAGGCATACAATGTTATTGGCTTAAATTGTAATAAATTATGCAAAACTGAAAAATAAATGTTAAAACACTGAACCATTGATATGTCACACAAACTATACAGGATTTGAAAAAAACGTACAATGGGTGAGAACTCGTGCATCAACAACAGGCACGAGTGAAAGAATGTTAACAAATGGTCCTATAAGACTATCTAGACTTCTTATTGAGAGCTGATCAGCATGTATTGAATTCTAATATGACTAAGGTTAAAATCAATGACAGCTATCTATTTATCAGGATCTGAGTGACAGCTGCAAGTCCCCAGTAAGTGTTGAGTAGTGCAATGCAAGGTCACTTGAGCATTAGCAGACCCAAGGTCTTGTTTAAGCAACGGGTTTCAACTGACCGAGATACAAGCTACAGTACAGGACAAAAGTACATTGCCATGTACTTTCTGGCTGCCTCAAACCAGCAAACATCAAAAAGCGTGTGGCATAGCTCCACCTCCAATCCGACAGCAAGTAGTGGCTGAAAACGAGAAAATCAGACAAGAGGTGGGCAATAGTCATCTTCACCATGGCCAAGAAACAGTATGGCTCGGGTCACGGAGGAATTTCGTTAATAACACCAAGGCAGCTCCAGCCACACCAAGCATTCTAATGAATTACTGCTGGCAGCAACAGTCCACAATACTTCACAACTTTGGCCTGCCTGGAAGACCTTTAACAGGGTAAGAACTGGAATGCCAAGAACCAAGGCTACGCTCAAAAGACGGGGGTTATACACAGAACTCAGACTGTGGTGCAATTCAACATCTTCAGCTATCTATTTCGCTATCGAAACTCCCTATGGAAACTCAACTTGAAGACTTGATAAAGCTACTCTGGAGGCTTCATAATGGAACACTTGCAAAATTTGAGGATAAATAAAGAGGGTAACTATTTCAAACAGAGGAAATGAAACAGTGTGAAAAAATACTAAGTTGTAAAACCAAACCGCATGCGCAACAGACCCGAAGGGCCACGGCCTACCATGAGACCACTTCTCAGCCCGAAGGCCTGCAAATTATGAGGTGTCGTGTGGTCGGTATGATAAATACTTTTGGCCGTTATTCTTGGCTTCCTAGACCAGGGGCGCCATCAAACAGTCAGACAGGCTGAGTGGATCTTGAATCAGCCCAGAGATCCAAGTAAAAATTCCTAACCTGGCTGGGAATTGAACCTGGAGCCTCCGGGTAAGAGGCATGCACACTACCCTACACCACACCACGGGACCAGCAATACTAAAGTATATCGTGGAATAAATTTTGTAAATACTAGATGATCAACATAAACCTTTACCATTTTAACGACTTATAGCCGTTGAACTAATTATAGCAAACGTAAGCGATCTGTTTTGAATTACAGAGTATTTGGGGAAGATACCTAAGAGCTATTTCCCCCCCACATCTGTTTCCTTCACTCTGTATGCTGCATGTACACTGTACGCTCAAAGCCTGTCTTCTGGCTCAACTGGCATAATGATTTCTTTGGTGAGATCAGTAAATATCCTCCCTCGATCATCATTAACACAATCTTGACTCATTCCAGGTCCAAGTTTTCCACCCTCGCTGAAGAGTGAACCAGTTGTCTCCAGCATCCTTATCAATAAAATAGTTGCCATGGATGGAACACTGCGCACACTAAATTCATGCGAGCAATAATCTGCATTTTCTGTATCGATGTTATACACTATTAAAGGAATTAAAAAAACATAACGGTTCCACCTAATCAATACTGTTTATTTGCTTAAGGCATTATTAAAAACTTTAGTTAGAACATGTTTTGTCTACTTTGTAGACTTATCAGGAATGTGTCCTTGTTAATTATGTAATAAGCCTAAACATATGTAGCTGAAGAAGTCTACAAAGTGGACAAAGCATCTTCTAACTGAAGTTTTAACTTGCCTTAAGCAAATAAAATAGTATCGATTAGGTGGAACCATTGTGTTTTTCCTTAAACACCAAATTCTTTTGAAATTCCCCTTGCATTTCAATCAACGAATTCCTCTTCAAAAATATTTTCACAATAAAAACACAATGCTGAAGAAAGAGTACTGTATGTTCATGTTATGGCTGAAAACGTTGAGAGCTGCCAGATTCAGATCAACATGACAACATGGATCTGGAACGCCACACCATTTTATTTATCAACCATCTACTTGTTCCATGTTGCCGTCAATCACAATCATTTTTACACCTGGGAATTCTTTCTTCTAATGATTTAAGCATCTAACATCAAGGACATTTTTCCGGAAAGCATAATACGACTATGACATTCAAAAATAAAACAATATATCAAGTGAATATTTACGAATGAGTGTCCTCAAGTTCTATTGGTCAAACTTTATTCACATGCAACATTTCGATCTTAAGAAGAATAGTTTTTAATATGACAATCATTTTAGAGATTTTTCAGTTTTTTTTTTTACAATATTTATAATATCAACTAAGTTTATCATTAGTCATATGAATGTATCTAATAATTTTCATAGCTGAAGAAGGCCAAGAATTATGGACGAAATATGTACCAGATTCTGTAACTGCTTGTAAAGATTTAAAGGATTAATGATTCAAAATGTATTGAATATGGTGGAACCTCAATGGTTTCCTCTCAAGGAATATTTGTGCGAGACGTAACTGACGTTTTTGAGAAGACCGCCATTCTACCTGATCACTCTGAGCAGTGACCGTGCTGTGCACGTACTTGTCACTGTCTTACGAATTGGACCAGATAAGATTTCACCATGAAACTTGGGTGAATGATTAATTAATGCATCATAAATTAAATACTGTAGTAATAATTTTGCCAGCACAGCAACAGTAGCGTAATTATTAACTGCTGAAAAATAGCTGGATGGCTTGGAACAATTAAGATGAATGACCCCATGTATGCATAGTAGAAATATATAGTTCTACTTTAAAGTTTCCAAACTAGAACATCGTCATTGAATACACCTATCCTGGTCAACACGAAGGGCGATCTAAGACCAGAACTATATCACTGCATCAAGACGGGCTGAAAAATGAATGGGAGGTACCCAGATCTTTAAATCAAAAGAGCTTGTAGCCTTGAGGAGAATAGTTTTTTATCAGCGGATCCTCCCTTTACTCAGTCACACGCGTGAGACCTGGACACGGAATTGATTCGTCAAACAAAAACTAAGAACAGCTCAAAGAGGCATGGAAAGATTTCTCGCAAGACAAAGAGAGTGGATGACATATGCTCAGTAATAAGGTTACTGACATCATTCAAAGGGTGGCAACACTGATATTGCAGTGAGCTGGACATGTTGCTCATGGAAAGGACTGTCAATAGACAAACCTTAATCTTGAGTGAAGCCCCAGAGAATATCAGAGGCCAAGAGGAAGCCCACCAGACAGATGGGACAAGGACTTACGGAGAACTAATGAGTATATTGGCAGAGAATTACCCAAGACCGTACTGTCCGGGAAGAGCTATTACATAATTATCTTGCTCGCAGACTTTAAGAGGCCATATCATACAATGATGGAACTGGCTGATGATTATTTTAAAGTTTCATATAATGCTTTATATCGTAAACGATTTTGACAACGAACAGAATTCCACACTCAACAAACCTATTTTACTAACACGTACAGTATACGGATATATCACAATATCAGGGTTTTAGCACTTCTATATAGATTACAATGGGTGCTATACTGTATATTATACAGTATGAAATCCTGTGTGATCTATATATAAATGAGCATGCTATTAATATAATATTTTATTATTAACACAAAGTGCCAGATTCCTGTTCAAAATTACTCAGCCTATGTAACAGCAGCAATGTTACGATGTCTTAACTGAACATCTACCAAGTTTTATTGTGACTGATCTAGTCCAACCCAACAGTTCCCTTGTAAGTACGATTTTTTTCAAAAATAAACATACCACAATTGAACAGAATGTAATTTTAATGTTATTGGGTTTACGTCCCACTAACTACTTTTTAAGGTTTTTGGAGATGCCAAGGTGCCGGAATTTAGTCGCACAGGAGTTCTTTTACGTGCCAATAAATCTACCGACATGAGGCTGACGTATTTGAGCACCTATACCACTGGACTGAGCCAGGATCGAATCTGCCAAGTTGGGGTCAGAAAGCCAGCGCCTCAACCATCTGAGTCGCAGCCCGGCTTAAACAGAATGATGGAAGGACCTGCATGGGAAAGCTGTAGAACAAGAGACAATCAGCAATAGATGAGGCCTACTTAGCAGGCACCTCTTGAATGAAACACTGAAATAAAATGGGTTTACTTAGTGAGTTTTACAAGACAATATACAAGCTAATAGTATTGAATAGGTGGACCCTTCCTATTTCTTAAAGCTACTAGCAGTTCTGTAAATCCAACATGCTGCCAGGTCCTTGAAAGGTTTCACACAGAGATTATGGACAAGTTGAAACAGGGATAAGTGGAACAGCACTTGACAGACATGTAATATTGGAGCTTACAATTCTGATACAAAAGATGGACTTTATATGGAAGAAATATTTGGATGAAAAAATGATAAAAACTGTGTGATTCACCACCTACTTGCCCAAAATACACTAGAACAAAAAGTAACCTCAAGAAAGCTAAAATTAATAAAGTAAGTTAAACATATGAAAGAAATCATATAAGATGTCATAGTAAGTGACATGGAAGGGATCTAATGTGGGAGAATAGCATTTGTACTCTTATCAGGTTTGGCCTTCTGTAGTCACTGTTTGGGTCATCAGTTCAGAACCTGGTATAATCCCCTAGTGCAGGGATGGCGAACCTTTTCCAACTAGTGTGCCATTTTAAGTCTGGTTTATTATTCTCATCTGTTGACTGTGCCACTTGTTTTCCAAGGGATGTCTACAACCTACAACCCAGCGACTTCCTTTCTAAATTCCCGACGATGTTTCATAATACGTTATTTATTTATTCATTTACTGATTCATTTATTACAACCAAAGAAAATAGGAAAGCAAATTTTCATTTATTTATTTATTTATTATACATATATCTGGTAAATGCATTTGATTGCATGTTCCGTGCAGCTGTACCTCAATTATGGCTTTCTTAAGAACATAGGTGCCTGCACCCTCATTTTTACAATTACAATCAAAGAAAATAGGAAAGCAAATTTTCATGGTATCTCCCCCTGAAATGAAACCACTAGCCCCCTAGAAACCAGTCAGTGATTGATGTTCAGGATAAGGAGTTTAACTTTCAGAAGATACAGCTATGTCGGCTAGCTTCAAGTTTTATAGGTATTAATGCTGATAAAGTGATTATAGCAGAAGAACTTCCAGCTTTATGTAGAATCCAAACCACAGGGACATCAATTTTCATTTTTAAAATCCCACATGTAGCCTATTGCCCAGGATTAAAACTAAGACAAAAAAATTCCAGGTGGCCAGTCGCCATAGCAACAAGAAAAAGTATGTAAGTTAGGTCCCTAAAATTTTCTGACAGCTAAATTCCAGTGTGCATAGTTTTGTGATATTTTTTACTCTAGAAAATATAAACATTTAATTTGGTGGGGGTTTAAAAATTCTGACAGAAAAAATTAGTAAAAGAAAATAGCAACTAAACCTCAAGTCAACAGTGGTTCCTGAAGAAGAGAAAAATATATTGAAAGCCATGACCTAGCATGACCTCATACTGCATATCATAAGTTATGAATTTCATTATGGTCTGTATTGACAATACATAACTATCCAAGGGTAGGAAGGGTCCACCTATTCAATACTATTAGCTTGTATATTGTCTTGTAAAACTCACTAAGTAAACCCATTTTATTTCAGTGTTTCATTCAAGAGGTGCCTGCTAAGTAGGCCTCATCTGAATACCAGCCAATGCATTTGAAAGCATATTTGAAATTAAAAGTAATGTCCTTCTGGTTTGGATCCCACATAAAACTGGAGGTCTGTGGCCACGACCACATCACTGTTTACATCTAACTACAAGTCTGGCTGCAGTGTACTGTATAACTCCTCAAAATTGTTCATATATAAGCTACGATAGTCAACCATTAAATGACAACAAGGTCACTGAACAATGACTAACACTTCCACTACCCCTTGTCAAAGAAGTAGCCTACCTGCCATGATTCATAATGAGAGACAAGGCTTGTGAACTCCATAAATAGAAAGCAAGTTCAACAGAAGCCAATTACCTTTGTCAAGTGCACATGTAGTGAATTACAGATGCCTTATGCTGACTAAGATATGTACAGTCCTGTATGGAATCTTGCCGATATGGGAAACTTAGCTTATGTTGGTAAAGGAATATTACAATGCCTCTGCCCTGCTCAGTGGCAAACCCTGGTTCTGGTAATTCCCTTGTGTTGATTGCAGGGAGAGTCTCAAAATTTTAATATTAGACCAGGACAGTGGTCAAAATTGGTTTAAAGCTGTTTTAACCAGCAAAATATGGTGAAGAGTGGCCAGAATAAGGAAAAAAGATGGAAAATAACACTGTTCAGGAAGTAATACCTGCTTATATGCTGGCTTACATGCTAAATCAAAAACAACTTGGGATCAAAGTTATCCGTAGAACAGGAAGAGGCATTTCATGATTTTGTTCCATACAGTATCCCCATTGACAGTCTCTGTGGCTCAGGCATTAGCCTCTCACTGCTAGCTCCCGTGGTTCAAATCCTGGTCATTCCGTGTGAGATTTGTGCTTGGACAAAGCACAGGCAGGACAGGGTTTTCTTCGGGTACTCCAGTTTTCCCTGTCATCCTTCATTCCAGCAACACTCACCACTATCATTTCATTTCACCTGTCAGTCATTAATCATTGCCCCAGGAGTGTGACAGGCTTCGGCAGCTGGCACAATTCCTATCCTCGCCGCAAGATAAGGGCTTCATTCTTTCCATCCCTGATCCGGTCACTGACTGGAAAATAGGTTGTAGGTTTTCATTTCAGTATCCCCATCGGATGTTAGCTGTCACCAGGACGATCCAACTCCACACCATTCTTATAGTTTCTGTAGGATCGAGCGCATGGGAGTTCGCCGTGCACTTTAGGGGCGCACAGCTGTGAGTTTGCATTCGGGAGATAGCGAGTTTGAACCCCACTGTTGACAGCCCTGAAGATTTTTCCATGGTTCCCCATTTTCACGCCAGGCAAATGCCAGGGCTATACCTTAATTAAGGCCACGACTGCTTCCTTCTCACTCCTAGCTCTTTCCTATCCCATCGCCACCATAAGACCTACCTGTGTTGGTGCGACGAAAAGCAATTTGTAAAAAATAAATTTTAAAAAAGAGGGAGATTCTGTAGCCAAGATATTCCCCTCCTGCTTCCTTCAATCTTATCTCGTAAGATAAAGTAAAGAGGTCTGCACTTATTTTGAATGATATGGCCGAAGTACTCTAGGTCTTTTTTTTTTTTTTTTAAATATTGTGCATGACCTCTAGCTCTTGTTTTTATTTTTAAGTGTTAGAATAATTCAGGGGAAGGATTAAAGTTTTTTTGCTGGTATTCTCTGTTAGGTTCCAGGTCTCAGAAACATAAGACAGAGAAAGTTTGATACTTGTTGTTTAAAGGGGCCTAACATCTAGGTCATCGGCCCCACAAAGAATGCACAATACCAAAGTACACAGAGATGGAGATTGATTAAGTCACTGTTACAGATGATTCTACTTATTCTCTCAAATGCAGTTCTTACTTGTTCAATCCGGGATGTAATTTCAACACCATCAATATACAGCTGAGATACTTAAAGTACTGAATGTGCTCTAGTGTTGTGCCAGCTACTGTCAAGTTAGCAGGTTGAATGACATGTTTGTTTACAACCAATACTTTGGTCTTTTTCGTGTTTAAACGTAGATCTGCTGCAGCACTGTGTTCAACCACAGAGTTTAGTAATGATCGTAGATCTTCAACACTTGTTGCAAGCAAAACAGTATCATCTGAATATTGCAGATTATTTATAGTGATCCCATTAATGATGATGCTGTACTGTTTCCCTTCCAGTGCTTTAGAAAATACCCTTTCTGTGGAGATATTGAAGAGGACTGGAGATAGAACACATCCTTGCCTACTCCTTGCTTTATTTCAATAGCTGATGCAATCTGATTCCAATACAGGTTGGCATTAATTCTGATGTCTCTACCATCCAGGCTAATATAATGCAGGATATGCAGCAATTCTCTCATAGTCAAAGGCTTTTTCATAATAAAACAAACATATACATCCCCAGAAAAATGTATACATCTTTACGTCAAACCTACATCCCCAGCAATGCCGCTCGGGTGCCAAATCCATTACAAAATCCAAACTCAGTACTACATGTATGATTTGTATAGAGTCTTTCGATACAGCTAATTTGATATTTGATACTTCATGTGTGTGTTTTTTTTCCCACCCTCTCTTGAATATTGCTGTACCAGCGTAAAGGCCTGCTGATTAAATAAAGAAGAGTTGGAGAAAGGAGGATTATCCTTGACACGTTTCAAAGAAAAACAACTGGTTTCGATATATCTCAAGAAGAAACCGACTGCCTGTAGGGACTTGGGAAAATAACAACCCAGCTACTAGACAAGTAAAAAAAGAGAAAGATAGTGCTGGATTCTGAAGGAGGAAACTGAGGACAGGGAGATGTAGGCAAATTCACTGTCAAAGAATCTGCCACTAGGCAGAACACATCATTATAATTTTATACATTTCTCTGCAAGTGTAGAGATTTACTCTGATAGCAGGATATTATTTGCTACACGTTCTGAAGACTGATTACTTCTAAGGTTCTAATTTAAAAAAACTTTCTCCCTTCAACAACACAATACACAGTAGTTATGGGGTACATCATAAAACCAGAGTTTTATATCCCTGACCTTTAATGACAAGAAGCACATCAAACAATTCATCCCATGGCTACATCTTGTAGCCACAACCTGAGGTTCTTGTCCTCTGCTGCCCACTTCAACACCACATACTTTCCAGAACCCATCTGGCTCTCGATATTTTCCAGGTACTTAAAACAAACTTTTAACTTACTAGAAAGAGTTTAGTACAGGGACAGAAAAGGCCAAGGAGTGGGAAGGAAGCAGCTGTGGCCTTAGATAAGGTACAACCCCAGCATTTGCCTGGTGTGAAAATGGGAAACCACAGAAATCGATCTTCAGGGCTGCCGACAGTGGGGTTCCAACTCACTATCTGCCGGATGCAAGCTCACAGCTACGCGACCTTACCGCACAGGCAACTCGCCCGGTAATTGATGATGTAAAGTACCGAGATCAATTATATAATTTAAACCAATTTCTTATACAGAAAGGTCAAAGCCTCAAAGAAATGTCAACCAATAATACATGGGTAGGATATTAATTTCAGTGATACTACTTTTAAAATATGCTCTTAAAAATTGCTCAATAGTTTTTTTCTATCACTGCACATATGCACTGTAGAGAGGGTTTTTTCTTCATTGATTTCAGCTCAATGAACATATGAGAGAAATAGGCCTATTTTATCAACAGACTCTGTGAAAGGTATAGTTTTACTAAATGCTGTCAGTTTTATGATTAGGCATAGGTTTTTATACTGCCAGACAAAAATTATCTTGACAAAATCAGTAATTCTCTGAAATAGCAATGATATTTACAGTAGAAATGCAGTAGGTATGGATGGGGCAATGCATCAGGCAGTTTTGTGAAAGAGACATGCCAATGAGAATTAAAATTCTGTACAAAGTAAGAGTCATTTCCAAGCTCGAATTTGAGGTTAAGTACATAAAAACAGTATTACAAAATGTTCTGTAGGCCCGACCATGGTCGTGATATACTTAGTATTAGAATTATATGCATATAAACATGATTCATATCTATTTTTGCACTTTCTGTACATGATTTCATAATGTCCTACATTTTAGAGCATTATGTCTTAAATTTTCCTTAAGTGTCCTACATTTTACAAAATTTTATTCTTCCAAAAACCTCGTTGAGCATCTCAAATGCAGAAGCAGTACAGTATGGAAAAACAAATGACACAATTCCTGATACTGTAGTTAGGGGATTGTACTTACAACACGGCTGACAAGGCAAGTCCTGCAATCAGTAATTGTGTTATTCTTTCATAAACTGAAAATATTGTGACTCAGAGGCATTTTTTTAGAAGTTATAAAACCAAAATAAAAACAAGCTGTATTCAAAATCTGTACGGGAAGAAATAATATTGGAAAGGGCTTAAGTAAAGAAAACTTTCTCAAAGTTACTAAGTTCGGAGTGGAGGACTACTGCAACCATAATTTGTCTCATTTATCCATAACATCACGAATTCACCATCATTGACAAGTTTACACAACGTAAACGATACTGTACTTAAATGGAAAATTCTAAATTCCCATGGAGGGAATTAGATATTTTTCACCAATAGAGCATGTCAAAAACATATCAAGTTGCCTCATATATAGGCTTCTGATAAGCTCACCTGCATACACCCAGCGTCAGTGGGTAGGGTCTGACACATCCCACTCTGACGAGTCTAGTGTCAGACCTAAGACGAAACGCTGGTTAATAGAGCAAACGCCTGAAAAGCCTTACATCTGATATGTTTATGACTGTACTTAAATACGCACGGTTTAAAGTCATGTGACAGAACCTGAGCATGTTCTTATAGAACAAAACAGGCAATTCTTTATCAGTGTGTGTTTCTTACAGGTATGTTATAGTCCTATAGACCTAATTAGTGTTTTCAACAGACTGAAATGCTTTAATGTTACATTTTACTGACAGTGGTGTGACAGGTTGCAATCTGTCATATTACTAGCAACTACTGTGGTACGACACCATAAATCTGCACAACTGCAATACAACTAATGTAATTTATTAACCCTTTCAGACTTGTATATTTTCCTGCCATTAGAAAAGAAAAAAATCTTAGGAATTTTTATGGCCTCTAGAATGCAAACTAAACGAGGGCCATAACTTTACAGATATTTGAAAAATATTTGTAAAAATTTATAACATGACCATCTTTGTATACAAGTTGCACTTTACCTATCTTTAAACACTTATGGATATAACTTATGTTCTTCGTATGGCATATTACTACTATCTCAAATGGATATCTCTTCTTTTCAATTGGCCTACTTTGAACCAAAATGTTCAACTAAACTGCTTTGTTCTTTGCCCAGTAATGCCACATCATCTCCCGGTGCAGCTTCCTCCTTTCCTTTGACCAGGGGGTACCTTTCTTTATTTCTTTTTTTTTTTCCCCATATTAATGTCTCACTAACAAATAATAATAATTTGCTTTACATCCCACTAATTACTTTGAGACGGTTTTCGGAAACGTCGAGATGCCAGAATTGAGTCCCACACAAGTTTTTTTTAATGTTCCAGTAAATCTACCAACACGAGCCTGACGTATTTGAGAACCTTCAAATACCACCGGCCTGAGTCAGGATCGAACCTGCCAAACTGGGGTCAGAAGGCCAGCACCTAAACCATCCGAGCCATTCAGCCCGGCTGTCTCACTAACAGATATAAGGTTTACAGCGATGCAAGAATGGCAAGGGCTAGGAGGATTAAGAAGGTAGCAGACGTGCTGTTATTTAAGATACAGCACCAGTATTTGCCTGTGAAAATGGGAAACAATGGAAAACATTTTAAGGGCAGTGGGCCAGGTTGCGGAGAATTTCCTGTTTTGCTAGGAGGTGAATGAGCAGCTGGCCAGTCTGTTGGGAGACAGTCTTGTCACATGACCACAGCTACCATCATTTTTCTTTGCAGTCAGAGAATCCCTCTATATGGAAGTAGATTTTTTACAATTTGCTTTATATCGCACTGACACAGATAGGTCTTATGGCGACGATGGGATAGGAAAGCCCTACGAGTGGGAAGGAAGCGACCATGGCCTTAATTAAGGTACAGCTCCAGCATTTGCCTGGTGTGAAAATAGGAAATCACGGAAAACCATCTTCAGGGCTGCTGGCAGTGGGGTTTGAACCCACTATCTCCCGGGTGCAAGCTCATAGCTGCACGCTCCTAACTACACGGTCAACTTGCCCGGTCTGGAATTAGAACTCTGAATTGTGTCATCCACAATATTCCCTGTGTTCTGGTACCAGCTCTAGGATAATTCTGAGGTTTCACTCAGTTCTTCAGTGAAAAAAAAAAAAAAAAAAAAAAAAAAAAAAAAAAAAAAAAAAAAAGGGGGGGGGGTTGAAGTAATTTACATAATAAAAGCTAAAAGTGTGCCAAAAAACATAACGAAAGAACAAATGAAAAAACGAAAGAGACATAACGGAAATAAAAACAGCACAATATACTATATTTACATCATCACATGGAGCAGAAAACAACTCTCTGCGATAAAATTAAGTAAGAACAGGGGTTTACAAAACATAATTGAATCTAAAAACAGTGTTGAGATGGCTCAAACGAATCGAAACATGTTTGAATTTGATTACTCCATCTAATGATGGAATGATATGATGTATTGAATTAGGAGGATACACTTAATTTTACCTTTGTAAAGTGAAAACCGTCAATATGGAATGATTCTAATATCTTGTAATAAGAAACCTTAACTGTTGTAAGTACCGTTACATGAGAAATTGATATATCTAGTGTGAAAGCTTTTTATACAATTATAAGTATTATTAATTTACCCCGGCTGTCAGATTTTCACACACACGCAACGAATGTCGTTTGATTTTCACACCCGCAAAATGATTGTCGTTTGTTAACACGCATGCGGCCTTCTTGGGAAGGATGTTGTCAAATGAGGTCAGTGCTGACAACCTCTGTACTTAGGAACTAATGAGTGAGTAGTGCTTCGATAGCTGGAGAGACAAGCAAAGAGGGTCTGGGGGCGCGGCCCTAGGTCTTTAGTTTCGTGTGGAAACACGATTGGTCTGGGCTGGTTCTTGCCGTGCGGACGGTTAGGATAGGACCTGGACAAGGCCATTGGTCAGGGTTGGTAACGGATTATAATTAATAGGAACGATATCACATGCTACTTCACATTGGCCAATAGGAATGCAAAAAGCTACTTCAGAAATGAAAATGGTGTGTAACAGTCTTCATTAAGTCATAAAAGTAAATGTACTTCTTCAGGCGGGATGGAGGGTTCTTGGACATCGCAATGAATGCATATCTCCTCCAAGATGCTCTCCAAGTTAGATTTCATTAATTACCAGTTAATATAACATTACAAATAAGATGACAGCCAGGCTGAAGTAATACCTGATAAGTTATTATGTTTGCTTTAAATGGAGCTCTTTTGTCTATTACCTGCTGATAACTAGAATCAAGCAGCTGATAGGGTTGATGATTTTTCGCAATAGTAATATTATGACTGACCACCATGATTTCAATGTCATTATTACTCAGCAATCAGTACAGCATAATTCTTAAATATTTAACCATCAAGAGAAGGACTTTAAACTGGTACCCACTATTCAAGATTTATACCAAGACACAAGAGATGTGGAACTAAAGAGCTAGTTGCAAATAGAGGACTGTGAAGGCACTTAGTTAATTCACAGACTTGTAGACTGAATAGACTGAATGGAGAAAGCAGGTAAAGTCCATAATAAAAATATGCGTGTGTGTGTGAGTGTGTGCGCACGTGCATGTGTTTGTGAGTTCTCAGTAGGGTTACATTGCGCATTCCTATCTACGAAATGTCACTGTAAAATTTGTCACAAATGGAACATAATAATTGCTTTTACTTAACTGAAGTGAAAAATACCGTCGTTTTAGAGAAATATGAATACATACTTAAGGCCTGTAGACACAATTCCTTTATGTCGTATTCCGCTGCTGGTGCCGTCTTTTGTTAATTTCTTGAGGTTGAAGGTTAGCACCGAGGAATGGCAGTGCTCTGTCTGTGGATTCTCATTATCTTTGTCCATATGACTAAAGCGGCCAGTTGAAACAGCAAATTCGAGGTCAACAGCATTCACAATGTTATTTCGTTCTTCAACGAGGCAAATGACCATGTTATAGTGATGTGGCTGGAACTCTATGGAAAAACAACTAGGGACGCATTCAACAACTTGGTGCTGCACATTACACAGAAATATCGTAAGTACCACAAAAATGATTTTTGTTGAAAGAAAAAATAGCACGATCCCTGGACCAATAAATATTTTTTTATTTTTGTTCGGGTCCGACTCGTTGGCTGAATGGTCAGCTTACTGGCCTTCGGCTCAGAGGGTCCCGGGTTCGATTCCCAGCCGGGTCTGAGATTTTAACCTTCATTGGTTAATTCCATTGGCTCGGGGGTTGGGTGTTTGTGCTGTCCCCAACATCCCTGCAACTCACACGCCACACACAACACTGTCCTCCAACGCAACAACACGCAGTTACGTACAGGTGGCAGATGCCGCCTACCCTCATCGGAGGGTCTGCCTTACAAGGACTGCACCCGGCTAGAAATAGCTACACGAAAAAAATAATTGTTCGAACGAAAATAGCATGATTTCTGGACCAATAAATCACTAGTCCACAGAATTCTTCTTATGTACATTGGCCATAGCTTTTTGTCGCCTATTAAATCTTGCATATCGCGATACAATTCAGGAAACAATGTCACTGACAACTGAAGCAATGAAACGAAAGCAAAGAACTTCAGTGAACACAGACATCACACACGAAATTGTTGAAAGTGTAAGACAGACAAAAGACGTGTGTTACTGTGAGCGTAGCACCAAAAGTACTTGTAAAGTAGGTATACATAATATTCTCCAAAAATATTTCTTAATTTACAGCAGATTTTAGACTTCAACTGTGTAAAAGCAATTATTATATTCCATTTGTGACAAATTTTACAGTGACATTTCGTAGATAGGAATGCATGACATAACCCTGAGTAGTTTCATTTAATTTTAATACTGTATTCCTGCAAGATATGCACAGGAAACAAATTTAACCAACACAGCCGTTTCCTCGACACCTCAGATCTCCCAAAGGAAATAAGGCAGGAAACAACTAGGCTTCTTATCTGTGCAGTATAACCTTATCTCACAGCGGTTTAAAAAACCACGGAAGTACTAATATGAAGCTTAATGGGAAGTGCCATTTAAATCTACATCCGCTCGCAATTTCAACAAAAACAAAGATACCTCTCTGAATAACGAAATATAGTGTGTACCAACAGAATGGTTCTGCCTACGTCTGTTAACATTACCAAATATAATAGAAACACTTACTTTGCTCAATGGAAGCACAACAAACGCACCTCCGCCAGCAGATTCAACAATTATTGCTAGAAATTTAGGATTCACAGCACAAAATGTAGAATCCCACGACGACTTCGACACTCGAATGTTATCATAACACTGATCTCTCTTCAGAGCTTGTCCATACACATGGCGGAACTTGCTGCTCCGCACAACTCGAAAAGACATCTGAGACACCAACAAATGCGAGATTATTAGCCGTCTGCAGCTAGATCAAATCAAACTACTATGACAACCTTAACCTAACCTTCTGACACACTAATGAGTATGAAATCATTGTTTGCATTTATAAAGAGAAAACTAACTAAGATCTAACCAAATAATAAGCGATTAACAATCACCTCACCTTTACGGAATTATGTACACCACTGCGATATTATGTTACACGATTTAAAATGTGCATGAATACAATTTATAAAAAAATAATACACCAACACAACACACGACAAGTGTAAGGCGGTATCAGTTCTGTCGAATTCCTGGAAAGCGCCCTCACATATGAACGGAAATAGCGTCACAATGCCATATTAGGCAATGTACCTTGAAATGTACAACCTAAATAACGCATCTAATCGAAGTTACATAACAGTGAAGTAAATACTATTGTACATTTCTTACACTAATACAACCTACATCCGCGACCGTAACTACAAAAATCAACACGTATAAAGAGCAATTATTTCCGTTCACAAGTCTTTCACCTTTTCTCAAATTTCATCGAATGTTTAATCTTGAAGATTCCATAGTACAGTATTGCACGCTGGTCGATGTATTGTCATATTACTTTTCGTCAATAGGTAACAGCACTTGTCTAGGCATATTTACGTAAAACTGTGCAAATAGTTTTATTTATCTGTCGGTAGATAGCAGGCACAATAATGATACAAACGCCTTATAATTAAGTTTACACAATGTATAATTAGAATGCATTTTGAAATAAAACTGTATGTACTATATTTGAATGGTCTAGTACAATTTTCTTGCCATAAATTATATTTATCGGGAACGACACTCAACTTCAAATCATTTTTCTAAAACATTCTTAATCAAGTGAAGATTTTGACAGGAGAGGTGATAGTTGTTTCTCTGAGCAATATTGCATTTTCCTTGCAATAGAAGAGTTGCAGGTATTAGTTTATTATGTATATCTTACGTTATGTTTGTCATAAGAATATAATTATGTGGAGTGAAATGGTGAGAAATATTAAATGGAAATCTTATCAAAAACGTACGTCATTCCTGCCAACCTACAAATAAATACCGCTACAGTGATGCCAACATAAATATTATCTTACACTTCATGTTGCCCGTTGCCTAAATAATGCTCGATGGGGGCGTTTTCTTATTCGTGGAAATATATATATTATAATTTTAAGAAATATTTCAATTCAGCATCGCTGGAATAACGTACAGTTTTTGACCTTAGAATATCCGAGACGACAGTGAAAACAATGTATCTAATCATCCGCTTTCAATTGACAATATCTTGATATGCTGTAACTTAACCATTCGCAATGCAGTTGCAAACAAGTCTGCAAATAAAATTCTTACTCCGGTGAAGGATGAAAGTATTGGGAGAAAAAAAATCAGTTGTGCAGTTTATTTTATATCCTTTCTTGATGTTTCTTCTTAGCGCCTACCATAAATAGGGTGATATTGCTTGATAAGTGTTCCAGTCTAAAGGCTTAACTTCGTCGCCATAAGACCTATCTGTGTCGCTGCGACGTAAAGCAACTAGCAATTGGTCATATTCTCCCATTTCAGAGCTTTCTGCAGTGATCATACTTTCAATGATCTTCTCCTCTGCATAGTTTACAACATTGCGCTCGTAACTCAGCTTTATACTGTAATTGCATTTATGTATTATTATTAAATGGCTGTCTGGATTAATGGGGTCCAGATTAATTTAATTTTTATGTATCCATCCGACCACCTTTGGTCAACTCTTGTTATTTTCTGATCCCAACAGTATTAGGTATCAAGGCCTAGGGAGCCTTTCATTTTCACACTCTTCGTGGCCCTTGTCTTTCTTTGGTCGATAACTTAATTTTTTGAAGTCTCAGATCCCTTCCATTTCTTCCCTCTCAGTGTTAGTAGAGGATGGCTACCCAATTGTACTTCCTCGTAAAACAATAATCACCACCACCACCACCACTCCTGAACCTGCCCCTGTGGGTGAGAGCAGGAGAATACATCCACGGTATCCCTCTGCCAATCATAAGAGATGACTGAAAGGGAAGCTCCAGGGTCTGTTAGCTTGAGAACGTAAATTGGTGACTACAAGAGCAATAACCGAGCCTGTCATTGTTTTCACTTATCCCCGTCTCTTTGCTTTCATATTTCTTATCTGACCTCCCTTAGTCAGCTCTTAATTCTCTTCTACCCCAACAGTGTTAGTTTTGCGAGGCCAAGGAAGTCTTTCATTTTCATGCCCTTCATTACCCTTCTCTTTCTTTTGATGACATCTTCATTCTTGAAAGGTATGGGCCTCTTTTCGATTTTCCCTCTGATTATTGTTAATAGAGGATGGTTGCTCAGTTGTAGGCCTACTTCTTCTTTAAACAATGGTCACCACCACTGCCAGTATATTTACAATTTAAAAATCCCCTTTTCAGGATATAATTTTGTTTCTCGAGCCTCTCAGAGCCAATTGTAGTTGAATGGATACTGACCTGTTCAAATACTCAAGTGAACCTTTCGAACAACCCACCAGAAAGCTGACAGAAAACAACAGTCATCCCTATTCATAAAAGAAAGGTGATTTAAAAAATTGATGATAGTGGGATACTAGTCTCTCATATCAATTAAGACCGAACGCACAGTGTATGTACTTTGCACTACGCCAGCTGCCTCAGACAAACTTACGTCACGCACGGCTGCCTTGCTTTAAGTGTGTCTACGATTTTATATGAAATACCTTATAGAAGATGTTGGAAGTGTCATCCTTCTTGGGTTATACAGGCATAGTATCTGGTAATTCTGGCTGATGCGAGTGAGTTCTGCCACTGTTTCTGATTTCATTTGTAATGTTTTCTTTCAGTTCCTCCAATGTGTGAGGATGATAAATTTTTTCTTTCAGTTTACCCCACAAGTAAAAATTACAGTTAGATCTGGAGAATGAGGGAAAAATAGACTAGCACTGATCACTCTGCCTGCAAACACTTTCGAAATTTTAAGACGGGAATCTTCTGCTGTATAAGCAGGGGCTGAATCTGTTGAAACCAACCATGTGATTTTTCTTCTTCCGTTAACTGATGTAAAAACGGCATCAAAATCGCATCTTGGTACCTCTCTGCATTTACTGTCTTTTTGAAAAAAAATAGGCCCAGTTATTCGTTTTGCACTAACAGCACACCAAACACCAATCTTCCTATCATAATGAGACCCTCATTAACTTCTCAGTTATTGGTCTGTAAATGAAATAATAAAATGATCAAAACCTGAGAAAGGTTCATTGTAGATTTGTATTGGCGCACTAACCGAAATTATCATAATTCACCTTCTTGATCAACTGCTAAATGAAGGCCTGTGTGAATATCTTCCACTTATAACAATTCTTGGCCAATAGTAACTATGTCCTCACTGGATAATACCCGAAACTCCTTGATCTTTCTCATGTATGCTTGTACACTGTTTATATGATAAAATCCCAGCACAGTCATTAGTGAAATTAAAGACCATCTAAACATTGTCATTAAATACATTGAAGATAACAGCGATGAAAACATATCTGCATATTATGAATGTTTGAGGCATTTGCGTTGAGTTAATTATTAAATAAATTAATGTCAAAGAAAGACAACAAATGATCGGCAGTTTATTCAAACCAGTGTGGTCAATGAAGGTGTGCCTTGATTGCCATGTTCTAATTTTGTATTGCACTAGTAATTCTGTACTGTATAGGGCCTAAAACTGTATTGCATTATATCTTTGTATTCTAAATAACATTTGTATTTTTAAAATTTAAAATACTGTACTGTACTCGTTCTTTTTACTGAACAGTGTTTAAATATGTAATTTGTCTCATTTCATGAGGTATTTTTCTTAATGTGGACTTTCATTAATTTGGACAACCTAGAGCCCCAGTTAGCCCAGATTAATGAGGTTCTACTGTATATGGAATCATTACTCCATGAACTGTTTGGATTTCAATATGTATCATAGAACAATCTGAACTCTGTGGTTCCAAAAACCAAATAATATAATCTTTACTCCCAGGGGCTTTCAGCTTGGGTTTGTGGTCTGGCTACCACAGGTCACCTAGGTAGTCTGAAATTGCTTTCTTTCCTCATTTCTCCATTCATCAACATTGGTTACGGCAGGGGTTTACTTATTGATTCGGTTTAATAGAGCATTTGTGGATACCTACCAATAATTTTGGTAATTGTAGGATTTTCTTCCAAGACGCTCATACGTAACAAGGTTGGGATCTCTTCCTTTCTCTCTTCTGATTAGCGTTAAGGGAGGATGGCTTAAAACAATGAGCACCATCACTATTGTGATGTAGAAAGAGTTGAAAAGTAATTGAGTATAAGTGTTAATCAAATTACTTGTAACAGTTACATTCTTAAGTCATTTGTATTTGTAATCGGTATATTTTACTGAATGTAATTTTTACTTGTAATTTACTTCTTGAAATAAAATTGAAATTGTTAGCCTACTTTCTAGTAATCGTTACATTTTAGTAATTGATATAGATTGCACAGAGCAGAAATAGGAACACAAAAAAAATGATGAAGAAATTTTTTTCAGTTCTACTACGGCAGAACCAGTAACTTGACCAGTTCTGAAGGAGATACTTTCCTACCTCTCCAGTACTTCCAAAGACATCACACTTCTACCAGTGATGTTCTGAAAATTAAAAGATATTCTTTCCATTAAATGGAAAGATGTACATTCTCCCAGAGATGTTGAGGCTTAGCAATGAGAATCTTAAGAACCAATTACATTTTTGCAAAGTACATGGCAAATTATTTCAAACACTAAAAGTCATGAACTAAAATAAAAATTATGGATTAAGACTATGGTCCACTCATAGCCCTTTCCTACTGCATCATTGCCATCTGTATCAGTACAATGTAAAGAACATTGTAAAAAGAAAGAAAGTGGGTAAAAAAGAATTTGAACGTCCCAAGGAATCATCTTTAGTCTCACCTTGTGATGATAGCCACTTAATGTCTCTATGCTAAAAAGATACAAAATTAATTATTATCTTACTTTATCTTTACTCAAGAAGTGAGGAATAAGAGTGGTGGTGGCAAGGGGAGGTGCTGAAGGAAGGAAACACAATATTTCCACAGCTTCTCATTGTAAACAAATGGGCCAATGCACACTGAGGTGACGAGTTTCAGGCGCTCATCCCCTCACCACCACCACTCTTATTCCTCACGTCTCGAGTCTCTTTGAAGAAGCACACCTCCCGTTCACTTCCTTTATTCACTGTGGTGCAACAGCCTATTTTTTTGTGAGGCTGTCCTTTACCAAGGCTATGACTCTGTAAAAGCACTCGTAGGATATCCTTGACTAATTATGAAACCTATCCGGATAAATTTCTAGCTCTGACATTACATTAAAGGTTCCACTCTTGCTTTTTTTTAGGTTCACCCAAAACTTCCTGTGGCTGTTCAGTTTTGATAAGTCAGCAAGAACTAAATAAAACATTCTCACCACTTTAGTTTCGAATACATGTTGAACAACGTCACGAAAAACTAACCATTTCTCCGCCAGACCTGCACTCTTGGCTGTCCTTTCTGTGTAGCTTATACGCACCTCCACCCATCGCAACTTCTGTATGTGCATCAGGCCTACGGATACACCTTAATCTACAATGATATACTGTACTTTAGGTACAGTATTATTTATGCCTGTGCTATGAGGTGTGAAATGCAGCCAATTTACAGATGGCAAGTACTCATCGTTGACATGTCATCTATGGCTAGTCTTATATATTTAGCACCTGCTAACTCTAAACTTACTCATTTTTTTTATCTGCTCAATCTGTGTGTGACACAAAACTCTATGATGCAGTTGCAGCAGTGTATCCCGTCCCCTGTTCTTGAACCATAAACAAACCCTTGGTGCGAGTAGCTGTATGTGGGTATGGCTGTTCCCAGTGTAGTCAGATAAACTGTGGGGCTGCTGTGGTGGATAACTACCCATGAGGTACTTGGAAGATGATGATGATGATGATGATGCTTGTTGTTTAAAGGGGCCTAACATCGAAGGTTATCGGCCTGGAAGATGATGAGGGAGGCCTTTGCTCCAAAACAGGATTGATCGATGATGATGATGATGATGATGATGATGATGATGATGATGATGATGATGATGATATCAGGCAATTGCTGCAATGTACATTAATTTACTAAAACCACTTCCACTCTGATTTGCATTTCGTGCTGTTGTCTAGACAGCAGATACTCTGTCAGTTGTTACCTAGTCTTTTCATAAATGATTTCAAAGAAGTTGTAATTTTATCAAACAGCTTCCTTGGTAAGTTCTTCCAATCCCTAAATCTTCTTCCTATAAATAAATATTTGCCTCAGTCTGTCCTGTTAGATTCCAACTTTATCTTCTACTTTTAAAAGCTCCACTCAAGCTTATTTGTCTACTAATGTCACTCCTTGCTATCTCTCCATTAACAGCTGAGAAAATACCGCTTACAAGTTATAAATTTCATTTTGGTCCATGGTGGATATATAGTACGTATAATCGCAGCTTAGTAAAATAAAACATCCACCTTTCTACCCCAATAATATTTTGATTATTTATTCTACATTTAGTTTTACATTAATATGGTGCATGTTATGTTCTATTTTAGGACATCCTCAGCCATGTTTTCTTGTTATAGGTTAAAATTGACTCGGAGAACAAGGATCCATAAAACACTACATAATCAACAACACTTAAATTAAAATGTCTTGTCCATGACAAGAAGAGTAGTAAAAATTCCAATAGGTCTTGTGAATCTTATCTTCTACTTATGTATAACATATATTGTTTGTTAGAACTCATTATTTATACAAAATCGCACTTGTGTTCTACTTATGTATAACATATATTGTTTGTTAGAACTCATTATTTATACAAAATCGCACTTGTGTTCTTGTTTTAAAAATCTTCAACAGTCTAGTATATTAAAAATCTTCTTTTGACCAGAATTGTAACATAAATTAGCACTGGAAAACTTCTGTAGCTTACTTGTTATAAGGTGGAAAGGAAATTTCGTATTGTTCAACAAGAACAGGCCAGTTTTTACTTAATGAAGGTGAAACAAATCCATAAAATTTGTTATGTCAAAATCTGGAAAGAGGGGAATAAAAATTGCATAGTATGAGAATGTGAAAGGGACCAACTGATGTGAAGATTTTTATTTACTAATCTCCGATTATAAATACCACTTAGTCAAGTAGCTAGTTTTCTTACTCCCAAGCCTACCCAGTCCAAACTTTTGCAACATTTTTTGTAACACTATTCATTTGTTGGAAATTACCCATAATAAATCGTACTATATCCTTTGGATTTTTCCAGTTCTCGAATCAAGTAAGCCTGATGAGGGTCCCATATACTGGAACCATACTCTAATTAGAGTCTTACCAGAGACTTATAAGACCTCTCCTTTAGATCCTTACTACAACCCCCAAGTACCCTCATAACCATGTGCAGAGAGATCTGTACCCTTTATTTATAACCTCATTAATGTGATTATATCCCATCGTGTCTTCATAAATAAGGACCTTGCAGTGCATACCGAGTCTGGCTCCATGGCTAAATGGTTAGCATGTTGGCCTTTGGTCACAGGAGTCCCAGATTCAATTCCCGTCAGGGTCGGGAATTTTAACCATCATTGGTTAATTTCGCTGGCACGGTGACTGAGTGTATGTGTCGTCTTCATCATAATTTCATCCTCATCACAACGCGCAGGTCACCTACGGGAGTCAAATCAAAAGACCTGCACCTGGTGAGCCGAACATATCCTCAGACACTTCCGGCACTAAAAGCCACGCACCATTTCATTTCATTGCATACCAAGAACATGGTTTACCATGCTGTTGTCATATCAACACTGCTTTATGGTTGTGAAACTTGGGTCCATCTACCATCAGGATATCAAACAGCTAGAGCGCTTCCATCTCAAAAGCTTACATCCATCTTGAACATCAAATGGGAGGACCGTGTCACCAACCTTGAAGTTCTTGAGAAAGCACATGCTATAAGCATTGAGGCTACCATCATTGGACAAGACTTCATGGAGCCCCTTTGAGGTGTTTCAAGGATCAGCTAAAGCATACTATGAAAAGAGCTAGAATTAACACTCAATCCTGGGATATACTTGCTGAAAATTGTACACTTTGGCGCCACGCTGTTTCTACATCAGTTACGGTGTTTGAAGAGGAACGACAACGACGTGAAGAAGATAAACGACAAGCATGGAAGCTCCGCCAAGCTCAGCCCCGCCTTCCCCCAGCCATTCCATGTGATGGGTTTGGACGTATGTTTCATGCCAAGATTGGGTTACTAAGTCATATGAAACATATTCATAAAGGATTATGAGTGTGGAAATATAAACTGCTGAAGAATATGTTTACTCAGATACGAGTTGCAGCCAACGACGATGATGAATGTGATTACCTTAATAAAGATTTTTCTTTATAGAACACTCAGGTATTTACCTATAGTGATCTCCATGAGGTACGAGTACTTTAACCCCACCAACATAATAGCTACGTCTTTCTTCCTAGATCCATCCCATCGTCTCCAAAACCTGGTCTGAAATAGTGTGGTTAAAACTATGTACCAGTTTACTAAGAAAAGAGATTGGAGGAAAAAAATCAATGACAAGATTCCTGATCAATAATTTGGTTTCCGGAAAGGAAGATCAACACTCCACGCTGTGGCAAATTTGTTGGATAACATAGATAAAACTCTACGACACCCTAAAAAGAAATTCTATGCTGCCTTTGTTGACTATAACAGTATACAGTATACAGTACTATGTCTATAACAAAGCTTTTGACTTGACAAATAGGGAAATTCTAATACACAAACTAGAGCTGTTGGTAGGAAAAAATAACAAATTGGTGACTATTATAAATAATATTCTGACCTCAAACAGAATTATGATAGATGATGGGACAACTAGGTCAAAAAGCATCACTCGGACAAACGGAGTCTTACAAGGAGACCCATTAAGCCCGCTACTCTTTAATGTAATCACTTCAGATATTGTTACTAAAATAATACCTAGGAACTCCCCAGTAGTACTCTACATGTATGTTGATGACATGGTCTTAGGATCCAGTAATAAAGAAGAATTACAGATAGTAATAGACAAACTGAAGGAATGGGCAAAGGAAAATTATTTTACTATTAACATTAACAAGACTGTGCAGATGGTCTTTAGAAAGGGTGGAAGATTAGCCAAAACATACTTCTCAGAAATGAGAAATTGGAAATTGTAAGTCATTTCAAATATTTAGGAATACATCTACAAACAACCAGAACATCATTTAGAATACATATAAAGAAAAGAGCAATAGCAGCTATTCGTAGTATTCAAGATATCACCAGAGCAGAGTTACTGGACATTAAAACAGAGTTGTTCTTATTTCATGCAAAAATAGCACCGATCGTAACATACGGCATACACTTAATATGGACACACCTTACATCCAGTGACCTCAAAACATTAGATTGTGTAAAAGCAAATTTTTTGAAAAGGACACTAGCCATCTCAATAATTACTCCTGCAAGATTAGTTTACGAACTTACAGAGGAAACTTTCTTCTTTGAGGATCTTAAATTAAGATTGCATCTACCAACAACCAAAGCTTCAGAAAAACACCTAAATGATAGGAAGGAGAAAAGGGCAAATATCTGGGAGGAATTTTACTGCACCGACGCAATGATAAATAAGGAATGGACTCAAACCAACTACGCTCTTAGGCACACAATGACTCGGTTTGCTGTGCATGGATTTCTTCATCAGATATGTAAAATAAAGTCTTTTCAGTCACTGAATGAACACTGCTTATGTGATCTTTGTGGTAAACAATGTGGGAGATATCACCTACAGGACTGCTTGAAAAGAATAAAATCTATAGTAAGATACAATGAAGAAAATTAATCTGTATATGTATTTATTGGCCAGTGTGGTATTGATCCATTATCTAAAATGAAATGAATTGCAATGGAAATGTTGCTTTGAATAATGTTTCTGATGTTTTGTATTTTCAGATTGTGAAGATCACTTTATACCTGACGTCAGCCAACTAATACCAACATGACTTCTGAGAATATATTCCTGTTTTATCCAAATCTCATAGGTAATGGATACAGTCTGTTAAATATGATTTTTCTGCTTTTTTTTTTTATAAATATGTTAAACATTCCTTTGATATTATAATTTATTCTTTTCCAGGCTATGCCAGGATCATTTTGGCTCTCATTTCCTTCTACTACATGCCTTCCAATTACATGGTTGCCTGTTGGTGTTACATCATCAGTGGTTTACTTGATGCGTTTGACGGATATGCTGCCAGATATTTCAACCAAAGTGAGTTGGAAGTGAAATATTTTAAAAAATCAAACTCCATAGATTTCTAGCTTGAGAAGGAAATGGAATAGACAAGTAATGAAAGAGATCAAAAATAGTAATCTAGCACCAATATGAGCAATGGAATGGAACCATCATGTGATAAATCAAATCATATATTGAGAGACATAATAATGTAGTGTGTTATCAGGGTCCCTAAAGTCCAAATCACTACTGAGGTGGCATCTTTTTACTATAAACTAAATTGATAAAACTACCATTTAGAGTTATTTACAAGTTCAGTGATTTCTGAGTTTTACACTCAACACAGTTTTTATTCATGGACATAATCGAATGCACACCCTTCTGGCTCACAAACATCGCTTCTCACAGTGTAGTGTCATTCCAGAACAATTCATTTCACAACTAACAAGCCTTGTTGAACTCCACATAGCTGTCTGATGGATCACTCTGGGTCACTCTGTATAATTTCCCCTTTGGGCAGCTATGGTTAGACCCCATGTGGGTGAGGGCAGTAGAATATATCTTTGGTACCCCCTGACTGTCATGAAAAGTAACTCGAAGATGCCATTATGTCTGTGATATTGTCTCTTGAGACAAACAAAATAATGATTTATGAGAAGATTGCTCTAAGGGCGCTTGGACATATACCATGCTTGCTAGTATTGCTTATCAGAGAGAACTTGTTGCTTCCAACTTCCTAACTAAGGTCAGGATTGTGTCTTTCTTCAGAGGAATACATGCAACATACCGGTATTCTCTAATGCCCTGTGTGTAGCAATGATGAAGTTCATTATCAAAAGAGAGAGAGAAAAAAAAAAGAGTAGCGAATGGACTGTGGCAACATCACTTGGATACTTCACCGAACCAAACTCCCATAGTTCCAGTGTCATTTAATACAGATACCATCAAAATCAAATACCATCAAAATCTGTGCACTATGAACAAAGATATGATGGTATTTTTAAAACTATCCATTTTATATGGGTCACTCTGAATAATTTCCCCTTTGAGCAGCTATGGTTAGACCCCATGTGGGTGAGGGCAGTAGAATATATCTCTCGTACCCCTTGACTGTCATGAAAAGTAACTATAAAAGGTAACCTCCCAAGGACTCTCGACTTAAGAACCTGCTGTCTTTCTCCATACATGAGAAAAGCTCTGCGGGAGTGGGGAGTCTGTCCTGAGGAGTGCGGGAGGAGAGACTGATGGGAGATTGCTCCATGAGTTGCTATTGGCTGGGCATGTTGACCAACCATCATAAAAATATTGGTCACTTTGAGTGTGTGTGAGTGTGTGAGTAAGCAAGCGAGCACATTGTTCTTATTAGCAGGATAGATTTCTTGTATTGGTGTGTGTAAAATATGTATAATATAACAATCAATATGTCCAGCATTTGGAAGCAAGGTAGAAGAGTCCACATTAAAGCACAGAAAGTAATTGCCAACATCATAAGTCTGTGTGAGATGAAGAAGCACAACAGAAAGAGTTGGTACTTCCACTGTCTTGTGCAAGGGAGAGAGCAGCAAAATACTCTGGTGTCTCAATGTCCCTGATTAAAGCTATCAGTGAGATGACAGAGGTTCAAGGCCTCCTCCGTGCACACCTGAAAAGCATCGGTCTTGACCAAGCTCCAAAAATGTTACCACTGACGACTTCCATACGTCAGTCATACAGAGAATAGTTGCCATAAGACCTGTCTGAGTCGGTGCAACATAAAACAGTAGCATAATAATAATCTTGCATTCCAAATATGGAGGATTCAAAAATCCCTCTTCTAATGGTTGGGGGCTGATAGAATAAACCTACAGTATTCTCTGCCTGTTCTAAGAAGTGACCAAAAGGGAAACCATACAGTCTAAGAATTTTACGAATAAAGAACATGGTCACAAATTCTGGTAAATTATTAGTGGTGGTGAAGGTGGTGATTATTGTTTTAAGAGGAAGTACAACTAGGCAACCTTTCTCCATTAACACTAACAAGAAGGAAAAAATGGAGGGGATCCAACACTTTGAAATAAGAAGTTATTATATTAATAAAACCACCTTTCCAATACACAATATTCCTTTATATTTAGGATAAAAACATTTAATTACAAGTAGGACATGTTTTGCTCAATCTTAGTGAGCATCATCAGCTATAGATAACATAATCCATGGTGGGTCAGGGCCCTGATCCTGATATATATAACGAAAAAACGTCTAATATACATTGATAAAATACAAATTTTAACAATTTAAAAATAATCATTAAGAGTATATTATGTCTATTAAAACAAATATTGATAATTAAAATCGCTTAAAATGTAAGTGGAATGAATGACATGAAATGTTACTATAGTAAGTAGTGATTAAATGTTTGTATAAATCAATGGCCATAATAATCTTCGCTCAATTGCATTAGACTGTTTATGATTAAAAACAGTTATTCACATAAGGGTGAGCTCTTGTAATGAACTATGATGTTGTTATTTAAAATAAACATGATGAGGAATGCTAAAATCACATATATTGGTTGAAAAACGAACTGCACTGATGATAAAACATCGTCTGGATCGGCGTGGGGCCCTGACCCACCATGGATTATGTTATCTATAGCTGATGATGCTCACTAAGATTGAGCGAAACATGTCCTACTTGTAATTAAATGGTTTTATCCTAAATATAAAGCACTATTGTGTACTGGAAAGGTGGTTTTATTAATATAATAACTTCTTATTCTGAAATCCAATATGGTTTTACAATGAGATTTATAACTTGTAACTTTGAAATAAAGAATGACAAGGGTCACCGAAGGTGTGAAAATGAAAGACTCCCAAGGCCTCGAGTGCTCTAATACCGTCAGGGTCCAAAGAGAACAAGAGCTGACCAAGGGAGGTCAGATAGGGTAGATGAAAGTGAGGAGTCTGGCACAAGTAAGTGGAAGCAATGGCAGAACTCAGCCATGATCATCAACACTTGCTCCAAAGTTAAGAGCCCCTGGGGGCCCTTTTACACACCTCTTATGTCAGGCAGGGAATATGTGGATCTTATTCTACCACTTGCACTCACTCCACCAATAGAGCGAGGTAAATTATTACAAAAGAAAAAATAGACTTCCCTATGTGGAGCAGTATCTCTTAAGCTCATTTTACACAGAATAGGTTTTAAGTGGAAGACCTGTGTAAATAAGTGTAAAGGCCGATGACTTAGATGTTAGGCCCTTTTAATCAACAAACACAACACAATAAGTGTAACAATCTTAGTGGAAAGGCCAGATATTATTAGGTGGCATTCTAGATATTTAAGAACCATTCAGATCTTGTGCAGAAAACAAAGCATATATTTTACCTTGACAAAAGCTGGATGGACAGCAATGTGACATCTGAGGTTGTCTGATTACATGCTTAACACCTCAAAAAAATTCCTTCAACATTTTTGTGGGTTTCATTATTTTCTTAGGAAATCTTAGCTTCCTTGGTACTGAGTTTCAAGTTTCTAACATGTCTGGAAGTGCCTTGTTAATTAATGTACTTTTTGTTTGTATGCATATCTCACTACACTCCCATTTATTAATATACAGTAGATAGCTTAGGAGAAAGGTGGTAAATGTTTTCAGGATGGTCAGAAGCACCCGGACAGCTGGCTGCACTTACTCCAGTCCTCATTTCTTCCCGGGATTTTCTCATGAATGGAGGGCAGTAGGTAGTTGTGTATCCCATTTTTCACGACTGGTTTTTGTTTTGTCCCCCTGTCAGGTACTAAGTTTGGTGCCATCCTGGATCAGCTGACAGATCGCTGTGGAACCATGTGCCTCATGGTGACACTGAGCAACTTCTACCCAGAGTACATGTTCTTATTCCAACTGAGTATGACAATCGACATAGCTTGTCATTGGATACATCTTCATTCGTGAGTATCAATAATATTCAATTAAGTGTACATAGTTTGAGTGTTGTTTCAAGTAGAGAGAATCAACCACATGATAGTTTTATGATTTCCACAAGGAAATTTTGGTTAAATAAACATCCATTTGCTCAATACTGTACAACTGATTTAGTTATAAAAATAGTCAATATAATCTCAAATTAAGACATGCTTCGGTCCTGGTATGGACTATCTTCAGCTAACGTCAACAGTAGGCTACAAGATAAAATTAAAATATTACAAAAACTTTTAATCAAAAATAAAATACATGGGTAAATTTATAAAAACATCTTCTAAAATAATTGGTGTTTTGCATCTAAGAAGGATTAAAAAACAACAAATTCCTTTGATATTCTTTGAAAAGCACAATAAACAAAGTACGAGGACAGTTAAATTAAAAATGAAACACATGGACAGGTAAAAAATGTCTTTAAAATTTATTGCTAAATAGTGTCTAAAAAGAGGATGAAAAACTAGGATAAAAATTTATGCTTATGGTGTTCAAAGCAGTAAAACCACAGGTGAAGAGAACCAAACCAAACCCCATGGCACTACAGCCCTTGAAGGGCTTTGGCCTATCAAGCGATCACTGCTCAGCCCGAAGGCCTGCAGATCGCGAGGTGTCGTGTGGTCAGTATGACAAATCCACTCGGCCGTTATTTTTAGCTTTCGAGACGGGACAGGTGAAGAGGCTACCGGCACTAAAAGCCATACGACATTTCATTTCAGCTAAACATAACTGTCATTATGTAATACTACTGCTGGTTCTTCAATATAGAACAATTGAGATGATTGTTGTTTGAAACCCAAACAAATTAATAAAAGCAATCTGAAAAAAAAGGAAAGAAAGTAAAAGAAATAAGGAATGGAAACAATAGACATTGAATAATGCAAGGTGAATGAATAAATTAAAACTGCTCACTGAATTATCCTCCTGTCTCGACACATACGGTACACACTCGGGTGTTGTTGACCTCTGTTTGAGTGCGAACATGTGATCGCAAGGGAGTGGAGAAGAGGGGGCGGAAATGACAATGGCGGGAACATTGCACTTGCAGCGTACTGATGATGGTGAAGTAACAACGTCTCATTGAATTATTTAAGAAAACTCCTACAAGCAAACAAGCTTGTAATATTGAAGCTCTACAGGCCTTTTCATTTAAGAAATTACCAATATTTCACCCCACTGTGGTGGCATTGGATTGCTACACTTTTCCAAGATGCTGTTGAAACATCACGCCTCATTCGTAGGACAATGCAGTGCACTAGGGCAGATAACTACCTCCACTTGTAGCGTTTTCGATAATCGTGGGGAATAAATGTCTGTAACAACAATCCAAGCGAATGGCAGCAAAAAAGATAGCAGATGGTTTTAAAGGCTCCACTGCAATGAGTTGCAGTTCAAATCCATATGTTTCAACATACTGTAGTATTAAAGGGGGAAAGTGAAACAGCTGGCATACTAGACGTGCTTGATTACAAAACAGCCAGATTATGGGGATTTTATTACCATATTTACACAAATAATACCAGCATTTTTTTAAAAATTGAGGTACGAAATTGGGGTGCGGGTTTTATTTGAGTCAATGTTGGCAATTTTTTTTCAAAATCAGCCTTCCTAAAGTTAGGGTGCGGGGATTATTCGCGTAAATACGTATTTATTTATGGTTTTACAAGTGGCAAAGTTAAGGCTTTTGGCCCTCTCTTACACTTACCCACATTCTTGGTTACACATTAGATTGTCTATTTTTACAAATTAATAACATGATGATGATGGTGATCTGGGAGAAGAGTTTTTAACATTCAGTTTGCTGTTAAAAAGAAGATGGGAATGGGATAACATATTGACTAATTTAATTCTGTATATAGCTAGATGACTGTGCATAATAATGTTGATATTTAGAATGGTGAAAAGAACAGACAAAAGCATTCTGCAAGAAATTCAAGGGAAGAGAGAACTGATGCTAATGATATAAAGAAGAAGAGCTAAATTCGCTGGCCACATCTTGTGACACAGTACCTTGCTTACCAATCTGGTGGAAGGAAAAATGACGGGAAAGAAAGGCCGAGCACGACCGAGCAAAAATTTCCTTCAAGACTTGGCACAGAGCCTTCATTATGGTTCTTACTATGAAACGTATAGGGGAGCTGTGGACAGAAAAGAATGATTGCATAGACAAGGCACTGCCTTTAGACAATGATGATGATGATGATTTACAATGGCTGGCTAATTTTCTGGGAAGCAGATCTCAGAGACTTAGAGTAGGAGAAGCATTATCTGCTATTGGACATTTAAGTTTTCATATATAAATAAATTTTACAAGTAAAGAACTGGAATCACAGAAAAGGCTTTTTGCAGATGATTTCATACTGTATAGAGTAGTAAATAAGATACAGGATTATGAGCGACTGCAAAAAGACCTTGACATTGTTGTGAGGCAGACAATTGTTAAACAGATTTGTTTTGTGTTTAGTTATAAAGGGCAAAATAAGACATACCAGTTCCTGTAAAAATGGTATTTTGAGGATTTTTTTGGTGGGGGAGGGGGGTTGTCCTAGGTTTTTTTGTAGAACTGTGGGACTATACCATGTTTTGACATTTTCATGGAAAACAGCAGAAGAAATACAGACATAAAACACAGAATGTATCAGATATGCTACAGCAGGTCACCACAAGTTACACTTCAATCAATCAGTCACTACTGATCTGCATTTAGGGCAGTCACCCAAGTAGTAGATTTCCTATCTGTTATTTTCGTAGCCTTTTCTTAAATGATTGCAAAGAAGCTGGAAATTTATTGAACATCTCCCTTGATAAGTTATTCCAATCCCTAACTCCCCTTCCTATAAATTAATATTTTCCCCATTTTGTCCTCTTGAATTCCAACTTTATCTTAAGACACCACTCAGACTTAATGTCATTCCATGCCATGTCTCCGCTGACAGTTCGGAACATACCACTTAGTCCAGCAGCTCGTCTCCTTTCTCCCAAGTCTTCCCAGCCCAAACTTTGCAACATTTTTGTAATGCTACTCTTTTGTTGGAAATCACCCACAACAAATCGAGCTGCTTTTCTTTGAATTTTCTCCAGTTCTCGTATCAAGTAATCCTGGTGAGGGTCCCATACACTGAAACCATACTCTAATTGGGGTCTTACCAGAGGCTTACATGCCCTCTCCTTTACATCCTTACTACAACCCCTGAATACCCTCATAATCATGTGCAGAGATCTGTAACCTTTATTTACAATCCCATTTATGTGATTACCTAGTTACTTACAATGATACCCATAAGGAACTTTCACCCCATCAACACAGTAATTAAAACCGAGAGGACTTTTCCTATTCGTGAAACTCACAACCTGACTTTTAACTCAGTTTATCACTTGTGGTCTGAACCAGAAAAAAATAAACACCTGATGTATCGATACGTGAGGTTACTAGGGGATTGAACATCACTATGGTGATGGTGGTGATTGTTGTTCTAAGAGGAAGTCCAACTGGGCAACCATCCCCTATTAACACTAATCTGTAGGAAAATGGACATGGTCCAATATTTCAGGAAATGAAAGCCTCCCTAGACCTCACAAAACCTAATACCAAGGGAGGTCGGATAGGATACATGAAAGAGAGGAGTCTGGCACAAGTCAGTGCCAGGACTCAGCTAAGGGCCCCATGGTCACCAACCCACGCCCTCAAGTTATTCTATTGTGTGGAAGTAAAACGTGGACTATAACTAGTGCAGAAAGAAGGAGAATAAAAACTTTTGAAACACAGTGTGTTTGTCAAAATTTTACCAGAAAGGATAAGAAACATCTTGAGGCACCCAGTACTTGTTCGGTTGGTTTCTAAGGGAAGTGTTGAGGTAGACCAATATTTGAGTAAATATATATAGGATGCAGTAGTTACTTAAAAACAAAAAGATTAGTAGAGGATAGGGTGGCATGCAACTCTGTGTCAGCACAGTGTATGGATTGATGACCCAGACAACAACATACTGTATATAAGTTTATAAAGAAAATGTATGTATTTTGTTCTTTTATAATTGGATATGTGTGTTTTTCTCATTTTCCTTAATGAAATATGCTAGTCATTACATGTAGATTGTTATTGAAGTGTTTCATCGCTTTGTGTGACGCTTTTGTTCTAGCAAAGATTGAATATTATGAATAGTTAATGCTTGACTGAGAACCGTTAGGATAATGGCCGTCTTCTCATGAATGGTCGATAACGGGTCTATTTCCATAACACTATGCATACTTAATGAAGCATTGGCACGCTTGAGTGAGAGTTGAATTTATGATCATAATTACTTAATAACCCACCAGTTAAGGTATCGCTCAGGAGGAAAGTTGACTGTTTGGGAAACTGGTTTATTTTAATATTAATGAGCGTACCCATATTGTGTTAGACAGGTCAGTGATAAGTGCTTTCTATACTCGAGAAGCAAACAACTTCATTACCATCACAATCAATATATCTTGAAATATAAGGAAGTACCTGACATGTGCATAATAAATTTATTTATATCATCATCGTTTTCATTTCCCCGTGTCCAGCTCATGCCAGGTTGGAGTGTTGAAGGCACTTCCCCACCGTTGCCTCTCCTTCCACCACTCCTCTTGAGTAATTGTATTCCAGTCCAGTTTTCTTTTTCTTATACTGTTCTTGACAGAGTCTATCCATCTTGCTCTGGGCCTCCCTCTTGCCCTCTTTCCCTCTATCTTAACCCCCAACACTTTTTTAGGTATCCTTCCCTCCTCTACCATCATAACATGTCCAAACCATCTCAATTTATTCTTCTCCATCTCATCACTCAGTTTTTCTACTCCTATTTAATTTCTGACCTCAACATTTCTTACTCTGTCTCTCCTTGCCTTCTCTACCATACTCCTCAGGAACTTCATCTCACTGGCCTGAATTTTACTCTGATTTCTTGCTATCAGTGTCCAAGTCTCTGATGCATATGTTAATATACACTGAGTGGCCAAAAGTCATAGGAAGACACTGAATGTCATGTTGATAACGAGTTGCTCCTCCGAGAGTCCTAAAATGGTAGGAATACAGGGAGGCACTGATTCTACAAGTTGTTGAAGTAGTTCTGGAGGGATATGGACCCACGCATCTTGCAGTGCTACTCACAATTGGTCTTGTGTAGTTGGTGCAGCGTTCATGGAGCATACACCAGCATTGACTGCATCCCATAAATGCTCAATTGGGGGGTCTAGAGGGCCAATCCAGGGTTGTAACTTCACTGGAGTGCTCCTCCAACCACCTTGCGTGCCACCACAGAGTGGTGACATGGTGCATTGTCCTGTTGAAATATGGCATCTCCATCAGGGTACTCTAGGGCAAGAAAGGGATGCAAATGGTCTGAAAGAATGTCCACAAAATGTGCATCTGTCAGCGTTCCCTGCAGCTAGACAATACGGCCTAATTGCAACCATGCTAACGCCGCACATACCAGAACTGGGTTACCTCCCATCTGGACACAACCTTGTTGACATGCAGGTTCCATAGCTTCATGGGGCATACGCCACACTCTTACGCAACCATCAGCTTGATACAGCTGGAACCAGCATTCATCGGACCATACAATTCGGCGCCACTCTTCCATGGTCTATTGCTGATGTTCGCGGGCCCACGCACGTTGAGGTATCAGCAAAGGGACCTGAGTTGGTGGTCGGCTGGTGTAGCCTATGTGGTGCAGTTGTCTCCTTACATCCCTGGTAGAAATGGGTTCCTGACTCCCAACATCCAACTGGGTAGTGATCTGTCTCACAGTAGACCTCCGAGCACCCAGGTTCTGCAGAGGCGACGTGATGGTCTTCCTGTGCAACGGTTTATGCGGATAGTAACATTCTCTCTGTGATATTGAAGATCCACTCTTGTCACTGTTGACCTCGGAAACCTGAATTCGGGTGTAATCTATGCAATGCTTTGACCCATGCGCCTTGTGCCAATGATCATCACACATTCAAAGTCAGTTAACTCGCGACATGTTGACATCTTCACGACCGTGGTGTCTGAGGCAGACTGCTCAGCTACGCCGCAGCACTCAGGGATCATACACGGCACATTTTCTAATGGGACACCCCTTCCCATGACTTTTGGGTAATCTCCTTACATTTCATATTTATTTATATATTTAAGTCATATATGGATAGATAGGAGAAACAAGAAAAGGAACACATTTCTAATTTTTTAACACCTGTGTTTATCTTTGTCGTATGTTTCTTCCCTTTTCCTGTCCTTATCTGGCATTCTTCTCCTTCTTCACCTCCTACATCAGGACTGAAGTTCTGTCAATATGACCTCTCGATGAGTGTTGATGCCCGCCCTCCTGATGAAGGTGGGAAACTGAAAAGAGATGGATGTAGAAGAAGTGGGATTGGTGAAGAGAAAGCCAATCTGTTTGATTATGGCACTGTATGAAGATGTGGAAATTGTCCTTGTCCTTTCTTGTTTGCATGTTTGTCCTCGTCTCCTCTTTCTGTTGCTTCCTCCTCACACACTGACCTGCCATTATGTTCATCCTATTTTGTATTCCTTTTCTTGTTCTTCTTATATACAACTTGAACTGACACTTATTCGTTCCTTTCCAATACTCATTTATATTTATGTATGGAAAGTCATGAAACAGAAATGATTTGGAAAACTGAAGACTTTTGTCTGGGGCGTGGCATTGTATAGAAGTGAAACATGGACGATAAGTAGCTCAGAAAGAAAGAGAATAGAAGCCTTTGAAATTAATTAATTAATTAATTTATTTATTCACTTGTTTGTTTATTTGTTTGTTCGTTTGTTCATTTATTTATTTATTTATTTATTTATTTATTTATTTATTTATTTATCTATCGTTAGCAGTGGCAAAGTTAATGGGGTAACGTGCCTGCCTCTTATCCGGAAGCCCCCGGTTCGATTCCCGGCTAGGTCAGGGAGTTTTACCTGCATCTGAGGGCTGGTTTGAGGTCCACTCAGCCTACGTGATTGCAATTGAGAAGCTATCTGACGATGAGATGGCAGCCCTGGTCTAGAAAGCCGAGAAAACGGCCAAGAGGATCCGTCATGCTGACCACACGACACCCGTAATCTGCAGGCCTTCGGGCTGTTGCGCCATGGGGTTTGGTTTTTGGTTTCTAGTGGCAAAGTTAGTGCAAGCTAAATTACACATTCGGAGAACATATAATGAAGAAAGAAAGCAAAGCTCAACAAACAAAATAAAAATAAATCTGGAACATAAAAAAAAAAAAACGGGTGAGTTGTCCGTGCAGTTAGGAACACGCAGCTGTGAGCTCGCATCCGGGAGATAGTGGTTTCGAATCCCACTGTCGGCAGCCCTGAAAATGGTTTTCCGTGGTTTCCCATTTTCACAACAGGCAAATGCTGGGGCTGTACCTTAATTAAGGCCACAGCCGATTCCTTCCTATTCCTAGGCCTTTCCTGTCCCATCGTCGCCATAAGACCTATCTGTGTCGGTGCGATGTAAAGCAACTAGCAAAAAAAAAAAGTAAAAAGAAATAGAGATAGTCATAATGAAAAAAGTAACATATGAACTGAAAAATATAAGCAATGCATGAAGAGAACACAATACATAACAAAGTAACAGAAATAAGTGGTCTATGTACATGAGTTAAAAGCTAAATATTATGTACATTTACACTATAACAATAATAATAACCTAATATAAATTACGTGTTACAGAAGAATACTGAAGGTGAGATGAGTAGAAAGAATCATAAATGAAGAGATACTGAATCGAATTGGTGAGAGAACAGTTTGGCTAAATTTGACGAGAAGAAGAGATAATAATAATTTCGTGTGGCTATTTCTAGCCGAGTGCAGCCCTTGTAAGGCAGACCCTCCGATGAGGGTGGGCGGCATCTGCCATGTGTTGGTAACTGCGTGTTGTTGTGGTGGAGGATAGTGTTATGTATGGTGTGTAAGTTGCAGGAATGTTGGGGACAGCACAAACACCCAGCTCCCGGGCCATTGGAATTAACCAATGAAGGTTAAAATCCCCGACCCGGCTGGGAATTGAACCCGGGACCCTCTGACCCGAAGGCCAGTATGCTGAGCATTCAGCCAACGAGTCCGACAGAAGAAGACATAGAATGATAGGACACATCTTAGGACACCCAGGACTTCTTCAGTTGGTTTTTGAGGAAAGCGTAGGTGATAAGAATGGTAGGGCTAGACCAAGGTATGAATACAACAAGCAGATTAGAGCAGATGTAAGATGTAGCAGTTACGTAGAAATGAAAAGGTTAGCACAGGATAGGGTGGCATGGATGGGCTCATCAAACCTGTCTGTGGACTGATGACTCAAACAACGCAATAATCAAGTACATACAAGCAATGTACAATAATTGTTGCACAGTGTCCAGATATCTGTGAGTAGGACAGAATGGTTTCAGAATGTACGAGGGCGAATCAAAAAGTAAGTTACACTAGCTCACTGCAAGAGCACTTTGTGTGTCGTGACTGTGACCAATGCGGAGCAAGCTACAGTAACTGCTGACACGACCTGTAGATAGGTCGTGTTGTATGTACAGAGCGGGCTAGGCTCAGTGGCGTGTCAGCTGGATGTTCACTTCAAATTGGAGGTGCGTGCAACGATCAGATTTCTATGGGCTAAACGTCTCAATTGCATGGACATTCACTGCTGTATATGGTGAGTGAGCAATTTCTTGCCCAGGTATTGTAAAATGGTGTAAGCAATTTGACGCCGGATGCACGGATCTCATGGACGAATATCACGAAGGCAGGCCCGCAACGTCCAATACCGTTGCAAATGTTGACTGTGTGGATAGGATCATTAGAGAGAATCGGCACATAATACTGCAGGAAATTGCCGGCATGCTGAACATTTTGTATGGCAGTGTGTTCTCCATTCACCAGCAACTTGGATTTCGTAATCTGTGTCAAAGATGGGTCCCACGTCTGCTCACGGGTTTTTACAAGGGACAATGTTTCCAATCATCACTGGCATTTTTGCAATGGTATTCTGTGGAGGGCAACGAGTTTCTGTGGCGAATCATCACAGCAGATGAAACATGGGTTCACCACTTCACCCCCAAAACAAAAAGATCTTCGATGGAATGGATGCACCCCACATCACCACCACGAAGGAAGGCCAAGATCCAACCTTCAGCAGAAAAGGTAATGGTGACAGTGTTCTTTGACGTGGAGGGTTTGGTGCACGTGGAATTTATGCCGAATGGAAAGACATTCAACTCGGCTTCGTATTGTCGAATGTCGAACCGGTTGTGTAAGGCAATTAAAGAAAAACATTGGGGAAAATTGAGCATCAATGTGATTTTATTGCATGATAACGCAACACCTTACATGGCCCACCAAACGTCCGAACTGCTGCAACGATTCAATTGGGAGGTATGGCTACATCCTCCATAAAGTCCAGACTTAGCGTCATGTGTTTGGTAAGCTGAAAAAAAATCTCCGCGGACGATGATTACGAAATGATGAGGAGGTGAAAGCAGCTGTCTCCAGGTGGTTATGTAGTGCTAGAGGTGATTTCTACGCATCTGGAATCAAAAAGTTGGTTGACCGTTCTGAGAAATGTTTACCGTCTCTTGGAGACTATGTGGAAAAGTGAACTTACATTGTATGTTGTCATAGCCATGTTGCTTACGTGCAGGTGGTTTCGTAAATGGCCATAACTTGGAAGTGTAACTTACTTTTTGATTCATCCTCGTAACTGGACTTAGTCAGACAAAGGTGCTGTCATCTTTGTTGTTCATGGTGGTAGTGGGTGAAATTGTGCAGGAGACAAAGGAAGAATAAGGGACATGGGAGCTGAAGGTGATGTTGATTTCAGATAACATTGTGATGTGGGGGCAAACAGAGAGAAGGTGCAAGGCCAACTGAACATACTGAGTGAGTACATTGGTAATTAAGGAATGAAAATAGGGATAGAGAAAAGCCAGACAATGACACTGACTAGAGGAGGAAGAGAAAAGAAAGGTACTCAAAAAATTGGGGGAGGAGACTTTAAAATAGTGGAATGCTCTAAGTACTTGGGAAGTTTATGACAATAATTCTTTGTAAGAATTTATTTATAATGGTCCACCTATTAATACAAGTTTAGACTATTCACTTAAATCTAAATGGTATGTATAGGTATGTTACAATTAGTACATGTTTCAACCATTGTTTGGTTATCTTCAACTAATAAATTATTATGGAAGACATTGTAAAATTCATAAAATACAAAGGGCACTAGGGAAGTTTAGCAATACGCAAAACGGTTTGCTGGACACCCCTATTATGGTGAGGGATGAAAACCAGTCTAGAAGACAGCAAGGCGCGACCTTCACACCAGTTGTTACCAAACAGTGGGATTGAAAGCAAGTTAAGATGTCAGTGTGGTCTAAAGGTGAATATCGCGCAATTATCCGCTGCAATTTTGCTCGTGGATTAACTGTTGACCAGTGCCTGGAGGATATGACTCCTGTGCTGGGGAAAGACTGTCCTCATTGGACAAAATTTTTTTCGCTGGTACAAAGAGTTCCAGAGGGGAAATTTTGGGGTTCAAGACGATCCTCGTTCTGGGCGACCGTCTGAATCAGTGACTAAGGAAAACATTGAAGCTGTGAGGAGAATGTTGCAGCAAGAGAGGCAGTTGACATATCGGCAGATAGAAGAGACCCTCCACATCCCTGCACCAGCTATTCATTCAATTCTACGTGACCATCTCCATGTTAGAAAGGTTTGTTCCCGCTGGGTGCCTCATTCACTTTCAGAGGAACAAAGGCCACATCAAGTGAAATGGTGCCGAAAAATGCTAAAACAGTTTGAAAAGGGGACTTCGTGTAACGTCAATAGCATTGTTACAGGTGACGATACTTGGCTTTATTATTACAATGTCCTAACAAAATCCCAGAACAAGGTGTGGCTGTTTGAAGATGAGGGTACTCCTGTGACTGTGCGAAAGTCAAGGCCAGTGAAGAAAAGGATTATTGCAGTATTCTTACCTAAATGGGGCATCCTGACTCGGTTTGTGCTAGAAACACAAAGGACGGTTACTGCGAAGTGGTACAGTGAGACTTGTCTGCCTTAGGTCATCCAAGCTCTCAAGCAGTTCCGTCCAAGGTCATGGCTCAACACTTGGCTCTTGCATCACGACAATGCTCCAGCACATCGTGCTAATGTAACAATGGATTTTCTTGCCAGCTCAGGGTTGACTGTGCTTGATCACCCTCCATACAGTCCTGATCTTGCCCCATGTGACTTTGCACTCTTCCCAGAAGTGAAGATGAAGCTGAAAGGGCGGCCTTTTGCATCCGATGAGTAGCTTCTGGCAGCATGGGATTAAGAGTGTGAAAATGTAACCGAAGAAAAGTGGCAGAGTTGGTTCAGTGACTGGCTTCAACATATGGAGAAGTGTATTGAGTGTGGTGGAAATTATTTTTTAAAAGTTAAAGCGTTCACTCACATTGCAAAACTTTCCTAGTGCCCTTGGTATATTAGAGAAGAGACATGAAAACATGAAATTTTGAAGGCAATAACATTTTAAAAATTCTTAAAAATAATATGCATTGTCTTCTTAATAAAGTTGGTCTGAGGAAACAGTGTGGAAGTCCCATATTTTAATAGACAGGACCAGTGCTAGTCATAAGTTCATAATAGGCTGCAGGGAACACCTCTTTTATCTTATGCCCTGGTCCTTGACATCTGACAGAGTGGTTCTAATCATGAAAATGTCAAGATGGAATACTGAATATCGGTATCATCATTACTGGGACAAAATCTCCTATGTGATAATATTTTTGGAGATATACTGACCCGCAGCGCATACATTCTGAAGAGCGAGAATACCTTGACAAGATTCACACAATATTGCACCTTAGATGACAGAACCTTACCGGCCAAAGTTCTAAGATAAAATATTTCACATAGGAGGTTTTGTCTGACAGCGACGATATGTTGTCGAGTGGTAGTAACTTAATATTATAGCTCTTCTCTTCAATCTCATTAAATGGACTCGGATGGGTTGCATTGACAATGGGATAATGACTGTCTCTTTGCCTGCTAGTACTCATTAGTGTTTATAGAGAATGGTTGCCCAGTTGTACTTCCTCTTAAAATAATAATCACCAACACTTCTTCTGCCTTCAGTTAATTCAAGCAGACAGTACTTTTGATGATTCCTGATAATGTGATCCATATATTCCAGTTGCCTCATTTTAGTTGTTGTTATGAGCTCAGGTTGACTGTGCATTCTCAGGAGTACTTCTTCATTTTTCACATGGTCTGTCCACAAGATTTTTCATTGCTGGTATACCTCAAAAGCTTGGATTCTCTTTTTTACTGTTAAAATTATGTCGATTACCTTCTGTTGCAGCTCCCTTCTCCAAGGCAAGACGAGCCACAAGTTCATTGACATGGCGGAGAATCCCATCATGAGGCTCTACTACACGTCACGTCCAGTGCTGTTCTTCATGTGTGCTGGCAACGAAGCATTTTATGCTGCCTTGTACCTATTACACTTCACTGAAGGGCCACTTTGTAAGTTCTCTTTGAATATAAATAGTTAAACATAGGAAGAAGGAACACTCAAAAGGATAATGACGGACTAATAAAGAGCAGCAGAAAAAGGAGACAAAGACAAACATGAAAGCACAAAAAGAGAACGACAGTCTTTTCTTCATACACTACTAATCTATGTATTAAAAGAGTTTTCTACAGATAGATGTGGCAAATCCATCTGTGCTGGACTGATTTGGTTCATTTTTTATTTTATTCTCTCCAGAATTACCTGCTGGTGAATCATGAGACATTGTCAAATCTCTGAGTTCAGCTAACTTCGAGTAACCATAAAATCAAATCATTAAATGATCATTCCAATAATTGCAGGTGATGGCTTATCCTAAACCGCAGTACATTCCATACTTAGCAGGTTGCTAAGCGACTAACACTTCCTTTCCCACTTAGCTTACTTCCTAGATATTTAAAAGCATCTGCTTCTTTAAAAATGTTTCCATTACACCTAACATCACTCATCGTTCTCGTATTACTATTAATTTAATTTGTATTACATCTATTATTGTAAAGTGATACAATGTAATTAATATATGTTTATTTCAGTGCCCGGTTAGATGGAAGAGAAGGTCTGAAGGCCTTAATCTTGTCAAGTAAAATAAAACATTACTAACTAACTAACTAACTAACATCCTTCATTTTTCTGTTTTCTGTACTGATTTTCATTACCTCACTTTTTGTTAAACTTATTTCCATGCCTGCTTCTTCAATTGCCCTTTACCAGGTATTTAGTTGTTCTTCCACTTTTTGTTCATTTTCTTTCCATATCATCACATCATCTGCATATGGTATGACTTTCTATCATTTGCTGTTACCCTTTGTACACTTTCCTCATGTTATCCATCACAATATTAAAGAACACTGGTGAAAGTACACTTCCTTGTCAAACTCCTCTGTCTGTTCTAAACCATTCTGATCTTTTGCCATCTATATAACACAGTTTAGACATTTGTTATACATGTTTCTAATTCTGAATTGAATTTTTCTTGACAATTCCATTCTATACAGGCCTTGCTATATCTCATCTCTTGTCTTCTAACCATGTCATAAGCTTTTTGTACATCTATGAATGCAAGTGTGATGTCTTTCCCAAATTTCCATTTCTTTTCTACTACTTGTATAGCTGTAAATATGCAACAATATTTGATCTTGCAGGTCTAAACCCTTGTTGTTCTTCTCTTAATTGTGAATGTGTCTTATTCTGCTAAAGACATAAATTAATAAGTATTACTAACGTGATTTCTTTTTCTTTCTTCCAGTGGCGGGCATCAGTCTCTTCCGAATCATCTGCTACCTGTCTGCTCCAGTGGCTATACTGAAGGCTCTCCTTGCTCTGTTGCAAGGTTTCATTGCGTGCAAGAATCTCGCCATCGTCGATGTCAAGGAGCGGGAAGTCATTCGTAATGCCAAAGGGCAGTAAGTTGTAGAGTTTGAGGACGTTTAATACATGCCAAGTTTGAGCATTTGTGAAATATTCCATGTTAGTGAAGGGCATTCCCTTTTTTTAGAGTAATATTTTGGTATAACCTGATCTGAAAATAAGCTTTTTAAATAATCTTACATTCGTATTCTTGCGTGAAATAATTCCAAAATGTGATCTCTCTCTTCATTGCCTGATTGTCACAGATGATCTTTTTATTTGGAAGGATAGTTCAGAAAGAAAAGAAAAAAATGACAACATGTTTTCAGGTGTCTCATTACTAAGTGATCAGTTCTCGTGTATGCTTGGGTCATGAATCCTCTAGCATCAACTCTTCTGTAGAAGCCGTTGCCAGGTTTCTTAGTGAACAGCATCTGTTGAGTTACTGGTGGGAAGGAATCTTCTTTGTACTGTTGTCTAGTAGTAATGGGAAAGAAGTGTGCATGTCTCAAGAAGCCCAAGAAAGACTCGTCTCGTGACCCTCTCAAGAAAAGTAAGTACACTTTTTATGTCACACAGTACACTGAGAGCAATAACATCATCATCATCATCACTAATATGAATTCCTTCCAGTGAGCCAGGTAGGATGTTTTATAACGATGTGCCTCCATTTGTTACGGTCGTGGTATGTTTCTCCATCTTTTGTAAGTGTTCTCTAATCTGGTATAACCGCCTTTTTCTAGGGCATTCAATTGATTTTCATCCCAGAATGATCTTCCCAAACTACTGCCTTGGAATTCAAGTCAGCTGCATCCACTTAACATATCCCAGCCACTTCAACCTTGCAGTATTCAGCCTTTCTTAGCCTGAACATGGGTTCAAACCCGGCAGAGGTAGTCGGATTCTTGAAGGGCGGAAAAAGTATATTCAACACTCCATGTCGTACGATGTTGGCATGTAAAAGATCTCTTGTGACACATTTGGTGTTTATTAGACAAAATTAATTAAATCTCAGCCTTAGACGCCCAAGAGAGATTCATCTAGTAGGCCTAGAGTAAAACAGAACGTCAAAATTGATGAGCACATGGTAGCGGAGGCCATACAGTTATTATTATCGACTTTTATCTGTTTATTACTCTTATATTTGGACATTTTTGTGAAGTATGCCAAACTTTGTCAATTTTAACTCACAAAACCTTTGATATTTTCTTTATTTACAGTTATATATATATATTTTTTTTAGTGTTTTCCATTAGATCTCATTGAAACAAATTAAGTGACATCTTACTGGTCCCTGCATGACAACTACACGCCAAGTTACACTGTGCAGTATGTGACTTGCAACTACCAAATTTGGTGGCCATCTTGTGATGACATCATGCACATAAGGTCTCATATTCTGGTCACATCTTGTGCATTCGTTCTTATACTTTGAAATAACATGCAGGGTATTTCCGTGATGTTGATACAGACTTTCAAGAATGCTGGAAGAGGATACGCGTTTCAATTTGAGACATGAACCCCGGTTTGGGAACGTCACATTTGCATGTTATATGCCAAAGCTATTTGTTGAAGGTTGCAGGAGTAGGTGTGGATAAGCACCTGCGAACTTGTTGGTGTACATCAGGAGGGGCTGGAAAAGTCATGCCAGGAATGCATGGCAGATGGCGTTATGTATATCGGACGTGGGTAGGCCTGATGTACGAGTGCTCTGACCACCATTTTGAACAGCCATTGTAAATGTCTCCGTAGCATGTGTACATAATGCAAAAAAGCAAGGTCATCTCTGCATATGCCATGAAGGCCCTGGGAGGGATGGAAGGTAAAGGCTTGCTCTATCCATAACCTCGGCACTTCGTAGGGAGGTACAGTGGTTAGCTATACGCCCGGCCGCCTCTGCCCCCAGGATTTAACATGGTACTCATTTTTGGTATTGGCTGAGTGAACCTCAGGCAGTGTGGAAATCTCATTTCTTAAACTTTTCATCTTCCTAACAGGGAATCGAACCCACATCCTTCTGGGCCAAACAAGCACGCCTTTACTGGCTTGGCCAGCCAACTCCTCTGAGCCTAAAAACATGTTGATAACAAGAAGAATTTTTGAAACCTCATAGAAATAGAGAGATTTTTCTTCATTTTAGAAATATCATCCGAGCAATCAGTGCATTCCAAGTAATAAATCTCATTGTAGACCGTATTGGACATCAGATATGAACATTAAAACAAGAATAATAGTTAACACCACCTTTCCAATACTTATCTTTCCTTATATTTAGGAAATAAACATTACAACAGGCATTGTAAGATGGGACATGTTTCGCTTAACAGTCGTAAGCATCATCAGCCGAAAATAAATCTTAGCCTAAAGTTAGGGCAGGGCCCTGAACCTAGTGTCCTTAACATATATGGCACCCTAATAATCAACATTTATATTTAGAAAATGAAAATAGGCTTAAAACTAGTGTGAAAAAACATAGAATGTTACAACATGGCTAAGAGAAAAACACAATCGAGTTGAGACAGAGGATAAGAACAGAAAGTACAATACAGAGCTGGTAGTAAAATAATTAAAATCATTAGGATATCATTGTTACCAGTCAGTCAATCAGAATGTTCAAACATAAAAACAAGAGTGAAAATATATAAGAGTGTTCATCATGGCTGAGTTAGAAAAAACACATAATCGTGTTGCCAGAGGTTAAAAACATAAGGTACAACACAGAGCTGGCAGTGTAATAATCAAACTCATGGCTGCCAATCAGTTAATAAGAATGTTCATACATAACAAAACATGATGGTTATATTCTTTTAAGTGAAGAAATAATTAAATCCCACTCTTGTATAGATACGTGAGAACGAGCGAGAGAAATCATATATTGTAGCAGACATGGAGTAGTAACACTTCAAACAGGATTGATCATGCCTGAAGCCGCTTCATTTTTGCTGGGAGTTCAAGACCAAAACGGAAAAAAATAAGATGCCAAGTGCGTGAACTGAAATCTGAAAATGGAAAGAGGAAAAAGATCTACTCGGGCCTTGGTAAATACTTCTCAAGACAAATTTTCAAACTCTGGTATTTACAGACTCAAATGCCCCCAGTGTGAATTTTCTTATATCGGACAAACTGGCCGCAGTTTTAGAACTAGTTACTTGGAACATTATAATGCCTTAAAGCATAAAAAGTACTCTGCCATGAGCAACCACATGAGGGATTCCGGCCACAATTATTCTACAATTGATCAGGACCTCCACATTATAAAATATGTAAATAAAAGCAGCTTAATGACTGAATTGGAAAATACATACATTTTCTTGGATCAACATTTTAATAATAATAATAGTAATTTGAATGATGTCCCTGAGAACAACAGCCCATTAATTGAACAAGTCCCCAATTTACTCACTAATCTTAATATAAATCATAACAATTTCACAAAAATCTTCAATTATAAACCTTTAAATATCCCTCCAGTCGTCATAACAGATTCCACCTTACCCCCTCCCCATAATACAACTCCGCCGCCAGCTTCCAGCACTCTCATTGTTGCGCCTACCCCTCCCGTCCCAACTTCCGCCTAGGCAAGCACACAGATACAACACGCAGCAACGGGCATAAATTTAACAGACCCCCTTGAACGGCTAATGTCTCCAGTCAACGCTCATCCAACATAAGAGGTAAGCGATCTTAGTCTCCTATTTTGAACACCCTATTTTCAAGGCCCGAGTACATCTTTTTCCTCTTTCCATTTTCAGATTTCAGTTCACGCACTTGGCATCCTATTTTTTTCCATTTTGGTCTTGAACTCCCAGCAAAAAAGAAGCGGCTTCAGGCATGATCAATCCTGTTTGAAGTGTTACTACTCCATGTCTGCTACAATATATGATTTCTCTCGCTCGTTCTCACGTATCTATACAAGAGTGGGATTTAATTATTTCTTCACTTAAAAGAATATAACCATCATGTTTTGTTATGTATGAACATTCTTATTAACTGACTGGCAGCCATGAGTTTGATTATTACACTGCCAGCTCTGTGTTGTACCTTATGTTTTTAACCTCTGGCAACACGATTACGTGTTTTTTCTAACTCAGCCATGATGAACACTCTTATATATTTTCACTCTTGTTTTTATGTTTGAACATTCTGATTGACTGACTGGTAACAATGATATCCTAATGATTTTAATTATTTCACTACCAGCTCTGTATTGTACTTTCTGTTCTTATCCTCTGTCTCAACTCGATTGTGTTTTTCTCTTAGCCATGTTGTAACATTCTATGTTTTTTCACACTAGTTTTAAGCCTATTTTCATTTTCTAAATATAAATGTTGATTCTTAGGGTGCCATATATGTTAAGGACACTAGGTTCAGGGCCCTGACCTAACTTTAGGCTAATATTTATTTTCGGCTGATGATGTCTACGACTGTTAAGCGAAACATGTCCCATCTTACAACGCCTGTTGTAATGTTTATTTCCTAAATATAAGGAAAGATAAGTATTGGAAAGGTGGTGTTAACTATTATTCTTGTTTTTTTTTTTGTTTTTTTTGCTAGGGGCTTTACGTCGCACCGTATTCTTGTTTTAATGTTCAATCAGTGCATTCTGGCAAAAATGTGAAGTGAAAAGAGATCTTATGTAGTCAATATCTGTGTTACCTTGAAATGAAACAAAAGCCTTCTTTGTGGTTTGCCAAGCAACTACTCCATGGCTGGCTGATAATAGTGTCTTTTTCTGTATAAATTCATTCCTGTAAAATAGCTGATTGTTTCCCAGTTATGCGTGATATATGTTGCAATGCTAGCATTCCTTGAAATCAAAATATAAATGCTACATGTTCAATGTGGATAGCTTTATGTTCAAACTCTTGATAAAATCAAGAACATGTTTTCTGATGTACCTTTTTGAAAATTTAATGTTAGTTGTTTGTGTTCATACACCAGCTAATACTGGTTCAGTTCGGTGTAGTCCAACTGGTAGTGCGTATAAGTGAAACTAGCTTATCGTACCATTATAAGTGTCTTTATGAAATACTAGAATATGTTTCAAGGTGCTGCAGTTGTCCGGCTTCTTTGCTGAATGGTCAACATTGAGGCCTTTGTTTGTCTCAGCTAAGATTCCCGGCTAGGTCAGGGATTTTAAACTGGATCTGAGGGCTGGTTTGAGGTCCACTCAACTATTACACGAAGAACTATTTGACAGTGAGATTGCAGCTGCAGCCGCAGTCTCATCATCATCCTTTAACTGTCTCCAGTCGCCTGGGTGCAGTACAAGAGTGCTCTCCACCTTTGTCTATCCAGGTTCATTCTTCAATCTCAACTTGGTGCCATTCCACTTCTCTTCCTTCGAGGTCCTGCTTTACTTGACTGATCCACCATTTACTTGGTCTGTCTCTAGATCTTTTGCCTTCCAGTTTCTTTTCTAGCCATTTTTTGTGACATAGCTTTTAACAATGTATTGGATATAATGGCAAAATCTAATGGTCCCGTCTGAATTCTATATAAACACTGTGTTTAAAAAATTGCTTAGTACAATGTCGCTTATTACGATATATCGTATAAAATGACCTGTAACGTCCAATGTTTTTTATGTATCTGGGGATTGCTGAAAACAATGTAACACTTATTTTTTGGAGACTTTAAATCAATCTGTCTGTTAAATAGTCAAGGCAGGCATCGCTGTGAAAATGTCACAAAAGAAAAGCGTTTAATATTGGAGAAAATTCACACATAATTTGGCAACTGGAAAATGAGGGAATCAAATGTCAGCATTGGGTGTATCACACTGAACGATTTCTACAAGTTGGAAGAACGAGAGAAAATAGTCTCGTTTCTAAAATGAGAAAAAGTCAAGCGGGCCAGATCATCTGAGCACAGAGATAGTGAAGTATCTTTACTTAGATGATTTTTTAGCAGCAAAGAACAAATTATGTGCCGATCAGTGGACCTATTCTTCAACTGAAATTCCTCTCAATCCCATTCCACTAATACTGTAATGAAAATACAGTACAGTACTTATTTCAGTTACATTTTTTTTGTAGTTTTAACGTAATATTCTGTTAATTAATCATGCAAGTGTGCAACCTAAAACTTACAGATATTACATTTTTAGCAACAAAAAATAAAACCAGTTTGTGCAACTATCGGCACTAACGACCGTTGATTGGCAGTCCCTTCGAAGTTGTTATAATCAATTTTGACTGTATTGTTATCATGCATACGTTTTAGAAATATTGTGTGGATCTTCAACCAAAGATAGTTGGACTACACTGTTCTAGATAATTATGGGTATATGTACTTTTTAGATAACAGACTGTTAATTTAGAAGTTATTGTCTACTTATAAAGTAAGAAGGTGTATTTCATGCGTCAGACTGGAGTTGTGTGATTTGACTAGGCACCTCTGAGGCAAAGTTGTCGTTTGAGCCAAATACAGTATATGCCATAGCAATCTCTCTTACCCTCATTGCTACTTACTAATTCAGTCCGCCTACAAATTTTTTGGCCTTCGTCACGATCATAACTTGCTGAGGTTCAAGTTGCAGAGCTGTGCTGGAAACTGAATCTATGAAACTATTAACAGTGTGTCTGAAGCACTCAGCCTTGCCTCCCTCATCCTCTCTACAATCAGTGCAACATCCAGTCACTAACATATCTATTTGTTTGTTATGGAATCCCAATGCTCCAATGAAGTATGCGTGTTTCAGTTACATGGAATGCTTGTTCTTATATTGCTGGCTAGCAAGATTACCTTGTGGCCCTGATCATTAAGGTGTGAACTCTGTATGTTCTGGCTGCAGATCTTCTAAGCAAATTTGGACAAATTTTAATTCCTTTTGCTTCATATTTCCAGACATTTTACCTCATAGATATCTGCACTCTACTCATCACTGTCAAAGTACTGATTCCATTTTATCTCCAGCTGTTTAGTCTGGAAAAGAAAAGTGTTCACATTTTTTAAATTATTATTATTATTATCTACTTCTTAAGGTGATGTGTTTCAAGATGAGAAGTGTATGAATTTAATTGAAATATATAAGGAGAACAAATACTACAGGATCCAAAGATGGAATTGCTGCAAGATGATGCTTAGACTGAAAGATCAATAACCACAGCAGGTAAAAAGATCAGCTGGTAATATATTGTCAACTTGGTGCTGCTATGTATGCAATGGGTGCCAACTGCAAACAAAGAAACCAGATGGGTTGTGTCATAGGCACTTACACAAAATGTGGTAACAGTAATACTGTAGTTATGTTAGATTCAAGAGCTGCTAGTCTGTATGTAGGTTGGTTTGTGAAACAACGTTTGGCTCAAAGCTTTATGAATAATTTTGGCATTCATAAAAAAAAAAAGTTTTAACATAGACTTAAGTCCCTCGACAATGGCTACATTGAAAGTAAAATATAAAAACGCTTTTATTGTTCGGGTAGGATGCGTATATTGCTGAGATTATTTAACTTATGATTATGTTTAATGTCTCAATTGACAGATAAAAGAGGAGGCTATCTGTTGTCAAAAAAATTAATTAAAAACTGAAAATCTGAAAAATATTTTTTTAATGAAATAGCACTTCAAAGTGAGGGAAATTTTGTGGTAAATATTTGATGTAACATGCATAAGATGGCGCTGTGTTGAATCGCACTTTATTGGAGGTTAGCTGAAAAAGGAAAAAAAACTGATGTAATAAGTAAGTCTACAAAACCCTCAAAACCTTGCAGCCGTTACAATAGCAACAGCCTACCACCAATTTTTTAATGAACTTTTGTTTAAAATATTATATTTTGAAATCTTTCTCTTGAGATACTCCCATGGGACTTGGTATATTCTCAAAAAATTGTTTACTATTAATCATGTTCAATTGATTCATTTATACATGTGATGGATTAATATCTCCTAACATTCCCCATTGCCTTCTCCAAAATCACACATATACTTGTTCAACTTTGGGCTCAAGAGGTGCCTGTAATGAAGAAAGATTACTGTTATATGATGTTCTTTTGTAATTTGCAGCATAGTGAGTCTTTATATTGATATAATGGAATTGACCTATATGTACTGTAATACATTTTGTACTTTTGTTGTTATTTTTAAGAGTTTGCAATTTTATTTGTTCTGTACTATGTTGAAATAATGCCAATAAAAAGCTAGTCTCGAACAATACCTGTCAGTCTGTCATTGAAAATTTCTATTATACAAATTCATGATATAATATTGCCAGATACCGGTACTGTATAACATGCATATTGGTTTGAGAAAAAGCTGCAACATTTTAATTTGAAAGAAGATCATGTAAAAAGAAAGACTGAATGTAGACATACCCATAGTTTTATTTTAAGTAATCTGTAAAATATTGCAGAATCACCAATTCACCCTATGGTTCTGGTGGGGATTGTTGTTTTAAGTACAGCTAGGCAATCGTCCTCTATCAGAGGAAAAAAATGGAAGGGATCCAAAACTTCAAATAATGAAGGTATCAGTAAAAAGAAAGACAAGGGTCATGAAGGGCATGAAAATGAAAGACCCCTTAGGCCTCAAATACCTACTCCAATAGTGTAGAGGTCGGAAAAGAACAAGATAAAAGCTAAAGGCCCTGTGGGCACCAAACCTCACTTTTGAGGAGATTGCAATGCTCCACAGCACACTTCAGAAAGACCTCCACACTCTTCTTCCTGCAAGTAGAACTGTCTGCATGGATAGCAACACTCTTCATCTTACATTTCTATTAGTAACGGTCGAAATTTAAACTTTCATTCTTGGAGAAAACACTCTTCATCTTACATTTCTATTAGTAACGGTCGAAATTCAAACTTTCATTCTTGGAGAAGTTTTCCTCGTGAATGGTTGAGATTTTCCTCTGAAGATGCAGAGCAAAGTTCTCTGTAAAACGTAAAGAATTTCACCTCGTTTTCTTGACATGGTATAAGCGCAAAAAGCCTACATCATATCTATAAGTATGGGCCGTGAAAGTGTCAATGGTAACTCTTTGATCTCACTCCATTGTAATACAGTTTTTACCCGAGGTCTTCTTCCAGAAATCTAGCAAAGATCATATGGTTCTCCATATTTTCTCCTCCTCTGTGAGCAATATTTATTTATCGTGTCAGAAGTACAAAGTAAATGAGACAAAATTAAACAGAAAAATTTTAAACACTACCAAAAATTGGCCATGACAAGCACATTTGGAGTTGCCCTCATTAGGTCTTTAATGGTACAAGTGGCTGGAGAAGGAGGACACAGTCGAAGATGATCGTTAGTCTGCTTAGTGCCACACTTGCAGTAAACTGTCTCCACAGGAAGGCTCCATTTCTGTAGGTTGGTCTTACATCTCGTGGTACTGGAGCATAATCGATTGAGAGCCTTCCATGTTGTCCACTTTTCAGAATGTCCAGGGGGAAGTTCTTCCTTTGGAACCATCCATTCTCTCAAATGTTGACATTTGCCCTGCCACATTGAGATTCTTGCTTGCTGTGGTGTTTCTTTGAGAGCTTCAGTGGTTGTGAGCAATGCAACCAAAGAGCTGCAGTTAGTATTGAAAACATATGTTGAACAGACTCTTCTCAATCTGCAGTTACAGACACGTCAGTTGTATGCTCTGCCGACAAAATTCATAGCATTCATTTACATCACATTTTGAATGCAGCTCTTTTCATTTTTTATAAGATGTGGTGACAGTCCATGTTTCAGATCCATGAAGAAAGAAGGAAAAGATGAGTGTTCGAACTAGCCATGTTTTCAACGAGATAGGTAAGGAACATCTTTCCAGAAAAATGCAAGTTGCAACATTGATATAATGGAATGTTGGGATATTATGCAATAATTTGTGAGCTCCAGGATTAAGTGACAATAGTTATACCTATTTTCTCTATTCATTATGATTATATCCTCACAGCAAGATATGACCTAAACCAACTAAAACAGAAAATCATCCAAATTTGGACTTACGTCACTCTTCTCTGGGACTTACAAATTATTACAAGCTCCAATTTTTAATCTTGCAACCAAGGTCATCTTCAGAGCAAGAACAATGAAACATATCGCTAGCAACTGTCAGTCCATAGTGAACAGACTTGATCCTGTCAGTAGTGTAGTTAATTCCAGGGCCTCCAGAGTCAAGGATAAAGATGGCTCAAGACTTAACTCTGAAGGGCAGCCACAGTTTACTCAGTATATAGCTGTTCCATTTGTTAAAATTATTATTAGGATGTTCAGCAATTTCTACGTCATGAATGATTCTTGGTATAAAATATTTCTGCTTATAAATGACTGAAGTTTCATCAAAACTTATTTGATTGTCATAAGATAAGTGTGACAGGCTTCGGCGGGTGGCGCAATTCCTATCCTCGCCACTAGATGGGGGCGTCATTAAACTCCTGACCCGGTCAAATGAGTGGAAACAGGCTGTGGATTTTTTCATATACAGAGTAGATGATGTAGAGAATGGGAGATAAGATACACCACTGTCCGACTCAAAGGTATTGGAGATAGTGTTGTAAGCAAGTGAATTTTAGTTTTTACACCTGGCTCCTGGATTCTTTTCTGATTTGTCCAGCTCTGCCCTTAGGTATTAATTTGGAACTGTTCTGCCAATGCACTTTGTCATGCACTACAAAGAAGAGGTCATTCTTGAACATAAATGAATAAGTTTAGACAGATATTTATCATATTTACATAATTTGTGGAATGACAACAAAAAATATAGGTATACAAACAGATAATTTTTTTTTCTTTCTTTTGCTATTGGCTTTACGTTGCACCGACACAGATATGTCTTATGGCGATGATGGGACAGGAACGGGCTAGGACTGGGAAGGAAGTGGCCGTGGCCTTAAGGTACAGCCCCAGCATTTGCCTGGTGTGAAAATGGGAAACCACGGAAAACCATCTTCAGGGCTGCCAACAGTGGGGTTCGAACCACAAACAGATAAAATACCTCTTATGTTAAAAATAACTTAAAACACGTAGTCAAGAATAGCTTAGTATCTGTCACAATCACATGAGATATGCAGTAAAATTTATGCAAGGACAGAGAGCAACTTCTATCACAGACAATGACAAGGGGAAGGTGATGTCAGATTGACATGTGCAAGAGGTACGAGGTGTCTTGAGAAGCCTGAGAACGTCTCGACATCTTAAGCAAGACACACACTTAATGAGACTCTTGCGAACACTAAGCATGTTGGCGTCGTGCCATACCCTGAGAGTGGTAGTGGTTCGAATCCCAGCCAGCAAGTGGGATTTATTAAATGAGAGAACACTTTCATGTGGTTTGGAGGTCCTTCAGCTATGATCACAAGATCAACTGTAAGGATGGGAATTCTTGCTCAAAGATTTGGAGGTTGGTGACCTAAAGCTTGAGAATCTTGTAACCCCTTAAGTCTGTACGAATAGCATCACACTTTGCCTGTTTGTGTGAATCATGTGCTGTGAATTTTGTTACCTAGATGTCTGAATTTTTTCCAATATACTGTTTTATTATGTTGTTGTGGCTATACAAAGCCTCCATGATGAGACCATGTAACAGAATATTCAATAGAATTGCTTAAAAAGCCATCATGGTCACCATCTCAATGTTATGATACTTGTCTGCAGATACCTTGCAAGTGCAAAATAATAATCGTATGGCCTTGGCTACCATGTGCAAACATTTTAATGTGATGCAGTCTGGCTGCCTGCCCATCAATTTTGAGTAAACTGAATCTCTCTTGGCCATCTGTGGCCGAGCTTCATTGAATTTTGTTGGGTAAACACGAAATTTGTCGACAGAGATCTATAGACGGATCCCACAGGTAAAGTGAAGAATATTTGAACATTTACGTAAATCTATTAAATCCTGCAGTTAAATGATAAACTATACTATACTTATGTACTATACTATACTATACTATATGTACTGCAAATTATCCAATTCTGAATGAAAATTGCTTGGGAGAGAGAGAAATTTGTATAATTTTTCCACCATGATTATGTAAAGCTTTGTCATCAATGAGTTTTCTATTCTTTTTTCTTCTGAAATGTGTGGTTTCAACAGCCAATCATAAATTTGTAGCCAGTGACTGAGAAGCACAAATGGCAACACAGCAGTACCAGGACTGCTTGGTCTATGCATGCATCACTAGCATGCCTGTAGTAACCACGTGGGAGATTTACACCTCATTTGCAACATATACTGGTCACTGCGCTAATTATTTGTATAGAAGTAAGTGAACAGTGCTTAGCGAGTTACAATACAATGCTTGGTTTAAATTAACAGTGATTGCTTTCATAGAAAAATACGCCAATTATGTTCCAGCAGGCGTAAACAAAAAGAAATTGCAGTGTGCCAAGAATACAAGCTTATCATTTTTGGGACTAAAATCAGGCTTATATCCAGAAACTGAAAGAGAATTTTATTACTTGTAATGAAAGAGAACCATCAAAATATTTAACTGGATTAAGAAATGGCTATTTAATTTTGCATGAAATGCTACAGGTAAAGACTCTGGAGATCACAGAAAAAGCAATATAGGAATCCCACAGGTTAAAGCAAGCAGGAGGGGGCTGTACAGATTCACAAGAGGAACAACCTTCCTCCTCAAAGGAAGCTACATGCCAGCAACTGCCAAAGGACCCTACAAAAATAGTGGTGGAATTCCATCAGTATTTTAAATTCAAAATCAGGTTTGTATAATTTTCCCTCCCTCATTTCCTTATGTTAAACATTTTTTAAAGTGTGGGTAAATTACACAAGTAAATATGGCTGGTTAATGCTCAAATAGTCATCACATCAGTTGAACCAAAGGGAAAAATAAAAACAACAGCTATGAAGATGTGCTTTCAGATACAATGAAAACCAATTTTGAATATAAAGACTTGTTCACTATTCAAAATACATAAATAGTCAATTAAATAAAACATACAACAATTGAACCAAAAGGAGAAATAAAAAGAACACAGCAATTCAGATATGCTTTCAGATGAAATCAAAACAATTTTGAACATAAAGACTTGTTCACTATTCATAATACATAAATTATAAATTAAATAAAAGATACAAACTTATTTTCATCATTTTCTTTTTAATGACATTTCTTACAAATCAAAGCTTTCCTTTTAACCCTACCATTGCAGTAAAGATCCACACATCTCACAAACACAGGGACCGTATATTCACCACGGTGTAATAATACTGTCAATCAGGAAGTTAAGACTGCTAGTACACCTCTTTGTCCCACTGCTGAGATCATATTTTAGGCAGAATCCATGCAAGTATTTTACACTAAAGGAAGTTTACATGTGTTTACATATTCACCCAAATCAGGAGAAGATACCTGAGAATCTGCACAAAATTGCAGACAGATCTCAAAGGCTCCGATGAAATGAAGAATTACATGGAGTACAGGCACTAGGCAAAAGTACAAACGATCAAAGCCATGTATGAGAAAAGAGTGTGAGTAGTAGGATGAACTGGTTCAATGTAGAAACAGGTCTTCAACAAGGAAGTATATTATCCCCTCTATGCTTCATCACAGTCATGGATGAAATTCACAATAGTGTACAACAAAAAATGGGAAGCAAAGAGGAAAAAAGAAATCACTCTTTGCAGGTGACATTAATATGGGGAGAAGATGAAATGGAAGTACATGAACAAGTTACTGTAAGGACTCAGGAGACAGAGGAATATGGAATTAAAACAAGCATGAAATGGAGTAAGACAGTAGTAATGACGAGAGGTAATAGAGAAGGAAAAGGGAATATTGAAGTAAATGGAAAACCAGACGTTGTGAAAAGCTCCAAATATTTGGGAAGTATACTTGCAGAAGATGGGAAAATAAATGAAGTAATTGGAAAGCGAATCCAACAAGCCAATGGGTTTTACCAATGTGTGAGAGGTATAGTGTGGAACCTGGACGTTCCTGAGAATTGCAAGAATATTCTGTACTCAGTGTATTACACACCAATTTTGACATGTGGCAGGCACATGGACAACAACAAAACATGATGAAAGCAGAATCCAAGCAGCCGAGATGAAATTCGTTAGAGGAATAATTGGGAAGACACGAAGGGATAAGATCATCAGAAACAAAGAAATCAGAGAGAATTGGATTCCCTAAACTACAAGATAGAGATGAGTAAGCTGAAATGGTATAGACACATGATGAGAATGGAAGAGGATAGAGTTCCAAAGTGAGTATTTACGGACAAAATAATAGGAGGAAGACAACAGCAAAGGTCCAGAAGGAGGTGGAAGGATACAGTGAAGGAGAGTGTAGAGAAGTAAAAGTAGAAGGAATGATGGAGGAAGGAAGGGAATAGTGGAGAGATAGAAAACTGGAGGTCCTTGCTTCACAATCCAACCCAAAAGACTGGAAACGGGAAATGATGATCATGATGAAGACAGGCACCAGGGAGAAAGATACATGGAAGCAAAGCATGGGAAGATTAAAAGAAAAGTTCAAATATCTGGGAGATCGTATCCAGTCAAATGGACTGGATCAAGAGGTTGTCAAGGAAACAGCCAGAAAACTAGTAACTGGCCTACAAGCTAACAAACAGGTGTAAGCATTGCAAAATGAACGAACAAGTTTTATAAAGATAAGAACACTTCTCGCATCAAGACTCAAGATCAAAATGAGAAAAGACAGATTATGAAATGAGGATGTCGGGAAGGAAACTGGAGTGGAAAAGAAGCTTCCTGACAGAATGGAGAGAAATAACAGATGGTTTGGGTATGTTGAAGAGAATGGAAGAGCAATTGATATCAAAGCAGATGATGGAGATTAAGAATGAAGGAAGGAGAACAAGGGGGTTGGATTCGATTAACAGCGTAACAAGAAGGAAACTGGACTTCAACACAGTTGAAGAGCAACAAGGTGGTAGGACAGAAGATGGAAATGTGCCATTAACATCTTGAATCAGCTGCAGCTGGAAAACAGAAATTGATGACTGATTTTTCTTTTGTGAAGAAGGAAGCCATTCTTTTTTCAGGGTCAACTTAGTTAATGGAATTTATAAGTTTTCAGTCTGCCAAAACATGAAAAATAACATTTAGAACACTGTATCATATCTGTAAAGTGTTGTATTTCATGTTTTGACAGTCTAGAAAATTTATAAGTTGTAGTGATCAGAATGGTGACAGCAATACAGCAGCTAAATCACAGTATGTGCAACCTGATAAAGTTGCACTACTTTCCAACTCTTATTAGCCACACAGTACCAGTGCCTTTTCTATCCCCTTCCAAATATTAACATTTATATAGCAATTTACTGTATTTATGCTGTGTTCTCCATTTAATATACAGGGCAAGCCAGAAACATGGCACCAGGTTTAAAATATAGCACATTACAGAGGGAAATGATGAATGATGTACTAAACTTGACACTTCATTTGTTTATTTCAGGCAGGAGTCACATGGCTTAGTTTATGTCATCAGCCAAGATGGCACCAAATACATGGCAATATGTTAGAGTTGCCGTACGGATGACTGGAAATCAGATTCGTTCTTAGTGATTTCCAACAAAAGAGTAGTGTTACAGAAATGTTGCAAACTTTGGAATGGGAAGACTTAGGAGTATGGAGGCGAGCTGCTCGACTATATGTTCTGAGCTGTCGGCGGGGAAATGGCGTGGAATGACATTAGCAGACGAATAAGCCTGAGTGGAGATTTTAAAAATAGGAAAATCATAGTATGAAAAAGTTGGAATTCAAGAGGACAAATTGGGACAAACATTAATTTATGGAACAAGGAATAATATGCTTGTTGTTTAAAGGGGCCCAACATCTAGGTCATCGGTCTGGACGGGAAATAAGGGATTGGAATAATTAATCAAAGGCAATGTTTGATAAATTTCCAAGTTGTTTGAAAACATTTAAAGAAAATGCTAGGTAAACAACTGATAGGGAATCCCATCTGGGCGACAGTCCTAAATACAGATCATTGATGACTGAGAATGATTGTGAGGCTGATACACTGAAAAGACACGATTTTAACATAGGATTACTGCTGTCAATTATGGAGAAAACTACTGCAGACAACGGAAAGTACTTGCTAACCAGTTAGTATTAAAATCACCCCATGATGTTCTTAGCAGGGACAAATACTGAAACTGAGACGATTTTACTAGGAAATATCAAATGCAAAATAAGAGGACAAGTTGGTGTCATGGAAGAAACTGATGAATCTAGAAATTCTCTGGGAAGTAGTAGCAGAAAGAAGCTACTGTCAAGATGGTTTATAAGATCATGAGGAGTAGGAAAAAACTTGACTGCATAGTTTGTGAAATGCACAAACTATGCCCCTTGAAGACGCCAAAAAGATAGGTGTGAACATAAAACATCTAGCGTAAACAAAGGCTCAGACTCATACGACTTGACACATGCTGGATGCACAACAGGGGGGTTAAAAAGAACAACACAAAAGCTTGCGTCAGTCAAATCGAGCAGCTTGAAATTAAGTGCTCCAACAAATGGCAACAAAAATATTAACATAAAACACTTTGGCTTGTCAGTCTGTGCATCATTCTCGGATGATAGCAATACTATGATTCTCGTATACAAGGTCGTTACGGCCAGGATAGACTGCTTTCAGGTTGCCCTCCATGTCAACAATCTTCACCTGTTCGATGCTCAGTGTGTGGAACTGTTTTGCATCTTCCTCTTGTTCTTTGTTTTGTATGTCGCCGATGCCCAACGTGAGCATTTCAGACATAAGCGTATCCAGCACGTTGCGACACACTCCCTGGCCAGAAGCACTTGTCACTTCTATAAACATTGACTTTGTGTTTATGGACAGCTGGAAAAAAATAAAAATCAATATCAATATTTATTTAAGTACAGGTAAGAAACAAAAAGATGATGAATCAAGTCATACAGAAAGAAAGGAACATGAAAAGAAACTCATAACAGGATAAACACAATGACATGTCAGCGTGGGAAAATGGAACAACAGAGAGAGAGGAGCCAAAGACAAACTGTCTTTTCATCTGTTCAGTCTAGCATTGCTCTCGGTCGTTCTCTGGATTCTTTGTCTCCATTCCATTCCATGGAGAGTAGTTTGGATTATATCAGACTGACTGTATAACGCTACTGACATATGGTAAATAACGGTTGAAAGTATGGGACTTCTGTGCTGCGCAACGTTGTTTCTGATCTAGTAGATGTGTGTCATTCGTGAATGTCATGAAATGGCACTGAAAATCAACTATTGGGAAGGCTCTTTTGTTCATACGCACGTACATAAACACATCCTGTACGGTCAAAATGGAAAAGAGTCGCCCAATGGACTACATCCATCTCACTGGTAGTGGTCACATTTGGGCGATCACCTACCTTATGGCAGCAATGAGATAGGAAATGCTACAAGTGAGAAGGAAGTGACCGTGGCCTTAAGATACAACCCTGGCATTTGCTTGGTGTAAAAATGGGAAACCAAGGAAAACACAGGAGGATTCAGTTATGCAGGTAAGTTGGTGATAGGCAAGGTTGATAAAAACATGAAAGTTAATATGAGAAACTTCCAGGAATCCATTACGACACCTAACTACTGGGCAGACATTCTACAATTGTTTGGAATGAACTAAAACCAGGTGCAGATCCATATGGACACAGGCTCACGTCATATCACCAGAACACATCTGAGTTTTTAAATCAAGAAATAGGAATTCGTGCAAGACATTCCTGTACAGAGCCCTGATGCTAGTGCAATGGATATCTGCACATCTGGACTGTTGAAAAATAAGTCTCCAACAATGCAGAATTACCATAACTGTGCTCCATTAGAGTTTGCTTCAGTGGAAACTTTGACTTCGATGTCTGACAATAGTCCACAGTGCTGGGAGTCCAAAAGAACATGACCAGTGGCAGTGGCAAGGTATCTCGTAAGGTGAAGACCGTTAAAAAGCAGTCTGATATAAACCAAGCAACCGTTTGTATTCCAGGCAGCTTCAAGTTAAGCGATCACCACCTCAGGATCTCCATTGATGTTGCCTAACCAACACAATCTTGGCCTTCCAGTTCCTCTTCTGACTCCCACTGTTTCCAACATGACACCCTTTTCCAAGGAGGGACTTCTTGTTATGCAGCCAAAGTAAGCCTTTGTCTCACCCTGTTCCCCTTAAGAGATTTTTGGCTTGACTTGGTCAAAGATTTTCTTATAACTAACTGACTGTCCATGGTATTCTCAGCAGACATCGCCATTCAAACATATCAATCTTTCTCTTGTCAGCTTTCTTCATGGTCCATGTTTCACAGCCGTTAAGTGGTTCGACGGAAAACACTATGGCATAGACCAGTCAGCATTTAGTTCTCCTGATCACAAACATGAAGACATAATAACCCAATAAAAAAACTTCACATCACTGTACACTAGTGCCTCCAAACAGACGGGCTCTATCCTCAAAACTCCCAGGGCTATTCATATTAACATGGATGAGATTTTGGGATGGGCTCATCCGCAATTAGAGTCATCAATTTAGCGTGGACAGAAAACAGACACTGTGGTAACCAGTATTAGTAATTTATCTTCAAGATGATCTTCCTCGAGTTATCCTGTACTAGAACTCTGCCATCCATATACGGTAGATACAAATGGCACCATATATTTAACCTTTATCGGACGAGTGGTCGAAATAACCAGAGAATTACACCTCGAAAAGGACGAGTGGTTGATATATCAACCACATAAATTTCCTAGCATTTTGCTGTGAATTCTGGCTTATGAAAATAATCTACTGGATTTGTTACTAATATACGAGTCACTACAATGTGCACAATAATGCTCATAAGAATTTGGCGGCTGGTCTTCCCGCTACAAATAAAGCAATTAGTTCCTTATAAGCAGTGAGCCTGGCTAGACGTGCGGGAATGTTACGTTCCGTTACTCAGAACGAAGTGTGGGAAATTTTTATGGGCTCAGATTCCGATGAAGATGTAATATCTGTATCTGAATCAGAAGAACCTGGGTCTCCTCATGAAGGGAACAGTGTTGTGCATGGAAGTGAGAGTGAAAGTGACATGGGTGATTCAGAATGGAGAGACAGACTACCCGGAGACAAATCAAATGCGCACGTGTTTACCGGCCCTCCCCCTGGATTATCTCTCTTAGGGAATGAACATTTCAATTCAGACTCGCCTCCACCAGAAAATTTATATTGATATTTACTGATGAACTTTTCGGATTACTTCTTGGAGAGACAAACCGTTACGCATTTCAGACTTTAGGTGCAGATCATAAACAGCTGGGTCACTGCCAGAGAGACACACTGAAGGATTACTGGTCTACCCAAGAGAAGTATTACACTCCTTTCTATTCGAAGACAATGAAGCATGACCGCTTTCTCCACATTCTTAGAGTCCTACATTTCGAAGAAAATAATGACAACACACCAGACAAAACTGACCCCAGTTATGATCGACTGTTGAAAGTATGAAATGTATTCAATCACCTCAATGACAAATTTTCTTCCATTTAGAACCCAACTGAATACCTTGGAGCTGATGAAGTGACAGTCCTATTCAAAGGCAGATTGATCTTCAAGCAGTACATACAAAAAAAAAAACATACGCGGTTTGGTATAAAACTGTACAAGCTCCGCGACAGAAACGGTTACAATTATGATATGACAGTCTACCTTGGGAAACAACGGCAAAATACCACAGCGACCATCAATTCTACGCATGGAACACTTCTGCAGCTAGCAAGGAAAGTAGAGGGTGTAGGCTATAAATTATTCATGGACAATTCATTTTCCTCTCCTGCCCTCTTCAATGATTTGCATGGAAGGAAAGTAAACAGCTTTGGCACCGTCCGACATAACCAAAAGTAAATGCCGAAAAAATTCGGACCTAAAGATTTGAAACTGAAAAAGGGAGATATTATTAGCAAAGTGAAGGTAAACCTGTGCGCAATAAGTTGAAAAGATAAGAGGGAAGTGTATTTGCTAACTAACATGCAATAATCGAGAGCTACAAAGCACATATGGGTTATTGTGACCAGAGTGATCGTATGGCCAATAGTTATGAGATTTCCGGCCGAACATGGAAGTGAACAAAGAAACTATTCTTCCATCTGCTGAACATCGTTATTTTGAACGCCTTCATCATTCACACATCGTGTGAAGGAAAGCTGCCTCAAAAGAAGTTTCATGAGCTACTTGTTAGGAATCTAATACAAGCTGCTCAAGACATGAACCCAGAACTACCATCCACTAATCTTGGCAGACTGTTACCAGTGCTGCACGTCTCTCTCGCCTTGAAGTGACAAGTTCTAAACATTGGCCTAACAAGGGATCATCTCGCAGGTGCAAAGTGTGCTCTGAGAAGGGAAAGACATCAAGGTCGAATTTAGATCGTGAGGAATGCGGTGTAGCACTTTGCGTGTATCCTTGCTTCAAAAAGTACCACACGAAAAGTACATTTTAAGGCCCAGGTTTTTACTTTCTTCTTTACAAAATCACATTCATATGAATGTTGTTTTTGTGCCTCGAGAAGTGTGATGTAATATAAAACGATAAGAACAAAATAACTTGCTACTTCCTTCTACAGTCTTCACCTCAGCGTGGGCTGTTTCCAGTCACTGCGTCAACAGATTAGTTTCCTGTTACTGACATCGCCTGACCTTAGAACATAAATTGCCATGTCTCGCAATACTACAGCTCCATATCTAATGATCGACTCCTATTTCGAAGGTTTTCTTACGTGCAATATTGTGTGCAGATTCAAAAGTAATGTAGTGTAATAAGAGATTAACTGGATTTATAATAAACTGTACCAAGTGTTTTCAAAATTACCAATTTCTACAAGAGTATGACTGTAGTTCATGCTGTTGCTAGGAAAAAAAAAACTCCAGCCAGCATGGGCTCGGACCTTCCTAACACTCCGTCATCCAAGGGACATGCCCGCACACAGACGCTCGTACGATAAAGGTTAAAAGAGTTTCAACTGTCTTTGACTACCATTTCGTCTAGGTCACAACAAAGCCCCTTACACATGGTAACACCACCAGAGGCAGCAGAATTTTTCTCAAACCGTATCTTGCAAATATTTATGGCCACAAAACGATGAGCTAAATCAGCGACCATTTTGTTGGATGTAGATCTTGATGGGCGACACTATTTTGTGACATGGCATGGGAATGTTGTGTGCTGGATTACGTGCCATACTGCTGGACGTAGATCATGCCACATATTCCTTTTGATTTATAAGAACTCTTTAATCTCCGCTGTGGGTGGAGTGAAAGAATGCATTATCTGTACCCCTGCATATCGTAAGAGGCTACTAAGACCGGAACAACTGAAGAATCTGCACTTACACTATCTTCTAAGTCTAAAATCTTCCATGATTCTATGCTTTTCCGTGTAGCGGAGATATTTACTTCATAGTTCCCCACTTTGTTTCCCATATTTATCACAAAGGTATACATTAACATACAGTACACGGAGGGGCCAGTCTGATAGACCTTGTGGGATGGGTAGGATAAGAAGAATGTTCTATAAACAAAGGAAAAGGGACAAGACAAAAAAAAAAAGGAAGCTGAATACAACCAGTAGAAGACTACAAAACTTGTAGTTTCATGAACTACACTCTGTCCATAATATATAGGGTAGATAGCTGTGATTCATGGTACTCACCTTTGTTACATCACTATTGGTTATGGGTGGGAAGGAGATGGTCCGGCCACTGCTGTCAACAAGAATTGGGTACACAGGTTTTCCTTCCAGCAGATACAGGTACCTGGAAACATAACCCACAATTACAAATCTAGGTACATAAATATAATGAGAGTTGTAATAAGGGAAAACAATTATAAAAATAAAGGGACAAAAACTTGAAACTTTGGAGAGCTTCAAATACTTAAGAAGAGAACTGATACAGGATGCAGGGCTGGACATGAATATCACTAAAAGGATTCAACATGGAAATGCATTCTATCAGAGCACGAGAAACCTGGTGTGGAGGAAGGAAGATCCAATGAAGTGTAAAGAGGTGATGTATAGGGGGCAGTCAAACAAAAACTGAACACCCGCCATAACGCACATTTTGCGTGAAAGGTGGCAACACTGTTACGTATTGATACTGCCATCGCTGTGGAAGAACTGCATAATGACAACTCACAGGTGCACGTAATTGTTGGGTTATGCCTTTGCTGGTGCGCAGACTGGTCTAGTGTGTTCGTCTAGCTGTAAAAATGGAGGCAAGCAAAGAAGAGCAGAGAAGTGTGGTTCGCTTTCTGGAGAATGTGGAACTCATCGCATGTCTGCTGTGTATGGCATACCTCAACAAGATTGTGAATTTTGACTTGTATCTACGTTCCTGAATACTACGAAGAATACTAAAAGACTTCTTCACATATATTTCCACAGCTACATGAACAAAAGTGATAAGGAAATTCTAAAAACATTTTTTTTCAGTGTCAAACTTTTATGTTTTACGACCACCTTTAAAACAACTGTTTCAAATACGTTGTCCTACACGTGATATGGCTGAAGATGAAACTTTAAATAGGTCGAAACTAGTCCCATTAAATGTTTATTTAATAAACACTATTTAATTTGTATCAAAAAGGTGGATTTAACTCGCTTATTTTAATTTGGTTTAATCAAAGTTCAATACGGAACCATAATGAAATTCATTTCTCTAGAACACTATGTCCATAACGAGTGGCATAGGAGATTCCGAGAAGGGTGCACATCACTGCAAGACGATGTGCGCCCAGGACAGGCCCATTGAGCCATTACCTCTGATGTGATAGGGCCTTATTCAGGAAAACCGATAAATCATGGAGGAAGAAAGACATTCGTGGACATCTGTTTCATTCGGATGAGGAGGCGCAAGTGTGGGTACAATTGTGGTCTGTCAGCGAGCTACCTCTTTCTGGAATTGATCGTCTCATCTCCCAGTGAGATAAATGTATTAATGCTTTTGGTATTAACTTTTGAATAAAACCATTCCATGGTCACATAGCATATAAGATGTATTACTACCCAATACTGACAAACAAATCTAGGCAAGTGAAATTTTTAAGAGGTACGACAGGAAAGAGAAGGAAGGACAGACTAAGAAATGAGAATGCCAGGAAGGAAATCTGAATGGAAAAGTTTTATGACAGAATGGAGAGGGAAGGATACCGAAGTGGATAATGCAAACCCAGACAAGAAAGAGGGCAAGAAGAAGACCCCAGATTAAGGTAGTTGAAAACAATCAAGAATAGCATAATTAGAAGAAACCTGGATTGGAACACAGTTAAGAAGGAATAATGGTGGTTAGGTAGAGGAAGATTGAAAGGTGCCATAAATATTCCAACCCAGAGGGAGCTGGACAACAGAAATGGTTGATGACTACGATGAACAGTTGTCTGAACTTTGGTCAGGAAGTTTAAAAATTGCTTTTTGTGTGATCAGAATAAGAACAAAATCAACTTTTAAATATCCGTCATACCTGTCACCAGAAAACAAACAAAATGGAATGAACATCAGTATTTAAGGTGAAAAGAAAATGTACTACAATCTAGACTATGAATTATTTTATTCAGCTGGGCTAGTAGTTTAGAGAAAGGTCTAAAAATTGATCCTCAAATACCTCTGTTAATACTATTCTTGTCGATAAATGCTACATAACAAAAGTTGCAGGAAATAAAATTTCCGATCTTATGCACAGTACAAATGTGTCCTACAACGAATAAAGGAAATGTTCACGATTTCTCTTAAATATATGCCCTGCGTTCTACGACAGTTAACTCATTGGGCCCAAGCCACAGAACCGTTCCATGCTTCGTCTTTGTGGACCAAATGCCGGACCTCAGAACTGTTCTGTTGTCACACTTCACTACATAATTCAGCTTTTCCTCAAGAGATGGCAGAGTGAGTTGCATTTGTGATTCGTGTAGGGACTCTTCTTCTCGCTCTTTGTTAATATATAACAAAAGTGCACTTGGTAACATTAGTTTGAAGTAGGCTATCTCTAGGCTGAGATTTGTTTGTAAACAAGATCGCTGCCAGTAAACGACTGAAAGTTACAGACATATAACTACTTTTAGAAAGTAATGATGATTAATTAGGAACGTAATTGTTTCCAGTGAAATTAGTAGTAGTATTAGTAATAGTATGAGTAATGCTACTGATGAACAAACAGATGTGGAAATCTAAGAGGAAGTGCTTGGAAAGCTCAAATGCGATGCATTACTTCTGCACATTCAACTGACAGCCTAGGGAATACATATAATGCACAAAAACAAAGCAGTGCGAGGGGTTATAGCTCAGCAGGCTGACTGAGTATGGACCTGTAATGCTAATAAAATAAAATACATTTAAAGTATTCCTTGTTACGTGGTTCATAGCGTGAATGCAGTTTGTTTTAATGTATATTGAAATCTTAAATGTTCTTGTAAGTAAGAAATTTATCATGCAAAGCGTCACTATACTTCCTTCAAAATAATCCCAGACCCAAAGCAGTCTCAATCCAAAAGATATGCAGGGCTCAATGGGTTAATGTTACTCTTACTGAATAATCTTTTGTAACTAAGAAGGAATAGTTCATTCCAATCTTCCATGCCCCATCCTTATCATACAGTAGAAAAGTCGCTGATCAGTGAACTGTGAGCATGCCCGAGATCAAGAGCAGTTCTCTCTTCAAGTGGAACAGCCTCCCTCTGAATGCTGGTGGGGAGGAGCTGTGAGTGTTAGGACTAATTTACCTCATCATTCCTCCAGGTCATACATACTCTGATAACTAGTGGTACTTGACACTCTGGTCTATCAAAGTACAGTAGAAGTCCGTTATAGCGAGAATCCATAACGGTCGAAAAATTTACTCGCTATAACGGATTGTCGTTATATCCGATTTTTGTAAAAAAAATTCGAGAAAACCCCCATGCACAATAAATTCAGTATGAAATGGCTATCAGTTTGTTCAAAATTAGAGTTTTCGCAGATAATATCCACACTGTGGGTTACTTGTTTGTTGTTTCTCGAAATCCGATACGTGAAAGTGTGTGTTTAATTTCATTCTGAAAAAATATATATTACCGTATTTCTACGAATCCATTTCCTTCAAAAAAATTTAATCAGGCTTAAAAGTGCTTTGTAAAATCACATGATTGTCTTTCTTATACAGTATGCATTTTTAGACTGTAGACACCGAACACTGGCTTTAGTTATACCGTATTTTTTTGTGGCTGTACAATTATGCTATTTCAGCAGGTTTAATAACCATTAACTTAAAATTGGCATCATAATATCGAAGGGAACTCGTAGAAAATTTGCCGGCAATACACATTCCACGCGTCTCTACAATACGATACATCACAAAAATATTCTCGCTTACTATAAAACTGTTACTTTCACTTAGCATGCCGCTACACGCACGTCTTGCTTGCCAGATTCGGCCAATTCCAGCGGCTAGCGATGTATAGGTCTTAATCGCGGACTTTGAAAGTCAACGAACGAGTTTATTGCGCCGCGGTATCGCAATTCCGCCCATGCATTTTTGTGCACATACCTCACAATTTCATCTTCGACTTCTTTAAAGCATCCTTGTTGCGGACCACTGAATACATTATTTGTGCAGTACGCGTTTTTAAGCTAACATTGCCTTCACGGTAACGCCGAATATTGGCTTTAGTTAGGCCTATTGCGTATTTTCTTGCGGCTGCACAATTATTATACATTTTCGAGTGTTTAATAGCCATTAACTTAAAATTGGCATCATAACATCGACGAGAACCCGTTGAAAATTTGCCGGCAATACCTACTCCACCTATCTTTACAATATGACGATCCATCACGAAAATATTCCTTCTGTCTATAAAACTTAATTTTTCTAAGCGTCAGAAGTACCACAGATGCGTTATAACTCTGCTACTGACTAGCCGTGGCCTTTCTAAGAATTCGAAGGCTCGCATGTTTTGATGTCATTCTGCAGATTTGAGAAACATTTTTGTAGAGGATAATAGAATGTCATTCTCTCTTCACTATTTCCCAAGATCCAGTGACGTTACACATAGGCACTATACGACCGGTCGCCGCGGCTAGTGATGTAGGCCTATGATAAAGAGGCGGTCGTTTATTGTCAACGAGTTGTGTGTGCGGGCGTGGAGGTGAAAAAAAATCAGCGTGGTTACTGCGGTAGTTGCCAGTGGGGTTCATTACTATCAGGCCGCGAATGCAAAACGACTCTTGATTTTTCACATAGGATTCTGAGAAAAAAAAAAGTCGTCTTGGATTCGGAGAAGTACGGTATCACTCCGAGGCTTCTGTGCAAACATTTCAGTTTTCTTCTTCAAACGGCATCACCTAACCTAACCGTGTATGTATCATGAAAACCTATTTGAAATGCATGTAGAGAAAAGATAACCTCCTCGCTAAAAACTGACCTTGGAGTAGCTTCTGAAATTTAACTAGACGCAAAAAAATATAAACCATCCTCTGAAATCAGTGAAGTACCCTACCATATCTTGAGGTGTATCACTTTCTTACTTAATTTCAGTATACAGTATACCATTAAGAGATCGTTTACTTCAGCCTTTATTTTTAACAAGTAACAACTGCTACCGGCCACGTTATTTACGCATTTATTACGAAAACGTCTCATCCTCTTTCATTTCGAATTTTCTTTTCAGAACAGCAGTCGGCGGGTGTTACTAATCGACTCCAATATCACCTTTGAATGTTGGCGAGAGAGTTCGCAAATGCACATATCGCGAAAACTATACCATACTGAGGATGATCGATCGCATTTTGTGGCAAACGTTTCAGTTTTGTTATTCAAATAGCGTCTCATATCCTAACTTCTCTGTACTATATGTATGATGAAAACATACTTCAAGCGGAAGTAGAGAAATGATAACCTTCTCGCTGTAAATTTACATGATAAATAGCATTTCCGTGATTTAACGGGCGCGAGAAAATATAAACTAACCTCGTAATCGTTGACGCACTCTGCCATATCTTGAGGTGTAGGCCTATCACATTCTTAATTGCGGTATTTAGCATTAAAATTAAGCGATCGTTTATTCAGCGTTTATCTTTAACGAGTTAACAACGGTTATCGGACACGTAATTTATGCATTAATTAAAAAAACATGTTCTCTTTCATTTTCCTCGCGGAAGAGCAGTCGACTGGTATTACTAATCGACTTCGACATTGCCTTCGAATGTCGACGAGAGCTCTCTGGTGGGCATAGCGAGAAAACGATACGGTACCGAAGATGATCGATCGCATGCAGTATAATGACTGGGTGCATAAATATCGGCAACGGAAAAAATCGAGCGCGCATAATCGCTCGTAATAACGGATGCGTCAGTGATAGGGTTCTCGCTGTAACCGAAGGTTAATACACAGTTTTATATAGGCATTTTGAAGGGACCTACAAAAGTTATCATTATAAAGAGGTTCTCGTTATATGCCGTACTCGCTGTAGTGGACTTCTACTGTATTTATTCAAGCTATTCTATTTGTACTATGGAGGCACTGATGGGAAGAGAGTCACAAATTAGGTTGCTTTTTCTCAGTACTGCCAGAAATTTAAGAATGGCAGGAGGGCTGGTATGTGGTTGGAACGGTACACGCAGCTCACCTCCACTGGGGATGTGCCTGAAAAGAGCTGCACCACCTCGGAATGAGGACACCACGAGTTTACCTTTTCCATTTACCTGAACCACCTACAATATATGGCCGACCTGCTGAAGACAGGTACAACAGCCAGTAAGTTGTACTTGACATTCAGTCTGTATCTGTTTGACAAAAATAAGATTCGAGTTCAAAAGAAGAATGTTGTCGTTGTTGACAGAGGGGATATCGCAAAATGATGGAGGAATTATCTCACTGCCTGCCACAAACCCATCTGTTCACTGCCATGGCTGAATTTCAGCACTTCAGTGAAACTAACGTTGCCATGTTCACAGCCGTTATTCACCAGCTATGTGGAAAGCAACAATTTAACAAAAATATTCCATTTACAGAGTTTTTGGGAACAAAAAATTGAAATGATTTGCAAAACTGACCTAAGTAAAGGGACAATGATTTACATGAAAAGTCGACATTGTAGGAACTGAATTTACGACAGAAATGTACTAATTTTCATTTCCCCTTGTCCAGCTCTTGCCAGGTAAGGGTGTTGATGGTACTTTTCCACCACTTGTCTTCAGTAATTGTATTCCAGTCAGTCTTTTTTTTTTTCTTTTCTTATACTGTTCTTGACAGAGTCTATCCATCTTGCTCTGGGCCTCCCTCTTGCCCTCTATCTTAGCCCCCAACACTTGTTTTGGTATCCTTCCCTCCTCCACCCTCAATAACATGTCCAGAAAACCTACTTTTGAGAAAACTAAAAATAAGTGTTTAGCAATTTCTGGGTCGCATTAAAATAACTTTATTGTTATTAGTTTAAAAATATACATATATACTCGCTGAATAAACACAAAAGTCATTTCATGTGAATGGTCTGTGCTATCCATTTTTTTTTTAAATGTTGGACTTAAGTCCTTTCTGAAATCAACAGCCGTCAACTGTTTAAACTGCTAAGTTAATTACATAAGATATTACGTGTCAGGAAATATTCAATGAATATTTATTCAACCATAATAAATCTTTTTTTTAACGATGTAGCTAATTCAACACATTGTATTCTAACGTTAATAGTCACTTTTGTCCACAACACACAGAATAAAAGATTAATTTTTCAATACTGATTCCAACTTTAAATCAAAATGAACACAAAAATGCAATGGTAATACCAAGAATTATCTCGAACACAAACACTTTGACATAGGAATGTCCAGTGGTGAATCTCTCCCACAGAATTTGAGGAATATAAAAACACCAATGTGAATTGCTAGTACAAAAGAGAACAAATCTACAGCAGCCAAGTACGATTCATCCGCAAATTGTTTATTCCACTGCTGGCCACTGAAGGCCAGAGCGCCAAAATTGTTGGGGTTGTTCTTCTGAAACATACTGGACTGACTTCTTTATATCTGGCATCTTTTTGGTATTAATGGGTACATAGTTTTCAGGATAGGCAAACCGAGTAGATAGTTTGATGGGTTGCTCTTATAATCGTAGCAAGAATGTATGAGAATATAATCCTCTGATGTATTGAGAGAGCGCGACAATGCCTTTCTTATCAGAACAGAATTCGAACTGGTGACGGTGAGATATGGTAATGTTAGCACTCTTGTATAATGATCACCTAACTAACAATGAAATTACAAAGTACGAAATACCAACAATGAAACACGAGTATTATTATAAGCAAGTAAATAATTTAATTTACATGGATGCTAACAAATGATTGCAGAAAAGTACTACAGTCCTGGACTGCAGACCTTTCTGCACTCAACAGGAAAATGAGCATAGCATTTAATACATTAAGCATGCCGGACTTTGGTTCCTTTCTGTGCTCAGATGCGTCTATCTTCTGCGGTTCTGAAAACAGTCTTAGCTCATTTTCATAAAAATGTGGAGTTAAGCCCTTCCTGTAATCAACGATTCTGTTCTCCATCCTATCACTGACTTTCTATCTTTATCTCTTTTCTGACCTCAACATTTCTTACTCTGTTTCTCTTTGTCTTCCCTACCATACTCCTCAGAGACTTCATCTCACCGAGTTGAATTTTACTCTCATTTCTTGCTGTCAAAGTTCAAGTCTCTGATGCATACAGTTATGTGCTCGAACGACCATCAGCCTTGTCGCAGCCCCTTCGGTATTACCTGAAAGGGGATGACTAAGCTAGCTCTGGGAACTTCCCAGCCTGCCCGAGGACATGCTACGGCTCTTGCTCTATTGTTCCTTTCATCTAGTTTCTCCATGCGATTTCTGGAAGATACGATCTCCAGCTGAACCCTCAATGTTCTAGTGGCCCAACATCGACGTATAAATACACGGCCTCTGAGAGCGAGCTGTTGGTGGTGTCGGAGAGTCCAGTGAGTGGGGTGGAGATGACAGAACGGAAGACTGTACTGTGTTCGTGTAATTCTGTGGACTGACGATCGCTGTGAGCCAGCGAGGAAACCCGCTATCATGAGTGTGAGGATAAATGGACCTGTGTTAATGTTCGCTGTTGTATCATCCTGCTGTTGAATACTGTTGAGCTGTTTAGTTGTTTGCTGCATGCGACTATGTGAATTACTGGACTGTCTGTGGAATCGAACCAATGAACAGTCATCGTGTGTCGAGTGACTCATAGCACTGTGTTCAGATCCAGTTGTCTACACACAGCTGCTGTGTGAGGCGGCTGGACTTGGGAAAAGTGAAAGTAAGAGTTAAGTGTCTGCAGGTATAACAATGGGCTGGACCCCTGCTGCGCCATAAAGAAGACGGACTTGTGAATAGACTTGTAATTAGTAAGTGTGGTCATTCATAACTGGTTAGAATTGTGTGTTTAAATATGTGTGTGTGTGTGTGTGCATTTATTAGGTCATCCTGAAATAAATTAGAGTAACGAAACAGATGGAGTTTTATTCATAACAATACGTTAATAGAGGTGTATAGTATATCTTGTACATTATCTCTTTACATTTCATAGGAACTTCTCTGTTCCACACATTTTTGTAGAATGTATTTCCCATTTGTACCCTTCTGCTGATCTCCATATCCAACCATGCATCTTGCAATGTTTCACTTCCCAAATATTTGAAGTAACACCCCGATAATGAATATTACTCCACAAGACTGTCATACCCCATGGTACTGATATTTTTTTTAAATTTTTAAAATTGTTTAGGACATCTCCTACATACATTGAAATGCCTTCATTCTGCGACCAGCTGAGAAACTATTAAATAGGGTACGAATGTGTGTGTGTGTGTGTGTGTGTGTGTGTGTGTGTGAAGCATGAAGTATTTATTAATACACTATAATTCTGCCTTAAAAGTCTAATTACTATTGGAGTTATTTGAAGTGTAGGGTTGTATGGAGCTTAAGGAGCTGACAGGTGCAGAAAGCTTTCAAATACCCTTCATGATGGGCATAAATGTTATTTACAGCAAATTACATTAAATAGAGTAAATAGTTCAAGAGAGATCAGTAAGATTTAAAAGTAAGTTTGATTTTAGCAAGCTATATTTCAGGTAAGATTGAATATTAATGAATGATCTATACCAGTTGTGCTCAACTTAATTTGCTGGTGGGCCGAATGGCAGATTCCTAAATGAACCGCAGGCCATATTCTCTAACAACCTGCCCCCATCCTTCCCTAACATACAAATATATCCACACACTTTCACTTTTCTTTTACCTAAGCGCTCAGCACAAGTCAGTCTACAGTCTGTTCTTAGAGTGCCACGTGTAAACATGAATTCAACAACGTGTTTGCAGTCTTTTAATGGAAGTGAAATAATGAGTTATTAAGGAAGCTGAAATTTCTTGAAATCGTGCCATCTGTAGGAAATACGATATAGATTAATCTTGTATTCGAGACTGGAGAAAGAAAAAAAAAATTTTCTTTTAAATAGTAGTGGCGACTGTAGAGCTTGCCGTGGACAGAGTGCACAGTTTCTTGACATTGAAAGGATTCTGTACAAATACATAGCAGAAAGGTGAGAACTAGGATAAGCCCCGTCTACCGAAATATGCCAATTAAAAGCATTAGAAATGGCAAAAGAACTTTCTACGCCAGAGTTTAAAGCAAGCCAAGAGTGGATCAGAAATTTCTATACAAGGAATGGACTGAGCATTAGAAGGCATACCACAATTTCACAGTGTGTTCCTACTGCCTATGAAGATAAACTGTTTACCTTCAAGCACTGTATACACGTTTTCCGTGAACAGAAAACTCACGGCCTGATGCTGTCATTTTCTTCCATGAATGTCATCACTTTTAGCTTGAATGAATCTGTGTAATTACTTGGAAAGATATTAGACAAACTTATCAGGACTTGTGGGAGGTGCAAATGACAAAGACTAAATGCCTTTATGGCAGGATAATTGTTGGTTGCAAGTGGTTGTTTAAGAGTGTTCAAATACCACTCAAAAATATAGGAATTATACAGCAGGTTTAAAACTGAGCAACGTGCTAGCAACAACAAAGTATCCTCCTCCATGACCTGTGCACGCCATGTCAGCATGCTCTAGTCGTGCAGGTTTGGAAACCTATTCTGAACTACTACTTTTATTTATTCTTCAAATAATGGTCGCATGTATATTTTCATTTGAAAAAAAAAAAAAAAAAGCCCACCTAGTGGTGATTATCGTTAAGGTGTCAAGTCTATATGGTCTGATCCCACGGTTAGCCCGCTCAAGTCCCACTGGTGAAAAAACAATCAGAATGTGGCTGGCAGGATAGGAAAGGTGGTGGTATACAATTTCAAATTACTAAATTGTATGATAAAAGCTCAAGCTGAATTCCAAACCTCTCCGCAGTGTTCATATGATGCTGATTCGTCTGTTGGATGGGGACGTTAAGCCTTGACCGGATCTCTTGGTGTAATTCAACACTAGTAGGCTATGTGCTCACACCAGCTTGGTGTTGGCACAGTTGTACCTGTAGGTTAGCGAACGATCTAGTGATGCCCCAGATACTTAGGTCTAGCACTGTATTCCAGTACTTTTTCCATCCATTTAGAGTAATGCCACTTTTCGGATGCTTCTTATTTCACAGGCTTCTGAAGATAACATACAGTAGAGTCTAGCTCAACCGACCTTCGGTTATCCGACATCCGTGTTATCCGACACTGGTAGACTTAATTTTGAACTTTTGGTGGAGACTAAATTCTGGGACACCCGGTGTGGAGGGTGCAACCGTCTGAACACCACTGGCCTGACTGCTGGCGGTAGGACCGACTTTTTCTCAAGGACAGGTGCAGCGAATCTTCAGTCATTGTTCAGTGTAGTATCCGTTGGGTGCGGATGTTAGTTTTTTCATATCCTCTGTGAGTATGGCGAGTAAACTGAACAAACCGATTCTTTCTATGGAAGACAAGTTGAGTCCGTTTAAAGAGACTGGACAAAAGGGAAGCTTTTCAAAAGTGCTTTCAGATTATGGTGTTGGACGTGTTACAGTGGGAGACTGGACAAATAATGAGGGAAGTTTCAAAAAATGGTGCTCTACCAGAGCCACAAGTGAAGCACTAAAAATCAGAGAAACAATGAAGAAATGTGAGTACGAAAACATAAGTGAACACCGTTTCTTTGGTTCAATCAAAACTGGGAAAAGGGCCTGCCAATATAAGGCCCCATTCTACAAGAAAATGTGGTGTATTTCCAGAAGGAGTTTAATGAAGGGGAGCCTAAATTTACTGCCAGTGCTGGGAGGCTTCATCGGTGGAAAACACGGTATGACATTAGGTAGCTTAATATCTGTGGAGAAAAGCTGTCAGCTAAATCCGATGAGGTGGTGAAATTTAAAAAGGAATGTCAAGTAACAATACTTGCTGAAGGATTAACCGGTTATCAGATTTTTAATTGTGATGAGACTGGGCGAAATTTCAAGATGCTGCCGTCAAAAACTCTCGCCGCCCAAGCCGAGACGTCTGCATCTGGCTACAAACGTAGCAAGGAAAGATTTATTGTTCTTGCCTGTAGTAATGATACTGGGAACTTATAAGGAACATTGCTTGTGATTGGTAAAGCAAAGAAGCCTAGGGCATTTAAAAATATTTCTGTTAATGCTCTTCCAGTCCATTTCACGAATCAGAAGACTGCCTGTATGTCTGCTGACATCTTTAAAGACTGTTTTCTTACACAGTTTGCTCCAGATGTAGAAAAATTTCTAGCTTCAAACAATCTCCCTAGAAAACCTCTTCTTCAACTAGACAACGCTCCATCACACTCAAATGAACAGCAACTTAGAAGAGGCGACATCAAATTCATGTTCCTCCCTCATAACGTGACGTCATTATGCCAGCCAATGGACCAAGGTGTGCTGGAAACACTGAAGAGTAAATATCGGCGGAAACTCCTTTCATCCTTGATTGTTGACAAGTTTCTTTTCGTAAGACATTTGGAATGTTTTCGGTCAATACAGCATGTACTGTACAATTGAATTGATAATTCAATAAATAGAGTACCGTAATACAGTATGGCCTTCCTGTTTGTTTTAGTTCACTTTCAAAGTTATTCTGTATTATCCGACATTTTCGCTGATCCGACATACTCCAGGTCCCGTTTAGGTCGGATAATCGAGACTCTACTGTACTACCTAAGTCAAACTTACTTGTGTATTCCTGAGTAAACATGCCTCTTCTTCTCCTTGCGGAGGTCATCAGCCTCTTTCTGGAGTTGGTTGAAGAGTTCTTGTCCTGTATAGTCTCGTGCCCTCATCAGCGGCCGGATGGAGATTTCTTTGGGAGGAAGAGCCTTATACGTCACAGGACCTGGAGCAATAAGGTCCAAGTCGTGGGTTGCAATGGTCGCTGCGTGTCGCTTCTCGCAGACCGTGTCATGGAGTTTTGTCTACGACACACAAAAATTACATGAACATAATGTACTTAACTTGATCTATCCTGCATCAGATTTCAAAGTACATTATTTAATCCCAGCACACTGCAAGCCAAGACCTAAATTATCAACTCCAATACAGACAGTGTTATTCTAGCCAATACAGAGGAAGAGTTACAAGCTACCATTTTTTACTTGCCTAAAACACCCCCTTTTCTTTTCCTAATTTTCAACTTCAAAAATAGGTAGGGTACATCAGGTGAAAATTTCATATAATATAGGTTAGGATGACATGGTTTAAAAGCAGAAAATGGAACATCTAGAGTCTTTAAATCAACACAGAAAATAGTTAAATCGATACTGAGATAAGGAGAGGATTAGAGGAGATAGTTCGACCTTGTACAGTCCTCCCCTGCGAACCATATGACCTTGCCGCAGTGGGGAGGCTTGCGTGTCACAATGAAGCAGATAGCCGAGCCGCAGGTCCAACCATATCAGATGGGTATCTGTTGAGTGACCAGACTATGGACCGATATGGCCTTGTAATAATACTCAACATGGCTTAGCTGTGTTGATACTGCTACACGACTGACAGCAACGGGGAAACTACAGTCGTAACTAACTCCCGAGGACGTGCAGCTCTCTCTGTATGAATGATGTACTGATGACGGCTTCCTCCCGGGTAAAATAATCCGGAGGTAAACTAATCCTCATAGGGATCTCTGGGTGGGGACTACACGAGAGGGGGAGATCATCAGGAAGATGGAACTAACATTCTTCGAGTCAGAGCGTGGAATGTTAGAAGTTTGAATCGTTGTGGTAGGTCGACACCAAACCAATGCCACCACAATAATGCAGGTCTATACACCTACTAGTTCAGCAGATGAGGAAATCGAAAGAATATATGAAGAGATAGAAGATTTAATACCATATGTAAAAGGTGAAGAGAATCTAATTGTGATGGGAGACTGGAATGCAGTGGTAGGCCAAGGAAGAGAAGGTAATATAATAGGGGAATTCGGATTGGGACAAAGGAACAAAAGAGGAAGTCGGCTGGTTGAATTCTGCACTGACCATAACTTAGTCCTTGCCAATACTTGGTTCAAACACCACAAATGACGGTTGTATACATACATTCAGAAACCAGGTGTTGGATTGCAAAACTTTCCCAGGAACAGACGTGGACTCTGACCACAACTTGGTCATGAAATGCCATCTAAAGTTGAAGAAATTGGAGAAAGGAAGGAATGCAAGGAGATGGGATCCAGACAGGCTGAAAGATAAGAGTGTGAGGCATTGTTCCATGGAACATGTTGCATAAGGACTAAATGAAAAGGCTGAAGGAAACAATAGAGGAAGAGCGGGTAGTCATGAAAAATGAAATCAGCAGGGCTGCTGAAGAAATGTTAGGAAGGAAGAAAAGATCAACTAAGAATCGGTGCATAACTCAGGAGATACTAGATCTGACTGATGGACGAAAATACAAGAATGCTAGAAATGAAGAGGGCAGAAAAGAATACAGGCAATTAAAGAATGAAGTGGATAGGAAGTGCAAGGTAGCTAAGGAAGAATGGCTAAAGGAGAAGTGCAAGGATGTAGAAGGTTGTATGGTCCTAGCAAAGGTAGATGCTGCATACAGGAAAATTAAGGAAACCTTTGGAGAAGGGAAATCGGTGTATGAATAATAAGAGCTCAGATGGTAGGCCACTTCTAGGGAAAGAAGACAAAGCAGAAAGATGGCAGGAACATATCCAACAGTTAAATCAAGGTAAAAATGTAGATTATTTGGTTGTGGAACAAGAAGAGGCTGTTGATGCTGATGAAATGGGAGACCCAATTTTGAGGTCAGAGTTTGACAGAGCTGTGAGAGACCTTAATAGGAACAAGGCACCTGAAATTGATAACATTTCCTCTGAATTACTGACTGCCTTAGGAGAAACCAGCATGGCAAGGTTATTCCATTTAGTGCGTAAGATGTATGAGACAGGAGAAGTACCATCCGATTTTCGGCAGAATGTTATACCTATTCCCAAGAAAGCCGGTGCTGACAAGTGTGAAAACTACTGCACCATTGGTTTAGTATCTCATGCCTGCAAAATGTTACCATGTATTATTTACAGAAGAATGGAAAGACAAGTTGAAGCTGAGTTGGGAGAAGATCAATCTGGCTTCAGAAGAAATGTGGGAACACGTGAAGCAATCCCGACTTTACGTCTGATCTTAGTTGCCTGCGTTTCGCCCTCGTGTGCCAAGCTAGGCTCATCAGTTGGGACTTAGCACACCACCCAAGACGCAAGGCTAGTGCATACCGTGAAGGCCACTACATAGGCCACCTGAAGCCACCAGCAGTGCCAATGCACTATGAGAGCTATGTCTCATTTCCAAAAATTGATGCCTGCCTGGCCATCAGATAATATAATAACGGACCGTTATATTGGTATTATAAATTTACTCATTCAGGACAAATATTTTAAATTCCCTATGGGAATCAACATCTGTATTATATGATCTTAGAGGATCGAATTGAGGACAAGCCCACATACATGGTGTTTGTAGATCTAGAAAAGGCATTCAATAATGTTGATTGGACCAAGCTGTTTAGATTCTGAAGCAGATTGGGATCAGATACAGAGAATGAAGAATTATCTACAATCTGTATAAAAATCAGTCTGCAGTGATAAGAATCGAGGGCTTTGGAAAAGAAGCAGCAATCCAGAAAGGAGTGAGGCAAGGCAGCAGTTTGTCCCCCCTCCTTTCCAATATTTACATAAAACAGGCAGTAAAGGAAATCAAAGAGGAATTTGGAAGGGGAATCACAATCCAAGTAGAAGAAATCAAAACCTTGAGATTTGCCAATAATAGTGTTATTTTATCTGAGACTGCAGAAGATTGAGAAGTTGAATGGTATGGACGAAGTCTTGGGTAAGGAGTACAAGATGAAAATAAATAAGTCCAAAACAAAAGTAATGGAGTGCAGTCGAACGAAGGCAGGCGATGCAGGAAATATTGGATTAGGAAATGAAGTCTTAATGGAAGTAGATGAATACTGTTACTTTGGTATTAAAATAACTAACGATGGCAGAAGTAAGGAGGACATAACATGCAGACTAGCACACAACGAAGAGCTTTCTTAAGAAAAGAAATTTGCTCACTTAAACATTGATATAGGAATCAAAAAGATGTTTCTGAAGACTTTCATCTGGAGCGTGGCATTGTATGGAAGTGAAACATGGGTGATAACTAGCTCAGAAAGAAAGAGATTAGAAGCTTTTGAAATGTGGTGTTACAGAAGATTGAAGGTGAGATGGATAGATCGAATCACGAATGAAGAGATACTGTATCGAATTGGTGAGAGGAGATCGATTTGGCTAAATTTGACGAGAAGAACAGATAGAATGATAGGATACATCTTAAAGACACCCAGGACTTGTTCAGTTGGTTTTTGAAGGAAGTGTAAGAACAGTAGGGGTAGACCAAAGTATGAATATGACAAGCAGATTAGAGTAGATCTAGGATGCAATAGTTACGTAGAAATGAAAAGGTTAGCAAAGGATAGGGTGGCATGGAAGGCTGCATCAAACCAGTCCATGGACTGATGACTCAACAACAGTTCAACCTTGAGCTGAAAGCAGGCACACATGTTATAGGGTATATGTTGTTGTTATACTGACACATGAAGAAAAACCGATGCAAGTTAATATGGACACGCAGTGAGATGACCGGGCGAGCACTTAGGCAGGGAGAGAGGAGCTGCTGCCAGTACACTACTAATCAATACTAAAAGCATTGATCCACTGTAGTTACTGTCTTCGTCACCATTACTAAGTTCATTTCTTATACGCCGCATTGTTCGCCCTGAAACATTAAAGTTCTCTGCAGCCCTAAGCGTAGGGTTAGTTATAGGCACAAAGATACATTTATTCTGAACTTCGTGACCACATAACTTTATAATTCCTTCAATTAAGTTTCTAGCCTCACTGTGAATTGTTTTACCCCTTGGTCTCTTTGCCGCCATATTATGGGTATATTAGACCCAGTTCTTTATGGCCTATAATAACATATAGAAACTATCTCCTAACGCTTTTCCCACACCTGTGGGGTCGTGGGTACGAATTGGTGCCGCATATGTGAATTGGGCCCTGTTTTACGGCCGGATGCCCTTCCTGACACCAATCCTATGTGTCGGGATGTAATCACTATTGCGCGTTTCTGTGGTGGTTGTTAGTGTAGTGTGTTGTGTGAATTTGAAAAGGAGAGAGTTGGGACACAAACACCCAGTCCCGAGCCAGAAGAATTAATCAAATGCAATTAAAATCCCTGACCCAGCCAGGAATTGAATCTGGGACCCTATGAACCGAAGGCCTCAACGCTGACCATTCAATCAAAGGGATTGACAAGAACTCAAAACTATAAATGATATAATAAGCACCAACGAATGACCTATTACTACCTACAATGCATTAATACATCCATTCCCACTCACACGTCAGCCTGCAAGAGCTACAGAACACCTGGGTCCAAAGTTTGCTCATTAGGAGCAATGTTGGACGTTGTGTGCATGCTCAACCCTCTCGCTTCCGAATGTTCCTCTCTCTGACCAAGTGCTTGCCCGGCCATATCATCATCATCATCAGGCATTCTGCCTACTGGGAGGTTCTTGATACCATAGCTGTCTCCATCTGCTCCTGTCCTAAGCCAACTGCTTGGTCGTCTGTTATCTTCTCCTTTTCATTTCATTCAGCATTGTTAATCTTCTCCTTCCTAGTTTCTTTTCCCCTTTCACTGTATCTTCAAGAACTGTAGTTACAAGTCCTCTTCCTCTCAATGTAAGTCTCATCCACTTTGCTTTCCTCTCTTTAATCAGGTTTAGGAGAGTTCTTTGTTCCTTGATTTTTCCAGTACTGTACTGTACTGTACTGTTCTTCACTTTATCCACCAATTTTATCTTCTCCATTCTCCTTTAAACTCGCACCTCGAATGATTCAATTATCTCTCTCTCTCCTTCAACGTCCAGGTTTCATAGCCATACATTTTGCATAAAAATGTATTCTTTTTCTTGAAAGCTTGTTTAGACATTGCTATTATTGTTTTTATTTCTTTCTCACTCCTCCAGTTGTCACCTCGCATGCTCCCCAAATATCAGTACTGTGCTACCTGTTCAATTCGACCTGTTACTTTTACATTGTCATATGCTCTTATCACCTTAGTTTTCTTTGAGTTTATTTTCACTCCATACACTTGCATTCCTTTTTCTAGTCTGGACAGGGTCCTTTGAAGGAAAATGGTTTCTTCTCCAAGCAGTACCACGTTATCAGCAAACCCACTGAAGATTATCTTCTGGCTTCCTATGCTTACTTCCTCCTCCTCTTCCAACTTGAAAGTCTTCAATATGTAACGTGAACAGAGTTCCGCTTCTGATTTCAAACCATTCTCTCATACAATTTCCTAACTTCACGATTGCCTTCTGCGTCATGTCATCATCAGCAGTCGGTTTACTCATTGCTGAGCGTCGTGACCACATTTCTTCACTTCATTAGTAACTGCATTCTTAACGAGACTTTTTCATCCTGAGCGGACTTCAGCTCTTCAAGATATTGTGAAGAGGTAGACCTGTGATCATCTTTGCTTGGTTTAACCATCTACTTGTTGTTCTGCCACTTGGTCTGGTGCCTTCAATTTTGCCTTCAAGAATGGTCTTTTTTAAATTGTCTCCTCTCCTCAAAATGTGTCCCAGGAACTGGAGGTAACTTTCACTAATGCAGGAAGATAAAAGTTTTGTTATTCTCATTTCTTCTATAATGGAGATATTTGTTGTTCTTTCTGTCCATAGTACACAGAGCATTCTCCGTCAACACCACATCTCTACTATTTGTTTTGCGTTGCACAGACAAAGATAGGTCTTATGGCGACGGTGGGATAGGAAAGGCCTAGGAATGGGAAGGAAGCGGCTGTGGCCTTAAGGTACAGCCCCAGCATTTGCCTGGTGTGAAAATGGGAAACCATCTTCAGGGTTGCCGACAGTGGGGTTCGAACCCACTATCTCCCGGATGCACGCTCATAGCTGCACGCCCCTAACCACACAGCCAACTCGCCCGGTTTCAACACATCTCAAAGGCATCTATTTCGTTCTTATCACTAGCCTTAACAGTCCAGGTCACACAACCGTACAGGAAAACAGAAAATACCAGTGGTTCCACCAATCGTATTTTCACTGTTTTGGATAATGCCCGGTTCTGCCAGATCTTTTTTTTTTTTTTTTTTTTTTTGCTAGGGGCTTTACGTCGCATCGACACAGATAGGTCTTATGGCGACGATGGGATAGGAAAGGCCTAGGAGTTGGAAGGAAGCGGCCGTGGCCTTAATTAAGGTACAGCCCCAGCATTTGCCTGGTGTGAAAATGGCTGCCAGATCTTTGTAAGTTTAACCATTGTGGCACGAACTAGGGCAATCCATCATTTTATTTCTTTATCACAATTTCCTGTGTTACTGATTATGGAACTCAGATATACACAATCATTCACCAACTCTAGATCTTTCAGGCAGCCTGTCATTTGGATTGGGATTTGACTGTCAGTTGATAACCATTAGTTTGGTCTTTTTCATGTTAATTTCTAGACCGAAATCCGAACTAATGATTTACACTCTAGAGAGCAATTCATCAAGTTCTTGTCCACTTCCTGCAATGATTGTAGTATCAGCGAAGCGTAAATTGTCGATTTTCCTACCACCGATTGAAATTCCACTATCCCAGCCATCCAGTGCTCTTCTCATTACATACTAGGCGTAGATGTTGTAGAGTTGGGGTGACAATATGCAACCTTGCCTGACTCCCTTTGTCACATTGAAAAATTCTGAGCATTCACCATCCACCCTTACAATTGCATTATGACTGACTCCACATTCATTGAGCACTTCCCACAACTTGTCCTACTTGACACAGTCGAAGGCCTTTTTTTATAAACAAGGAAACAAATATAGGCAGGGGCACAGAACTCGTGGCATTTTTCAATTATCTGCCTCATGTCTGTTACTGACTCATGTACCTTTATCTGCCACAAAATCTGCTTGTTCAGCAGAAATCTGAGATTACAAGAAAATTTTTAGTCATTGATTCATTATGTACAGCAGGACTTTACTCATGTAAATTAGTCTTCTGCCATTCCATTCATGTCTTTGATTTTAGGATTATCTGTCTCCCTCAATTCCAAATTTAAAAATTCAAGTATGGGATATATGCAACGGTCAGATACACGCGAGTAAATAGGTACAGTATAAAGGGGGATAAGTCTGTGCAGCCCTCCATAATAGCTTTTATAAAAATAATGACCCTCACACTGCCTCTTGGCTCAGACTAAGGACATGTTAAACTGGTTCTCACCTGAAGTTGAATAAACTTCTTGAGCGAATCTTCTGTGAAGGCGATGTTCCTCACAATGCAGCAAAGGATGTGAGGCCTCACACTTTTAACCACCTCATCGATCCTCACAATAGGGGTGGAGTCGCTTACATGAATGACCTGCATTCTGTGAGACAGCTGCTCCACCTGAAGACAGAAACACACAGTGTTAACATATACAGACAAGTAAGGAAAGAGAGCTTACAAGTCACTTCATATTTAAGGCACTATCTTGTGTAATAGGAGGAATATTTCAATAGATCTGTTTGTCTAAAACATAACTTATTCCTGAAGCAGCTATCTGCATCTTGTGTATTTTGTACCTTTATTATTAAAACATGAGGGAAAACCTGGTGCAGAAAAATGTGGGTGAAGATATGGAGTAATAGATATGAATTACAAATGTTGCCATTGTGGGTAAACTAAATCTGGGAACATAGAATGGTTCAAAACGGAAACAGGAAAAGACAGCGAAATATTCACCTTTGTTAGTTATATTTATATTAAACACTGACAACTTTGCATTATTAGCAACTGACTTAGATCAAGCTAAATCATTAAAAAAAATAAGCATAAATGGTAATAAAGTCAAAATTGAGAAGAACTTGATCCAAGTAAAAACAAACAAGTTAGCAAAAGCACAAATATTAACCTAGAACATCTACAAAAATAAATGCCTATCATAAACGCAAAACTAAACCGCAACACGGTTATAAAACCGGAAGTCACATATGCAGCAGAAACTCTTCCACCTGAATGAACAATCAAAGACCGACGGACTCCAGAAGATCAAAAGAAGAATTGGAAGAAACTGCATTAACAAATAATAACAGAAGGACGGACAGTGGCGAACAAGGTTGTGAAAAGAGTTTTAAACCCATTACTGATACTATGCGCAAGAGGAGACTGGGATACTCTGGACACACAATGAGAATGCAAGATTCGAGGCTTCTGAAACAACTGTTAAGAATATAATCTCGACTCAAAAAATACCATAAAAGGATGCAGATGGTTCAGAGAAATAAGAGAGGACCTGAAGAAAATTGGTCTTACATCAGAAGACACCACAGATAAGATAAAAATAAACAAAAAAACGAGGACACAAACATCAGCTTTATATCATAAAATGGAGTAACTTTGGATGCAGAGCTAACTTTCGACATCGGTACAGCAACTTGAAAGTCCCACCACTGTGCATTTGTTTTCTGAATCTCAGTAAACAACTTAACATTCGTGTTTTCTATGCACCTTACCAAACCACACAGGCCATCACTGATCTCAATCTCTGAAGAAACAATGGAGACAGTAAATGAAAGTGTCACAACACCGTGTGGGGAAGCTATAAAAGAGAGAACTTTATTATAACTGTCTTTCCCATAAAAAGAAGGTATATAGACATGAATATGCTGTGAACAAAATTATATCTACCAAGAATATGAGGTTACAGGCCTCACATCAATATCAGCAACAAAGGACACTTTAGTTAAAAATGACAGACATGCCATGTGAAATTTTGGAAGATTTGTAGGTATGAAAGACAGATCTCATTTTAGATTTTATAAATCCCATTCACTAGGTAGCCGAAATAAGAATTTTTGTAAGACAAGGGACAATATTGTTGGTTTTATCATCGCCCTCTATCATGACTGCGCTAATACGCCTTCTCATTTGCTCGGTCACACACGTAAACGAGCGAACACGGCGTAGTTACTAGTTCAGGCGCTTGGAGCACTGAGAAGCTGGCATTAGTCTGCTTGACAAGACTCACTCAGTGATCATTACTAAGAGTGCTGGAGTAATTTCAGCTTGTGTTTACCTTATTTGGTCGTGAACCACTTTAATGTTTATGTACATAATATAGTTTACTGCTGTGCGCCTTTATGTATTGGCAAAAGCAGATCGGAAAATAGCGTTTCGTTTCATGAACTTTCTTTGAATGAGCAACAACATTAAGAAGGGCTAAATTTTATTTCAAGAAAGGATTTCTCGCCGAATTTCAATTTGAGATCATCGAAACTATATGTTCACTACACCCAGTAAATCCACACTTTCACGCTACTTCGGACATATAAACTGTGAGACTGGAATAACACATTTAGCAAAGGAGCGCCTCAGAAAGTCGGTGCCTAAATTAAGCAGAAATATTGCGTTTACTGGTAGTCGATGAAATGTCCATCGAACAGCAGATGTTATATGACAAACTCGACACCTTCTTTGGGTATAAAGACACTTCATTCCATGTTGAGCGAACAAAAACTACTCACTGCAAAACTGTAAACGAAAGTAGAAATCCAATTACCCTGGTCCGTTTTCAATTTCTGGTGTGACTATAAAATACCAGCATCATTTTTCTTCTTTAAGTTTTCATGTACAGATCTACATACTTTAATACTCACAACAATAAAGAAAATCAGACCATTCATACCATGATTCTGTTAATGCAGGTGCCCTAATCAAATACTTATCAATAAAGAAATGGATCGATATGCATTTCTTCAGCTTTGATAACGAGAGATTGCATTGGCTGAAAAATGATTCCCCCCAGTACCATACCTGAAAGAACTTAAAACTGCCAGTGAGAATGTCGGTAACCATTTCCTTAGTAAGGAGACATGTCGCCATTCTGTTAACTACAGCATCAACAGTGGATTGTGTCAAGTACCTTCTTCAGACAGGGTTTCATTACATTTTGACCCAAGCATTCAATAGTGACTATAGAGATGGTTTTTAGCGCTCTGCACAAATGTCAGGCATGTTCAATCTCCACCGCTTTTTAGAGATGCGAATCTTGGCTATTCCTGCAAGCAGTAATATGGAGGCGGAGTATGGCACTTCTGCGATTGGAAATGCCGAAGAGATTCTTCCAAACACACCTCAAAGTAAGCGCAATGCAGCGCATTTACCAGATAATGTCACGTGTATCCTCGAGGATCTGCACAAGTCCCCTGGTAAGTTACTGCTATGCCAACGGTAGCTAATATTGTACAATAACGATTTCTTCATTCTGGCCTTCTGGCCCCTACTTGGCTGGTTCGATCCTGGTTCAGTCCGGTGGTATATGTCAGCCTCATGTCAGTATATTTAATGGCGCATATACGAACTCCTGCACCTCGGTGTCTTCGAAAACCATAAAAGTAGTTAGTGGAACGCAAAGCCAATAACTATTAATTATTATTGGTCTGAGGCATGATTTAAAATCCCACAGCTCTCTCTTTCTGCGGTGTTCTACCACTGTACGAAGTTAGCATATCTGTTGTATATGGGAGGTTTTGTTGTTCAAAAAACACTCCTGGAAACCGAGTGTGACAGCTGCTCGATTCCTTTGACAAGACGAAGGTGCTCATCAGTGTTAATATACTTTTTCAATAAATGAGATGAAAATGAGAGATTGAAATACCCATCTGATTTGCTGCTGTGGGTTCTGAAACTTATTCATGATTTTGTATTGAAAGCATAACCATGTGTGCATAACAATTTTGCTACATCTATGTGCGACTATTCAGTGCTTATTTTGTGGGATTCTCCTCACTTCAGTTGTCCTGAAATCGGACATTAACAGTTATTGAGTGAAGTTATTTGCGAGTGTGCCATTTCTGTATTCTTAAATAACATGGCTACATCAACAGCAGAGATCTTTGAAACACCAAAATATTTGAACACGAGGACACGAAATGCTTACACAGAAAGGTATTGGTATGAAGCTCCAAAATAGAAGGGTATGTGAAATTATTTCTTTCCTATAGTATTTACTACCGTTAACATTATTTTGTACCGATTTTTCTGCTACGGAGGGACATGCTCTTCACTGCTTTTCTTTATTGACATGTAAGGTGTGATTTAAATATGTTTATCGAGTGACATGGCTATATATTTAAACAGAAATATAAAAAATACTTTACGTGTGCTGTAATGAACAATTGTGTTTCAATGCCAGCGATGCAGCACTCGGCAGTAAAAATGGAAACTAGGTCCATATTGCTGTATTGGGAAGGTGTATTAGCACAGTCATATTAGAGGGCGATGGTTTTATCAACATCCACAAGTAGATTAGGCACAAATGTCAATTGTGAGTTCATGTAGAGCAAGAAAAATATGTGAATGCATGAAGTGATAGTTATCTGACGTAGATTGGTTATTATATGACTCAGCAGTGTGAAACAAAGGCATGTCCAAAGTTGCCCCACTCAAGAGTCTAACTTTGGACACCCTTAATTTTTCTAAATTTTAACTTTTCAGGCATGAAATGAAGTCCAGTCTGAACTAAACATTAGCCTGCAGTCTCTCATTAAGAGTTTGGTGCCAGTAACTTTATTTTGTCTTTCAAACCTTGTTAGCAGTTTAATTTCAAAAGTGTCCTAAGTTACCCCGTTTTACAGTACTAACAAGAAACTCACAACATGAATATTCTCAACACCAGAAAGTGAATGAGGAACGTATAAAAAAAAATATTGGGAGGACCACAAGGCCTGAATAGTCCCTTTGAAGAAACTTGGATAATAGACTAACTACAGTGATTCTATGCGATCATAAAAGAGGAAGATGGGATAAGATTAGGAAGGAAACAAAAAAAAAATCTTATGAAAGAACAAAAATGCATATAACTTTTTAATGATATTGTGATCTGGAGAAAAGATGAGTATGAACAGAAGCTGATGAACATCACCACTTGGAAGACAAATTTGATTGATGAGGTGGTCAGTAACAGTGTACAACTTGCAGAAAGATTCTATCAGAACATAAGAGAGCTACTGTGAGATGAACAGTTGTCAAAATAATGCACAGAGGTCTTGTACAAGACACATTTGGTCCCAGTTATGGCACAGAAACATCAGTTAAAATTGCCAGAGAGGACTGCAAAACATAGGGAATTGAAATGAAGTTTCTGCAAGCCAAGTTACAAATAATAAAACACTGAAGGACCGTACAAAGAACATAGATCAAGGACACATTGGGAAAGGAGAAACTACAGGAAAGAAAAGAACTGAGTAGCACAGCTGGGTGCCCATCAATATCAGCCCAGTGGCATATGTCAGTCAGGTGAGAGAGAGCGAACACACACTGCATGGCACAGTAGCAATGGCGTTCAATTGTGACTACAAAGCTTCCCTTGTACAATTTTCAACAAAATGTGAGTACAGAATGGAAAAAACATTATAAGCACAACGGCGAATCCAAACATAAGTTAGACTTCCAAGTTATGGCCATTTATGAAACCACCTACACATACACAACACGGCTAATACAACATACAATGGAAGTTCATTTTTCCACAGTCTCCAAGAGGCTGTAAACATTTCTAGGAATGGTCATCCAACTTTTTAATTCCGGATGCGTAGAAATCACCTCCAGCACTATGTAACCACCTGGAGACAGCTGCTTTCAACTTCTCATCGTTTTGGAATCGTCATCCACCATGATCCTCTTTCAGCTTACCGAACACACAATAATCGCATGGCGTAAGTCTGGACTCTACGGATGTTGCCATACCTCCAACTTGAATCGCTGCAGCAGTTGAGACGTTTGGCTGGCCATGTGAGGTGTTGCGTTATTGTGCAACAAAATCAACCGGCGCTCAATTTTCCCTGACACTTTTCTTTAAGTTCCTTACCCAACTGGTTCATAGTTTGACAATTCAAAGCCGAGTTGATTGTCGTGCCTTCAGGCAAAAATTCTACGTGCACCACACCCACCATGTCAAAGAATTCTGTCACCATTACCTTTCCTGCTGAAGGCTGGACCTTGGCCTTCTTTCGTGGTGGTGGTGTGGAGTTCACCCATTCCAACTAGGTTCTCTTTTTCGGGGGGGGGGGTGAAGTGGTGGACCTACGTTTCATCCCGTGGTGATTCGCCGCAGAAACTCCTTGCCCTCCACACAATACTGTTGCAAAAATGCCAGTGAAGATTGGAAATGCTGTCCCTTGTGAACAGCGGTGAGCAGACGTGGGACCTGTCTTTGACACAGTTTAAAAAATCCAAAGTGCTGGTGAGAAATGGAGAAAACACTGCCATACAAAATGTTCAGCATGCTGGCAATTTCCCGCAGTGTTATGCGCCAATTCTCTCTAATGATCCCACTCACACGGCCAACCTTTGCAACGGTACTGGACGTTGCGGGCCTGCCTTCGCGATATTCGTCTGTGAGAACCGTGCGCCCAGCATAAAATTGCTTACACCACTTTACAATACCTGGGCGAGAAATTACACGCTCACCGTGCAACTGAGCCGCTTAGCCCACAGAAATCTGATCGTTGCACGCACGTCCAATTTGGAGTGAACATCCAGTTGACGTGCCACTGAGCCTAGCACACTCTGCACACACAACACGGCCTACCTATGGAAAGTGTCAGCAGTTACTGTAGCTTGCTCCGCATTGGCCACGGCCACAACACACAAGCGTGCTCTCGCCGCAAGCTAGTGTAACTTACTTTTTGATTCGCTTTCGTATTTGTGTTTGATTTTCCTATATTTACATCATCATCTTGAACCTGCTCCAGCTTTCTGGTCAATTTAGAACCTAGTTCTGAAAATGAACCGAGATTATGACTGTCGTGTTGTACAAAACTGAACTCTGTTGTCACAAAGAGCCCGTCGCATGTCTGTTCTTCCTTTACGGTACCTATTACCTATGGCAATATTAAAGAGGTTTTAAATCATAAATTTGGTCAATGCTTTCATGAGCGCAGCAGAGCAAATACGTAGCTTTCAGGAAAAGGTGAAGCAACTCTGCATGTCACTGGCTAGCTCATGTTTCATACGTAGCGTGAATCGAACAGGGCAGTCCCCAACTGGCAAATGAAGCGCGTTTGAACACATTAAATTTTCTCGAGAAGTACTTGGATCGATTTTCAGAATAATCACAGTGCTGAACTTGTACTGTTGTAGATTTAAGGCTAGGTGTAGAAAATAGTGTGGTTCCATTTCAAAAACAAAGTTAATAGCATTATCTCGGAGGATATTAACGCCATTCTATCTTGAACAGTCCATATGTTATTTGAGATGGACAACTTAGCTGAATAACCCTCTATATCCCAGTAACCAGACATCTGTAAAACATTAACATAAGCAATTCATAGAGGTTATGTTGTAGAATTATGTTTCACTGCATTATAAGAAGCGTAATATAGCTCATATACAGACAACTACACATAACATTGTATTAGGTTAGTCTTGTGTATTTTCTTATGATTTATCGTAACACAGGTAATATGTTCACAGTAATCAATTTAACTCAGCACATAGAGGATATGTTTGAAAGACGTAAAATCACAGGAGTGGTATTCGTGGACCTTACAGCAGCGTACGACACAGTGCATCATAGAACTTTGATCACCAAGCTCTATAACTTCACCAGAGAGCATGGTTTCACGAAGATTGTTGAAACTCTCCTGCAGAATCGCCGGTTCTTTGTTGAGTTTCAAGGAAAGTGCAGTAGGTGGAGGGATCAACAGAATGGACTTCCTCAGGGCAGTGTCCTCTCGCCAATCCTCTTTAACATCTACACGAATGACCAGCCAAGGCCTTCTACAAGAAGCTTCATTTATGCCGATGACCTGGTTTTAGCTGTCCAGTGCAACAACTTTCAAACCACTGAAATGCTGCTCTCAAATGCACTTAAGGAACTTCCAGTGTACTATCAGAAGAACCGGCTACTGCAAAACCTAAGACCCAGGTGTGTTCATTTCATCTTCGAAATCGAGAAGCTACTAGACAGCTGGGCATGACGTGGGAGAGTAAGCAATTGAAGCATTGTTTTACACCAAGGTACCTGGGTGTCACTTTAGACCGGACCTTAACATACAAGAAATGCTGTGTTAACTCTGGAGAGAAAGTCTCAGCCCGAAATAACATCCTCCGTAAACTTGGCTCAAGCAAATGGGGAGCCCATCCAACTTTGTTAAGAACCTCAGCTCTTGCTCTGAGTATCTCTGCAGCTGAGTATGCATGTCCTGTATGGTTCAGGTCAACCCATACGAAGTGGGTGGATTCAGACCTTAATGAAACATGTAGAATAGTAACTGGGTGTCTGAAACCTACTCCCACTGACAAACTCTACTGCTTGGCTGGTATTTCTCCTCCAGATATTTGGCAAGAAGTGTTTGCAAGGCAAGAGAGGTCGAAGGTGGATCTCGCAAGCAACCACCCGTTATTTGGACATCGACCTCGACCCAGAAGACTGAAGTCCAGGAAAAGATTCCTCAATGTCTCCAAGGCTCTGGATAAACCAACAAGAACAGCCCGTTGTGATATGTGGCGAGCAAAAATGGAGCATCTTTCTGATTGGATGGTGCCTTCTGAATCTCCACCCCCTGGTCATTTGGAATGGACAATCTGGAAGGCACTGAATCGTTTGAGGAGTGGAGTAGGTAAATCCAAGGATAACCTAAAAAAATGGGGTTATCTGAAAGATCAGTCAGACTTCTGTGATTGTGGGGAGCAGCAAACTACCCAACACCTGTATGACTGTCAGTCCTGCCCTGCTCGTTGTACACTTCAAGACTTGATTCAAGCTGAAACATGTTTTGTGACATAAAATGTACTTTGTTTTATTTGTATATAATACCTTATTTATATTTTAAGTTTTTTCAACACTCTGACACGAAATAAAATAAAATATGTTCACAGTAACCTGTTCTTGTATCTCGAATAGAAAACAACTCCTTGAACTGAGTGAGATCAAAGAGTTTGATTGGAGAAATTTCTCCAGTCAAAGTCAATCCTAGTTCAGTGCGAATTGATCTCAGATTAACATTTTACAACAAAAAATCTGAATTTAGCATGAACTGAGATCAATTTCGTCTCTGATCTAAGATCAAATAGTTTATGCAACCAGCCCTAAATGGAAAGTTTTTTCATGAAGAATGTTAAACACTGTTCTAAGTTTTTACTGCAAACACACGAATTGCAATTTGGCTCGCCTGCTGTACAATACACATTTTTGCCCTGGGTTAAAATATGTGCCAGGCACAAAGGCTTCCCCAGGGTTTAATGAAATATTTTGGGGTTCCCTGACAAGAAAGATTGGGTAACACCGACTTACACTATCTGCGATAGCGTTTACATCTCCTTGATCTCCTTTCTTCCCTTTTTTGCCTTTCTTTCCCTTTCCTCCTCCGCCACCAGAATCTGTTGAAGGGTTTGAACGAGGACAATGCTGTCGTACATAATCCAGGACCTGCTTTGAGCGGCATTGATCTACCAACTTGAACAATCTTCTGTCATTCAATTTGTTTCCTTTCAGGTTGATTTCTGAATAATAAAATAGAACATATATGAATAAAAAACCACAATAGAAAATTTTCTGAACTAAACAGTTCATGTTGCACATCTATAATAAACTTTAAACTCAACACCAATGCAGACTAATTCTTGTTCTTGAATAAAAACTGGTAAAACTTTACTAATGGAGGTGCAAACGAGAGGTTAGAAATCCAACATGGCACGAATTACACAACATCATAACATGTTACACAAGGCTGCAAACGTAGGTGCAGCTAGTGGTCTGGTTAGACCATTGGTCCGTGAACATACGCCCTTAGGTTAGAGCCATGTATCCCATGACAGTATTGGCTAGCGACAAGATTTGTCAGACCCTTGGCTAGCAACACGACCGTTGGTCTGGATATGTTAGACCACTGGTTCGGGGACATAACCTCCTAGGTTAGAGCAGCAAAGCAGTCCACAGGTTTCTAGTATTGACTAGTGACAAGAAAATTTGTCTGGACTGTTTAGACCTTTGGTGTGGGGCAGTAAGTACCTAGGTTAGAGCGTCCGCTGGATTGATTAGACCAGTGGCTAGTAAAAACGGCCCATGGGTGTCTAGTACCCCCTGCGACAGTATTAGCTAGTGACAAGATCAATGGTCTGCCTAAAAAATCTGTGAATTTCACTCCTCCTGTACTTAAAATATTCATGTTGTGGATATATCTGGCACACATCATGACATCAAACTTCAAGGTTTTGTTGTCATCACAGAATGGGGCAGCCCTACGGCCACACACAATGCAAGCTCTACCGGAAATGAAAGCAAACTGCTCCTGCTAATAGGAACAAAGAAAATGATCACATTATCCATTTTAAGTTGTCAATATAATTAACAATATTTCTTGGAGTGGTTTGGTGGGTCCCTGGCAAGCATAAAGGAAGAATCTCTCTTCTCTGCTACTTCGGGTTTCACTTCAAATCATTTTTGCAGAATTTTCTCATTCCTAAACATGCACCCACATTAGTAAAGTGCTACCTAAATATTTTGAGCCTACAAGACACCAGCAGGTACAGCAAGTGCTAAATGGAAAAACAGGAAGATGAAAAGAAACACACAAACATAATAACTGGTCAGTGTGGGAGAAGGGAACAAAAAAAAAGACTAGGATACACATGGAAACCCAAAAGGACAAGAACAATCTCCAAGACTGGAAATTCATCTTTTATCATCTACAACATGGGTTCTCAACCTATGAGGCATGACCCCCCCCCCAAGGGGGTGCAGTACAGACCCAGATATATTGACTGATTACTAACTTAATTACAGTACATAAATTAATCATTACATTATAAAATATATCCAGAAACTTATGAGAATAACTATTAATAGAAAATACACATAAAGCACAGCCTTGTGGGTGGTATATTATATAGTTAATTTAACAATCTATAGTTACTCGTCATCAAAAAAATACTAGTGATATAACTTATTCTGGATTAAGTATTATTTCAGAAATGATACACATATCTAAACCAAATTAAAACTTCACGAAAGCTATCTATTTTGAAAAACAATTATTTTACAACAATTTTGATTAATTTGATTAGGCTAAATTAAAAAGTCCATTTGGAAATGCTCCTTGGCCATCACCTCAATGTAACTGGAGCACGAATAACTCGTGGACCACACTAGGACACTATTTCTTCATTTAAAAATAAATCTAAGGAATGTTTTTTGTTGGAGTTTTGGATACACACTGGTAGAGAACTTCCAATTTTGATCCTGAACACACAGCAGTGCCAGACTACTTTCGCAACTACTTAATTATGTGAGACGGGCTTTTCTGCCTTGGCAGCAGTGACGTCAACATATTATTCAGGACAAAATATTGTAAAAGATCTTATCATATCTGGTAAATATTGCATTAGGTTTTGATCAACTTTCTTATAAAAGGAAAAGAACCTTAGATAAATATTTGATGTTCTTTTCGGAGAAAAATTAGTTACGTACATCTCACTTAGCTACCATACTGTTTCATTAGTCAAATACTAGTTATAAATAATTTATACTCTTGAGCTAATACCGAAATAAGTTACTGAATCTTAAGTGAAAAAAGTATTGCTGTATCAAACGTGGTTTTGATAAAATTTGAAATTAAGACTATTTTGATATTTTCCCAATGACGGCCCAGAGGTAAAATCATTTACAGAGCCACTGATCTACAGAGCGTGAGTCTACTTGACACACTCATTGTTAATGATTATACCACAAAATACTTCAGATTTAATACCCACTATTGCTTTGCAAAATTAAAAAATGAGAAAGAAAAAAAATGACAACAGCACAAGAGATGGATGTGTGGACAAGATGCATGCATAGGTTCTAGACTCTGAAAGTACAGTAGGCTACAGCACTTAAGGAAATGGACTGGCCCATTTAAATGAGATTAAGTTAAAATGTTCTCTACTTAAAATAATGATGGACCAGCCTGGATGATTACAAAGTACAGGGAGATTAGAAGAGTCAAATATTTCAGATATCTGGCTGGATGAGGTGATCCAGCAGAATGGTTAGAAGAGGAAGGTATTAACGCCAGGATATTGAAGTTACACTGGACGTACCACCTCACAAAGAAAACGCACAAAAGGACAAAGGGTAGAGGAGCTAACAAAATTTTTAAAGTTGACTGAGTATATGTATCAGAAACCTTGACCAAGAGAGGACAGAGGCACAGTCGGTGAATTGGAAAAAGGGAGCGCACTATATAAAGAAAGATCCTAGATAACAAATGGGTTGATGGGCAGGTACAATGCCGTTATGGCAAGATGGCACTGAGCTCAAGAAATACTGGGAGGATGTCAAGCCTAAAGAAGAACAAGATCTAGTCATTGAAATTAAATTGATCATTGAGCTAACAACTGATAATGGAACAGGCTGTTATTTCGAGGTCCCAGGTTGTATTCCCAGCCAGATCAGGACTGTTTAGCTGGATCTGAGGTCTCTCAAGTCAATATGGAAAAAAATGTTTAAAATATACATTATGGTCTATGTTAGTTTGCTGACTTCATATACCTTACTGATCAGAAAAGAAAACTCTCTTCACTCCATATTTAAGATGACAACTAGACAACACTGATGTATAAAGCCTCAACATTTTAGAGGATGGATGCCTAGTTGTACTTCCTCTTAAAACAATAATCACCACCACCACCACCTCAACAGTTTAACCCATTTCTATTACGGAACACTTAACATGCAAAATGACAACTAATCACAACTAATTATGGTGAATACTGTCATCATTTCAGACAATATAACTTCATCGAGGGAGATCACGCAGACAAATGGTATTCTACAGGGCGACCCTCTCAGCCCTTTATTGTTTAATGTAGCTATCTATGATGTGGTTCAAGCGATAAAAGAGGTGTCAAACGAAGTAACCATGTACTTATTTATATGCTGATGATATGGTTCTAGGATCACACGATGTTAAAGAGCTACAAAAAGCACTGGATGCACTGGAGAAGTGGACAGATACAAATGAATTGCAAGTAAACATTGAAAAGACTGTCTACATGATTTTCAGGAAGGGTGGACAAACATCAAGCGACAAAGTGACGTATAAAGCAGAAACATTAAACGACTTGAACAGTTTTAAATATCTGGGCTTGACGATGCAGATGACAGTAAACTCCTTTAGACTTCATACTACACTACGTGCTGCGGCAGCTATGAAAGCAATATTTGACATCAAGAATTTAAATAGATTATCTCTTAAGACTGCCATAACCTTGTTTGACGCAAAAATAATCCCTATTTTAAGATATGGACTGGAAATCATTTGGGATAAGCTAACAAAGAATGACCTACACACTCTAGAAAAAGTCAAAGCCTGATTCTTAAAGACAACCCTCTGTGTGTCCAGATTTACTAGATCAAGACTGGTTTATGAACTTGCAAAGGAGCCTTTTTTAATTGAAGATTTGAGACTCAAGTTTGCTCTACCTTATACAGTCCAATGGATGAAACTCTTGGATGAAAGAGTGGCCAAAAGGAATGATATTTGTCCTGAATTCTATTCGACTGAAGCAATGACGAATAGAACATGGACCAATACAAACCAGGATCTCCGACATTTTATCAATTCTATGGCAATTCATGGATACCACTACAAACTCTGCAAAACTAGGATCTTTCATTAACCGGACGATAGTTGTGTGTGTGCACTGTGTAATTTGACTTGTACTCGTTACCATGTTGTGGAATGCTCTAAGAGAAATAGGCCTATAGTAGACTTATGTTTAAATGACATGTAATTGCTTTATATACACAAATTGTGTGCCCTATTAAATTATTATTAAATAACAATTATGGTGAAGATCCAAGTATGGTTACTGTAACAACATTTGGCATTTAATACAAAATGAACAACATTAACACGAAAGATTTTAGGACTTCCCTACATACAAAATAATGAAATTATTCCATATATTCATGATAAAACAACAAATACGGATAAATAAGACCACCATTTTCTAGAGGCCGGTCAGCATCAAGAATTGCACAATCAGATTGATTGTTACATCAACTTACCTTTCAGTTTAGATAAATCTGCCAATTCACCAGGGACTGCGGTGATTTCATTGTCTCCAACGTCCAAATTCTTCAATGAAGGAAGATCGCTGATAGAACCTGGCATTTCTTTTATTTTGTTACCGTTCAGATTTACTTCCGACAAATGCACCAAATCGGCGTGACAGATATCTGGAAATTTCTCAAACTTATTTCGTGACAAATCTAATACACTCAACTTAGTATTCATAGACAAACAGGGAATTTCTTGCAGAGAATTTGAGGCTAAATTCAACGTCGTCAACTGCAACAGATTTTTCAATTCATCAGGAACGCTTTCCAATTTATTTCTAGACAAATCAAGAACTTTCAACTTTGAAAGATTTCCGATAGTTGTTGGCAATGAACTGATTTTGTTAGAATGCAAAACCAATGTTGTTAAATTGACAAGATTACCGACGTTAGGCGACACATGTTCCAAACATGTATCGTTAATATTCAGAAAATTAAGATGTGTCACAGAAAACAACTCATTGTCAAAACCAGAACTTTCAATTCTTTTTGATATAGCTGGTCCGCCCAACACTAATTCATGTTTATTCTCAGTCTTCGCACTTTTAATTTCCGGCCACAAGTGATCAAAAGACATCTTTAAAAACGTTTAAATCCTGAGACCACGGTGCACCTCAACCTGCCTCAATCAAAGATGATCTATCGGCGAGAGAACACTCCAAAGAACATAAAAGAGAACAATCTCAATTCCCTGATCTCAACTACCGCGCAGGAAACAACTGCCGGCTGCAGTCGCTTAGAGCCAAGGAATGTAAAGGCCGGTCTCCACTGATTAACATTTAACAACAACATGTTAAATGTTAAAAGTGTTAAATGTTAACTGGTGACACCATCAGCATGTTAAATGTTAAATGTCAAAAACTGTTTCATTTAACATTGTGTCCACACTTAATAAACATGTTAAACTTGACATCCTTTGTTTATATACAGGTAGTTCATCATATCAATTTATGGTAATACATTTAGATGGTGTCTAGTATTTTTAAATAAGGACAATGGAATCAGATGAAGAGGAATTGGCCTTTGTTATTGCCACTGTTGCTTCTTGTTATGATTTAGAAATTCAGTTGTATTAGGCACATTTCCTCCCCTCACTCTGCTCAAAGCTTCAAAAGCAAACCACTTTGAAGTACAGGGTATAAACTTCGTCCGCTCCCGACTACCGACTTTTCTGAACTTTCTGCAATTCTCGACTGTACTGGGAGCGGAGGGACGCAATTTTTTTTTTCTTTTCGATTTACTCGCGGGAACAATTATAGATATTTTCGAGTTCCTGGAAACTGTCGGCTTTCTTCGCTTTATATCTGTATTCCTCTGGTGAGACATCCCACAAATAAGGGCTTTCTATTATATCTCTAATTAAGTCCAGAGTAATCTCCTTGCTCTACCCCATTTCTGACATTTTAGTATAGTGCAGAGAGAACGACACACGTGCGTGTACTGTATGTGTAGCTTATAACAAAGAGAACGAGTATTGCGGAGTGTTGTAATTATAATCCTGCTTCATGAGGAGCACGTCGTTTGCATCGTTTAGGTTGTGTGTTGGCATGGAAACATCATGGAAGTTGCCGAAGCTGTGCCGACAACGCACGAACAACGAATTGACTTGACATGTTTTCCACTTGGAGCGGAAAAACAAGCCAACATGTTAAAAGTGTTAACTCAACATTCTGAGTTAACATGCAAAGTCAATTGGAAGACACAATCACAATATACATGTCAACTGTAACATGTTAAATTAAACATGTTGGTGTTAAATGTTAAACAGTGGAGACCGGCCTTAAGCGATACAATACTGAGAGTTATATGCAAAATTGGTAGAGAAAGAGAGGAAACTGAAATTCGTAAAATCATTAGTATATCTATTTCTTTCTATACTCGGCTTAAAACCTTAAGCGTTTTGAGCAACAGTCATAGGCTAAACAAAGAGCGTGCCACGTTCTCTCACCAGTGGGATGTAAGAGAGGTGAAATGGAACCAAATTGAAGGCAAATGTCCCGGGATTGCTTTACAGCCATAAAAAAACTTAAACTCAAATAAGGTATACTGTGCCACATATTCAATAGGTTTACAGCTATGTAAGAAAATTAACTTCTATTTTCTCTTTAAGAGCGACATAAATTCGAAGCTAATAATCTATTAAAAGCGAATTATTTTCTAATGAACGATTTATTGCTTAAATACCGGCACGTACTCTGTCAGAAAAGACATCGTAACACCCTAAGGAGTGAAGTCCAACTGAACTTGGGTATAGTACAAGAGTTATTAGAGGATTGTATATTTTTAATAATTAAATGTATGAACGCTTCAAGGACATCCGGCCACCATGGCCACCAGAGGGCGTGAATATACTGAGTCCTATGGAGCTACCTTCGTCGAAAGGCAGTTTTGTAATTAAAAATACCATTCACTTCTTTGCACCGTCTCCAGCCACGCACCAGATAGTATCAGTAACTTGTACGCCTGGAAAGCAGGGCTGTTGATATAATTCGAAGTCAATCAATCATCAACCAATCGATCGATCTATTAACCATATGCATTTAAGGCTGTCGCCCAGATAGCAGGTTCCCTATCAATTGATAGCTTTTTCTTAGCGTTTTCAAAGAACTTGGAAATTTATGGAACATTCCCCTTCATAATTTATTCCAACCGCTTGCTCCTCGTCCCATAAATGAATATTTGCCCCAATTTGTCCTCTTAAATTCAAACCTTATCGTCATATTACCATCTTTCCTACCTTTAAAAGCTCCTCTTAAAGCTTATTCGTCTACTAATGTCATTCCACGCCCTCGAAACATAGCACACAATCGAGCGTACAGTCGGCCAAACACGCCCAGCGTTTGTCGCTGGCGTATGACGTATTGCGCTCTGTAGGATAACATCAACACTACTTTTACATAGAGGAGTGGAGAGCGTGTTATGCTGGGCCACTGATCTCTATACATGGATGGCTGGTTGCTTGGGTAACAGTAAGCCGATTCGAAGATGATTGGCGCAGTAAGATGGCAGCGAGCGCACGGTGCAATAGACCACGAGGAGCGCGCTTCTTTTGTTTATGCTTAGTTCAGTGACGCCAGGCTTCTTGATTATAGTTCCACGTGTGTTCTGTGCTGTGTTATTGCAAAGTAAATAGTAGCGTATTTTACGAATTTAGGTTCGTTGCCTTGTAGTATGCTTGTGAATTACAAGATTCAATTTAAATATGTATGTATGTGTGTATTTGAAATATGAATGAAGAAACATACGGGGTATTAACATACCGCAGTGTTCAGCTTATGGTTGTACAAACAGAACCGATCAGCAAAAGGAGAAATCATTTCATCGGGGAGTTTTATACTGTACATAAGAATCTTCCTAGGGTAGTGTTTTGAGTTTTAGGCTTATTTTATCTTATTTCGCCTATTCTGGGAGCAAAATGGCAATTAATTTTTGTAGGTTTCCTTTCTCGAGACCCGAACATCTAAGATCATCGATTAGGATTATCAGGCGGGAGAATTGGGAGCCTTCTAAAACAGCTGTTCTCTGCTCGGATCACTTATGTTAGAGGAAGATTGTTTTGATAGAAATGGACAAACCGTACGCCTTAGAAGTGATGTACAGCCAGCTGTTTTCAATTTTACTGAACATTAACTGCAAGTAAAGATTTACTTATATTTTTATTTATTTGTCATAATTAAACTGACGGGTTTGATGAAATAATTGACGTGACCGTATAACAATCTTAGAAAATGAAGTCTGGAGGAATTCTAGACCTTATTTACATCAGTAATAATTATGGGTTTCAGACACTGGAGTGGTGGGAGAAGGGAAAGTGTGGTGGGTGTTTTAGGCTATCCCATTATACTATTCGTGGTATTTGGGACTATTTAAACTGGTGTTACATATTTCTGATGATGACTATCAATATTGCTTTGCTAGCTGAATTTAATTAAAGAGGTCTGTAATAGTAAATTAAGCTGTAGGTAATGTGATATATTGACAAGTTTTTAATACTTGCTGGTTTTATAAATGTGTACATTTGCTTCAATTATATATTTTTTAATTTGATAAACTGCTCGTTATTTCATGGAAACAGAAATTCATTATCAAGCACCGATTACGATATGTCGAATCTAGGCCTGTATGGTGAGCTACGTTTATAGGTACATCATTTTAAGAATGTTCGGCTTCATGGCTAAATGGTTAGCGTGCTGGCCTTTGGCCACAGGGGTCCCGGGTTCGATTCCCGGCAGGGTCGGGAATTTTAACCTTAGTTGGTTAATTTCCCTGGCACCGGGACTGGGTGTATGTGTCGTCTTCATCATCATTTCATTCTCATCACGACGTGCAGGTCACCTACGGGTGTCAAATCAAATGACCTGCATCTGGCGAGCCGAACTTGTCCTCGGACACTCCCGGCACTAAAAGCCATACGCCATTTCATTAATTTTTTCATTTTAAGAATGCATAATTTCGTGGCATACATGTATACAATTTACAGCAATGTTTCCAGAAACTGATTTTCGCTCGTATTGTGTTATCGATCGCTAATTGCATGTAATCAGTACTTAAGTTAATATTTGTCGGCCGTTATTATACACTCATGTTTATTGCTATCCCGGAGATTTACTGACCTCGGAATGACGTGTCTGTGATCCCAATGTCCTGAGGCTTTGAGTGAACATGTCTCTATATTTTTAATTATTCCAATGCGCCATTAATTGAGATTTAAAATTGACTATATTATCATTGCTTCCCCATAAGGAGAGCTCTAGGATGGGTACGCCAACATGGCGAACCGCGCGCTCAACTTGGCGTACTTTCTCCTGCAGCGGAGAGCTGCCATCAGCGATCCATGTATAGAGAGAGATCAGTGTGCTGGGCTCATTGCGTCCGGCGCGACGCAACAAGCCAGTCTCTAGGAAAACAGCCCTGAAGCGTAAACATTTTGCCCGTGCTTCAAATCTCTCCAGCTGCTTCTTACCCTTTTCTTCTTCTTCTTAACTGGGAGAAAGAAGACGAGCTGCTCGACTAAGTGGTATGTTCCGAGCTGTCAGCGGAGAAATGGCGTGGATTGACATTAGTAGACGAATAAGTTTGAGTGGTGTCTTTAGGAAAACAACAGATAGGGAATCTGCCACCTGGGCGACTGCCCTAAATGCAGATCTGTAATGGTTTGATTCCCTCGTCAGTGTTGCGAAACTTCGTAGGTTGGTGTTACATGATGTACCGAGCTCGATAGCTGCAGTCGCTTAAGTGCGGCCAGTATCCAGTATTCGGGAGATAGTAGGTTCGAACCCCACTGTCGGCAGCTCTGGAGATGGTTTTCCGTGGTTTCCCATCTTCACACCAGGCAAATGCTGGGGCTGTACCTTAATTAACGCCACGGCCGCTTCCTTCCCAGTCCTAGCCCTTTCCTGTCCCATCGTCGCCATAAGACATATCTGTGTCAGTGCGACGTAAAGCAACTAGCAAAAAAAAAAAAAAAAAAAAACTAGTTACATGATGTTCTAAGTAAAATACCCGAAATCCTGATCAACAAACACTTTTAAAACGAATCTGTTTTGTACTGTAGTCTAAAACGGTAAATTAATTTGATTATTTCCTGTAATGAAGTTTATAAAGAGCTGGTGATTACAAGAAAGAATGTTTTATCAGTTACTATAGCCATTTCCTCAAGAACAAACCATACTGACAATCCCGTACTATGCCTTCATAATGCCTTAATTCCCACAAGTTCTTATACTACCGGTACCTTTAACTCCTGTTCCGTATTGAGGGTTTATTGCAATGAGATAGGACATTTCCAACGTCGTACATGTTACAGCCAATAAGTTGTGTTGGGGGTTCCCAAGTTCAGCTTGGAAATATCAAGTGACTATTAAGCTTATTGCTCATAATCAGTTGCCGTACAACTTTGCATCGACTGAAGTCGTTTGTGGAAGTGGTTCAGCCCGGATACAAAACCCCATGCAGTGGAACGATCATAAATCGCCTTCGGGTTTTAGAGGGCATAGTTCAATCTAAAATAGCATTGACATTAACTGTGGGAGTATATAGCATTGGGCACGGACTGTTGGACATCCCACTCCCAGGATGGTTATTCGAACATAAATGCTCACAAGATCGATGAGAACGGTGTACTTTTACCCTGTGTAGGTACTGAAGAAATTGACCACATATAGCGGAAACTTTGGTGGACTGTCTACTAAATATTACAGTCGAATGGGTCATAGACACAAAAACTACGTCAATTGCTCATGACAAAGCAAAACTATATAATTGGAGCAGTTACGCTATTTCCCGACGTGGAGGACAGTCCGTGCGCATCTCAAACCATCAATTTAGCAGTTAAAGATGCACCAAAGAAAAAATGCAATATTATTACGAAGTATAGCACGTTAGTTTCCCATTTCAAACAATCACCGTCACTTCTAAAGCGTTATAGAAGACTCAAGATTGAGTCCCTAAACATGAACTAGATGGAATTCTGAATTGCATATGGTCGAAAGACTAGTACAATAGAATAGAATGCTCCCATCCCCTAGTTCTGGATCACATGAAATTGGGGAGAGAGCATTCAGTTAGTGCTATCTAAAATTATTTGTTATTATCTATAAACCTCACCGGAAGCTAGCCCGCTATCTACCACCAGTAAAAGACACAATAGAATTACAGGCCCCTGGAGTATATCACATTGAATGTAGCTGCGGAACCTGTCATGTTGGTGAAACAAAACGTCTGATCTCCACCCGCATAAAAGAACATATCCGTTACACCAAGAACCAAAACACAGATATTTCAGCGACAGCCAAACATTCCTACGAAACAAGGCACGGAATATCATTTGACAAGACCGAGATCCTAGCAGCTATCCCTTGGAATCTGGAAAGGAAAATCCGCGAGGCTATCGAAATCAAGAAACATCCAAACAACATAAATTTGGAAGAAGGATATAAAATCAGTAATTCTTGGATGCCTATCATTCATAGTTTAAGGCATACAGACCATAACATAAACACACGGGCCGAAACCCCATTACATAACACCGCGGGCAAGCCCCCACTACCTGGCTGTGACACATACCTTCCAGAATACTCACGAAACAGCCAGGGCTTACGTCAGCCAGAAAGGCTAGGATATATAAGGCCAAGGTCAGGACCACTCTAAAACCAAACCAAACCCCATGGCACCACAGCCCTTGAAGGGCCTTGGCCTACCAAGCGACCGCTGCTCAGCCCGAAGGCCTGCAGATTACGAGGTGTCGTGTGGTCAGCACGACGAATCCTCTCGGCCGTTATTCTTGGCTTTCTAGACCGGGGCCGCCATCTCACCGTCAGATAGCTCCTCAATTCTAATCACGTAGGCTGAGTGGACCTCGAACCAGCCCTCAGGTCCAGGTAAGAATCCCTGACCTGGCCGGGAATCGAACCCGGGGCCTCCGGGTAAGAGGCAGGCACGCTACCCCTACACCACGGCAGGACCACTCTAGTAGTGTAAATTTCTGCCTGGGAGACTGATTACCTCGGATCGAGTAGGGATATTTCAGTCGCCTTGACAAGGAATACTGCAATGTATTCGAAACGTCGGCAAACAGTACGTGATGTGCAGACAACCACAACACGGTTCAACCCGGAAATTAAATAATTCTTCACATCGTGGAAGCTTCACTTCTAAGTGCTATCTAATATTTTGTACATACATTTGATTTCCTTTCTTGCACATTTTGTCTTTATTACTGCATCAAAAGACTTATTAAGTGTTTTCAAAAAACTAGTACAAAACTGCACTCCCGTAATGGCTGTGTTGGTGAATTAGACAGTGACGTCTGTCAGTCAATAAGAGAAGAGGAATGGATTCTCTAGAGGCACTTACAACAGTTCTCAGACTCTTACAAGTCTCCACTGCTGTCCTTTCAGGATGCCCGTTATGCGCAGAGTCAATCGTACTGTCCTTGACACCTCGTCATCCGTACCGGCCCTACCAGTACCGGTGTCTTGGAATCCGTAAGAAACACACTACGCATACAGTTGGAGTCCCGTTTTCGAATGAAATCGGTTTTGGATGTAATTGTTCCGACCGTATCGCTTGCTCAGTTAGCTCAATGCACTGTACGAAATACGTCACAAAGGAAAAGTAAAAACATGAACTTAATGGCTCTGCTTGCCCCGTGAAATAGTGTTGTAAACTATGTATCTACCTACTGTCGGCGCAGAAAGTATGTGCGATCGCGTTTGAACGCCAATAAAATTTGAACCAGTGCACCAATCTAAAACATAATCACACCGTCGTTAATCTCGTTTTATTCCGCGTTCTTTGGTGGTATTTGCGTATTTTTTTATGTTTCTTATGAAAGTTATATTTGTCGGAATGCAAAACGTACCTATTTTCTTGCCCGTTTTTTGTAAGCAACAAATGTGTAGTACAATTACATGAAAACTCACTGTCCGATTTTCATGAAAATTAAGTGAATTATGGAATGCACTATTATACATATATTTCTCTAGTTTAATTACATTACACACTTTGGCAAAAAAGTTATTGTTTTTGTCAGGCGCGGCCGTACCTTATGTGCTGAAGTGCTGCAGCACATTGTCTATTGGGAAAATAAATTAGTTTAAAAATATTATCTACAATCAAATACAGGGCATTGAAAAGACTTCAGCCAAAGAATAGGAAATTATTAAACTCCCCTCACAACCAGGTAACTACTGGTGCGTTCCACGCCGGGTGCTGTGCGATCACAGCTCAGCGAGCTTTTAGCCAGAAACCAGGAACTCTGCCTTTTGCGCATGCGTGCCGAACTTTTCCGATACAAAGAGAAAGGTGTTCCGACAGGCTGTGGAAACAGCAGCCAAGACTCACTTCACAGCGATTCTTCGTTCGACCACAGAGAGGCAGCACTTGCACTAGTCGCACTTGCATTACGACCGATATGAGAACGTGGCAGCTGGCACCCTCTTGACTTAGCGGTAGTATTTAAGAGGGGATCGCTCAACGCAAACGAGAAAACAAAATACTATAGAGCTGTTCGCGCCAGGTCTTTTAATACCAAAGAGGATAGAATACTACCAACTTGCCTATTCCATAGTCACGTTTGTATATCGATGAACTACAAAAATTGTACTTTTTATGTTGTCAAAATAAGGACATGATATTGTGATTTTCTTTAATTAAAACTGTCTAGTTTATAAATGACACTATAAAAACATAACATGTAATTTTGCATTACGACGTTGCTGATTTTATTTCACTAATGTTGGTAACATTGGGAAGTTCTGTTTTTGCGCGCTCACACCAAGTGTTTGAGATCGTTAATATTTTCCCATTGCAGGTGTTATTGTGTGTTTAATTATATAGTTCTTGTTGAGGAATGTGTATATGTGTTGGGGTTGTTTGCGTGTTTGTTCAGTGTGGAGAACTCAGTGGAGAGCCTCTTGAAAACCACATACCGGTATATTTCTAAATATTTTTTTATTTTTTGGAGTGGGGATGGGTTACAGCACACAACTGATTTTCTGCACCAGCCGCCACTGGTTTTTGTAAAAGGCTGTCCGTTTGATACTGGGTGATCTTACGAAATCGAGATTGAGTTCATCAGAAAGATCTGAAGAATTTTGTTTCAAATCATTGTATACCGAAAACGTACAATGTTTTCTATATTTTATACCGATTTATATTTGAAAGGGAGCGAGCGATATGCACTCAGGCATGTCAAGCAGCTTGAGCAAAGGGTTGTCCAGTAAACGGGCAAACCCCGTTACGTGAGCTTTCTTTCAGATAAGATGACAAGCAGATGAATCGTGGTATTTCCACTGCATTTATCTGGGCGTGCAGTACCACTGGCTGTATTGCTCAGTTAAGACAGAGTTAAAATGCCTCCGAGGTCATGTTTTACGGAAGGTGAAACACGTATGATTGTAAGTGCAATTTGCTTTTTTCACGCTAGAGGGAGAAATGCTACGTGAAAACCGATATCCTGTGTGCCAACGAGTGGCAGATTGTCTTGGTATTTCATTCCGATCAGTGCAGAAAGTTAAAACGGAACATGCGAAAAATTCGTGTGCTGATTTATCGACCCCGTCTAAGAGGAAGAGGATATCGAGCGGGCGGCCGAGTATTCACGTGGGGGCGAGTTGGCCGTGCGGTCAGGGGCACGCGGCTGTGAGCTTGCATCCGGGAGATAGTGGGTTCGAATCCCACTGTCGACAGTCCTGAAGATAGTTTTCCGTGGTTTCCCATTTTCACACCAGGCAACTACTGGGGCTGTACCTTAATTAACGCCACGGCCGCTTCCTTCCAACTCCTAGGGCTTTCCTATCCCGTCGACCCCATAAGACCTACAGTCACTCCCATAAATATTCGGCCACTGATAAAATCCGCAAAAAACTGATGACAATAACGCAACCATGAGCAGAATGTGAAACCAAATGTGTCCAAGTAATGGAACTACATGTGGTTTCTTAGGCCGAAGAGGAATCACGGAACATTGATGCACAGTACTCGTATGCTGTAAAATAAAGGGCATGGTGCACATGGGTGAAATTATACGCCTCAAATATATTCGATCACCCTGAAAGACCGGGATTGCCATTGTGTTCATTGACAGAGACAGGGCAGATAGCGTTGCAAAACGTTCAGTTCAGTAGTGCGGTGCCGTAGGACAGGTCGTGCTGAAATCATTTTCTGCAGTGTTGCGGACTGGTATTAAATGGGGGTGCAAAAGACAACACAATACCACGTTTGAAGAACGCCAGCTCGTGATATTCCATAATGCTCGAGGTAAATCGCATAGAAAGATATCGCAGATGCTTAACATAAGCAGAACAGCAATTGGAGATATAATAAGGCGATTCAGAAATGAAGACAGAATTGATTCATTTCCCAGACAGGTAGACCAAGAAGGCTGACAGAACGAGAGGAGCGGTTCGTGCCTCGGAATGGGAAAAGAAATCCGAAAATGAGTGCCCCGAAACTGGCAGCAGCTGTTTTAGAGGAGTGTGGAAAGAAAATGGGTACTGAAACCGTGCGAAGAGCACTGCGAAGGAACGAGTTCCTTCGGAGAAGAGCTAGTAGGAAACCGTACATTAGCGCGGTAAATAATAACAAGCGTCGAGAGTTCGCAAAAACCTACGTAAGCAAACCCAGTGCTTGGTGGGAGGATGTGTTAATTGTTGAGGATTCAAAGTTCAACGTCTTCGGATCCGATCCGTTGCAAAGCAATTGGAGTGGCGGAAACGTCACGAGGAACTGAAAACAAGCAATTTACAAGCAACGATAAAAAAAATAGTGGAGGAAGTGCAATGGTGTAGGGATGTGTTGCATCGAACGGGGTTGGTGCACTGAGTTTCATTGAACGTACTTTGAAAAAAAATGCTATTTGGCTATCCTCAAAAATAATTTGCAACAATTTGCGGAACAATTTGGTGCACAGCGTACTTTTCAGTTCTGTCAAGATAACGACCCCAAGCACAAGTCATAACTCGTCAGGGAGTGGCCGAAGGTTTTGAAACCACCACAATCACCGGACCTGAACCCCATCGAGAATGTGTGGTAGTAGTATAATGCAGGGATTCGGGCGCCTCCGCCGCATCCTCCGCCGCCCGCCTCCTCCGCCGCCGCCTCCTCCGCCTCCTCCTCCGCCGCCGCCCGCGGGAAATTTGAATTTTGGCGGGAAATTTGAATTTTGGCGGGAGGTTTGAATTTGTAAACAAAGCCACGTGCTTTTTGACAGCTGTCATCGACAACAACGCATCGCTAACCTCACTGCTGCCATCTTGACGGGCCTAAACCTCACTAGTGCCAACTTAACCTAACTAGCATGAGGTAAACAAAGCCACGTGTTTTTTGACAGCCACGTGCTTTTTGACAGACAACAACGCATCGCTAACCTCAGTACTGCCATCTTGACGGGCCTAAACCTCAGTAGTGCCAACTTAACCTCACTAGCATGAGGTAAACAAAGCCACGTGCTTTTTGACAGCCACGTGCTTTTTGACAGATTTGTAAACAAAGCCACGTGCTTTTTGACAGACAACAACGCATCGCTAACCTCAGTACTGCCATCTTGACGGGCCTAAACCTTAGTGGTACCAACTTAACCTAACTAGCATGAGGTAAACAAAGCCACGTGCTTTTTGACAGCCACGTGCTTTTTGACAGATTTGTAAACAAAGCCACGTGCTTTTTGACAGACAACAACGCATCGCTAACCTCAGTACTGCCATCTTGACGGACCTAAACCTTAGTGGTACCAACTTAACCTAACTAGCGCGAGGTAAACAAAGCCACGTGCTTTTTGACAGCCACGTGCTTTTTTGACAGCTGTCATCCGCCATCTTTAAACTACAGAGCACCGTGCTGCCCTCTTTCGTCACCTGTCATCGGCAGTGCTGCCATCTTGACGGGCCTAAACCTTAGTGCTACCAACTTAACCTCACTAGCTCGAGATAAACAAATCCACGTGCTTTTTGACAGCCACGTGCTTTTTTGACAGCTGTCATCCGCCATCTTTAATCCATAGAGCACAGTGCTGCCCTCTTTAGCTACTTACCTTTGAAGTGTGGTGGCGGCAATTTGAAAAATTCTATGCGCTCTTGTTGGGAAACAAAGCCACGTGCTTTTTTGACAGCTGTCATCCGCCATCTTTAATCAATAGAGCACTGTGCTGCTATCATGCGGGCAATTTCGTCAGCTGTCATCCGCCATCTTTGAGAACAGTGCTGCACTCTATGTGGTGGCGGTAAATTCCACGTGCTTTACAAACCCATGTGCTTTTCTGACAGCTGTCATCCGCCATCTTTAATCTAGAGAGAACAGTGCTGCACTCTATGTGGTGGCGGTAAATTCCACGTGCTTTACAAACCTATGCGCTTTTCTGTCATCCACCATCTTTAATCTAGAGAGAACAGTGCTGCACTCTATGTGGTGGCGGCAAATTCCACGTGCTTTACAAACCTATGCGCTTTTCTGTCATCCACCATCTTTAATCTAGAGAGAACAGTGCTGCACTCTATGTGGTGGCGGCAAATTCTACGTGCTCTTATTTGGAAACAAATTCTACTCGCTCTTCAGCTGTCATCCACCATCTTTAATCAAGAGAGCACCGTGCTGCCCTCTTTGTGGTGGAGGATAATTTGAAAAAATTCAGCAGCCATCTTTAATCCAGAGAGAACAGTGCTGCCCTCTTTAGCTACTTACCTTTGAGGCGGTTAATTTGAAAAATTCTTTTCGACAAGCTGCCATCTTTAATCCAGAGAGAACAGTGCTGCCCTCTTTAGCTACTTACCTTTGAGGCGGTTAATTTGAAATATTCTATTTAACAAGCTGCCATCTTTAATGAAAAGAGCATCGTGGTGCTATCTTGCGGGTAATATTTTACGTCACAGCTGTCATCCACCATCTTGCATTGCTAACCTTAGTGCTGCCCTCTTTAGCTACTTACCTTTGACGAGCTGTCATCCGCCATCTTTAATCCAGAGAGAACAGTGCTGCACTCTATGTGGTGGCGGATAATTTGAAAAAATCTTTTTGACAAGCAGCCATCTTTAATCAACAGAGAGAACAGTGCTGCCATCTTTAGCTACCGCCATCTTACATCGTTTACCTCGCTGCTGCACTCTATGTGGTGGCGGCTAATTCGAACAAGTTTAATCACGCATCAGGCAAGCTAGAGTAAGCACGCGCTGTTGTGATGACGTCATCATGCATGCTTAGACTTGTCCGTTTTCTTAAGAGTAAGTTGGTGTAAAGGAATGTCGTGGCGGTAAATTCGAACAAGTTTAAACATGCATCGGGAAAGCTAGAGTAAGCACGTGCTGTTATGATGACGTCATTGTGCATGTTTAGACCTGATCGTTTTTCTTAAGAGTAAGTCGGTGCAAAGCAATGCAATAAGTACAACATTTTTTGAATGCGATCAAATATTTATTTACAAATGTACTACAACAGTGTTCGTTTTTGCTGCTGACATGGTTGGTGTGCTTCTTAACAACGTACGCTTCTGAAATGCCTCCTGCAACATTCAAATTAAACAAAGCATTTAGAAATATATTATACTAAGTATGTTATGCTTTACAGAGAAGATCATATACTTCTTACCTTGCTGTTATTCCTTTTCGGAATCATCATCATCATCATCATCATGAGGTACTAGAGAAAGTTCATTCATACACTGTGTACAGTGTTCAATCCTCGGATTTGGTCCATCCCAATCATCATCACCATTTTCTCCTCGATGCTTGTAATGTCGTTCACAAGTTCTGCATAAAGCTACTTCGATTGACATCTTACTGTGTAGAGGAAGGATGTCCCAAAAATTATGCACGTAAGAGGCAGCGTACGTATATAAAAATCCTGGTGGTAAGTATTGAATAAGATGTTTCGGCATCGACGATCTACGTTTATAGAACATCTTAATAGCCTCACTCACTCGTGAAACATAAATAAGATGTTGCGTATGAGCATGCAAACAGCATGCACATTTACAGTTTTGTTCCATAGCGTACGATGTCGAAGCACACACTAATAAAAATGATAAAGATCTATTCTTATTTATAGTCTCGTAACAATATTCGTTAGCGGATGGTAAGTAACATCACTCATATGAATAATAAGACAATAGGCTGCTGTGTTAGCAGGAATGTTTTCAGATGTTTCAAATTCTAAACGAATATCAACTGGAGATTCTTTTATAGATTCTTCATGATAAGAGCAGTCTATAACTACAATCGGTGCTTTATTTTTAAATTCTTGAGGTGTAAATAGCGGACGATCTTCTTTCTGATAATACGATGATTGAAATTTACAAAACATGTCATAGAGCATCCCAAACTTATTTTTCTCAAAGTTAATGTCGATGTTTTCGTAGGGATACGTAATTCCGTTGAGATATAGTCTAACGTGTCTTAATTTGCAGTGATCAAACAGTGAGCTATCTTTTTCGTGATTGAATTTACGATTAGTTTGAAATCCAAAAATAATGTACAAGGGCTTCTCAGTAAAACGTGATGTTTTAACAGCCCAGCTATGCTTGTTTGTAGGTGGTAACACAGGATATTCATGCAGCTCCCAACTTCTAAAACGTATAGGTAATGGAGTATCATTTTCTACAATCTTGAGCAATCGAAGTTTTTCACGATCAGATAAGGTTACATGTGGAATCCGCCACAGTATACGATGCAGTGTTATTTTCGATTCTACAGGTGTTTCTACTGCTTTAAGAGAATTGTAATCACTTCGATCACGGATTAGAATAAGCTCTTGTTTTGCGTTGATTATAATACGTGTAAAGTCTTCTGCGAATCCAAAAATATGTTTCAGTGATAACATACCCGTAAAAGTTCCATCCTCATTAATCATCCAGTTGTTAGTAGCTTTTGGACACCATCCAGCCATCCGCAAAAGATTACTTTCTTCATCACAGAAAGAAGGGTAGAGTTTCATTGCACTTGTAATACCAACATTCTTCGTTCGATCTATCTCAACATTATTTACTTCATATCGCGCTTCAGAAAAGAGAAAAGCTAGAGCATGGTTGTTTAGTTGTGAAGTGCTTGGTCCACTTCCATCAGACTTTTCTAATCGTCCTTCAATATAGAGGTAGCTTTCGTGTGGTAAGGTGTAAACATCTTGTTGATTAATAATAAAATGAATTTCATCATTGTTATGTAATCCAAACGTAAAAGGTTGATAGGAATGAAGCTCACTTCGTACTACACCTTCACGACTTTCTACTGTATTCGTAATGTCTAGCATTTCTTCCATTCTGTTGTAGTAGTGTATATCCTAAATCTTGGAGTATCTGCTTATGGGTATCTGTTAACTCGATGAGTCTCTGCACACATGTAGTATGTCTTCGGAATGTACACCGTGTTTTATAGATGGTTTTCATACTGGTTTAAGATGTAGTTTGTAAGCTACGTACGCGTGCTGATCTAAATGAATAAGCTGATTATGTTTATTTACAAGTCTAAGAGTAATGTTGCTAATGTGTTTTACAGACACAGGATGATAAAGAACTACGGCTGGTTTCTCACAAATAGTATATCCACGTTCCTCTGTAACAATAAATTCGTGCAGGACGTGCGAAGGTTGTAGATTACTATTCAAGTCTGTAATAATATTACAAGTAATGTTCACATTATAATCATCGAAGAGTTTTATAGGTTGATCAGACTCGTAACGTACGTTCGGTAGGAGCTCCCTCGATGAAAATCCAAGCAGTGGGCCAATCGAATCAGGTTGTGATTTGAAGTCAATCTTAAATGATGATTCAATAACACATTTATGCGTAATGTTGCTTATAGTGATTGAGAACTTGTAATTATGATTACTAAAACTATCTTCCCCAAACTGATCAATTAACGTACTTTCAATATAGTCGTGAATATCATCTACTGTATAACTACCTGAGGGTAGTGTTAGCACATACTCATCGTAATAGAACTTGTTTAAACCATCACGCACATTATAGATTTTATTGTAGCTTTCAAACGATACTAGTCCAAGACTATGCGGCTGATAACTAAGTTCGATTGGCGGATTAAAATAGATGGTTGTTTCAGGTCCTTCTCCACGTACAGCAAACGTTCTTTCACTGTTCATCATCACGTAGATACTAATACACTTTCTCTACTGTCTGGGTTTGATATAAGAACATAAGACATAATCGTCCGCACATGCGTGTATTAAAGTTTTGCACACGGTTTTTATTGTAAACAATGTCTGCACTGCTTCCGAAATAACGTATGAGCTCAAAAGGAGGAGGTAAATCTCCATAGCTATCAAAATACCATACTTTAGATTTACGTTTTACATAAGCAACGTAATGAGTTCCAGGTCCACGACTGTCGTCCAAGTTAATTACGGCACTTTCACGTTCACGTGGACGTGCTGGTAGTTGATCGCGCATATACACTCCTCGAAAATAATGAATTCCTAGTTGTTTAGCAAACGTAAAAACTTCATCATGCGTTAGAGCTCGATATGGCAGTGCATTCAGTAGACGTTTTTTGGAGAAATGTAGATACCAAGCCCTTTCTTGTATGGCGCTAGCTTCATGTTCACACCTTTGCCTCGTAACGCAATTGCCTCCATCGTCTTGTTATGACGTTCACTCTCTTTCAACTGTTGTTTCGCTTCTTCTACAGCTTTGACAGTTCTCGCTACAGCACTAGCACCACCTAGCAATGACCCTAAAGCTGCTAAGCCAGCAAACAGCGCAGGAAGAAATCCTCCTCGTTTTGGTACAGGAATAATTCGCGCACGTTTACTAAATATTGCTCTGCACTTTGGAGAAATTCTCGCTCTTGCTGCGCGTAACGCCTTAGTAATAGCTACACGAGGATTGTATTCCCCTCGAATAGCTTTTTGCGCAGCCTTTATAACATCTTTCCATCCAATAGTTTTTACTTTCTTCTTCTTCTTCATGTCGTTTGGATATCGTTGTTTCACCATGCTGGACACGACTTTACTAGTCAAGAGCAAATCATAAACTAACCGTTGCCTCTTGTTTCGTTTAATATATATATTACTATTACGTACTTTATGATTCAGTTATCATGAAGATTATAAAGCAGCAAGACACGCTACCTGTTACCGACATTGTACCACATCTCTTACCTAGTTCTAGTACAACTACAAGAAAACGTCATGGAACGTTGTTTCCTTTTACTGTTCGATGTATTATATCAGGTCCGTCGGGATGCGGTAAAACAAATCTTTTACTCACACTTATTACTTCTGTAAATGGTGTACGCTTCGAGAATATTTACGTTTTCGCAAAGTCACTCTATCAGCCGCTATATACTATTCTACAAACTGTAATGCACGATCTAGTTAAAGATGGAATAAGATATTTTAAATTTAATTCACATGAGCAAGTACCATCACCAGACGATGTGCTTCCTAATTCTCTAATGATCTTTGATGATGTCGCAACAGAACAGCAAAACGTTATTCGTGCATTCTTTAGTATGGGTCGACATAAATATGTTGATTGCATCTATTTGTGCCAAACCTATTCTCGTGTGCCCAAGCAGTTGATACGCGACAACGCAAATGTTATTGTGCTTTTTCGGCAAGATGAGCGCAACATGCGACATGTGTATAACGATCATGTTAACACTGATATGACATTCGATGACTTTAAACGTATGTGTGCTAAATGTTGGTCATTACACCGTTACAGCTTTTTAGTTATTGATAAAGAAAGTGATGTACAGCATGGACGATATCGCATGGGTTTCGATCATTTTATATGCATTAACACAGAATTACAGTAACTACTTGATTAAAAACCACCATCATGTTAACATCTAGCAAGGAGATCACAAAACATATCATCCAAGCTCGAAACAATATTCGACGGAAATTTAAAGAGCTTAAACGTATTCAAGCAGACACGGATTTATTTTTAAAAACACAGCTAAGTACACCACTCAAAGAAATTTTTAATTCTACTTCATTACCGCAGCCTACTTCAAGTTTTGCTTCTATGCAAACATCATATCATAAAGAGAAGCATGAAGAAGAAAAGCATGAAGAAGATACGGAAGAGAAGAAGCAGGATGTAGATCAAGAAGAGGAAGATAAGGAAGAAGAAGAAGAAGAAGAAGAACTTAATGATGCATCACCATCTAAGCGTGTTGAGTTTTTAACTACAGATGTTATTGCAGAAACACCTACTACATCGACGCAAAATCTACCATCTTTGTCTGAGGTTATGATTACACCAGAGTATCGCAATCAGTTTAGAACTTTTATTCAAGATACCTATGGATCTCTCTTTGCACCTTATATAGAAAAACTTTTTACAGGACAAACTGACACTACCTATGGTATTCGCTACGAAGATGACTGTTTCCGGATAGGAAATTCAAATGTTAAGATTAATAGCAACAAACTCATTGTAAAAGGTGTTACCTATAAACCTACGAAAGGACTCTTAGAACTTCTTTTCTCACGAATACCTGACAAGGATATAATTTTACAAGATGATCTTAAAAAGTATAAAGCAATACTTTTTGCTACCGATGCAACACGACGTAATTACAAGAGAACAGAAGCTGTAAATGCGAATAAGAGTTACAAGTATCGTGAGTTTATTTCTAAGCTGTTTCCGACTGCACGTAGTCTAGACGTTATCTACAAGCCTTTGTTGCCGTATGTGGATGTAAGATACTGGAATGACCCAAACTTACTCGTTGAACGATTACAACTTTTAAGAGCATCGCAAGAGGCTGGTCACACTGGTCACGGATCAGAAATTCTAGAAATAGAAAGAGAACTACGTTATGCCGGTATTATTTTGTAATGGCTCGTCAAGAGAAGATCTCACCTGTAAAGGTAAACATCGCACATGAGTTACATAAACCAGCACGTCGCACCTACTGTCGCAGACGCGTTATTACACGAGGAAAAGATTATCTCTGGCAAGCAGACTTAGTAGAAATGATTCCATATGCTTCTAGTAATAAGGGCTATAAGTATCTACTTACTGTTATCGATGTGTACTCAAAGTTTGCTTTTGCACAACCCGTGCGTTCTAAAACAGCAGCTCAAGTTAAAGAAGCATTTAAACATATTGTTGAAGAATCGAAACGCTGCCCAAGGCTTCTTCAAACTGATCAAGGTAAAGAGTTTTACAACAAGGATTTTTCTTCTTACCTCAAGTTACTTGGCATTCAACACTACTCTACGTTCAGTAATCTCAAGGCAAGTGTTGTGGAACGCTTTAATCGTACACTCAAAACAATGATGTGGCGAGAATTTACAGCGCAAGGTTCATATCGTTGGATTGATCTGCTACCTAGACTTTTATCTACCTACAACGATACACCTCATCGCACTATCGGAACAAAGCCACGTCTTGTTACAAAGAATACACCTCGTCTAGATGCTATTCATCTTGTAATCAAAACAGCTGATCCACGCCGTCATCGCTTTAAAGAAGGTGATTTCGTTCGCATCAGCAAACACAAGTCTATCTTTGCAAAAGGATACACACCTAACTGGAGCACTGAAATTTTTCAAATCAGAAGTGTTAAGCTTACTAATCCAGTTACGTATTTACTTCGCGATCTCAGAGGACAGCCTATTGAAGGAGGATTCTACATCGAAGAACTGCAGAAAACAAAATATCCTGATCACTATTTAGTTGAACGTGTTATTCGACGTCGTGGCAATAAACTGTATGTTAAATGGCTTGGTTTTAATAACAGCTTTAATTCATGGATTAATAAAGAGGATGTACTTTAAATCTTATGCGTGTTTTCTTTTAATCCTCTACGTTTCCTTTCTTCTAATTCACTAGGACATGCTGTAGGATTAAACAACACCTGTAATATGTTTTGACAATTCATATTTATTTTAGACTATATACATACATTTTTATCCTTTGTTTATGTTACGGTCTTTGACACTCAGTTTTCGTTTTATTACACCAACAACGACAAGTGCTGCTATATTCTTCTGAGCAGCTAAAGCACTAGGTAATAACATACACACACACACACAGCATAACTTTACGAAGCAGATTTTAACAGCTACACTCTATGCAGGCAGCATGTAACTACACGTCAGGCGAATGTGTTCTAGGGCCGCAGGGGAGATGAAGCACGAAGAAAAGAAGATCAATCACTCTATTGATGAGTCCACGCCCAACATGCTTCCTCATCTTTCTCCCAGCACGTTTCTTCACCTTTTCCTTGTTTACTCTCTCCACAACCATGATAAGTGTTTATAAGCGAAGACAACTCGTTAGTTTTAGGTCCGTGATACAGTTTAATTAGTTGACATGTACGGCACTGTCTCACAGAAGGTCTTCTAGCTAAACTCACGTGTTCATGATGTAAACTACACGTTTGAAGCTCTGACAAAACAGGATCTTGAGTCCACTCACGGGGTACCTTTTCCCAAATATTCTTTACAGCATTCGCAGCTACATTAACCAAAAATGCCTTTGGTAATGCATTTAACTCTTCTTCAGTAAAAGTGTTTAGTTTCTTCTTGCATGCATAAAACTTTACGATCGCCTTTTCAACTGCGTTACACTTAGTATCTGTTAGAAATGACATGATGTCTTTACTCTACAAATGTTTCTTTTACACTAAGGTTATTTCGACACTGCACTTTACATATGTTGTTCACTTCCCGGCATGCACTGCGACACAACCAATCAAAGAGCATACCTACATGTTGTAAAGACTGTTTACTTGTTTCTCTGCTATGCTCTTTCGGAAGAGTTTTAAATGATGGGCACCCCAATTCATGCATGTCGATAACTTCACATGATGATGGTAGAAAATCACGCAACCATTCTTTCTTTTCACAACCCTTTAAAAGAACAAGATCTGCTCTTGACAAATGTGCATTCATCATTAAAGGTAGAAAACGATAAGGTATTCCTTTTTCTTCCCACTTCAAACCTAAATTGTTTTCAATCCACTGAGTCTGCTTTTTATCTTCATCTGTTTGCAAACAGTAAGGGAACGGTGGACTAAATACTAAACTAACAAGTTTTGGAGCCCACAACACACTGCAATCTAACACAGCCACCTCTTTAAACACAAATTTGTTTCCATTTACTTTAAAGCCTTGCACATCAACTATTAATGTTTTCGTCATGTTTGCACTCTACACTCTATCACTGTTTCTCGAAGACTAAACCTTTTAGTCAACGAACGGGTTTAAACATGCACAATGACGTCATCACAACAGCGCGTGCTTACTCTAGCTTGCCTGATGCGTGATTAAACTTGTTCGAATTAGCCGCCACCACATAGAGTGCAGCAGCGAGGTAAACGATGTAAGATGGCGGTAGCTAAAGATGGCAGCACTGTTCTCTCTGTTGATTAAAGATGGCTGCTTGTCAAAAAGATTTTTTCAAATTATCCGCCACCACATAGAGTGCAGCACTGTTCTCTCTGGATTAAAGATGGCGGATGACAGCTCGTCAAAGGTAAGTAGCTAAAGAGGGCAGCACTAAGGTTAGCAATGCAAGATGGTGGATGACAGCTGTGACGTAAAATATTACCCGCAAGATAGCACCACGATGCTCTTTTCATTAAAGATGGCAGCTTGTTAAATAGAATATTTCAAATTAACCGCCTCAAAGGTAAGTAGCTAAAGAGGGCAGCACTGTTCTCTCTGGATTAAAGATGGCAGCTTGTCGAAAAGAATTTTTCAAATTAACCGCCTCAAAGGTAAGTAGCTAAAGAGGGCAGCACTGTTCTCTCTGGATTAAAGATGGCTGCTGAATTTTTTCAAATTATCCGCCACCACAAAGAGGGCAGCACGGTGCTCTCTTGATTAAAGATGGTGGATGACAGCTGAAGAGCGAGTAGAATTTGTTTCCAAATAAGAGCACGTAGAATTTGCCACCACCACATAGAGTGCAGCACTGTTCTCTCTAGATTAAAGATGGTGGATGACAGAAAAGCGCATAGGTTTGTAAAGCACGTGGAATTTGCCGCCACCACATAGAGTGCAGCACTGTTCTCTCTAGATTAAAGATGGTGGATGACAGAAAAGCGCATAGGTTTGTAAAGCACGTGGAATTTGCCGCCACCACATAGAGTGCAGCACTGTTCTCTCTAGATTAAAGATGGTGGATGACAGAAAAGCGCATAGGTTTGTAAAGCACGTGGAATTTGCCGCCACCACATAGAGTGCAGCACTGTTCTCTCTAGATTAAAGATGGTGGATGACAGAAAAGCGCATAGGTTTGTAAAGCACGTGGAATTTGCCGCCACCACATAGAGTGCAGCACTGTTCTCTCTAGATTAAAGATGGCGGATGACAGCTGTCAGAAAAGCACATGGGTTTGTAAAGCACGTGGAATTTACCGCCACCACATAGAGTGCAGCACTGTTCTCAAAGATGGCGGATGACAGCTGACGAAATTGCCCGCATGATAGCAGCACAGTGCTCTATTGATTAAAGATGGCGGATGACAGCTGTCAAAAAAGCACGTGGCTTTGTTTCCCAACAAGAGCGCATAGAATTTTTCAAATTGCCGCCACCACACTTCAAAGGTAAGTAGCTAAAGAGGGCAGCACTGTGCTCTATAGATTAAAGATGGCGGATGACAGCTGTCAAAAAAGCATGTGGCTGTCAAAAAGCACGTGGATTTGTTTATCTCGAGCTAGTGAGGTTAAGTTGGTAGCACTAAGGTTTAGGCCCGTCAAGATGGCAGCACTGCCTATGACAGGTGACGAAAGAGGGCAGCACGGTGCTCTGTAGTTTAAAGATGGCGGATGACAGCTGTCAAAAAAGCACGTGGCTGTCAAAAAGCACGTGGCTTTGTTTACCTCGCGCTAGTTAGGTTAAGTTGGTACCACTAAGGTTTAGGTCCGTCAAGATGGCAGTACTGAGGTTAGCGATGCGTTGTTGTCTGTCAAAAAGCACATGGCTTTGTTTACAAATCTGTCAAAAAGCACGTGGCTGTCAAAAAGCACGTGGCTTTGTTTACCTCATGCTAGTTAGGTTAAGTTGGTACCACTAAGGTTTAGGCCCGTCAAGATGGCAGTACTGAGGTTAGCGATGCGTTGTTGTCTGTCAAAAAGCACGTGGCTTTGTTTACAAATCTGTCAAAAAGCACGTGGCTGTCAAAAAACACGTGGATTTGTTTACCTCATGCTAGTGAGGTTAAGTTGGCACTACTGAGGTTTAGGCCCGTCAAGATGGCAGTACTGAGGTTAGCGATGCGTTGTTGTCTGTCAAAAAGCACGTGGCTGTCAAAAAACACGTGGCTTTGTTTACCTCATGCTAGTTAGGTTAAGTTGGCACTAGTGAGGTTTAGGCCCGTCAAGATGGCAGCAGTGAGGTTAGCGATGCGTTGTTGTCGATGACAGCTGTCAAAAAGCACGTGGCTTTGTTTACAAATTCAAATCTCCCGCCAAAATTCAAATTTCCCGCCAAATTCAAATTTCCCGCGGGCGGCGGCGGCGGCGGAGGAGGAGGCGGAGGAGGCGGCGGCGGAGGAGGCGGCGGCGGAGGAGGCGGCGGCGGAGGAGGCGGGCGGCGGAGGATGCGGCGGAGGCGCCCGAATCCCTGCATTATACTACTTGTGGAGTCGAATGAAGGCAGCTCTGCAATCGCGGCGGCCAAGTTCCCTCACAGACTTGAAGAGGAGACTGCTCTAAGAATGGGCGGCATTAAGCCCTGATTATATCAAGAAAGTTATCGCCATTAAGTTATCCCAAATTGACTGGAATAGGTCCTATAACATCAAGGTGGATATACAAAGTACTGAGTGTGTAAGAGTGTTGTGAATTATACGATTTTATGTTTCTTTTTGTGTAGTGGCCGAATATTTTTGAGGCGACACTGGAATTATTGCTTTTATTTAATGTACGACAAAGGGCGTACTAATGACTGTCAAAATAATTTGACTTACATCACAATGTTTGTATAACATTTTATTATGTTTTCCTTCAAGATTCGTTGTATGATACGTTATCATTATAATGTAAGAATAACTACCCAATAAATGTGTGTGAAAAATCAAAGTGACCGAATATTTATGGAAGCATCTGTACCTGTGTCGGTGTGACGTAAAGCAAATAGAAAAAAATTGAAGGAGAAACTTGAAAAAAATATGCCGAACTTCCAATTATGTCATGTAGGCCTACAAAGCTTCGTCAACTGATTATGATGTTATTGGATTTATGTCCCACTAACTATATTTTTATCGGTTTTCTGAGAGCTGCCGGAATTCAGCCATACAGGAGTTCTTTTACATGCCTGTAAATCTACCGACACGAGGCTGACGTATTTGAGCATCTTCAGATACCACCGGCCTGAGCCAGGATCGTACCTGTCAAGTTGGGGTCAGGAGGCCAGCGCCTCTACCGTCTGAGCCACTCAACCCGGCATCAACTGATTAAAGGCATGGGTTGTAGGCTTGAAAAAGTTAAGCAAAAAGCCTGTCTTTATGGAACCAGTGTCGGTCTTTTCTTCTATTGTTTTAGTTTAATAAACCTAACATATATTTGAAAACATGTTAAAATCAACCATCTTTGGTCGTTCGCTGTACTAATGCTTCGTAACGGACCAATAAATGCTGCTGGCTTCGAATCGAACTCTGGGGGTGTGCTTTCCTACGGCAACTCCCTAGCGGACAGCGCGGCGCAATGTACCTCAGCAGGGACGAGCCTACAGTAAGCCTGCACAGCATCAGGTAGCATGCTCGCCGGTATCGGTCTCAGAGAGTTGCACCAAATACAGTAGAGACAATACACGACACTTACGGATTTAGCCTTGTTAAAATGGGAGACAATTCGACGGTGGCGCTCCTAGTGACTTGACCTGAACAAATCGCGCTAAATTCAAATATCAATGGAAATGTATATACGGAAATGGATAAATAAATTACGTCTAGAAAGAAAGTGGTATTGAGATATTAACTTCGAAGTTGCTAAAGCAATTCTGGATAAATGAATGAAGAATTATTTAAAAGGTTATTATTCAAAGACTGAAATTAGACATGTAAACAAGGTGTGAAATGGACTGCTGTGAAATGGCTTGATCTTTCATTTATGCATTACTTTTTTAGCTTTAGCATACCTGCCTGAAATCTTACGGTTGGATTTGTCTTTTTTCCTCATTTTAAAACATTGTATCATCACATTAAGACATTTGTCAATGAAAATTTCGGCACATTCCTTACACATATGATGCAATGAATTAACATTTAATAGGTGGACAATTTTCCTCTTAACACGAAGCCTACTAACAGAAAGAAAATCTATAAAATCCCGGCTTTAATCTGAGAAGAGCGATAAAAGAAAGAAAAGTTTGAAAATGTTGTCGATAGTGATGTTTTGAGGAATATTTACGTACAATTAGAGTAAAAATGTAACATACCCTTGGCTGTATAGTCGAGGATTTTTAAAGTCGCTGGCGTGGAAATGATCTGAACAGATCATATAATTCTTATACAAGCGTAACGTCCCTTCTTTCTTGTACACTTTATCCAAATCGCTTCTGTGACATTTCAAAACCCACAGATCACACCTACACCAACACATCGGTATTGAAGGTTAACTGTTGCACTATACAACAAAATATGCGTATTATATTTTAAGCCCGTTAAAACATGGGTCGGGCAGGTCAGAAGATTATGAGGTACTATAAAAATCTCTGTCACTGGAAGAATATATATGCAAACACAATATTACTTACATGTTCTTGTCACGAGGGAACCTGAAGAACGACCGCGCATTTTTCTCTACTTCGTAATTACTGCAGCCAAACACAACACATACCTTTCCCCTCATGCTGAGAGCAGATATCAAGGAATGACACACGCTACTATTGAATTATGTCAAATCACTGAAAACGCATAAATAACACCAAAAACTTCACACAAAAATACACGTGCTCTTATGACAGAATCAGTACCGTTCAGGTCTATCCGCTAGAGTGAGCTCCAATAGCTGTCCCTCGATATCTCGCTCAGTGTCGCGTATTGTCTCTACTGTATTTGGTTGCACGAGACTAGCAAGTCCCCTGCCGAGAAACAGTTCCAAATGTCCCCGTTAGATTGCGCACTCTGCGGAGATTACTTCATTCCTACTTTCTCTCCTCTCGCAAAGGTAATTCCATTTCCAATTTTTAAATTTACAATTCTTGCTTTACGTTGCACCGATGCAGATAGGTCTTACAGCGACGATGGGATAGAAAATGGGTAGGAGTTGGAAGGAAGCGACCGTGGATTTAATTAAGGTACAACGACATCATTTGCCTGGTGTGAACGTGGGAAACCGCGGAAAACCATCTTCAAAGCTTCCGATAGTGGTGTTCGAACCCACTATCCCCCGAATGCAAGCTCACAGCTGCGCGACCCTAACCGCACGGTCAACTTGCTCGGAAATTCCTTTTCCACGCCATATCAGACCACCGAAAATATTACCAACATCTTGCTTCAATGAAAAACAGGAGGGCTAATTTTCAATTCAACTGAGGCAAAAGCAACTGTGCCAGGCTAAGTGGCTCAGATGGTTGAGGTGTTGGCCTTCGTGGCAGGTTCGATCCTGCTTCAATTCGGTGGTATTTGAAGGTGTTCAAATACGTCAGCCCCGTGTCAGTAGATTTACTGACATGTAAAAGAACTCCTGCGGGACTAAATTCGGGCACCTCGACATCTCCGAAAACCGTAAAAAGTCGTTAGTTGGACGTAAAGGCAAAAACATTATTACTGAGAGTAACTGTAGTTATAGTGTATAATTAGCCTCTTACTTCCTGGGTTGAAATTGGCAGAGATATTTCAGTTTTAGTAGGAATGTATTTCATTACATAACGATAATATAGTCTCTTGCTATTTCTGCAAGCTATAAAAACGTGACACTGAAAATTTTGGTGCAACACCCAACTTCAGATATTATCAGCCGCCACTGGTTAAAATGGAAGAAAAATTTAATTTTTGTTCTGACACCGAAACCGCCTGAATTCTTGAAGGCTTGGCTACTAGTATTCTCTTCTCCGTATTCGGAGGCTTAGCACCAGAGAGCACTGGCAGCCAGGCCGTGGTACAGTGACCAGATATGTCTATAGTCACTATAGACCAAGGTAAGTAGACTATTATAGTCGCAGCTAACCGATTTGTACAGCGCCACAGGAAGTAGCTTAATCGTCGACTATCAAGATATAATCTACTTCTCTGTTCTTATCAGATAAGTAGATTATCTGTTCTTATAGCTTAATATCTTGACACTGCGTAGATTATCTGTTCTTATAGCTTAATATATCTTGGCACCGCTTAGGTTATCTGTTCTTATAGCTTAATATCTGTTTTATCAGATAAGTGTAATCTCAAAAGGTGTCATATTGATACGGTCAACCGCGAAACTACAGCCGAGAATAGGCCCAAATGGCGTAGCATATACAACGGAGTTGAACATCTAGAACAAGATAGGAGTCATAGGAGAAGATTAGGAGGATCCGCAGAAAAGACCGAGCGAATGCGAGGGATGGTGCTCTTGCACAATCATCTGCTGCAACAACTAGTGTGTGCTGTCACCATTGAACTATGGCTGTCAATGCAATAAAATCTGTGCATCCAGAATCGGACTGTTCAGCCATCTGAGATGGCACAATTAATAGTCCAAATGACATTGTATTTATTTACTACATATTCGTTGACGAATAAATGCCTATGGTGATGATGATGAGCAGATAAGTACATTATCTGTTCTTATCAGCTTAATATCTGATACGTCGCAGCGCAGAACCAGTGTTGCCAACTAGAAAATGTTTCCCTGTCACACGAACACCCGAAAATCCACCAAAATCCGTCAAAATAAAAATAATAAGGTTACCTACCCAGTGTAGGAGATAGGAAAGGCCTAGGAGTGGGAAGGAAGCGCCCACGACCTTAATTAAGGTACAGCCCCAGCATTTGACTGGTGTGGAAATGGGAAACCACGGAAAAGCATCTTCAGGGCTGCCGACAATGGGGCTCGAACCCTCTATCTCCCGCACGCAAGCTCACAGCTGCGCGCCGATAACCGCACGGCCAACTCGCCCGGTCTCTATTGTTTTAAGACGAAGTACAACTTGGCAACCATCCACTATTAACAGTCATCAGAGGGACAACTGGAAGAGGTCCGACACTTCAAAACGAAGGTATCGGCCAAAGAAAGACAAGGGCCACGAAGGGCGTGAAACTGAAAGATTCCCTAGGCTTCTTAAGCCTAACACCGTCGGGGTCGGAAAAGAACAGGAGTTGACCAAGCGAGGTCGGATAGGATAGATGAAAGTCAGAAGTCTAACACAATTAAGTAGAAGCAATTCCAGGGCTCAGCTGAGGGCCCTGTGGTCGCCAACTCACACTCCAAACTTAAGACCCTCTGGGGCACAATTTAGTCGTCTCTTACGACAGGCAGGGGATGCCATGAATGGTTTTCTACCACCCCCACCCACAGGGGGATGCATCAATCAGTCACATGACCAAACATATCAATCATATTATCGCCGGAGGTCAGACAGCTGTTGTTAGTGAAGGCAGTGGAGAGGGTGTGCGATATTACTGATACTGGCCTATCGAGCGAGTGGCTAAGCGATTTGGGTCACGCAGCTGTCAGCGTGCAGTCGGGAGATAGTTGGATTTCCACTGTCGGTAGTTTTCTGTGGTTTCCCATTTTCACACCAGGCAAATACTGGGGATGTACCTTAACAGTAGCTCGGGTGCTAGAGCGCTGTCCTTCTGAGCTTAAGTTGGCAAATTCGGTCCTGGCTCAGTCCTGTGTTCAAATACGCCAGATATATTTTTTTATTTGCTAGTTGTTTTACGTCGCACTGACACAGATAGGTCTTATGGCGACGATGGGATAGGAAAGGGCTAGGAGTGGGAAGGAAGCGGCCGTGGCCTTAATTAAGGTACAGCCCCAGCATTTGCCTGGTGTGAAAATGGGATACCACGTAAAACCATCTTCAGGGCTGCCGACAGTGGGGTTCGAACCTACTACCTCCCGAATACTGGATACTGGCCGCACTTAAGCGACTGCAGCTATCGAGCTCGGTAACCAGATAGATTTACCGGCATGTTAAAAAGCTCCTGTGGGACAAAACTTCGGCACGTCGGCCTCTCAGAAAACCGAAAAAGTAGATAGTGTTATGTAAAATCAATAGATCTATATATTAAAAGAGAAAACAGCTTTGGCAAATCTGTCCGTCCGTTCTACTGGACCTATTGCAGGTCGCCTACGGGTGTCAAATCTAAAGCCCTGCACCTGGCGAGCCGAACCCGTCCTGGGATCTCCCGGCACTACGACATTTCATTACTGGACCGATCTGCTCCATTTCTGTTTTATTCTCTCCGGAATTACCTGCCCGTGAATGATGAGACATTGATAGGTCTCTAAGTTCATCCAGCTTTGAGTAATCATACAATCGAATCATAAAATGATCACTCCAATAATTACAGGCGAGAGCTTATCCTAACTCGCAATACATTCTGTACTTAGCGGGTTGCTACGCGACTAACCCTTTGATTAATATTCTGATATATGATTTACATCCTTAGTACTATACGCGAACCTTTTCTTGAGCCCTGAGCTGCCTAGTGCTGAATCGGTAGACCTCGGTTATCTTCGACCTCCATATTGGCAACCTTTGAAACACAAACTACGAATCGCTTATTCATCGCTGTGCGACATCTGGCGTACACTTTATGAACTAGTACTGTTGTTGTTGACACAGAACAGCCAAACTATATAATTCATGCTAGTAACGAGATTCGCATCGAGAAATGTTATATAATGTTAAATGATGTATGTGTGACGCAGTTGCTGACGTAAGATAATAAATGTTTAGAAAATTCATATCGATCGATCATATTATCGATTCAATTCCGATTTCATTTCCATCCAGTTGGCAGTATAACCGGAACCGGCAGCGCTCCCTCCTTACTCCTCACCCCGTAAAAAATCGGACTCAAGAAAAGGTTCGCGTATAAGCCAGAGGCTATGCTCTGCCTGTGATCACGGAAGAATACTATTTACTATTTGATTCTCTTAACCTTTCCCAGCTTCCAAATATATTCAACAGATGGCAGAGCGTTCCTAACAACTTTGCATGCTGCTAAGAAAAACAAGTCTACGTACAAACAGCCCCCATCATGACATACACCTGGGACATTATCTGGGAATATCTATGAGCGGATAACCTAGCTATACAAGAAAGAGGGAAGGCCATGTATCTTAAAACCATTTTCTGTCTGGCAAGAAACGCTCCTGCGAGACTAACCTATTAACAGAAGAACCGCGATTAAAATACCATAGCCTTCTACAACACAATACAAAGCTTTACATCAAGAACTCCAGGATTAAAACAAAGAGAATATATGGATAGATGTTTACGAAATAGACGGCATGATGATTTCAGAATGAATGAATTCTGACTACGAACAGCTGCTTCTTATTACATGTTCATAAAACCATTGAAAAGTGCAGGCGAAACAAAATGACTACCGGTACGATAGGTATATCAAGACGAGTTACCTGACCTATTAATAACGAATGCTGTGGAGCAACACGGGTTCTCTAGTTATTTATCACCTCCTTCCCAGTCCAAGTCATATCCAATCCCACTATAAGACGTATTTGTGTCGATGCGACGTAAAACATTATGGCATTAAAAGGAAAAAGAAGAGAGAAACTAGCCTGGATGAAATTCCTGGACATATGGGTCGAGCCTTCAAGACCTAATTCAGGAATATTCTGCAAAGTGGTGGTGCTGATTATTGTTTTAAGAGGAAGTACAGATTCTGCAAAAGTTTTTTTTCAATTACTACTGATCTGCATTTAGGGGAGTCGCCCAGGTGGCAGATTCCCTATCTGTTGTTTTCCTAACCTTTTCTTAAATTATTGCAAAGAAACTGGAAATTTATTGAACATCTCCCTTGGTAATTTATTCCAATCCCTAACTCCCCTTCCTATAAAGGAATATTTGGCCCAATATGTCCTCTTGAAATCCATCATATTGTGATCTTTCCTACTTATAAAGACACCACTCAAACTTATTCGTCTACTGATGTCATTCCACACCCTCTCTCCACTGGCAGCTCGGAACATACCACTTAGTCGAGCAGCTCGTCTTCTTTCTCCCAAATCTTCCCACCCCAAACTTTGCAACGCTACTCTTTTGTCGGAAATCAGCCAGAACAAATCGAGCTGCTTTTCTTTGGATTTTTTCCAGTTCTTGAACCAAGTAATCCTGGTGAGGGTCCCATACACTGGAACCAGACTCGCTGCTGCTCGTTGAGAAGATGCAAAAATTGAATCAATGATATCTTCTGTGTGTTACTTTTTCAGACATGTCATTAGAGCTGTTCGCAGTGGAAATAACCTTGCCCAAGTATTGCCCTATCACATCCTTTGATGTTGAGAGGACATTCTTTCAATTGAGAAATACTCTCACTGAACTGAGACATACATTTCTTTGCCGTTTGCACTCCAGGGTTGGATTTTCCCTCGGACTCAGCGCCTATACTGCATCAAGGACACTGTCCTGGATAGTGAGATACTTGGTCTTGGATAAAACTGGGATGGAGGACCAGTACCTCGCCTATTATGCTGAACAGGAGCCTTATATGGGGATGGGAAGATTGGAAGGGATAGGCAAGGAAGAAGGAAGGAAACGGCCGTGGCCTTAAGTTAGGTACCACCCTGACATTCGCCTGGAGGAGAAATGGGAAACCACAGAAAAACCACTTCGAGGATGGATGAGGTGGTAATATAACCCTCCTCCCCCCCGCTACTCAGTTGACCTCCTGAGGCTGAGTGGAGCTCGTTCCAGTTCTCGTACCACTTTTCAAATTTCGTAGCAGAGCCGGGAATCGAACCTGAACCTCTGGGATTGGCAGCTAATCACACTAACCACAGAGGTGGAAGAGACATAAATTTACCCTAGAAAACGTTAAAAAAGTAGTAGTCAACTAAAACGTAGCAGAGGAGTAACATATTTCAGTAGTTTCAGTACAGTTACATTCTATATTCACAGAACTGAGAAACCATAGGTCGGCTGGAATATCATCGGGACCGGTGGCCTTTCCTGGCTCCAGTTTCATCAGCGCAGCTTTGACCTCTTCGATTTCAACTTATTTCTCAGGCCCTTGGACTGCAAAACGTGCTCCAATTGCAGTGACGTGCGGTGAACACATCCGTTAACCCAGCTGTAAAAAAACAAAAACAAAAGAAACAATCGCTGCCCCACCACTCTCTTTAAAGTCAACATTACTATTTTATAAACTCACTCGATAATTAAGTGAAAATATATCAAGCAAAACAGATCAGACAATAAATAAATACATACATACATAAATAAGATCATTCATCATCATCATCATCATCATCATCTGTTTACCCTCCAGGTTCGGCTTTTCCCTCGGACTCAGCGAGGGATCCCACCTCTACCGCCTCAAGGGCAGTGTCCTGGAGCTTCAGACTCTTGGTCGGGGGATACAACTGGGGAGTATGACCAGTACCTCGCCCAGGCGGCCTCACCTGCTATAGTGAACAGGGGCCTTGCTGGGGGATGGGAAGATTGGAAGGGATAGGCAAGGATGAGGGGAGGAAGCGGCCGTGGCCTTAAGTTAGGGTACCATCCCGGCATTCGCCTGGAGGAGAAGTGGGAAACCACGGAAAACCACTTCGAGGATGGCTGAGGTGGGAATCGAACCCACCTCTACTCAGTTGACCTCCCGAGGTTGAGTGGACCCCGTTCCAGCCCTCGTACCACTTTTCAAATTTCGTGGCAGAGCCGGGAATCGAACCCGGACCTCCGGGGGTGGCAGCTAATCACGCTAACCACTACACCACAGAGGCAGCCAATAAGATAATTAAGGTGTTAAATAACTTATTTATCAAAACTCTTTTGAATAACAATATTTTCAACCAAATACTCGCATATACACTGACTGACAGAGCAAATGCAACACCAAGAAGGAGTGGTCAGAACTTTATGCCAATTGCAGGGTAGACTGACGTCACTGAGGTATGCTCATGATGTGAAATGCGCCGCTGTGCTGCGCACGTAGCGAAAGATAAATGGGACACGGCGTTGGCGAATGGCCCACTTCGTAGCGTGATTTCTCAGCCGACAGTCATTGTAGAACGTGTTATCGTGTGCCACAGGACACGTGTATAGCTAAGAATGCCAGGCCGCCGTCAACGGAGGCATTTCCAGCAGACAGACGACTTTACGAGGGGTATGGTGATCGGGCTGAGAAGGGCAGGTTGGTCGCTTCGTCAAATCGCAGCCGATACCCATAGGGATGTGTCCACGGTGCAGCGCCTGTGGCGAAGATGGTTGGCGCAGGGACATGTGGCACGTGCGAGGGGTCCAGGCGCAGCCCGAGTGACGTCAGCACGCGAGGATCGGCGCATCCGCCGCCAAGCGCTGGCAGCCCCGCACGCCACGTCAACCGCCATTCTTCAGCATGTGCAAGACACCCTGGCTGTTCCAATATCGACTAAAACAATTTCCCGTCGATTGGTTGAAGGAGGCCTGCACTCCCGGCGTCCGCTCAGAAGACTACCATTGACTCCACAGCATAGACGTGCACGCCTGGCATGGTGCCGGGCTAGAGCGACTTGGATGAGGGAATGGCGGAACGTCGTGTTCTCCGATGAGTCACGCTTCTGTTCTGTCAGTGATAGTCACCGCAGACGAGTGTGGCGTCGGCGTGGAGAAAGGTCAAATCCGGCAGTAACTGTGGAGCGCCCTACCGCTAGAGAACGCGGCATCATGGTTTGGGGCGCTATTGCGTATGATTCCACGTCACCTCTAGTGCGTATTCAAGGCACGTTAAATGCCCACCGCTACGTGCAGCATGTGCTGCGGCCGGTGGCACTCCCGTACCTTCAGGGGCTGCCCAATGCTCTGTTTCAGCAGGATAATGCCCGCCCACACACTGCTCTCATCTCCCAACAGGCTCTACGAGGTGTACAGATGCTTCCGTGGCCAGCGTACTCTCCGGATCTCTCACCAATCGAACACGTGTGGGATCTCATTGGACGCCGTTTGCAAACTCTGCCCCAGCCTCGTACGGACGACCAACTGTGGCAAATGGTTGACAGAGAATGGAGAACCATCCCTCAGGACCATCCGCACTCTTATTGACTCTGTACCTCGACGTGTTTCTGCGTGCATCGCCGCTCGCGGTGGTCCTACATCCTACTGAGTCGATGCCGTGCGCATTGTGTAACCTGTATATCGGTTTGAAATAAACATCAATTATTCGTCCGCGCCGTCTCTGTTTTTTCCCCAACTTTCATCCCTTTCGAACCACTCCTTCTTGGTGTTGCATTTGCTCTGTCAGTCAGTGTATTTCGAAAATGGTATTCACGGCAGTGACCGCACCATCATAATTTAAGCCATAGCAGATTAAAAATATATTTATAGAGTTTCACCCACTGATGCTTCGTAATAGTACGGTAATGGTTTTCACAGAAATATAAGAGGACTAACTTTTTTTTTTACTTAAAAATCCTAACGTAAACTGAATGAGCAAAATTTAGCAGGTATTTTACTGTCGCCGAAGTTTTAAAGTTTCGCTCACTTACTGAGTGTAGGTACAACAACGATAAACGAGGAGAAATATTTCTCACTATGTATACCAATGTTATATTCACGAAGAATGTCACAGAACTCACGAAAACTTCACCTAAAATCCAAGGGAACGTTACAAAAATTCACAATATACCACCATTACAGGCAAACCCACTCGTACAGACAGCGACCAAATACAAAATTATTTTACTTCGCGGTGTGTAATCTAAACATTTTTCGGCGTGCATCGAAAGACATACTCTACACGCGCCGTCAATGAATCGCTCCCGAAAACTTAATACATGCCGAATTCCACAAATGAAATTAATACTTTTATTACAATCGATTTCATGAAAAGTGAAAACCTACAACCTGTTTTCCAGTCATTGACCGGGTCAGGGATATAATGAATGAAGCAGATATAGGCTATTAGCACGATGGGGTCGCCACTCCCAAACTGATTTATTAATGAATGATAGATGCTATGAAATGAGAATGGAGAGTGTTGCTGGAATGAAAGATGACAGGGAAGACCGGAGTACCCGGAGAAAAACCTGTCCCGCCTCCGCTTTGTCCAGCACAAATCTCACATGGAGTGACCGGGATTTGAACCACGGTATCCAGCGGTGAGAGGCCGACGCGCTGCCGTCTGAGCCACGGAGGCTCACACTAGTGATTTCATAAACTGGCTATTTCTATTACCAAGACAATCTGCAAGTCGCTATATTCTTTTCTTCTTGTAGCCTCTGGTGTGTGGCGCTAGACAGTTCAAGTGTTAACTAAACTAACATGTACCCAAGCTAGCTGTTCCACCGCCGTAAGATACCGTGAATCTCGAGCGAGCCCAGCAGTTATCACCCTGCTATCCCAAAAGAAGGCGGCTTGAAGTACAAACCCAGCGACTTGAATTTCGCTGGGGTAGCTGGGGTTCAGTGCACGCCTCTGCAGGATTGGCCGATTCTTCGGTTTATATCTTCTGGAAATAGTTTCGCCAGAGTTCTATCAATTTTCTCTAATCAACTGGCAAGTAATCATTTTCATCACTGACACCGTAGAATCGACAGATGCCTTCTGTTTTGCGATGTCTTGATTTAGCGAGTCGGAAGATATCTCGCTCTACTTCTCACGTGTCAAATTTTGCGCCGAGATTTGAAAACCGTGCGAATGTTTTCATAGCTATGTTCTATATTGTTCTCAACAAATGTTCAATCAATCAATCAATCAATCAATCAATCAATCAATCAATCAATCAATCAATCAATCAATCAATCAATCAATCAATCAATCAATCAATCAATCAATCAATCAATCAATCAATCAATCAATCAATCAATCAATCAATCAATCAATCAATCACCGAGCTCGATAGCTGCAGTCGCTTAAGTGCGGCCAGTATCCAGTATTCGGGAGATAGTAGGTTCGAACCCCACTGTCGGCACCCCTGAAGATGGTTTTCCGTGGTTTCCCATTTTCACATCAGGCAAATGCTGGGGCTGTACCTTAATTAAGGCCACGGTCGCTTCCTTCCCACTCCTAGCCCTTCCCTGTCCCACCGTCGCCATAAGACCTATCTGTGTCGGTGCGACGTAAAGCAACTAGAAAAAATCAATCAATCAATCAATCAATCAATCAATCAATCAATTGCATTCAGGTCTGTCGCCCAGGTGGCAGATTCCCTACCAGTTGTTTACCTAAAACGATTTCAAACAACTTGGAAATATATCGAAGATTTCCCTTGATAATTTATTCCAGACCCTATAAATGAATATTTGTCCCAATTTATCCTCTTGAATTCCAACTTTATCTTCATATTATGATCGTTCCTCATTTTAAACGTTCCACTGAAGTTTATTCGTCTACTAACGCCATTCCATGCCATTTCTTCACTGACAGCTCGGAACATACCACTTAAATTAGTCGAGCAACTCGTGTTCTTATTCCCAAGTCTTCCCAACCCTAAGTTTCGTTACACTACCCTTTTGTCGGAAATCACCCAGAACAAATCGTGCTGCTTTTCTTCGTATTTTTTCCAGTTCTCGTATCAAGTAATCCCGGTTATGGTCCATACACTCTAATTGAGACCTCTCTCCTTTACATCGTTGTTATAGCCGCTAACTATGTGAAGAGATCTGTAACCTTTCTTAGAACCTTGTTAATATGATTACTCCAATGAAGATCTTTCTTTACATGAACACCTAGTTATTTACTGTGTTCGCCATGAGGTACTATCACACCATCAACACAGTAATTAAAACCGAGAGGGATTTTCCTCTTGGCAAAACTTACAGCCTGACTTGTCATCCCGTTTACCATCATACCATTGTGTTCTGCACATCACACAACGTGATCAAGGTCATTTTACAGTTGCAGTGGCACAGTACAATATCATCCGCAAATAGCCTTATCTCTGATTGCAGTTCTTGACTCATATTACTAATATAGGTAAGAAAATATAAAGGTCCAATAACACTGCGTTGCGGCACCCTTCTGCTAATCATTACAGGTTCAGATAATTAATGCTTCATGTACTCTACAGTAATTCTGCAGTTCTAATTAGAGGTTAGTTATTGTATTTTATTACATCTAAAGAATAGGCAACATTAAAAATCAACTTATATAAATTCGTTAAATAGTTCAGTGGTGATGTGATATTGTGTTTTCAATTGTAAAGCGTGTGTAACGTCGATGAAATGAGCGAGGAAGTGCCATGAGCGCCAAATGAAACAATGACATACAATCGAGTAATAATAATAATAATAATAATAATAATAATAATAATAATAATAATAATAATAATAATAATAATAATAATAATAATAATAATAATAATAATCCGCCTTTGTGGTGTAGTGGTTAGCGTGATTAGCTGCCACCCCCGGAGGCCCGGGTTCGATTCCCGGCTCTGCACGAAATTTGAAAAGTGGTACGAGGGCTGGAACGGGGTCCACTCAGCCTCGGGAGGTCAACTGAGTAGAGGTGGGTTCGATTCCCACCTCAGCCATCCTGGAAGTGGTTTTCCGTGGTTTCTCACTTCTCCTCCAGGCGAATGCCGGGATGGTACCTAACTTAAGGCCACGGCCGCTTCCTTCCCTCTTCCTTGCCTATCCCTTCCAATCTTCCCATCCTTCCACAAGGCCCCTGTTCAGCATAGCAGGTGAGGCCGCCTGGGCGAGGTACTGGTCATACTCCCCAGTTGTATCCCCCGACCAAGAGTCTGAAGCTCCGGGACACTGCCCTTGAGGCGGTAGTGGTGGGATCACTCGCTAAGTCCGAGGGGAAAACCGAACCTGGAGGGTAAACAGATGATGATGATGATGAATAATAATAATAATAATAACTATCTTTTTGCAAGTTGCTTTACTTCGCATCGACACAGATAGGGATAGGGAAAGGCTAGGAGTGGCCTTAATTAAGGCACAGCTCTATGGTCATCAGGAAGATATATTAATATTATTATTATTATTATTATTATTATCCGTGACGGAAATGCGACTAGCCATTTGTCTGGTGTGAAAATAGGATACCACGGAAAACCATCTTCGCGGCTGCCGACAGTGGGATTCGAACCCACTATCTTCCAAGTTTTTGGCACGCAATCTAGTGATTAGAAATTGTATACCACCACCTCTCCTAGCCTGCCGACCAACATATTGATGGCGTTTTATTCCACCAGCGAGACTCAAACCGGCTAACCACGATGTCAGACCACATAGACTTCACGCTTTAACGATCTTGGCCACCACCCGGGCACTAAGCAAAGATCTAGTTTGCTGTTCCTTTCTTGCTACTCTAAACATATTCGTTACATTCAAGAATCATTCAGCAAGTTCAGCAAATTCTCATGGCAACCCCCAGTGGGTTCCCATGGTATCCCCTGCCTCACTTTCGCCTATCGTACAAGACAATCCTTGGTCAATTCTTGCTATTTTCCGACCCCGAACCTATTAGGTTCCGAAGGCCAGGGAGTCCATTTTCACGCCCTTCGTGACCCGTGTCTTTCTTTGGTCGATATCTTCAATTTTAGAAGTGTCGGACCCCTTCCATTTTTCCCTCTGATTAGTGTTAATAGAAGATGGTTACCAGTTGTACTTCCTCTTAAAACAGTAATCACTATCACCACCACCTATCGTAAAAGTTGACTAGAAGTGGGCCCAAGGGATCTCAACTTGGGAGCGCGGGTTGGCGACCAGGAGACCCTTTAGCTGAATCATGGCGTTGCTTCCACTTACTTGTGCCAGGCTCCTCACTTTCGTCTATCCTAACCAACCTCCCTTGGTCAATTCTTGTTCTTTTTCGACCCCAACGCTATTAGATTCCGAGGGCTAGGGAGTCTCTCATTTTCACGCCCTTCGTGGCCCTTGTCTTTCTTTGGCCGATATATTCACTTTTCGAGCCGGCTCCATGGCAAATGGTTAGCGTGCTGGCCTTTGGTCACCAGGGCCCCGGGTTCGATTCCCGGCAGAGTCGGGAATTTTAACCATTATTGGTTAATTTCGCTGGCACGGGGGCTGGGTGTATGTGTCGTCTTCATCATCATTTCATCCCCATCACAACGCGCAGGACGCCTAGGGGAGTCAAATCAAAAGAACTGCACCTGGCGAGCCGAACTTGTCCTCTGACACTCCCGGCACTAAAAGCCATACGCTATTTCATTCCATTTCAATCACTTTTCGAGGTGTTGGACCCCTTTCATTTTTCCCTCTGACTACTGTTAATAGAGGATGGTTACCCAGTTTTACTTCCTATTAAAACAATAATCACCACTACCAACACTATTACCATGGCAAGCCATCTTAAACTTGCGATGAGAGGAAATGCCCATCCACCGAACTCGATAGCTGCAGTCGCTTAAGTGCGGCCAGTATCCAGTAATCGGGAGATAGTGGGTTCGAGCCCCACTGTCGGCAGCCCTGAAGATGGTTTTCCGTGGTTTCCCATTTTCACACCAGGCAAATGCCGGGGCTGTACATTAATTAAGGCCATGGCCGCTTCCTTCCACTTCCTAGACCGTTCCTATCCCATCGTCGCCATAAGACATATCTGTGTCGGTGCGACGTTAAGAAAAATGGCAATGGAAATGCCCATGATTTTTCAAACGAAAATCCAATTCAGTGTTGACAAGAATTCGAGCTCTGACAGCCGTTTCGAAAGTAACTATGTTACTGCAGTTGCCAGCGGGATAAGGAGAGATTACCTACACGACGCCACAGAAGATGACTACCGCAGCAGTAGTCGAAACGTCTGGACGAAATGAGAGGAGTGGACCATGGCATAATACCCCGGAAGATTTTTATTATATTAACTGCCTTAAGCACGGACATCTCTATTGATCAACAAACAGTTAACCTACGTACTTAAAATTACAGTCCGCCTCTGTGGTGTAGTGGTTAGCGTGATTAGCTGCCACCCCCGGAGGTCCGGGTTCGATTCCCGGCTCTGCCACGAAATTTGAAAAGTGGTACGAGGGCTGGAACGGGGTCCACTTAGCCTCGGGAGGTCAACTGAGTAGAGGTGGGTTCGATTCCCACCTCAGCCATCCTGGAAGTGGTTTTCCGTGGTTTCCCACTTCTCCTCCAGGCGAATGCCGGGATGGTACCTAACTTAAGGCCACGGCCGCTTCCTTCCCTCTTCCTTGCCTATCCCATCCGATCTTCCCATCCCTCCACAAGGCCCCTGTTCAGCATAGCAGGTAAGGCCGCCTGGGCGAGATACTGGTCATTCTCCCCAGTTGTATCCCACAGCCAAGAGTCTGAAGCTCCAGGACACTGCCCTTGAGGCGGTAGAGGTGGGATCCCTCGCTGAGTCCGAGGGAAAAACCGAACCTGGAGGGTAAACAGATGATGATGATGATGATGATGATGATGATGACTTAAAATTACAATTAATCCATTAACTCATTATCAATACTTGGTTTAAATATATTTGACAGTTCTTCTTTTCACATACATTGCCCAAGAATAATTGAGAACTAATCTTTCCACCTAAATCGCACGTTGTCTGTGACACTAATGAACTGCAATTATTATCTTCTAACTCTCCCTCAGAACTTTCCAAACAGATTATAATTCTGCAGTGTTTATAGATATTGTCGAAAATCAGTAATAACGTCTTATTAACATTTGCTGTTACGTTTGCTAGGTATTGTTCTGTCCTAAGTAATACCAACTCTTTTCGAAATATTTCTGCAAACAGTTAAGTGAATGGATAACAGAAATGCGAAGTGAGTGCTTCTGTAATTTCTATAATAACGCGTCCCATTTCATTTTGCGAAACATGTTATTCTGACTTTGACATGTATTAATGATGTCTTATCCAATTCTCTTCAGTATAGGAAGTAATTTTGCGAAGATTGTTTAGAATAAGGCTTTTTTTCGTTTGACGTATATATAACCTCATTTTCATGTTAATTACTTTAGATTAGCAAAGTACCCTCTTATCTTTACATTCCTTAATTATACTGTAAAACATCTAATACAGTTAACATTTTAGGTACAAACAAGACAGTTCTCGGTATATATATAGCAGTCGCAGGATTTTCAAAGCACACTCACCACCAGTGTGTCTTCAAGAGGCTTTGACTTGTGTGTACTTTACATTGGTAAGTAAGTTACTGTAACAAGTTAGCTTAGAAGCGAACATTAATAATTGGAAAGAGAACAGGTTCTGATAAATTAACTTTATCACCTACCGGAGTGCTGCTAAGTGTATATTGACACGCAAATATTGTTTTTGCAAGATAACAGAGTAGGAATCTAAGATATTTTTTGTTTCACTTCAGTCAGGAAACGTTTTCTCCGGCCAGCAATATTCGCTATCTAGTGCCATTTATAGGTTACGCTGACAGTTTAGGCCACAAACTAAGGATATAAAACAGGAACTAACTCTCGATTACAGCATTAGTTCTGTCGCTGTATTGGAGAGGACATTGGTTTGTATTTGCGGTAGACGATACTATAAGCAAGCAAACTTACAATTTTTACGAGACAGTTTATATCGTAATCCTTGTCATAGGAGCTCCAGGATTTTTTGGAATTCAAAACTAAGGAACGTGAATTTTCATTTAAAACATTTACACATACATTGACTGGTTCGTTTAAGAATTCACGCGGGGCTGAGTGGCTCAGACGGTTGAGGCGCTGGCCTTCTGACTCCAACGTGGCAGGTTCGATCCTGGCACAGTCCGGTGGTATTTGAAGGTGCTCAAATACGTCAGCCTCGTGTCGGTAGATTTACTGCCACGTAAAAGATCTTTGCGGGACTAAATTCCGGCACCTTGGCGTTTTCGAAAACCATAAAAGAGTAGTTAGTGGAACGTAAAGCAATTTATTATTATTATTATTATTATTATTAAGAATTCATGACAGCCGTTTGTGTAGCATAGCTCTCCATAATAAGAATGTTTAAACATATTAGCCGACTTGTAATAAAATACAGACAGAATGTTTAGAAATATTTCTTAAAGTAAAATTCACTTAACATCTGTACAAGTAATAAACCAAAGCTGTCCATAACAGATAAGATAATACTCGTCTCCCATAATCTCGGAAAATACAGATCCTTGAAAGGGTATTGTTTCTTTTCCTATTTTTGATACACGCAATATACAAAAGTTGACATCCTATAGTATAACTACAAAACACAAAGAACGCATGAAAAAAGAAGTGTCCGGAAAACATCATAAACAATTTTTAACACTTACATCAATTAGGATTTAAATAGAGAAAGAATGGCCTGAAATGAATGTCTGTGCGTAACAGAAGGCAATATTTAGACAATTGTTAATATTTCGTTTTGTATAATGAATTGGACTTCAATTTAAAAAAGCTAGTACGCTTTATAGGTAATTTTTGAAAACATCATTTTCAATATATTTTCAACTACCACGATTTGTCATCGTTCTAATGTTTCGTCGTCTCTGATTCAACTTTTTCATGTCTTTTACACAGTATTTTATAGACAACAGCTTGTGAGAGGAAAAATTCGAAATTAAGTTATTCAACGCATTCCTTTAAAAAATATTTCAGTATTAAAAGTCGTGTGATGAGGGAAAAGTCCAGCACATGAATATTAATTCCTTGAGCCAGTTCGACAATATACTCTATGTACATCGAGCGTGGTCATGGCTTGCTTTGTTCCTAACTACTTCCCAAGAGCAAGGATGTTTAATATCTCTTAGATCAACACATTCTGCTTATAAGTTAGATCACGGGCCGGCGATAATGTGCCTCTGGGTCCGATGGAACCCTCTTCACACATGACTAATTTAATTTTTTTGTATTTTTGTACATATTATTTTGAATATTTTCTATTAATAAATAATACGATAGTTGTCTAGTATTATTTGAAATTACATTTCTGGCCATGTAGTGTACTCAACTGTGAAGTCAAAACGCAGATCAAGATTACCTGCTTTTCGTCTTGATAACTGCTTACGTACAGCGATTCCAGTTATATTCCTGGCTATATGTAGTTCCCTGACGCTATGCACTGCCATGTTTCACATTAATAATATCAGTACTTAAATGGAGTTCGTAATTTGCAGAGTTTTTATATTTATGCTAATTTGAATTATCATTAAGTTGATTCCATTAATACCTTCATAAATATTAGCTTTTGATAGGTCCAATTTATAATATGCCTCAGAATTTGAGGCTTAAATATTTTTATTTTGTTGATTGACTTTAACATGTTTTTGTTCTCATATTTTCATTAATAAATAAAATATGAAAATTCAAATATAAAATAGGCATTTTGGTTGAAGCGCTCAGAGTATAACGTATTTTAGAAAATAACTCTTTATACTCAAAAGGTTGCGCTCACCTAAGTCAGACTCTTCCAGAGAGTTTTCGTCTAAACAGAAAGAAGTTCACCGGCATAAATCAGCTGTTACGGCATCATAATTCTTAATTTCCATCGACAAAATTTATACATTTCCATACGATGTTTAACTATTATGGATTATAGTAGAATTCTCACAATTTTAATGCGAAAGTTAGTAAAAAAGAATTTCATACGGTAATTTCTCAGGTAACGGTACGTACTTGTATTTGAACTCATTGTTTGGTCAGTAGGTGGTGACACTTACCTAGTTCTACAAGCGATACGCATATCAGGTCACACAAGACTGCGCACGCCTGGTGTTAACTTCATAGCGACGAAATGGGCTGGCTAACTTACTGTATTAGGCTATTTCATGTAGCTAGAGATCTTTTTAAAGTGCTCATCATTTATTTGGACTGTTATAGCTCTTTCTACAGAAAGCACTAAACTCTCAACAAGATGGCAGCACATATACCACTAGTTCTGCTCCTATCTTCGCTCTTCGTCATGGCGGCAACTTTGCCCTTACCTGACGATCTAACGGACAATTCCCTTGACGATATGTATGACATGGAAGATGACGATGACTTCTTTGAAGAATATAATGGCGCTCTCCAACGTCTCACCGCCGAATTTGGCTCATCCTTGTACGGAACTCCAAACGCTGAGACAGGTAAGTTAAGGGCAATGTACAGTATTATCTGCGCACTTTTTAGTGATAGATTTTTGTACTCGTTGGAGAAGTAAGAAGGGTTCCGTTAATACTGCCAACTGAATGGAAATGAAATCTGAATTGAATCGATAATATGATCGATCGATATGAATTTTATAAACCTTTATTATTTTAAGCAAACAACTGTGTCACACACACAATATATAATACTATATAACATTTCCCATTGCGAAACGTGTTCCTAGCATGAATTCTATAGTTTGGCTTTGCTGTGTAAACAACAACAGTACGAGTACTTAAAGTGTACGCCAGATGTCGCACAGCGATGATAAGCGATTCTTAGTTTGTGTTTCAAAGGTTGCCAATACGAATCTCGAAGATAACCGAAGTCGACCACTTCAGCACTAGGGTGTAAATCTATCACTAAAAGGTGCGCAGATAATACTTTCCTTTCATTTTAATGTATTATTTTTGAAGTGTTACTATCATAAAAAAGAAGCACCTATACGCAGGGCCTCTCAGAGTGCATGCGCCCGTGCACTGCACGGCGCAAGGTGCAGGAGACGACTTCACTAGTTTGACCAGTTTGCAAACCCCTACTCCATTTCCCCCACAACTGTCTCAACCTTCCCCGCTGATTCTCACCTCACTGCGAAATGTTTATACGTGGTGAGCGGTGACATTGTGGTATGGGACAATGTTACCAGTGTTAAAACACTCTTCTTTCAATTTGGTTTGAGCAGACAATTTATCTTCTCTAGCTCTTCTTTTCCTTTACATTTGCAATGATACCAATTATCCCTGGAACAAGGGACCGGCTGACAGCAATTCTGAGAGCCTTCTTTAAATTACAATCAGAAATAGGTCTACTCGCACGCAGCCTAGTTTTTGTACAAGTCAAAACACGAAAAAATACCTTTCACATATGCACGTGGAACCAGACATAGAAATAATTTTAGGAGCTTCTCGATGCAGCTTAGGAAAATCTTTCTTCGACGAATTCTCGTAGAATTTGAGCAAAGCCTTTGTATTGGAAAATAGATCTTTTTGATTAACTTATCACGTACTTATTGTCTACAGATTAAGCATTTGGCTTTATCGTCACGACTGAGAAAAAAATACGAAAGTTCTTGCGCTTATCTATTTCACTGATAAACAAGCCGTCTATCACCGAACGCTTCGTCCCCCTCAGCACACTACACCATCCTAGTCAAGCCGAGTTGAGCCGAGTCGGACCGATGCGCAGTGCACGGAGCTCTTGCGCCTCGACTTGCACGCGTGAGATTTTGGGCGTTTGAAAGGCCCTGAATCACAACTTCGACTCCAGGTGTTTATTTTTCATGTTGAAATCTTTTCTTAGCAAAACGAAAAACGTAAAATAAAGCAATTTCCTAAATTATCCCGAAAATTGAAGGTCCAAAGGGCTCGGAAAGGTTTTAAATTTTGAGTCTTTGATAGCTCTATCAAAATAAAAGAAAAACAAATTTTGAAAATAACTTCCGGCCTAAATGCAGTTTCGAAAAAAAAACAGCCTAAAATTGCTTCTTCCTTAACTCGGTTTTTTAAATTCAAATCCTAGATAAACTTACTTATTTACATAATTCTTTCTGTAATGTGTTCCTTGGTTCAATACCCTCAGGCGTTTTTTGAATTTTTGAAAAATATCCATACCGAATATAGTTATAAGGGCTTAAGTGGAACTCTGCATTGACTCACATTAGCGCTCGTAGTGGTGCTTAAGTGAAACAATGCATTGACTCAAATTAGCGCTCGTAGTGGTGCTTAAGTGAAACAATGCATTGACTCACATTAGCGCTCATAGTGGTGCTTAAGTGAAACAATGCATTGACTCACATTAGCGCTCGTAGTGGTAGAGAAAGGCAAACACCTAATCTAATCGACCGGATAACGATGATAAAAAAGGGATTGTAATTTTTAGGAATAAATGAAGAATATATTCTCATACTTTTTTATGTTATTTACCTAAAATTCGTAGTTTTATGTATCCCTAGGATGTTTTCAACACTGAGTTGCTTGCCTGAAAGACTAGAACTGTGGATTTTTTGTTTGGGGAACACAGTAAGTACTTAGGTGTTAACATAAGGAAAGATCTTCTTCACATCCTTTCCCCACCTTCTTCTTCCATCACATCTCCCCAACCTGCCCGCATCTCTTGGCCTTAGAGAGGGCGTTACCCTCTAGGTGGCCCGCCCCACCCCTTCAGGGTGGGGAATGAAAGCATTTGATAGATAGGGTAATCACATTAAGTCATGAATTTTCTTCCACCGCTTTTTCCACACCTGTAAGGTCGGGTGTGTGAACTTCGTCGCACATATGGTCGTGGCCATTTTTTACAGCCAGATGCTCTTCCTGGCGCCAACTTTATATGCAGGGATGTAATCACTATTGCGTGTTTATGTGCTGGTTGGTAGTGTAATGTGTTGTGTTGTCTGAATCTGAAGAGGAAAGAGTTGGGACAAACGCAAACGCCAAGTCTTCGAGCCAGTAGAATTAATCACACGAGATTGAAATCTCTGACTCGACCGGGAATCGAACCCAGGACCCTCTGAACCGAAGGAGTCGGACTAATTTGGTCATGAATAAAGGTTACAAATGTTTTCACATGGTTATGATTTATTTCGGAGTTGCAATAGGGATATAACGGATAGGGCGTATCAGTCTTTGGTAAGACCCCAATTTTTTTTAGAGTATGGTTACACTGCATGGAATCCACACCAGGACTACTTGATGGGAGAATTAGAAAAAAAAATCCAAAGGGATGCAGCACGATTTGTTCTGGGTGATTTCCGACAAAGGAGTAGCTTTACGAAAATGTTGCGACTTTTGGGCTGGGAAGACTTGGGAGTAAGGAGACGAGACGCTCGACTAAGTGGTATGCTCCGAGCTGTCAGTGGAGAGATGGCGTGGCATGACATTAGTAGACGAATGAGCTTCAGTGAAGCTTTTAAAATTAGGAACGATCATAATATGAAGATAAAGTTGGCATTTAAGAGGAAAAATTGGAGGAAATATTAATTTATAGGAAGAGGAATTTGGGTTGGAATAATTTATCAAGGGAAATGTTCGATACATTTTCAGATTCGTTGAAATTTTTAAAGAAATTAAAAGAATCTGTTCCGTGGGTTACAGTCCTAAATGCAGACTGATGATTTATTTTGATGATACGTGTAGAGTCCACTGTGATAGATAAAACAAACAACTTTCCCACAGATAAGCTGGTCGCCATTTCGGTATTACTCGAAATCAGTGATCCATCGAAAAGAAAAAAAACACGAACAACCACTGTACTGTGAATGAGGTGATAAAGGCTAAGTTAGGAATGAACTCGATGGATGAAGCTGTACGCATAAACCGGTTTCGGTGGTGGGGTCATGTGAGGCGAATGGAGGAGGATAGGTTATTTAGGAAAATAATGGACTCTGTTATGGAGGGTACGAGAAGTAGAGGTGGTCCAGGAGGACGATGTTTAGACTGAGTTTCCAACGATTTACTGTAAAGATGAGAGCTATAGAACTAAACGAGTCAACAAGTCTTGTTACAAATAGAGTATTGTGGCGGCGGTTAGTAAATTCACAGAGGCTTGCAGACTGAATACTGAAAGGCATAACAGTCTACAATGAAGATGTATGTACGTATCTTTTCGAAGGAATCTCCTTTTACTTTATTTTTCGACGACTGGATTTCTGCTTGGTATTATTACACTTTATTCGCTTTTTCTTACAGGAGAGAAAGTTAAGAGCTGGAAAAATAACAGCGCTATCAATCCAGAAGAACTGGGAGAATATGCTGAAGGTGACATCTTATTCCCTCCCACGAGGAATGGAATACGTCAGCTAAGTGCCCGTTGGCCAGGCGGAGTGGTCTATTACCAGCTCGCTCCAGGATTCAGTAAGTACCACTGGTTCCCTTAATACGTTAAGATACGGGCAGGTACTTTTAAAATCTATACATATAGCAAAACTACCGTAAGTGGTAGTGAGGTATGTCTGTGTGTTTCTTCCTTAGTAACTCGAAAATGGCTTAAGATTACGTGCATTCTTAACTTAAACAGTAGACTGTAACTATATAAAACAATAAATGTAGCAGAAGCTGCCAAATAATGCTTGACTTTCACCATTGTACGTTCTACATTCCCAAACAATTGTAGATAGAGCAAAAGTGGTAAGGATTTTCTTTTTTTTTTTTTTTAGATCTTAAAGCGACACTCCGGAGATATTTTGGTCATTTTGATGAAAGTTCTTCTTCTTCTTCTTCTTCTTCTTAATCTGTTTATCCTCCAGGGTCAGTTTTTCCCACGGACTAAGCGTGGGATCCCACCTCTACCGCCTCAAGGGCAGTGTCCTGGAGCTTCAGACTTTGGGTCGGGGGATACAACTGGGGAGAATGACCAGTACCTCGCCCAGGCGGCCTCACCTGCTATGCTGAACAGGGGCCTTGTAGTGGGATGGGAAGATTGGATGGAACAGGCAAGGAAGAGGGAAGGAAGCGGCCGTGGCCTTCAGTTAGGTACCATCCCGGCATTTGCCTGGAGGAGAAGTGGGAAACCACGGAAAACCACTTCTAGGATGGCTGAGGTGGGAATCGAACCCTCCTCTACTCAGTTGACCTCCCGAGGCTGAGTGGACCCCGTTCCAGCCCTCGTACCACTTTTCAAATTTCGTGGCAGAGCCGGGAATCGAACCCGGACTTCCGGGGGTGGCAGCTAATCACGCTAACCACTACACCACAGAGGCGGACTGAAAGTTTTTAATGATAGAAATTTAAAAGATTGAGTTTCTTTCTTATTGTCACGAAGTTATTCCGCTGAATTCAAACAATTTATCACTGTAATAATGCTTTGTTTGCCAATTTTAATTTTACATTTAAATCCCATTTTCTCCCGTAATATTGTGCCAAATGTAACAAAATTTGTATGGTTTATGTATCACAGATATATTAAGAAATATGCGTGTGGAATTTTTTTATTGCAGAAATTTTTTCAAGTAGTAGGGATTTTTAAGTCCAAAATTTTAGAACGTCAAAATTACACAAACTTTAGTACGATATATCTCCTTATAGAAAAATTGCACACCGGCACTACAGTGGATGTAACACGAAGGCAGGTTTGCAACTTAAGTAGAGAAACAGAGAGGTCAGTGTTCAGGAAAGATTGCGCTGAGTTGCGAACCCAACCGGAAGTGATATACACTTTGTTTAAAGTGCAGATGCCGTCTGCCAAGACACATTGTACTCTACACAGTCATTTGTTATTATTTTAGTTTCTATTATCATACTGCCATAATGCCTTATGCCATGGCCAACAGTCCACCAACAAGGGTTGATCTTGGGCCAAGCGACAGTATTTATCAATGCCTCATTGCCATATTATTTTGCCTTTTTCCCTTGTTTTCATTTATTGCTGTAGTATCATGGCTATCGGCTCTCTGTGAGGGACCCCCAGGGGCTCTGAACTTCGGAGCGTGGGTTGGCGACCACGGGGCCCTTAGCTGAGTCCTGGCATTGCTTCCACTTACTTGTGCCAGGCTCCTCGCTTTCAACTGTCCTATCCGACCTCTCTTGGTCAACTCTTGTTCTTTTCCGACCCCGACGCTATTAGGTTTGCGAGGGCTAGGGAGTCTTTCATTTTCATGCCTTTCGTGGCCCTTGTCTTACTTTGGCCGATTCTTCATTTTTCGAAGTGTCGGATCCCTTCCATTTTTCCCTCTGATTAGTGTTATATAGAGGATGGTTGCCCAGTTGTACTTCCTCTTAAAACAATAATCACCACCACCACCTCTCCGTGAGGGAGATGACCGTGCGCCAATTGGCAGCAGATACCGATCATGTTAGTTCTATTATTTTACGAGAATTATTATATGTGTATACCAGCTTAAGCTGCCTAGGTTGGGCATTATTATTTTTCTCCTTTAATAGATCAATAAGGTATCAATACTGTAGATCTGGAGGAAAATATATATACTGTATATATGATATATCTCATTAAGTACAAAAAAAGCGATACGTAGTGCTTTTATAAGAAGTATTATCTACCTAATTACGAATTTACATTAACATGTTAATTAAATTTCACGAAAAAAATGGAATTAAAAATTTCAAAAAATATTTTGGAAAAACTATTAATTGTATATGAAAGAAATGCTCGTGATATCTCTACTTTTATGTAGGTGACTTTTCCACAAAGTTTCGTGAAAATCCATGCATTAGGTAAAAACATATTTTTTTTTAATCTCCGGAGCGTCGCCTTGGCGATCATTTTGGTTACAGTCCAGTACTGCATATAACACATTCGTTAGGCTCATCAAATATTAATATATCATAGAAATATAATCGTATGTATAGTTTTGTTTTATATAATTCAATTATTTCATACTGATACACTGTAAGAGTAAACAAGCAAACAAACCAACAACTAAATATACCAGAAAGAAAATGTAACAGTAGGTTTCAAAATTTATTAACTCTACAATTTTACATTACTGAAGATAGTTCTTTAACTTCTTTTTGAACATTTGTATTGAAGAGGCGTTCTTTATATCTTCTGACAATAATAAAATAATAATAATAATAATAATAATAATAATAATAATAATAATAATAATAATAATAATAATAATAATAATAATAATCGTATGGCCTCAGCAACCGTGTGCAGAAATTTCAATTTGACGCCATGTGGCTGTCTGCTCGTCAATTTCGACGTTCCGTTTTACTCTATGCCCACTAGATGGCAGGCCGAGTAAACCAAAAAACTCTTGGGCGTCTATGGCTGAGATTTAATGAATTTTGTCGGGTAAACACCAAATGTGTCACCAGAGATCTTTTACATGCCGACATGGAGTGTCGAATGGACTTTTTTCCGCCCTTCAAAAACCGACAAACTCTGCCGGGTTTGAACCCGCTACCTTAGGATCCGGAGACCGACACTCTACCACTGATCCACAGAGGCAGCTATCTTCTGACAGTTTATTGTAGAGACAAACATAATAATGCCACAATGAATTACTTCTATATTTATTTAAATGGATAAATGTGCAGTGGATATTATTGTGTTATAATTTATTATGAATCACTGAATTAGTTTTATATCATGTATTTGAGTGTAGCAAATTACGAATAATTTTATATATCATGACGAATGAAAATTTCTGTCGTAGGCTATTAATTGAGATTAGCATTATATTTACGAGTTATACAAGAACGTCTTTCATTTTCTCACAGTTCATGCATGAGCTGTGCCATCCTTTTGTGGATACAACCATTTTTCTTTTGATTTATCGGAACTCTTTATCTCGCCCTGTGGGTGTAGTCAAAGGATGCATTATCTGTACTTCCCTGCACGTCGTAATAGGCTACTAAGTGGGGAACAACAACATAATCTGTACTTGTTCTCTTGTTTTCTAAGCACAAGAACATATCCAAGATTCTATGTTTTTCAGTGTAGCGGAGAAAATGTTTGAATGCAAAGTTTTTTTCGTCCCGTAGCTCGTGTAAACAGGAGGTAATGTACACCATTTTTAGATGATGATGATGATCAGGTGCCACCATCAAGTCGAGGTTGACTGGACGGATGGACTTCCTCCAGATGCTTCGGTCTTCAACCATCTACTTCGGATCCTTCAGTTATTTATTCGTGTCAGAAGCACTTACAATTGTTCTGAGGAAGCTGTTTCTTGATTTTAGTCGTGGGGTTTCTGGTCGATGTCCATGTAAAGGATGTGCTTGAGAAGTTTGCACCTTGTACACCTCAGTTTTTGCCGCTTCCTCAGTGACATGTTCATGTTATTTGATGGAGACTATCCATCTCATTGCTGGCCGCCCTCCCAAGCATAATGGTCTTTTCCAATGAAACAGAACGTCTCACAATGTGTCCAAACTACGACAGCTGTAATCTTCAAGTAGCGAATATTTAAGAATAACTTAAATATTGTATTTAAGCGGTCCGTCTATTCAATACATATATAATTTATTAAATATAGTACATGTTTCTTCCCCTAACGGACATCATAAGCTAGAATAAATCACACAATATATCAAATACAGAAATTACGTTAAAAGATTGGTAGGACAAATTAAAACACACTTTTATACACAAGGACATTTAAAATGCATAATATGTACATGATACATGAACAATATAACACTGGATTGGCAGTTTTTTTTTACACTTTTGCCTCCCAGAAGTTAGCAGCATCAATTGCATTTGGTGTAGCACAAATCAGGTCTTCCAGAGTACAGGATGTTGGACTCGGACTACATTGGAGCACGTGGGAGGACGTCTGCACGTCACCACGTTCATATAGCGGCCACTCCGCACGGAAACCCCATTTCATTAAGTTATTCTTGTATTTAGTAACAGTTGACCGTAATCTATTGAGCGATCTCCATGTGGTCCATTTTTTTTGTGTGTCCAGTGGGAAGTTATTCACAGGGTGTGAGCCATCCCTCGGGGCTGTTAAACCTTGAACGCCAGAGATCAGTTCGGGAATGCTGTGGTGTCCCGACAAGAGCCTCTGTTGTTTTGAGGAAGCTGTTCCTTGATTTTAGTCGTGGGGTTTCTGGTTGATATCCATGTAAAGGATGTGTTTAGGAAGTTTACACCTTGTGCATCTCAGGTTTTGCCGCTAGCTCAATGACATGTTCTTGTTATTTGATGGAGTCTATCCATCTCATTGCTGGCCGTCTTCGCCTCCAAGACCCCAGTGCAGCAGTGGGCTCATCAGTTGGATTGCTACATCTTTCCAAGACGCTGCCCGCAAGTGCGCCATTGAGCACCACTGCAACCCTTTTATGTACGTGGTGGTGGTGGTGGTGATTATTGTTTTAAGAGGAAGTACATAAGGCAACCATCCTCTATAAAACACTAATCAGAGAGAAAAAATAGAAGGGATCCGACACTTCGAAAAATGATGGTATCGGCCAAAGAAAGGCAAGGGCACGAAGCGCGTGGAAATGAAAGACTACCTAGCCAGCGTGGGGGTAGGAAAAGAACAAGAGTTGACCAAGGGTGGTTGGATAGGATATACGAAAATGAGGAGCCTGGCACAAGTAAGTGAAAGCAATGCCAGGAATCAGCTAAGTGCCCCGTGGTCACTAACCCACGCTCCCCAAGTTCAACGCCCCTGGGGCCCCTTTTAGTTGCCTCTTACGACAGGCAGGGGATGTCGTGGGTGTTATTCTACCACTCCTACCCACAAGGGGACCTCCTGTGTAGGACAATGCAGCGACGGTGCACTAGGGAATGCATGTGCCTCCACTTGTATAAATGCCTGCCTTTGGCCTTTATATCAAAAATAAGGTTCCTGGAAGGAAACCATAATTTAATTTCATCGACTGCAAATGTTAAAAACATTTAAGGTCTTTAGGCTGTTTCAATCGTGAAATTACCAGCGCTTCGCCCCAGTGTAGCAGCGGGCTCAATTTTGATGTGAATTGTTCATTAAAATTCTTGATGACAGAGTTCGTAGAAAGTACCATTTACATTCGTAAAATCGCACGAACAACATTGAGTAAAAGCCTTTGATTTAATATATTTCTTGATAAAAGATGCTTAAGATTTTTGGTAGAAATTCTTTTAAATTCCATTTAAGAATGAACGCCTCCGGATTCCAAGTCAACACGGGGCCGAAGCGGTAAAGTTAGTTGTAGAATTGAATAATGTTTAGTCTGAAATTAAAAGAAAACTAAGTATGAGTGAAGAGAGATGGAAATGAAATAATGTAATGCGATCTAAATTGCTTTACTTACTTCCTGGTTATTGGCCCCGATGTGTCGAAGAGGACTGAGTCTAGTTGACGATGTCCCTTAGGGGAAGAAACATGTACTAGATTTAATAAATTATATACGTGTTGGATAGGCGGACCACTTAAATATAATATTTAAGTTATTCTTAAATATTCGCTACTTGATTTTATAGTAAATACGGGTTTTTATAAAAAATGAAGCTGTTAAAGCTTGTTACATGTAAGCTGTAATCTTGTAATGAATGACTTAAGAGACGAATGTGGTTTGATCGTTTGAATGATCAAGGGCTCTCCAAGGGGAACGCAATATCCATCTCCAACACCAGAGCTCAAATTCATCAATATGCTTCTTATCTCGCTTCCTTATACTCCAGCTTTCACAACCATATGTAGCTAGGGGCAGACTAGTGCCTTAACCATTCTAACTTTAGTAGGCAAAGATGCATCTGCACACTTGAAGATCTTTTCCAGTTCTTTGAAAGCTATTCTATCAAGGGCAAGTCTTCAGTGAATTTCTGGACTGCTTGAGGCACTTCTACTAATGGTTGATCCCAACCAACAGGAACTATTCACCTCTTTGATTAACTCATTACTTATCGCAATGCTGGATGGTAAACCTGTTGTAATGGTTTGTCTTGTTGATATTCAGGTACAAGTTGATGTTCTCACTCTAATCTCGATGTCCTCCGAACTCTTCCTTACTTTCAGCAACCAAACTGGAGGCAATTTACCGTCTCCGAATGGCATCACTTCGTCTTTGGTCTTGGTTGTGCTGATTTCTGTCTCCTAACCTATCGCTCGTCATTGCTCTTCGCAGCACTGTTGTGTTCTCCATTAAAGCTGTTCTGAGATTGGACCATGGATGTCTTTGGGAAATTTCAACTGATTTGTTGTGTTTCCCTAAAATGATTGGGCCATGGATCTATTTGGAAAACTTCAGCTGATTTGTTCTGCCTCCCTAATGTGATCAGACCATGTATGACTTGGGAACTTCAACTGATTTGTTCTGTCTTCCTAATGTGATTGGACCATGGATGTCTTTGGGAAACTTCAACTGATTTGTTCTACCTCCCTAATGTGATTGGACCTTGGATGTCTTTTGGAAACTTCAACTGATTTGTTCTGTCTCCATAAAGTGATTGGACCCTGGATGTCTTTGGGAAACTTCAACTGATTGGTTCTGTCTCCCTAATGTGATTGGGCCATGTATGTGTTTGGGAAACTTCAGCTGATTTGTTCTGCCTCCCTAATGTGATTGGACCATGTATGACTTGGGAACTTCAGCTGATTTGTTCTGCCTCCCTAATGTGATTGGACCATGTATGACTTGAGAAACTTCAACTGATTTGTTCTGTCTCCCTAATGTGATTGGACCATGTATGACTTGGGAACCTCAACTGATTTGTTCTGTCTCCTTAATGTGATTGGACCATGGATGTCTTTGGGAAACTTCAACTGATTTGTTCTGTCTCCTTAATGTGATTGGACCATGGGTGTCTTGAGAAACTTCAACTGATTGGTTCTGTCTCCCTAATGTGATTGGGCGAAGGATGTGTTCGGGAAACTTCAACTGATTTGTTCTGCCTCCCTAATGTGATTGGACCATGGATGTCTTTGGGAAACTTCAACTGATTTATTCTGTCTCCAGGCCAGAGTGACCTTGTGATGATCAGTAACGCCATCAACGCCTACCACTACCACACTTGCATCAGGTTCTTGCCGTACACCGGAGCTGAACGTGACTACTTGTACGTGACTCACGACAACACTGGCTGCTGGTCCGCTGTGGGACGAACTGGTGGACCCCAGCAGCTGAACCTCCAGAGCCCTGGCTGCACCACAACCCTCGGTACCATCATCCACGAGTTCATGCACGCCGTTGGCTTCCTTCACGAGCAGAACCGCTACGAGAGAGACTCCTACGTCATAATCAACTGGCAGAACATCCAGTCTGGTGAGTAAACACTATGACGTAATTGCACTTTACTGCACTGTCATTAGTTTACGTACTGTTTTGTTAGAAAGCGTCTCTGACTGGTTGAATTCCGCTTCACACTAATGTAAACACGGATAGTCAGAGAGATGGTGAGTCAAGGAACACCAAACTTAACCTTGTTGTTTTGTTTCTCCGCATGATTTCAGCACTGTAGTTTCGTACCTAACTACACACAAAAAAGCTCAAGTAATCTGTCGCCATCACAATACTGAATAATGTATGGGTTAATGCACTTCCAACAGATAAATATAGCGTATATCATAAAGTTCGTATTACCGTTATTAATCGACGACCAGAGGACCATGTTTACGACCTAGTGCACTGTTCGCTGCTTCAAATAACATTCATTTTTATGTTCTATTATAACGTAACCGTATTCATACATCTCGTTACCTTCCATACCAAAACACGAACAATAAAACAAGAAAACGTCAACGCAAGGATCAAACATGGATGATATGCGTCGTGACGAATCAAAATTATTTTTTAAATTAATTTAATTTAAGATAAGTAGATTCACCAGAGTATGAAATAAAATATTGTACGTAACAGCCACTAATGTGATAAGTTTATAGTAAACCTGTTGTAATGATTTTTGACTTGATGATATTCAGCTACAGCTCGATGTTCTCACTCTGTTCTCGAACTTTTTTCTTACTTCCATCAACCAAAGTGGAGGCAGTTTACCGCCTCCGAATGACATCATTTCGTCTTTGGTCTTGGTTATGCTAATTTCTCTTTCACTTCCTATCGCACGTCATTGATCTTGGCAGCACTGTTGTATTCTATGTCGTATAGTAATGTCGTAACGGAGACATTACTTTCCGTGGCTATTTATCTACTACATCAACAAAAACCAGGCGTTTTCTAAACAGTTTGGCATTTGAAAAGTAGGCTATTTCTGGACACTGAGAAATATATTCATTTTAAGGCGCATGTGCGACTTTAACGGCATCACTGCCTTTCCAATGTACATTCATCACGAAGTTAACATGTTGTTGTTGTTGTTTGAGTCATCAGTCCATAGACTGGTTTGATGAGACACCATGGTACCCTATCCTGTGCTAACCTTTCCATTTATACATACTTGCTACATCCTACATCTACTCTAATCTGCTTGTCATATTCATACCTTGGTTTAGCCGTATCGTTCTTACCACCTACATGATTTCCTTCTAGCAAGCTGGGTATAAACTTTGTGAACGATATGCCTCCACTGAATTCTGTCCTGGTATAGTTTTTCCTTCTCCACTGCATCCCATATTACTTCTCTCCTTTTGAGATCTTCATTAACCTGGTCAGTCCATCTCTTTCTACGTCGTCCAATTGGTCTTCTTCCGAGCACTTCCATCTCCAGATACTGACGTGGAGTTCGAGTTGGGTGCATTCGCTTCACGTGACGTAAACACTTCAATCTCACAGCATCTATCCTTTCCTCCATGGTCAAGTTCACCTGTAGGTCTCTCCTCACATATTCATTCTTGACTCTGTCTCTTCTGGTTTTTTGTAGAGCTGACCTAAGGAACTTCATTTCACATGTTTACATTTGATGCACTTTTTTCTTACTGTATTTATAACACAGGTCTCCAGACTATTATATGTCATGATTGACAGGAGACATGTTTTATACATTGTCTGTTTAGCTCTTGGAGGGACTCCCTAGGCCCAGATTAGGTTTCGTACACCTCGCCTACACTTCCCTCAAAACCTACTGAACAAGTCCTGGGTGTCTTAAGATGTATCCTATCATTCTGTCTCTTCTTCTAGTCAAATTTAGCCAAATCGGTCTCCTCTCACTAATTCGATTCATTATCCCTTCATTTGAGATTCGATCTACCCATATCATCTTTAGCATTATTCTGTAACATCACATTTCGAAAGCTTCTATTCCCTTTCCTTCTGAGCTAGTTTTTGTCCATGTTTCACTTCCATAAAATGCCACTCTTTAGACGCAAGTTTTAAAAAACTTTTAAATTCCTATATAAGTATTCGAAGTGAGCACATTTCTTTTCTTAAGAAAGACCTTCTTTGCTTGTGTTAGTCTGAATTTTTTGTTGATTTATACACGTGTGAATAAATTCCTGATTTTCACTCTTATAATAAAGTGTGTTTTTCTTTCTCTTTGAAGGTCGGGAACTGAACTTTAACAAGGCTTCGGAGCAGACAACGTATGGTTATGGAGTTCCTTACGACTACGGCAGCGTGATGCATTACTCTGCGAACGCCTTCTCCAACAACGGCCAGCCTACCATTACATCCAAGGTAAGTGTGTGATTTCATTAATCAACATAATCATATGTCTATGTACGTAGGTCTTCTAAAATAGTTAAACGTGTGGGTCGGTCAGTGGGACAGCCATTCACAATTATCCCCTTACGGGACAGAATACTCCAGTTAATTGTGCATGTGGGTGGGAGGCTGGCAGGGCCGGCGACAAGGGGATGCAGAGGGGGCAAATACTTAGGGGCGATAACAAATGAAGTTTAAATAAATTTTAAATGCCAATAAGAATACAAAATACGAAGAAAATTGAACAAATTTTGTACTAAAATGACACCAAGATGATTCCATAAAGCCACCGAAATCCCTGGTATATATACCTTTGGAGCAGTTCTGAAGCAAATTTGGTTCAACAGCGGTGTTGACAATAAAGAAGGTTGAAAGAAAAACTTTGATGTATTTTTGGCTCGAAATTGATACATAAATTGTATGATTAATGTACTTCATTTTTGATGTAACTATGCTGTAAAATTCAATTCTCTTATACCAACTTTTTTGGTGTGAAAATGGTATAATGAGAAAAAATATGTGGTGTAATTGTTGGTGCATTTTTCATTGATGTCGTATCGGTGCATCCTTTGTCGCTTTTGCACTAAATTACCGGGCGAGTTGGCCATGCAGTTAAGGCCACGCAGCTGTGAGCTTGCATCCGGAAGATAGTGGGTTCGAATCCCATTGTCTGCAGCCCTAAAGATGGTTTTCCATGGTTTCCCATTTTCACACCAGGTAAATGTTGGAGCTGAACCTTGATTAAGGCCACGGTCGCTTCCTTCCCACTCGTAGCCTTTTGCTATCACATCGTCACCATAAAACGTATCTATGTCGGTGCGATGTAAAGCAAATTGCAAAATAATTGCACCAAATTAGCACCACAAATACATCACGATTGTACCGATAACAATCTTGCACCATTATTGCACTAATTTTTGATGGAAACTCCGCCGCCAGGGGATGTTAATTATGTAAGCCCTGGTTATAAAATAACCTGCAAGTTCACAGTTCTGGTCTAAATTAAGTGAAGGGGAGGGGGCGTGTACCGTGATTTAGGGGCCCGGACCCCTCTGTTAACCAGGGGCCCCGAGAATCCTGACACTGGTCCTGGTGGGAGGGATGCCGGCCCCGCGGTGTAGGGGCAGAGTGCCTGCCCCTTACCCGGATGTCCCAGGTTCGATTCCCGGCCAGTAAAGCGAGCTATGTGGTACATCCTGACTGGTGCCGTAAACGATCCCACCTCACCATTTGAGAGTTAAGGCCACAGCAACTACATTCTCAATCCTAGCATTGTTGTGTCACCGAAAACTATTGATGCGTTACTGCTATATGGAAACATTAGAAAACAAAAACTAATAATAATATTGAATTTCTTTTCATTTCAGAGGCCCTACGTGCAGCTGGGTCAGAGAGATGGTTTCAGCCGGGGTGACATTCAGAAGATAAACACAATGTACAAAAACATCTGTGGAAGACGCAGCAAGGCTCTGAAGGAGAAAGTTGAGAAGCTGTAACCTACGGAAATGAGAAAAGCTAAGGAATTTAATTTATTTGCGTTAGATTTAGATAGGAAGTTATCTTTAGAATAAGTTTAATGACTTTTAAGATACCTTACTTATTGTTATTACTGTAGAACAGAAGAATAGTTTAGCCATTTTTCATTGGAACCTAATGAGAATTAGCACATTTTTGTGCATATATTGAGGTAAATGCTGTATACTATTGCTGTGAAACTTCTTGGTCATTGAAAATTTTCCCCGAGAATTTTCATTTCTCAGCTATGTGAATTTCATCGTACATAAATATGTCTGTCGAATTGATGACTTTGAGATGTGGTGTTTGCGGAGAATGCTGCGAGTACCTTGGACGGAAAGAATAACTAATGTTTCCATCCTGAACGAAATGGGCATCAAGAAACGCCTATCTTCCCGTGTGAGTGAGTGTTACCTCCAATTCCTTGGAAACATTTTCAGAAGAGAACTTGGAAAAGACCATTTTGCAAGGCAAACTTGAAGGCAGTAGACCTTGGGGAAGATAGTTAGATCAGGCAAAGAAGATCACTGGGCTACCTCTTCAGATCATACTAAGGAAAGCTGAAACCCTCTCTGGATGGAAGCATCTCATCAAGGCTGCAACGTGGAAATCATAGAGTTCTGAGGTCTCGACACTCAGCAGTGAGCAAAAACGACTGATGATGATGAAAAATGTGTCAACCAAACCTACTAAACCAGTTGTTACTGCTCATGCATCTGTAGATTACATTCCCTGCTTTCCTGTAACTAATCAGTTAGATGTCTTGAAACAATATAATATGCATCTCCGAATTCCACTTGATTTCTCCTAGCTAATTTCTGCCACACAGCTAGATATTATTAGGGGTATATTTCTGCGCTGTATTCTATCTGAAATTAATATCATCAATTTTCTGCCACGATTGTAACCATGGAAACCAGTGCTCGTCTATGTATACTAGATCAGTAGCGCCACCTTCTCACTGTGCGCTGCCTTCCTGTAACTGAGAGCTTGAGAAAATCTCGTATGAAGTGAACCAAGCTCTGCTACAGTACTAAGTCCAGAATTAAAATTTTTGAACTGGCCGTAAAACTGAGCCCAGGGCTTTGGGAATAAAAGACACCACAGGACTGCCTAATAGTAATCAGGTTAGTATTATATTGACGAGATCTAGAATGTCTTTCATTTCTCACAATTCATAAGCTGTACATTCCTTTGTGGATATACTGAATTTTTTTCGATTTATCGGAACTCTTTATCTCCCCTATTATTTGTATCCCATGCATGTCGTAAGAGGCTACTAAGAGGGGAGCGACCAAATAATCTGTACTCTTCTAAGCTCGAAACATATCCATGATTCTGTGTCTTTCCGTGTGGCCGAGAACATTTTTATTTTCTTGAAGAAGCCAAGAAGTTTCACGAATAATCGAGTATATGTTGAATTGCGGTGTTCAAGTTACTAAAACTCTTGCCAAAATATGACGCAAGATTAAATAACATCTTCTGTTAGCCAAAGAGTTTCAGAACGTAAGATTTTTATTGTAGAACTACTATTTAATTTAATTAGTGATGTAAACAATCTTTTTCGTATTTATTTAATTAACTTATTTATATTCTCATCACATCATAAATATTTATTTCATGTAGCAATTATCACAGTTTTACTTTGTACCTTATTCATTAAGAATCCTTTGTAGACATTTGTTCCTTAATGTATTATTGCTTAATGGTGCATAATGTATTGTTTACCAAACTTAAGTTCCACATGTTCTCATTAATATAATTTCATGTATGAATATAATGTATTGATCATAAGCTGATAGTAATTCTTCTTATTGCTGTGCCGTGGCTAATTATAATAACATTCCACTATTTATTGATCTCTTTATTTAAATATGTATTTTCCCCATTATAATGATAATACTGTGTAACTTGAAATTTAAAGAAATAAAACTTACAACAATATACTAATGAGTATTATTTTTTATTTATGGCAATATTTACTTTATTCCAAGGTTGCTTTGTGAGGTAAAGAGTACGAAAATTATGAATGACGAGTGTTTGTTCAAAAGGTGCTATTCCCATCATTAGAAAGTTGTGGAAAAATGCAAGCAACTTAAAAAGGCACATGGAACGTACCCAAGATCGAGGATGGTAGACATTTTATGGAATTACAACATTTTTTGGTCTGGATTGCTCTTGGCGTTCGACAGTATTCACCTACTGCAATGCATAAGACTATGGAAGAAATACCAAATTTTATTTTGAAGTAGAAATAGCACCTTTTGAACAGAAACTCCTCGATTATGATACAGCAGGAAGTAGATTATACACACTGATTGATACTGTCCGACTCGTTGACTGAATGGTCAGCGTACTGGCCTTCGGTTCAGAGGGTCCCGGGTTCGATCCCCGGTCGGGTCAGGGATTTTAACCTTCATTGGTTAATTCCAATGGCCCGGGGGCTGGGTGTTTGTGCTGTCCCCAACATCCCTGCAACTCACACACCACACATAACACTATCCTCCACCACAATAACACGCAGTTACCTACACGTGGCAGATGCCGCCCACCCTCATCGGAGGGTCCGCCTTACAAGGGCTACACTCGGCTAGAAATAGCCACACGAAATTATTATATATACTGATTGATACTTGGGATCATCTGGATGGGACAATCCGGATAAAAATTCAAAATTTTAAGAAAAAATTAAAGTAATGAAATACAGCACAATATTGTAACCTTAGTATGATAACTAGGTAATTTAATACTAGCATTAATCTAGAAAACAGGCTTGAGAATTTCCTTGAATCCCAATGTTCTGCTGCAGAAAAATACCTGACGAAAATTCATAAGAAATGCATTGAATTGGTGTAAAACATGCATTATTTTGTAGTAACATCAGAATATTATTAGAGCTGAAGGTTTCACGGTCTGAAATAATATTATTTTTAGGCTCCACCATGTGGATGAGATTACACAAAATATCGAAGAAGAAAATGACGATGTTTCGATATGTCAATGTTCATCAGGGCAACTGACGAACGAAGGAGCACTAGTCGTCAAGATGTGCTCTCTGTGCTGCGGTCTATTGTTGGTCTCTATAACGGGAACCAAGTTGTGCTTAGGATGTAACCATGATATACAACCTGTGAGAGAAATGATCAATACGTCAGTTGTATTGACAGGTGAACCCTTATTAACCCTGTTTCATCACAGGTTATTAAATCATTAGTAGCAAATACGGATCTAACAAAAGCAGAAAATGGCCATAGCATGTAACCTGCATCTCTATTGAAATTACGAAGATGTTTCCGTATTTCTATGGGTTCTAGTTCAATCCTAGGACCATTGCCAGTACTTGGGTATCTTTGAACATGACGTCGTGGCCGGGTGATAAAGCATGATCTGCTAATGGCGACTTGTCTGGTTGTTTGAGTCGAATACATCTGTCATGCTCCTTGATGCATTTACGTTGGACAGATCTCAAGATGCAACATACGCAGTATTAAACATATAATTATGTTTACGAAGGTAAGAAATTGAGTGTATCCTCCTAATTCAATACATCATATATAATTCCATCATTAGATGGAATAATCAATAATAATAATAATAATAATAATAATAATAATAATAATAATAATAATAATAATAATAATGTTATTTGCTTTACGTCCCACTAACTACTTTTTAAGGTCTTCGGAGACGCCGAGGTGCCGGAATTTAGTCCCGCAGGAGTTCTTTTACGTGGCAGTAAATCTACCGACACGGGGCTGTCGTATTTGAGCACTTTCAAATACCACCGGACTGAGCCAGGATCGAACCTGCCAAGTTGGGGTTAGAAGGCCAGCGCCTTAACCGTCGAGCTACTCAGCCCGGCAGATGGAATAATCAAACTGAATTTGAATGAATTTGACTATTCTATCTAATCAAAATCTAATCAAATTGAATTTGAATGAATTTGATTATTCCATCTAATGATGGAATTATATGTATGTTAGGTATTCAGCCCGAAGGCTGGTTTTATCCTCCACAGTTCCGCCAACAGCTGTCATAGATAATCTAGGCGTCACTGAAGAGGCATACTAGGGAAAAGAGGAGTGAGGTAGTTTTCCGCTGAATTGAATTGATGTATTGAATTAGGAGGATACACTCAATTTTTTACCTTTGTGAAGTGAAAACCGCCAATACGGAATGATTCTAATATCTTGTAATAATATATTTATGTTCCATAAAATGACAAACTAAATTGACATTTGTAGAAAAATGTAAGAATCTTTCGTACTTGATTACCTTAAGTGCAGTTCATTAAAATTTAACGAAACTAATGTCACAAGAAATTCGCGGAAAGTGACTTTAGTTGTTCGCTGTCGGATGAGGCTTCGTCTCTAACACCTCATCTTAGGGGAGGTTTTCATAAAACAGCCGGTACTCTGGAGCTAGACGTGGAGGAACTGTCTTAAGCAGGGAAACCAGAGCATCATACTTTGCCTGGCCTAACGTGTAGAAAGGTTTGATGTTTGACACTGAGGCCCTGCTGATGTTTTTTGTTTATCGTTACAGTCTAGATCACGAACGCCTCTGGTATGCGATGCAGGAGGTAACATCAGTCTCGGCGTGATTTGGCACTTAGAAAACATAAGGAACCCATGGAATCTGTACGAAATAAAATCGTTCGGGAGTTGCTAGTTAGTTTTATTGTAAGTATGAAATATTCCTGCAAAATGGGTAACAGTAAATGAAACAATTTGCGAAAACCTGCTTGAGAACACTTGCTAACGCTTGTGAGCAATTAATTTGATTAATTACTCGCCAGTATCTGTTTTCCAAACTATGAAGAGCAGCTCCAACATTTTCTTCCCTCTGCAACCCGTAATTACAATATTAAACTGTCTGATAATATATACATCTGTCTTCTTTACTGTTGACAGAATGAACACAGCCAGTCAAAAAACAATGTATGCCGATAGTTGAAAAACATGTCCATTATCAGCAGAGAAAAGGCTTAACGATATATATGAGAAATGACAGAGGTCCAATAACAGTACCTTGTGGGACCCCCTCTTAATCAGTACAGGATAACTGCCCTTCATATACACACAATACACCACACAATCAACCACCACAAGAACACGGAGTACTGAACACATTTTTCCACATAAAGTTGACGAAGGAATGGAGTGGTAGGGAGATAGAAAACTGTGGAGGTCCTTTTTTAGGAGATTGATACAAAATGCGAAGAGTTTTCAGGAGAAAGAACAGAAGGAACGGATTGACATCTGTACACAAGAGAGGAGGAAAAGAAATAGAGATGGCTGAAAAATAACATATCAGTTACTTTGTCACAGTTACATGCCTGTCACTGTTACAAATATAACGAGGACAAAAAACAACAGGTTACCGAGTAACGACAACAGAATAACGTACTGGTGAAAACAGTAACTGGGAACTCTTACTAGTAGCAGCTTACAGACACAGAATGTGACCTTCAGATTTCAGATAGTACGCATGTCTTCCAAGTGAGACGTAGGAGATCGCTTTAAATCAAATACACTATAGTGAATAATGTACTCTATAGTGTATTTGTTTAAGTTGCTGCTGTCATCTGGTAACTAAAGTGTAAACTGTTATGGCATATTCAACTGCTGGGGGGTAATCGTTGACTCAGACATCGCTCAGGGCTACCTACATTAGAATATTATTATAAGTTTCACCCGTATAATTTTTCTTGTGCCATAAATAAATTAGTATGCTAACTTTCCATATTGATATTATAGATAGCATAACATTACTTGATTTTACTTAATCGATCCTCTTGTAGCGGTTTGTGTCAAGGTTTGGCAGACAGATCATCATGTTTTCTTGTCTTCTATCCTTGATCAGGGCATTGTCAAACTCACTCCTCTAGATTACAGAAAAGACGCTATGTTGTCTTCTCATTTCATCCGTTGTCAGCCTCTCGTTAACTTTATAGCAAATAGGAATGCGTGTTTTGCTGCAGCGACTTTCAACAGTGTAGTGATGCGTACGCGCGTGTGCGAGTGAATGAATGGGACTTCGCAACACAGACAAGCGTGAAGCCGTGACCAAGCTGTGGCCAATAAAAGGCGAGTAAGTGAGACGTTCCTAACTCTCTTACTAAATTTTACAAACATATAAACTGCTTTTATATTGAAAAATCTGAATTTCTGCATTTAGCATGAAAATATGAAAATTAACATTCATTAAATAAAATACACAATCTTCGAACCCTGGACTCACACTTACTTCTTACCTGCTTACTTACACATACGTTATTTGAAGGGCGCCAGCTACAACTCAGTGCAGCAATAATAGAATGAGAATCTTGACTATCTCTAGGGTGTGGGGTAATCAGCTTACTTTTGACAACATACCATATAAGTTCTGGGAAAAGGAGATTGGCGTTCGGTTTCCCCATTAATTTTGAGGTTAAGATATTTTACTGTCATCGAAATAAAACTATGAATTCGTTTGATAGAACACAATATATTCTTTAAATAATATATAAAAATAGTGAGTCTTGTTGCGATAAAACAGATGAGAATATGAAATTATGACATTGCAACTGAAAGAAACTAGGCATGAATTTGAATTCTTCTTGACCGGACATTTAACAATTTATACAAAATATATCCCTCACTGTTTCACTTGACTGTACCTTCAACACTTTGAGTGTAATTACGACGTATTCCCTAAATCTGGTATTTACTGTAGATGTGTCACGCCTAATTTGGTGATGGATCCATGTGACTGCTTCTTCTCCATATCATATGACTTCTTTGTAAGTCTAGATGGTATTACTTCATTGCAAGTGGTATCCTTCGATGACTCCATGGTAAGCCTTTGCGTCCGTATCTTCAACTAGGTGACCGACCAACTCTGGCCTCACTCTCTCAATGACCAAAGACTAATGCCTCACTGAGTCTTCTCCATCTCGTTCCCTTAATGACCAACTGTGGCCTCTGCTTCCAGTAGAATAATAACTGTCCACATATCCATTTGACTTCTTCACTGTTCAGCTTCCGTTTAACTAATGACTGACGCTACAATATGCAGCCACCTTTTAAAGACGTTGCATGGCACAGCTACGTAACCTCCAGAAATAACAATGACCTACTCCCACAACGCGACAGATATTACATGTAATGGTGAAATAGCCTGGGGCTCCCTAAGAAAATCAATGGAACAGAGCTCAGTGCTAAGTGAGCACGATGACGTAGCCATGACGTGGCGATGACTTGACAGAAATGCCAGCAGTATTGCACAATATAGCAATGTCATACCCAACATCTGATATATAATAATTCTTACTGTACATGTCTTGAGTGTTATTCTACACATACGTATATATGCATACATCTAAGTACAATCCTGCAAGCGACAAGCATTGCAAAATTGAATTGAATTGAATAAGAATGATAATTACAATAATAGTAATAATATCACAGATAAAATAATAATAATACTGAGATAATAATAATAATCATAATACAGATAAAATCATAAAATAATAAAAATACAGATATCATCTTGTAACGGGATTTGAACCGTTACATAAGGTTGGACGTTATTTTTAACTGTTACTTTTCACAGTTACTTTATTGTAGCAGTGACGGATGTAGCAGTTACACAAAATAACCGTTTCACACACCTCTAAAAAGAAACGACAGTGAAATAATGAAGAACTATTGGAAAGCAAGAAAGGAAACAGGAAACAAACCGAAATGAATGCAGTAGGTTACTTTACGTGGTCCTAAGATGGCCAAAATCGAGAAAAGAAGAAGAAATAAGTCCGCCTCTGTGGTATAGTGGTTAGTGTGATTAGCTACCACCTCTGGAGGCCCGAGTTCGATTCCCGGCTTTGCTACGAAATTTGGAAAGTTGTACAAGGGCTGGAACGGGGTGCACTCAGCCTTGGGAGGTCAACTGAGTAGAGGTGAGTTCGATTCCCACCTCAGCCATCCTGGAAGTGGTTTTCTGTGGTTTCCCCACTTCTCCTCCAGGCAAATGCTGGGATGGTACCTAACTTAAGGCCACGGCCGCTTCCTTTCCTCTTCCTTATCTATCCCTTCCAATCCCCCCAACCCCTTCAAGGGCCCTGTTCATCCTCCCCAGTTGTATCCTCAACCCAGAGTATGAAGCTCCAGGACACTGCCCTTGAGGCGGTAGAGGTGGAATCCCTCGCTGAGTCCGAGGGAAAAACCGACCCTGGAGCTTAAACAGATGATGAAGAAGAAGAAGAAATAATCTTATGGCCTTAGGTACAGTGTGCAGACAATTTAATTTGACGCCATCTGGCTGTCTGCTCGTCAATTTCGACGTTCCGTTTTACTCTAGGCCCACTAGATGGCAGACCGGTTAAACCGAATGTGTCTCTGACTGTTTTTTTTAACATAAATATATCTCAGGTCCACCTCTGTGGTGCAGTGGTTAGTGTGATTAGCTGCCACCCCTGGAGGCCCGTGTTCGATTACCGGCTCTGCCCCGAAATTTGAAAAGTGGTGCTAGGACTGGAACAGGGTCCAATTAGCCTTGAGAGGTCACCTAAGTATAAGGGGTTCGATTCTAATCTCAGCCATATTCGAAGTGGTTTTCCGTGGTTTCCCACTTACTCCCAGGCAAATGCCGGGATTTTACCTAGCTTTAAGCCACTGCCGCTTCCTTCACTCTTCCTTGTCTATCCCTTCCCATCTTCCCATCCCCCCGCAAGGCCCCTGTTCAGTATATGAGGCGAGGCCTCCTGGGCGAGGTACTGGTCCTACTCCCCAGTTGTATCCCCTACCCAAAGTTTCACGTTCTGGGACACTACCCATGAGGCGTTACAGGTGAAAGCCCTCGCTGAGTCCGGGGGAAAGCCAAGCGCGGATGATAAATAAATAAATAAATAAATAAATAAATAAATAAATAAATAAATAAAGAATATATCTTAGAGCTGGAGGTGATCCGAAAATTTGTGTAACGGAATAGTATCAAGTAACACAATGCGTGACGCCATGCAACAGTACCTTGAGAGCTGTACAGGCCAGAGGCAGCACAAACACCCAGTCCCCGACCCAAGGGATTGAACTATATTTTAAGATTAAAATCTGTGACTCGACCTGGAATCGAACCCGTGGCCTTCTGAACCGAAGAGCACTATGCTGACCGTTCAGTGAAGGAGCTGGCCAACATTACTGATCAAGAATGTGAACTCAGTTTGTTGAAAGTAATATTCAAATTTGAATTACTTTGGATTACAACAGTAGTATGTTGTTTGAGTAATCAGACGATAGACAGGATGCACCGCTCCATGTCACCCTATCATGTGCTAATCTGGGGGTTGACGTTGCTCATGTCCGTAGGTTTAACCTCGAAATATACTACACGTGACCCCCGGATGGTGCTAAGCGAGCAACAATATATTTGGCAGCTAGTCTATCACTGCGATCTCCTGGCAATTACTTACAATGACAAATCAAACACGTCTCAACAGCTTTTTTAAGAGCTCCCTAACAAGAAACATTGGACCAACCAACTAAATGTCGAAAGTATCAGCAAAGCAAAGTGTGACTACATTGGACAACAATATTGATATTGTCGCCGTTTAGGAAACCCGTGTTTCTAATGGAGATCAGGTTATACTGCTCTTGGAGTGACATATCACGATGTGTATGGAATAGCCACCTACATCCGTAACAACATAAATGAAGCCTCGCTGATTTCTGAAAACACGGATAGAAATATATTGTACAGTTGTCACACAGTTGCATGGCATTACTATAACAAATGTCTATAAATCACTTAACATTCCCTGGCCTGAGCATGTCTTACACATTGCAAAGCGTCGTGCAATTTATGTCGGGGATTTTACCCTTCGAGGTTTTTGCCCCATGGGGTTTGGTTTTAGATGTTTGATTAATTTCCAACTTATCTGAAATAATTTAAGAAAAATGTAGCGAAACAACTGATAAGAAATCTGTCACCTGGGCGAGAGCTCTAACTGCAGATCCATGGTGACTGATAACTTATAAATGAGATATCCTGAGTCACTTCTTTCTTACAGAATACCGTTGCGATCTCACTATTGCTGCACCTTGATTCAGCTTTGGCTATTGCTAAGCCTCGTGCAGTCTTTGTAAGGCTGACCCTCCAATTACGGTGGCCACCTTCTGCCATTGATACAAGGTAGCTTCAAAAATAAGATAACAAGAGCTAGTGTGGAGAAACTCTATTTTACAACCAGATATAAGGATACATACTATTACGACACTGATTCGTATTACGATTCAACATACAGTAGACACTATTCTTGTCCAAGCATTTGCTCCAACAGTTCACCACGGTTTTGATGAGGTCATGGAAGAAAGCCGCGTCCAGTTGAACGGCCATATCGCCACTGAATCGCTTACCACCCTGGTGCTTCTTCAATGGTCCGAAGAGATGGAGGTCACTGGGTGCCTGGTCCGGGCTGTAGGGAGGATGGTCATCGCTCAGCCCAGCTCGACAAGGTTTGCTGTGTTATTATATGTCCTTGTTTTGTGTAGGGGGGCCGTGAGGCTCCACCCCGCCTCACAGCCCGTGGTGACCTACCCGTTTGACGAATGACCGACAAGTGAGTACTAACGCAGGAACATAGCCCAGTACAAGAGTACAGAATAACTTGAGGTGCAAAGGCTAGTCTTCTGCCAGCTACTTCCACCCCTCCGTAAAGAAGTTATGAGAAACCTTCCTTTACCCACCAGGCAATCCCATATCTCCTTTCGGCACTGGTTACCCTGTCGCGGTCGTACCAAGACATCCCCGGCGCCAGACCACTGCCGCTCAAGCGCCAATGTCACCTCCGGTCCATGGCCGCCTGCAAGGCTTTCAAGCTGGAAATGGGGAAATTGACACCTGCAGGTAATCAGTGAACAACAATTTTGGCGCGCGGTCAAGAGACAATTGATCCTAAATAAGGTAGACTTGCAAACGCCCATGCGGATGGCCAGTCATGCAAAAGCCCTTCCCTACGGAGCTACTTCGCATACTCCCTTCAAATTAGTATGTTATTGCAGCCATTTCTTATAACATTAAGGACGGCCCACATAGAGAATGTGCTTTGTCACACAAGGCAAGTAATGCCCAGGGGTTACTACAGTATATTAAAGCTCCCACAACTTTTGTGTCTGGTAGAGGAGAAATAACTGCTAGGGCGAGCATCACATCTCGACTTGTCTTCTTGATGGAATTCCTGGTAATATTCAGTTTTACACTCCTGGATGTTTGACCAGTAACTAACGAATGGCGCAGAAAAATGTATATAACCCTTCTCACTGCCGGAAATGTCAAAGCTTCTCTTAAATAACAATAGTGAGAAATACGGAGTAGAGTAATCCGAACTGAAGTACAAGTAAAAAAGCGCCACTCGGGATAACTGCTGGTGGCGATGGTTATTGTTAAGAGGTGTACAACCAGGCTACTATCCCCTCTTAAGACAGCTGTATCGGGGCTACTTACCACGTGATCTACTATCTGTCTCACCATGTTTGAGAATCGGCGTATACACTCTGTGCGAGGTTTGTCTTTAGTAACGCACTCCCTATATGGACATTTGCACAAAAAAATAATGTTAATCAAACTTACATAGTTTAGAATAGACATGTCAAACAGTGCCCGCAGTGAGACATCGCACGGCTTAAAATGACCTTGCATTAGTAATGTGCACGAATGACGCCAGGAATCGCGAGAATCGGTTCTTACGACTCCGAGGTCGCATTCAATGTCGCATGAGAGGAATCGGTTCCCCGATGACGTCACCATCGTGCGTACTCACTAGAGCCAGTCGTCCATATGTAAGTGGGGCAAATTCGAACGTGCAATATTTACTATTTCATTTGTATACAGTGAAATGTCGTATTGTTTGTCATGAATGAATTAACTTTCTTTCTTTCTTTCTTAATCTGTTTAGGGTTGGTTTTTATCTCGGACTCAGCGGGGGATCCCACCTCTACCGCCTCAAGGGCAGTGTTCCGGAGCTTCAGACTCTGGGTCGGGGATACAACTGGAAAGAATGACCAGTACCTCGCCCAGGCGGCCTCACCTGCTATGCTGAACAGGGACCTTGAGGGGGGATGGGAAGATTGGAAGGGATAGATAAGGAAGAGGGAAGGAAGCGGCCGTGGAAGTTAGGTACCACCGCGGCATTTGCCTGGAGGAGAAGTTGGAAACCACGGAAAACCACTTCCAGGATAGCTGAGGTGGGAGTCGAACCCACCTCTACTCATTTGACCTCCCGAGGCTGATGGACCCCGTTCAAGCCCTCGTAGCACTTTTCAAATTTCGTGGCAGAGCCGGGAGTCGAACCCGGGCCTCCGGGGGGTGGCAGCTAATCACACAAACCACTACACCACAGAGGCGGATTGAATGAATTATACCACATAATAATGAGGGAAAATCGACCCTGGAGTGTAAACAGATTAAGAAGAATAATAAGAAGAAGAATGAAATAACAATTTATTCTGGTAGTCTGGAAACCTTTTTGCACATTTCGACAAGGGGTGTAGCAATCGACATAGTTATTTATGCTTATACTGTACCGGGCGAGTTGGTCGTGTGGTTAGGGGCGCGCGGCTGTGAGTTTGAACCCGGGAGATAGTGGGTTCGAATCCCACTGTCGGCAGCCCTGAAAATGGTTTTGCGTGGTTTCCCATTTTCACACCAGGCAAATGCTGGGGCTGTACCTTAATGAAGGCCATGGCCGCTTCCTCCCCACTCCTAGGCCTTTCCTATACCTTCGTCACCATAAGACCTCTCTGTGTCGGTGCGACGTAAAACAAATAGCAAAAAAAAGTTTATACTGTATTTTTCTAATGTGGTTTTCAAATATCGCTAGTAAAAACGCATAAAGTCTGTGGAATTAAATCACATGTTTAATAAGCACATAACTTATTTCGTAGCATACCTGTCTTCCATTACATTGAATTTGTAATGAACATTCCGTGCTACTGTCGGACCCATTGGCTGAATGGTCAGCGTTGATACCTTCGTTTCAGAGGATACGGGTTCGATTCCAGGGGCCCGGGTGGGGAATTTTAATCGCCTCTGGTTAGTCCTTTTGGCCCGGGGACTGGGTGTTTCTGTTTCTCTCAACATTTTTCTCTTCATATTCAGACAACACACTACACTACCAACAACCACAAAAACACGCAATAGTGATTACATCCCTCCATATAGGGTTGGCGTCAGGAAGGGCATCCGGTCGTAAAACGGGCAAAATCCACATGTGCGATACAGTTAGCACCCGCGACCGCACTGGTGTGGGAAAAGTGGTAGAGAAAGAAGAAGACGAAGAAGAAGAACATTTCATACTACTGCTAAATATTATTATGAGAAACTGTTAGAATTACTATTTTTGTTTTCATTACAGCTTAATATTGGATTGTTTCTTTAGTACAATTGTATTTTGTTGAAGTAGTAGTATTATATCATAATCCCCGTACATGTTTTGATTTGTTTACAATCCATACAATTTGATCAGTTTTAAACAGAGAATCATATTTTCTGATCAAATTACAGTCGCATTAGAGTATATATAACTCCAGGACGCTATACTGAGAGCAGGCATGGCTTGTAGAGTAACTTGCTTATAAACAAAAACGATCTCACATTACAGAACACATTCGTGCTGCACGTGTTTACATATCTGCATCATACATGGTGCTAGTAGATCTTAGGAATCGATTCCGAAATCGGGTACCCGATTTCCCAGGCATATGAAATTGACTCTTCGCGATTCCAGCAGCAACCCATCACTACCTTGCATGCGTGCGGGCAGAACTTCTCCTCCCTAGGCGGGAGTTGAACTGACAGTACGTTCGCTCATAGCAGTGACAGGGGGGTTCAGGACCTTCATGGTGTGAAAGGAAAGTTGCAGCTCATTTCCGTACCGTTTAGTGTTCAGCCAGAAGATTTGTTAAGAATGAAGCCATAGTGGTCCGCCTCTGTGGTGTAGTGGTTAGTGTGATTAGCTGCCACACCTGCAGGCCCGGGTTCGATTCCCGGCTCTGCAACGAAATTCGAAAAAGTGGTATGAGGGATGGAACGGGGTACATTCAGCCTCGGGAGGTCAACTGAGTAGAGGTGGGTTCGATTCCCACCTCAGCCATCCTCGAAGTGGTTTTCCGTGGTTTCCCACTTCTCCTCCAGGGATGGTACCTAACTTAAGGCCACGGCCGCTTCCTTCCCTCTTCCTTGTCTATCCCTTCCAATCTTCCCATATCTCCCGTAAGGCCCCTGTTCAGCATAGCAGGTGAGGCCGCCCGGGCGAGATACTGGTCATCCTTCCTAGTTGAATCCCCCGACGCAGAGTCTGAAGCTCCAGGACACTGCCCTTGAGGCGGTAGAGGTGGGATCCCTCTCTGAGTCCGAGAGAAAAACCGACCCTGGCGGGTAAACAGATAAATAAGGAGAAGAAGAAGAAAAAGCCATAGTGTGATTTTTACAGGTATGTTTATAGTGTTATAATTTATATTGAATAATAAATAAATAAATGTTAATCTGAGGTAAACAATTGAAAGGGAATCTGCCACCTGGGCAGATCAGTGATTGATTAAAAACAACAATATCATCAGCAAATCTCAGAGTTTTGATTTCCTCTCCTTGGATTGTGATTCCCCTCCCAAAGTCCTCTTTGATATTCTTTACCGCCAGTTCAATGTGAACATTGAAGAGAAAGAGGGACAAACTGCAGCTTTTCCTCACTCTTTTCTAGATTGCTACTTCTTTTTTAAAGCCCTCAATTCTTATCACTGCAGACTGATTTTTAAAACACAGACTGCAGAATTTTTTTCTCTCTCGGAATCTGATCCCGATCAGAATCTGAAATAGCTTCGTCCAATAAACATTATTGAATGCCTTTTCTGGGTCCACGAACGCCAAGCACGTGGGTTTGTCCTTCTTAATTCGATCCTCTAAGACCAGATCAAAAGTCAGGATTGCTTCTCGTCTTTCTTCATTTCTTCTGAAGCTAAACTGATCTTCTCCCAACTCATTCAACTTGTCTTTCCATTCTTCTGTAAATAATAAATATATGGTCAAGAAATTACACATATTTTCTGATTTGTTCATCATTTATCCTTATATTTTCATGTTACTATGTCATCCAAAAAAAGGAAGGAAAATTGGATAGTGCATAATCTAAGACATAATACTTTACTACGAGTAGAAATGGAAGGGATGATAAAAGGAAAACGAGGAAGGGGAAGGAGACTATATCAGTTATTAGACAGCATTAGAAAAAGAAAGGGAGATTATGCAGAAGTGAGGAAAAGGGCACAAGATCGAGAGATATGGAGGTCACAGCCATGATTAGACCTGCCGGGAGTTGGCCGTGCGCGTAGAGGTGCGCGGCTGTGAGCTTGCATCCGGGAGATAGTAGGTTCGAATCCCACTATCGGCAGCCCTGAAGATGGTTTTCCGTGGTTTCCCATTTTCACACCAGGCAAATGCTGGGGCTGTACCTTAATTAAGGCCACGGCCGATTCCTTCCAACTCCTAGGCCTTTCCTATCCCATCGTCGCCATAAGACCTATCTGTGTCGGTGCGACGTAAAGCCGCTAGCAAAAAAAAAAAAAAAAAAGAAAAAAAAAGACCTGCCGGATGGCAGAACAACCTATGATGATGTCATGTCGTGTCTCTTTCTTACTAAGCGAATAAGTAATAACAAATCATCTCCAATATTATTTCCGCATTATTACTCGAACTTAAACTGTGAGGAGAGTTTGAAAGAGATTATCTTGTCCGTTAAGTAAGCATTTAATATTTAAAGTATATATGATATTTCTTGTTTATGTGTATGATACTTCAATATAAACATAAAACAGGGTGTAGGCTATAGTTTAGTTTTGGAAATAATTCATTTTTTCATAGTATGCAGAAGTCTGTCAGACCGGTTAATAATAATAATGTTATTGGCTTTACGTCCCACTAACTACACTTTTAATATTTTCGTAGACGTCGAGGTGCCTGAATTTAGTCGAGCAGGGGTTCTTTTACGTGATAGTAAATCTACCGACACGAAACTGACGTATTTGAGCACCTTCAAATACCACCGGACTGAGCAGGATCGAACCAGCCAAGTTGGGGTCAGAAGGCCAGCGCCTCAACCGTCTAAGCCACTCTGCCCGGCTGTCAGATCGGACCTGAGTACGCACGTCCTAGGAATATGACTTGGATAACTACGACATAAGTGGAAACCCGCTCTACTCGGTATTTGCGTCCTATCCTTGGCTTTATCGCATGACGTGTGGCCTTGCGGATGCTGGGGCTCCAAACTGCTCCAAAGTTGCCAACTTCTCCGTGCGATGCACATCGATTACTAAAATGTGACCACTACTAGAATGTAACGATTATAATTTTATTTCAAGGAGTAAACAAAGGCATTTATGTTGACAATTGGGCTTCAGTGAGAATTGATGGTAGAATGAGTTCTTGGTTCAGGGTACTTACAGGAGTTAGACAAGGTTGTAATCTTTCACCTTTGCTGTTCGTAGCTTACATGGATCATCTGCTGAAAGGTATAAAATGGCAGGAGGGATTCAGTTAGGTGGAAATGTAGTAAGCAGTTTGGCCTATGTTGACGACTTGGTCTTAATGGCAGACTGTGCCGAAAGCCTGCAGTCTAATATTTTGGAACCTGAAAATAGGTGCAATGAGTATGGTATGAAAATTAGACTCTCGAAGACTAAATTGATGTCAGTAGGTAAGAAATTCAACAGAATTGAATGTCAGATTGGTGATACAAAGCTAGAACAGGTCAATAATTTCAAATATTTAGGTTGTGTGTTCTCCCATGATGGTAATATAGTAAGTGAGATTGAATCAAGGTGTCGTAAAGCTAATGCAGTGAGCTCGCAGTTGCGATCAGCAGTATTCTGTAAGAAGGAAGTCAGCTCCCAGATGAAACTATCTTTACATCGGTCTGTTTTCAGACCAACTTTGCTTTACGGGAGCGAAAGCTGGGTGGACTCAGGATATCTTATTCATAAGTTAGAAGTAACAGACATGAAAGTAGCAAGAATGATTGTTGGTACAAACAGGTGGGAACAATGGCAGGAGGGTACTAGAAATGAGGAGATAAAGGCTAATTTAGGAATGAACTCGATGGATGAAGCTGTACGCATAAACCGGCTTCGGTGCTGGGGTCATGTGAGGCGAATGGAGGAGGATAGGTTACCTAGGAGAATAATGGACTCTGTTATGGAGGGTAAGAGAAGTAGAGGGAGACCAAGACGACGATGGTTAGACTCGGTTTCTAACGATTTAGAGATAAGAGGTATAGAACTAAATGAGGCCACAACACTAGTTGCAAATCGAGGATTGTGGCGACGTTTAGTAAATCCTCCGAGGCTTGCAGACTGAACGCTGAAAGGCGTAACAGTCTATAATGATAATGTATGTATGTATGTATGTATGTATGTATGTATGTATGTAAATTACGAGTAAAGACCGCCTTTGTGGTGTAGTGGTTAGTGTGATTAGCTGCCGCTCCCGGAGGCCCGGGTTCGATTCCCGGCTTTGCCACGAAATTTGAAAAGTAATAAGAGGACTAGAACGAGGTCTACTCAGTATCGTGAGGTCAACTGAGTAGAGGTGGGTTCGATTCCCACCCCAACCATCCTTGAATTGGTTTTCCGTGGTTTCCCACTTCTTCTTGCAAATACCGCGATGGTACCTAACTTAAGGCTACGGCCAGTTCATTCCCTCTTCCTTGTCTATCCATTCCAATCTTCTCATCCCAAACAAGGCCCCTGTTCAGTACAGCAGGTGAGGCCCCGCCCTGGGTGAGGTACTGGTCCTACTCCCCAGTTGTATCCACGACCCAAAGTCTCACGCTCCAGGACACTGCCCTTGAGGTGGTAGAGTTGGGCTCCCTCGCTGAGTCCGAAGGAAAAGCCAACCCTGGAGGGTAAACGGACTAAGAAAAAGAGAAAAAACTACGATAAAAAGATTTTGTCAAAGGTAAATGTTTTAATTATTAATTCACTAGCAAATGTACCCGTGCTTCGCTACGGTATTCTATATTGTATACGGATATCGACGTAAATACTGTGCGTGCAGCAAATGAGATTGTTTTAAAATTGCATGTCTCTTAGCCTTATCCGAGAAATAGCATGGGGAGGTCCACATACGTTGTTTCCAATGTAAAGTGAGGGTTGCGGAGTTGTGATGATAACGCCAGGCTCACTTGCCTACTGCCATTCACAATCGAGTTGGCAAGTTTACATTATAATTGCAGGCCCCAATGCATACTGCGCGGTCACAATCGATTTGGGGAGTTTTAGTTACAATGGCAGACCCATTTCCTACTTTCAGACAGGTTACAGTTGAGGAGTTTTTATTATAATACCAGGCAACTTCCCTACCACCAGTCAAAATTGAGTTGTGCATTTATCATTATAATGACAGTCCCTTTTTACTGCTGCTAGCCAGCATACTGCCAGTCACACAGAATTAGTGAGTTTCCATGAAAATAGCAGGCCACTATGCCTAATGCTAGTCAAATATTAGATTGGAACATTTGTTTATAATAGCGGGCACACTGGCCTAAAGCCAAACTCAATAGAGTAGGGGACTTTCGAACAAAACTGCATGATCCCTTGCCTTCTGCAAGACAAATCGAAGTGCCTCATTAATTCACGTCTTTTTTCATTTTTAAATATTTATATATACATCGCTCCAGCCCGACTTGCTTTTATATATATAGATGACGGATAAGCACGTTGAAAAGTGCAGACTTCCACTTCGAGATTCATATCTCCTAAACGGTTTATGATATTAAGAAACGGTTTGCGCCATCAGACGCCTCATTTATCGCTCTACATGTTTGTCTCTAAACCATTTCCTCGTATCTCCCATATTAAGGGGGTAAATTGAGATCAAATTTTGATAGGGTGAAATTTGGGTGCATTTTTAAAATTTTACATTACTTTTTGCATACTTATGTATAAGCTAGAATCATGAAATTTGGTACACATATGTCCCTTAATCGTGCCAATGTGCGCCCACAACGTGATGATCCTATCATTCTTATAAGTGTGTCAAACAATGAAATATACTTGTAAAAATCACCAAATTTACGAACAATCCAGAAATACGGCCAAATTTAACGTATAAGGGAGAGAGATACGACAAAATGTCACTGGACCAAAGTTGTATATCACTCCGAATTGAAGCGACATTCTGCCATCCGTTTTGTGATACGACTTACCGTTTAGCCAAAAAATAGCTCAAAAGGAATGTCTGCACAGTCATTAAAATTGCCTCCATATTCCGATATCTTTGGGGGGTAAAAAGTGAAAAATTTGAACATCTTGGAATTTTCCCGTCGGTTAGGGACCAAAAGCTATAATTTCACCAAATTTCAATTGTCTACTTCGTCTGGCAGGTTGTGCCGCCATTTTGATTTGGGGGGATATGGGATAAAAATGAGGAAATTCTCGAAAATTTTTAAGGCCACGAAACCTATAGGTTATCGTTTTGGATATACTATACGACTGTGTTCTTATCCTGAGCCCAAAATTTGAGCTCCCCCAGCGTGCCCCCTTCAGGGAATTTTGAGAATTTCCGATTTTTCTAGGGATCCTGGGGGCATCAGTTTCCTCCGTACCAAGTTTCAAATTTCTGAGATTTCTGGAAGTGCCTCATTAATTCACGTCTTTTTTCATTTTTAAATATTTATATATACATCGCTCCAGCCCGACTTGCTTTTATATATATAGATGACGGAAAAGCATGAGCACGTTGAAAAGTGCAGACTTCCACTTCGAGATTCATATCTCCTAAACGGTTTATGATATTAAGACACGGTTTGCGCCATCAGACGCCTCATTTATCGCTCTACATGTTTGTTTCTAAACCATTTCCTCGTATCTCCCATATTAAGGGGGTAAATTGAGATCAAATTTTGAATAGGGTGAAATTTGGGTGCATTTTTAAAATTTTACATTACTTTTTGCCTACTTATGTATAAGCTAGAATCATGAAATTTGGTACACATATGTCCCTTAATCGTGCCAATGTGCGCACACAACGTGATGATCCTATCATTCTTATAAGTGTGTCAAACAATGAAATATACTTGTAAAATCACCAAATTTACGACAAATCCAGAAATACGGCCAAATTTAACGTATAAGGGAGAGAGATACGACAAAATGTCACAGGACCAAAGTTGTAGATCACTCCGAATTGAAGCGACATTGTGCCATCCGTTTTGTGATACGACTTACCGTTTAGCCAAAAAATAGCTCAAAAGGAATGTCTGCACAGTCATTAAAATTGCCTCCATATTTCGATATCTTTGGGGGGTAAAAAGTGAAAAATTTGAACATCTTGTAATTTTCCCGTCGGTTAGGGACCAAAAGCTATAATTTCACCAAATTTCAATTGTCTACTTCGTCTGGCAGGTTGTGCCGCCATTTTGATTTGGGGGGATAGGGGATAAAAATGAGGAATTTCTCGAAAATTTTTAAGCCCACGAAACCTATAGGTTATCGTTTTGGATATACTATACGACTGTGTTCTTATGCTGAGCCCAAAATTTGAGCCCCCCCCAGCGTGCCCCCTTCAGGGAATTTTGAGAATTTCCGATTTTTCTAGGGATCCTGGGGGCATCAGTTTCCTCCGTACCAAGTTTCAAATTTCTGAGATTTCTGGAAGTGCCTCATTAATTCACGTCTTTTTTCATTTTTAAATATTTATATATACATCGCTCCAGCCCGACTTGCTTTTATATATATAGATGACAGATAAGCATGAGCACGTTGAAAAGTGCAGACTTCCACTTCGAGATTCATATCTCCTAAACGGTTTATGATATTAAGAAACGGTTTGCGCCATCAGACGCCTCATATATCGCTCTACATGTTTGTTTCTAAACCATTTCCTCGTATCTCCCATATTAAGGGGGTAAATTGAGATCAAATTTTGAATAGAGTGAAATTTGGGTGCATTTTTAACATTTTACATTACTTTTTGCCTACTTATGTATAAGCTAGAATCATGAAATTTGGTACACATATGTCCCTTAATCGTGCCAATGTGTGCACACAACGTGATGATCCTATCATTCTTATAAGTGTGTCAAACAATGAAATATACTTGTACAAATCACCAAATTTACGAACAATCCAGAAATACGGCCAAATTTAACGTATATGAGAGAGAGATACGACAAAATGTCACAGGACCAAAGTTGTAGATCACTCCGAATTGAAGCGACATTGTGCCATCCGTTTTGTGATACGACTTACCGTTTAGCCAAAAATTAGCTCAAAAGGAATGTCTGCACAGTCATTAAAATTGCCTCCATATTTCGATATCTTTGGGGGGTAAAAAGTGAAAAATTTGAACATCTTGGAATTTTCCCGTCGGTTAGGGACCAAAAGCTATAATTTCACCAAATTTCAATTGTCTACTTCGTTTGGCAGGTTGTGCCGCCATTTTGATTTGGGGGGATAGGGGATAAAAATGAGGAAATTCTCGAAAATTTTTAAGCTCACGAAACCTATAGGTTATCGTTTTGGATATACTATACGACTGTGTTCTTATGCTGAGCCCAAAATTTGAGCCCCCCCAGCGTGCCCCCTTCAGGGAATTTTGAGAATTTCCGATTTTTCTAGGGATCCTGGGGGCATCAGTTTCCTCCGTACCAAGTTTCAAATTTCTGAGATATCTGGAAGTGCCTCATTAATTCACGTCTTTTTTCATTTTTAAATATTTATATATACATCGCTCCAGCCCGACTTGCTTTTATATATATAGATGACAGGTAAGCATGAGCACGTTGAAAAGTGCAGACTTCCACTTCGAGATTTATATCTCCTAAACGGTTTATGATATTAAGAAACGGTTTGCACCATCAGACGCCTCTTTTATCGCTCTACATGTTTGTTTCTAAACCATTTCCTCGTATCTCCCATATTAAGGGGGTAAATTGAGATCAAATTTTGAATAGGGTGAAATTTGGGTGCATTTTTAAAATTGTACATTACTTTTTGCCTACTTATGTATAAGCTAGAATCATGAAATTTGGTACACATATGTCCCTTAATCGTGCCAATGTGCGCACACAACGTGATGATCCTATAATTCTTATAAGTGTGTCAAACAATGAAATATACTTGTAAAAATCACCAAATTTACGAACAATCCAGAAATACGGCCTAATTTAACGTATAAGGGAGATAGATACGACAAAATGTCACTGGACCAAAGTTGTATATCACTCCGAATTGAAGCGACATTGTGCCATCCGTTTTGTGATACGACTTACCGTTTAGCCAAAAAATAGCTCAAAAGGAATGTCTGCACAGTCATTAAAATTGCCTCCATATTTCGATATCTTTGGGGGGTAAAAAGTGAAAAATTTGAACATCTTGGAATTTTCCCGTCGGTTAGGGACCAAAAGCTATAATTTCACCAAATTTCAATTGTCTACTTCGTCTGGCAGGTTGTGCCGCCATTTTGATTTGGGGGGATAGGGGATAAAAATGAGGAATTTCTCGAAAATTTTTAAGCTCACGAAACCTATAGGTTATCGTTTTGGATATACTATACGACTGTGTTCTTATGCTGAGCCCAAAATTTGAGCCCCCCCAGCGTGCCCCCTTCAGGGAATTTTGAGAATTTCCGATTTTTCTAGGGATCCTGGGGGCATCAGTTTCCTCCGTACCAAGTTTCAAATTTCTGAGATTTCTGGAAGTGCCTCATTAATTCACGTCTTTTTTCATTTTTAAATATTTATATATACATCGCTCCAGCCCGACTTGCTTTTATATATATAGATTTACCTCTTATGGGGCACGGGAAGATTGGAAGAGATAGAGAAGGAAGAGGGAAGGAAGTGGTCGTGGCCTTAAGTTAGGTATACCATCCCGGCATTTGCCTGGAGAAGAAATGGATAACCACGGGAAACCACTTCGAGGATGACTGAGGTGGAAATCGAACCCTCCTCTACTCTGTTGACTTCCCGAGTGGACCCCGTTCCAGTTTCCAGTCCTCGTATGACTTTTCTTGGCAGAGCCGGGAATCAAACCCGGACCTCCGTGGGTGCCAGCTAATCACACTAACCATTACACCACAGAGGTGGGCCAAAAGTAACTATTAGGCTACAAGTAAAATTTATTTGTTACAATTAATTTGTTCACCTACCGACTCTGGTCATATCATACGCCATCATCTGGGGAATATTCACCGAATATATCTCGAAACTGCAGTTTATCCCCCAAGGTGAAAGGAGCTGGACCTTACTGCTCTAAATCAACCTTCTCCACTGACTCACGTACGCGTGACCTTCCCTCGTCGTACATCACTGTAGGTGTGGAAGAAAGCCATTCGCACAGTCAAGGCCTAGAAGGAAGAGTATTATTTTGATGAGGTAATCTTTCATTAGAAGTCCGTCACAAGTACACAACTGTGTGGGCAGCGGTATGACCTTCTTCTGCTTTCTTTATAACACTGCTCTTGTTCCACTCGATGATCAGATGAAACGTTACATTTCTGTTTGATATTCATATCTCCCACATTTGGTTTTGATCTTCAACGTACCAGTTTTGAGTTGTTTAGTGTTACAAAGAGTTTCAGATCACCTGTGCACTGGATATCCTAAAGGCGACTATCAATTCTAAGTGAGGTAAGTACTGATTTTTGGAAGAAACGCTAGTTTTTAATTTGAAAAAGTTACTTTAGAGTCGCTTTAACTCTAAGGTCTTATCGCGACTTCTGTTTCTAGATTTTACATGATATTTCTTTAACAATAATGGGTAGAGAAGACCAATAAGAATGTACAAGATTTCGGTTTTAAATTGAACATGTAGCTTACAAGTTTTCCAGTCTCTCGAACACACAAGTTAAATATAATATGGGACTATGACATACCTGTAGAAAGCACACAGGCAAGCAACACAATTTTGAAAACATCCTGGCGATACGTGCTACAAATTTTAGGTAAATAAAAAATAGTTAAGTATGTGGATATATTCTTTATTTATTCCTACCGAGCTCGATAGCTGCAGTCGCTTAAGTGCGGTCAGTATCCAGTATTCGGGAGATAGTAGGTTCGAACCCCACTGTCGGCAGCCCTGAAAATGGTTTTCCGTGGTTTCCCATTTTCACACCAGGCAAATGCTGGGGCTGTACCTTCATTAAGGCCACGGCCGCTTCCTTCCCACTCCTAGCCCTTTCCTGTCCCATCGTCGCCATAAGACCTATCTGTGTCGGTGCGACGTAAAGCAACTAGCAAAAAAAAAAAAAAAAAAAAATTCCTAAAAATTACAACCATTTTCTTAATTATCGTTACCGGTCGATTAGATTTGCTGTTTGCCTTTTTCTACGCCCTAATGTGAGTCAATGCATTGTTTAACTTAAGCACCACTACGAGCGCTAATGTGAGTCAATGCATTGTTTAACTTAAGCACCACTACGAGAGCTAATGGGAGTCAATGCATTGTTTCACTTAAGCACCACTACGAGCGCTAATGGGAGTCAATGCATTGTTTAACTTAAGCACCACTACGAGCGCTAATGTGAGTCAATGCATTGTTTAACTTATGCACCACTACGAGCGCTAATGTGAGTCAATGCATTGTTTCACTTAAGCACCACTACGAGCGCTAATGTGAGTCAATGCATTGTTTCACTTAATGCAAGGAAATCTTCATTCTATAATATGTTCTTTCATTTCAATAAGGAGAATTTGTTTAAAAAATTGAATACTTCGGTTCGGATTAACGGGGTTCGGATTAACGGGACTCTAGTGCACATATAAAATAAGAGTTTTGTCTGTACATCGTTCAAAATTTGAGAAGAATGGCATCTTTGTATCGGTCGTGTCCACAGTAACAAGGAAATGTACTTTTCTATTTTCCGTAATTTCTGTCGCTCTCTCTCTCTCTCTCTGTGTCTGTCTGTCTTCATGTATGTACACGCATCACGAGAAAACGGTTGAAGAGAAAATGAAAATCGGTATACAACCTGTGACAATGAAGTTCGGTGAATAGTCCTGTACTATTAACATAGATGAACAATGCACCTTACTATCCTTCGAAATAGTTCCCTCCCATAACTATGCTATGCTGAGATCGGCGATACATGTCCTGGAAACTTTGCAAGAAGGCTTCCTTTGGGATGCTGTTCAAAAGCTTCGTCACGTTTCGTTGGATGTCAGGAATATCGTCAAATCTCTTTCCTTTCAAAGCGAATTTGAGTCGTGGGACCTTTTACCGATGAGGGGATCTCGGAGAACGCCTTTCCATGCTTTGCCGTTTCGTTTCAGGGTCGTACCTGAGACACCAGGTTTCATCCTCAGAGACAATACAATTCAAGAAATTTGATGCAGCATCCGACGTTTCGACAAAATCCTGTGAAGCCTCTAAACTTGCCTGCTTCTGATCGTCAGTCAAGTGATGTGGCACAAGACGAGAACACGTTTTCCTCTTCCCTAACTTCTGGGTAACGATTTGTCGCACGGATTCGCGGTTAATCTGTAGTTCATCCACTATCATGCGCACAGTTAATCGCCGATCGTTCGTGTTTAATTACCTCAACTTCTCAATGTTTTCGTCACTGACTGCGGTCGCCGGTCTTCCGCTACGGGGGTTGTCAGAAACACTTTCCCGGCCTCCTCGAAAACGGGCGAACCACTCGTGCACACACACTTCAAGGACAGTGCTTGATCTTCATAAACACGCACTAGCAACGTATGCGTCTCTTTCGGTGTCTTGCCAATCTTAAAACAATACTGTACATTGATCTTTTGGTCGTTCGTGTTCCTGTTCGCAGTTCTTCTTTTTGCTATTTGTTCAACGTCGCACTAACACATCGAAGGTTTTCGGCGACGGAAGGGTGGGAGATTGGGAAGGTAGCGGCCATGGCCTTCATTAAGGTACAGCCCCAGCATTTGCATGATGTGAAAATGGGAAACCACGGAAAACCATCTTCAGGGCTGCCGACAGTGGGATTCGAACCCACTATATCCCGAATGCAAGCTCACAGCTGCGCGACCCTAACCGCACGGCCACTTGCTCGGTGTTCGCAGTTCAGAACCAATGCAGTAAACACGCACTGTGTCAAACAGGTCTTACACGGAACACACACGATGCTCAACTGAGCAACGTTGGGAGCAGGTGGTCAAAACGCGCTGCTACGTAGGTGCAGCATTGTGTGGCATCAGTGTTGCCGGATCGACCGTTCTGATTTCATTCAGCGAACTTTATTGTCACAGCTTGTATAAAGTCGGCGTATGAGCCAGTGCAATCTAAGCTATAAATCATTTTATACATGCCGAGTGAAATGGTAGTTTAGGGAAAGGCCTAAAATGTAATTCTCAAATATTTATATTATTAGTGGTCTTATAAATAAATACTTGCATGACTATAGTTATATAGAATTACATTTCCGATCATTTATGTCGTGTATTTTTTACCGTACCGGCTGTGATAACACATATATTCATGAATTTGTATTTTTGTTGCTAAGTCCATATCAACGCCGATCCACGAGAAAATGGGTTAACAGAATTTAATGAAAATCAGTATATAGAGCCTGGGAATAAGAAACTACAGTCTAAGATATAAACATTTTTTCACCCTGGATGAAATGGTAGTTTAGGGGAATTCACCTAAAATTTAATTTTTAAACAGCTGTGTTATTGGTCCTATCGAAAAGTACTACATAGCAACAGTTATAGATAATACAACTTCCGATCCTTTATGTTTTATTCAGTTTTACCGCACCGACTATAATAGGAGTGGTTTTTCAGAGTCGGAAGAAAACTAAATGTGAAGGCCTACATTGACCATTGTTTGTTGTGATATTCTGTGTCTCTTATGCAGCCATTCATCTCCGATAGATGGGATTACTGCTGCGTACCGCGTATTCAGTCTGCCTGAATATTGGCGGGAAATAGCTGGGGAGTGAGATACCTTTCTTCTTAAGCATGCAATTCTTCTGGTTCATACATTTTCTGATACTGCTGGTATTAAACATACGGTTTCATCATAGTATTCCACCTATTAGATCACCGTTAGATCGGCAGCGTAGTACTGTTCGTCAAAAGTGAAAAAAAGTGTGGTTTTTCATTCGATCGAGTATTTCCTATGATAGCATTGCTTTTAATCGCAACATTCCTACTGGCGTCAATGTAATGACCTATGTTGATTTCAGTTGGGAAAACCACTAAGACAGTCTTTCTGAGTGAGGATGTAAATAGGCAGGTGGAGTGTCTGCCATTATAGTGAAAACTCCCCAACTTGATTGTGACTGATTGTAGGCAAGAGGGCCTACCATTACAATGAAAAATACCTAACCCAGTTTTCACACAAGAAAATACGTTTTTTGAATTCCCCGTCGCGTTCCTAAGATAACGTTAAGAGTTGTACAATTTAATACAATCTTAATCGCAAAATGTTCGGTAATTAATCTAGAATTCTGTATGCAATGTAGAATTGCGTAGCGAAGCACGGGTACAACGGCTAGTTTGTCTTATAACGGATTCTCCGGGGCAGCACGGGTCATCTTGTGAATAATAATAATAATAATAATAATAATAATAATAATAATAATAATAATAATAATATTAATATTAATATTAATAATAATAATAATAATAATAATAATTGTTGTTGTTGTTGTTTTTAGAAAGATCATCAACTAATGGTTTAAATAGGCAGACATTATTTGATATAACATACAATTACAATTTTTATTTTACGGAATATGTAAACTTACGTGAATAAGATACTTCAATACTCGTCTGTTCAGAATAGTTTCTCAGGAACTCAAAACATAAAGGCAATGGACTAGAATGAAATAAAAATAACGAATATAATATCAGTTATACCCACGTGTAAACAAGCGATACGGAAAGACGGAGATAATATGTCAATACGCCCATATATCAACTTCAAAGTCTACGTTATGATTATACTTTATCGTGTTTATTGTTGGTAATTATTTTTTTATACCTTGAGTGTAAAATATGTTTATTATTATTTCTGTGATAATTTTTAAGGAATAGTCGTAAATTATATCTGATTTCAATGTGTAAACAAACGAGGGTAAAAACATGAGATTATTGTAAGGGCTATTTTTGTTATTCATGACAGGTGACATTTTAGGAGGCCATGGCCGGCACGTAGAACTTATCGCACCTCACGCCAGAGGGCCTGTAATCAGACACGAGCGGTCCTGCCACATGAATTCGGTATAATATTCTTTTAAAACAATTGTGTATCAAATAGAGGAACAGTTAAATTTCACCATTTCACGACCTGAGATAGAATCAATTTGGGGAGTTTTCAATATAATGGTAGACACTCATGCTCAACCGTGCTGAACCCCAACTGGATTCAGAGGCTGGCGAATAACAAAGTGGATTCAGAAAAAAAAAAGGTCCGATCATGCGTAGAACAAATATATTAAACCGAAAAACTCGATCAAATATTTTCGCAATACGTCAAACAAAAATTTTGTCATCACCAGGGACAGTCAAAATTTGTTCCAAATGAACACAGTTTAAAACATGTTTCACATAAAAATGTCATGTAATTACACGTTTCAACTCTCGAACAACTCACGAAAAATCTAAAGAATCCTATGACTCGCGAAATCAGCATTTTTTTTGCAATTTTTCAGCAATTAATAAATATAATGTTTAAATATGGAAATTTTCGAAGTTCTGTTTGAAAAATGCACAAGGTTTGAAATGCTGGCGCTAAATTGTGTGAGTTGAAATGGTTCGTAAATGGTTTCATAGGTGCAGAAGCTATCGAAGAGGTATACGACTATCGATCGTAATGTCGTTTCTTGTGCAGCCACGTCTAGATTTACGCAAGAAATTTTCTTTTCTACACAATAATTTTTATCCTTTCAAACCAAGAATGTTAGCCCCTTGTATTCAAGAATTTGACTGTGTCTAGTCATTACATTTCTCGACTTTAAAAGAAGCATATGATGGCATAGACCGAGAATCCATTTTAGCAATACAAACAGAATTTAGTCTAGATGAAAATACAACAAATCTCATTAAAGAAACACTTACTGCTACCAAATCTATGGTAAAGTTTATAGGGGAAAATCGAGCAGTAAATTTCCAATAGTCATACGAGTATGTCAAGGAGATGGATTATCCCCATTACTCTTTAATTGTGTTCTTGAAAGAGTTGTAAGAGAATGGCGATAAGCAGATGTGCCAATACACCGAATTGGACCAAAACATAAAGGCATAGAATTGGACTGTTTAGCATTAGCAGACGACATGACACTAATCGGCCAAGACATCCCCGAAGAAAAAGACCAACTTGAACTCCTGCAAAAACCAGAAGCGAAAATTGTGTTCAAATTTTCATTTGAAAAAACAAAATTTATGACAGACATCAAAACTGCCCCATCTGAACTCCACACTGGCTCCAACCACATCTATCGGGTGAACGAATTTAAATATTTAGGCAAATGGATTAGTGACTGTAATGGAAATAAATCTATTGAATCGCGACTCGAGAAAATTGAGACTGCATTTCAGTTTAAAAAATACTTGCAACAAAATTAGTTTCTCCTGGAACTGCAGAATCCGACACTATACTACAGTAATCAAACCCGATGATCTCTACACATCAGAAATTCTCAGTCTCCAACACAAAACAGTAAAAGGACAATTAGATGTGAAAAAACATAAAATAATGTTAAAATACTAGGTCCGAGAATCGAAGTTGGTGTACATTTTCCAAAACCAAATGCGGAAATATATAAAATGATCTCCAGAATTACGAGATACACAATTCGCATGCAAAGAACACAATTCATGTGGCACTTAGAAAGAATGGACTCAAACAGACTGAGTCACAGAATTTACACATTCTTAAAGAATAAAACCACCAGATCAAATTTGTACAAACAAACACAGAAAAACCTGAAGGAATTAGGATCACCAACTCTCCTGGACCTAGATAAAATCAGAAAAATCACACTCACACAGGGTTTTGAGGGTGATGAGAGAAAGTCTAACCCTGCAACGAAAACACAATCATTCACTGCGTACGAAAGAATACTGGGCTAAAAGAAAAAGCCAACAAATGTTGATTCCAAATGGACCCAAGTAACCCCTTCGCGACGACGACGACGAAGAAATAATAATAATAATAATAATAATAATAATAATAATAATAATAATAATAATAATAATAATAATAATAATAATAATAATAATAAACAACGTATGGGAAAGTCAAGAAGTCAGATAAATTTAAATATCTCGGTGAATGGATCCAGGCGAATAGGCTTGATAAAGAAGCAAATAAGGGAAGGGCCATAAAGATGGAATTAGCCTAAAGATTAGTACAGAATAAATACAATGAAAGAGCGATATCTTACAGAGCATACATCAGACAATATATCACGGTTATCAAGTCAGAGGGACTTTACAGTTCAGAATGTCTGATACTAAATAAAAAGGAGAAATTGATGAGCTAGATAAGAAAGAAAGAAAAATCTTGAGGAAGATCTTAGCACCCGCAAAAAGAAAGGATGGTACATGGAGGAAGACGAGAAATGAAGATCTATAGACAGATAGACAGACAGACAGACAGAGAGAGAAGATCACAGACACCATAGGTAAGAAGAGGCTGAAGTTGTATGGGCACCTCACAAGAATGAACGAGAGTAAACTAACAAAGAAAATATTTAATTATTACATCATCAAATTAAAAGCAACTACTAAGTGGGTAGAAGAAGCAAGAAAAGACGTGAAGGAAGTTGGCATCAGTCTAAAAGAAATCTTTAATAGAGATACGTTTCGAGCTACAATTTATAAATTCGAGGAGTTCCAGGAAAAACGAAATGAATAGTCCAAGAACATGTGGGCAAAGGAGAGAACACAGCGAAATGGTGAAGAAGTTGTGGGAGAAAAAAAAAAAGACTAACCAGCAAGTAAATTGTTTACTGTGGTCCAAAGTAGGCCAAAATAGAAGAAATAATAATAATAATAATAATAATAATAATAATAATAATGATAATCCACAGCCTGTTTTCAGTCATTCGATCGGGTCAGGAATGGAATGAATGAAGCCCCCATCTAGCGGCGAGGATAGGAATTGTGCCGGCTGCCGAAGCCTGTCGCACTCCTCTGGGGCAATGATTAATGAATGACAGATGAAATGAAATAATAGTGGAGAGTTTTGCTGGAATGATGTATGACAGGGAAAACCAGAGTACCCGGAGAAAAACCTGTCCGCCTCCGCTTTGTCCAGCACAAATCTCACATGGAGTGACCGGAATTTGAACCACGGAGCCCAGCAGTGAGAGGCCGGTGCGCTGCCGCTTGAATCACGGAGGCTCAATACTACTACTACTACTACTACTACTACTAATAATAATAATAATACGGACACCTGTATAGAATGGACTCCCACAGGCTGTCCTATAAGATCTCCAAAGTAGCCAGCAAAGGCAAAACCACTGGGTTCCTGTACATCCAGCAGGTAGAGAAGGATCTCGGAGAACTTCATATTAATCAGAACAGAAGTAACTACCTTCAACTATCAAAACGAGACCCTTCCCAACACCCTTACAGAAACAAACCACAATGAGACCAGGAAATGGTCCGAGGAACACAAAATAGAGTTCAGCAAGAAAATGAAGTATCACAGGACCAACAGAAAAGGTCAAGGTACCAAGAAGGAAGCAGCAGCCAAACCTATCATTAAGAACACCAGAAGGGCCAAACATCGACAACAACGCAGCTAAAGCACAAGTACTGTTGACCTCAGATGACCCAGACGATCTCTAATAATAATGAGTACAATAGTAGACAAGAACAAATTCGTAGAGAAACCTAAACAGAAAATTGGTAGGAAGTGGTGCACAGAACGCAGAATGCAACACAGTGCATCCATGAAGAGATTTTGTGAGGTTAAAAAGGCGAAAATCGTCAGGCCAACGAACAAGTTCAAACCGCTCTTTGAATGGACATAAAGAAGAAAGAAAGAAAGAAAGAAAGAAAGAAAGAAAGAAAGAAAGAAAGAAAGAAAGAAAGAACAAGCAGTTTACCGTTCAAGACTGGTTTTTCTCTCGAACTCAGCGAGAGATCCCACCTCTACCGCCTCAAGGGCAGTGTCCTAGAGCTTGAGACTTTTGTTCGGTGGGGGTAAAACATGGGGAGAAAGACTTGTACCTCACCTGCTATGCTTAACGGGGGCCTTGTGGAGGGATGGGGAGATTGGAAGGGATAGACAAGGAAGAGGGAAGGAAACGGCCGTGGCCTTAAGTTAGGTACCATCCCGGCATTTGTCCTAAAGGAGAAGCGGGAAACCACGGAAAAACCAATACGAGGATGGCTGAGGCGGGAATAGAACCCCCCTCTACTCAGTTGATCTCCCGAGGCTGAGTGGACTCCGTTCCAGTACTCGTACGACTTTTAAAATTTTGTGGCAGTGCCGGAATTTGAACCCGAGACTCCGGAAATGGCAATTCATCACGCTAACCACTACACCACAGAGCAGAAGCTTATTATCATGCCAACAATAATATTATTATGGTCAATAAATATTCGTATTAAGGTCCTTTAATAGAACATCTATTGAGTCTTGAGGGTCATGTAAAATATAAATTGAAAGTTTATTTGCACAACTTCGTTTCGACTTTTCCTGGCCGCTAATAACTCTCCTTTTCTGTGAACTATCTTTATCAGAACACCATTTGTCACGTTCTCTGAGCTGTACGTAATCTATCGCGCGAATTAGTTTTCAGATTGTTGTTATTTGGGTCAAGGATACTCGTAGTTACCACTGCGGTTTCCCTTGAAACTTCCAAGAAGACCTTGCGAACATACTTTCCACGACGAGATTTCGCTCATAAGTGCATCAACGAAAGCTGTCAACATATAAAAAATGGTAGGAAAGTCAGTATTCATAATTAATCGACCGCGCGAGTTGGCTGTGAGGTTAGGGGCTACCAAATGTAAGCTTGAATTTGGGAGATAATGGGTTCTAACCCCACTGTCGTCAGGCCTGAAGATAGTTTTCGGTAGTTCCCCCTATTTCAAAGACCTATCTGTGTAAAGCAACTTGTAAAATAATATTGTCCGCCTCTGTGTTGTAGTGGTTAGTGTGATCAGCTGCCCCCCCCCACCCCGGAGGCCCGGGTTCGATTAACGGTTCTGCCACGAAATTTGAAAAGTGGTACGAGGGCTAGAACGGGGTCCACTCAGCCTTGGGATGTCAACTGGTTAGAGGTGGTTCGATTACCTTCTCAGCCATCCTCGAAGTGGTTTTCCGTGGTTTCCCACTTCTCCTCCAGGCCAATGCCGGGATGGTACTTAACTTAAGGCCACGGCCGCTTCCTTCCATATTTCTTGTCTATCCCTTCCAAACTTCCCGGTCCTTCGCAAGGCCCCTGTTCAGCATAGCAGGTGAGGCCGCCTGGACGAGGTACTGGTTCTCCCGAGTTGTATCCTCCCCGACCAAAACTGAGTCCGAGAGAAAAAAACCAACCTTGGAGGGTAAACAAATTGATAAGAAGTAAAATAATAACTGTAATCTTCTTCTTCTTCTTCTTAATCTGTTTACTCTCCCGGGTTGGTTTTTGCCTCAGACTCAGCAAGGGATCCCACCTCTACTGCCTCAAGGGCAGTGTCCTGGAGCTTCAGACACTGGATCGGGGGATACAACTGGGGAGGATGACCAGTACCATGCCCAGGCGGCTTCACCTGCTATGCAGAACAGGGGTCTTGCGAGGGTGGGTGGGAAGATATGAAGGGATAGACGAGGAAGAGGGAAGGAAGCGGCCGTGGCCTTAAGTTAGGTACCATCCCGGCATTTGCCTGGAGGAGAAGTGGGAAACAACGGAAAACCACTTCCAGGATGTCTGAGGTGGGAATCGAACCCACCTCTACTCAGTTGACCTCTCCCGAGGCTGAGTGGATCCCGTTCCAGTCTTCGTACCACTTTTCAAATTTTGTGACAGAGCCGGGAATCGAACCCGGGCCTTCTGGGGTGGTAGCTAATCAAACTAACCACTACACCACAGAGGCGGACCAATGATAGTAATATATCGCTTAATTCAATGATTTTGAGACACTAAGCTGAATTAGTTCGCATGAAATTGCCAAAAAATGTTATAAAGATTGAGTAGACATTCTGGTGTTTTGAGAGTTTGTCAATCATTTGGTTTTTTAATTATTCATGATAGTTTTGGGCTTGGCCCATGGCACCCTTGAATTATATTAAAAGTGTACTGAAAGATTTGTGTCTCCGTGACTATGATGGACATAACATCGAATTTGTTCTGTATGAAAAGGCAGTTAAATCAATCGAAGACTTTTGATCTAATTAAAGACATACGAATACGACTTAGCACTTGCTTACGATAATTGTAAATGAAAAGGAAATTTAACTTCTAAGTGTTTATTCCTTCGGTTCATTTGTTCTGTTGCGAAAATACGGTCCATTCTAAAATTTGAATAGCGTTTGAAACCCTTTTTTACTACTCAAAATAACCCATCAAGGCCAACCTTATTGGCGGAGTTTAGTTACCAGTTATCAGTCAGTTTCCGAGTATTATTATTATTATTATTATTATTATTATTATTATTATTATTATTATTATTATTATTATTATTATTATTATTATTATTATTATTATTATTATTATCCATGAAAAGCATTCCAGAGACATCATTGCCACGAAATATGTCAACAACAGAACAGGCAACCATCTTGCAAATGAAGATGGGATCAAAAAACCAATGGCAGGAGTATTGCACTGAGTTGCTAAATGAAGAATTCCCAAGGGACATAGCGGTTCTTCAGTGTCCTGTGCAGGGCCCTGTTCACCCTGGATGATGTTCAGACAGTCGTGTCAAAAATGAAGAATGGCAAATCAGCAGGACCTGATGACATTCCCTCTGAGCTGTGGAAGGTTCTGGGTACTGAAGAAATTGATTGGCTTACTAAGATGTTTAATAAAATCCTCGCTGGCGCACCCATGCCGAAGGAATTTCGCCAAAGCCACCTTGTGCCTGTCTTCAAGCAGAAGGGAGATGTTAGAGAGTGCGGTAGCTTTCGACGCATTAAACTCACTTTACACTCACTAACAATTTGGCAACGTGTCATTGCCAATCGCATCAAGACAATTATAAACATCTGTAGGAACCAGTGTGGTTTGACAAATGGAGTCTCAACTGCTGATGCGATTCAAACTCTCCGCATACTGATGGAGAAACATTGTGCACTTCACAAAGATCTCCACATTGTTTTAATTGATTTAGAGAAAGCGTTTAACCGCATTCCTAGGGAAATCGTTTGGACTAAACTGCGACTCCAAAATGTTCCGGAGGAGTATGTGAGGCTGATCCAGGACATGTACGTCCGTCTTTCTACAAAAGTGAAGTCTACTTCTGGTATATCTGAGAGTTTCCCTGTTGAAGTTGGTGTTCATCAAGGTTTAGCTTTCAGCCCAATCTTATTCAATATAGTTATTAACTATCTAACAGAACAACCGATGATACAACTACCATGGACCCTTCTATACGCAGACGACATCGTCCTAGTTGGTGAAACACGTGAAGATGTCGAGGCAGCCTTAGAACTTTGGAGAAAACCTTTGGAGACAAATGGTCTGAGAATAAGCCGTAAGAAGACTGAGTATATTTTCTGCAACTTCGCCAAGCCGGAAGTTCAAGGTCCACTCAGTACACCACTGGGAGTGGTAAATAAACTCCAGGGCTGAATTATTACCACTGATACGACGATTGACGATGTCTTGAAGCATCGCATCAACGTTGGATGGACCAAACGGCGTTTTCTGACAGGTGTCTTATGTGACAAGAGGATGCCTATAAAGGTCAAAGGCAAGATATACAAGGCTTTCGTTAGGCTCGCTCACACTTACGGCTCCGAGTGTTGGACAAGGCAAGAAAGCATGTGACGGAAATGCGGATGCTGCGATGGTGAGCGGGTGTCACTTTCTTGGACCGAGTGTGCAATGAGCACCTACGCCCTTATCAGTGAGAAATTGGAGGAGTGGCAGTTGTGCTGGTACGGACACGTACGACGTCGAGATGAAGATCATCCCGTTAAGAGACTTCTTGCAATCGAGGAACCAAGAAGAGGAGGGGGGCGTCCAATAGCAACACGGTGGGGCACAACTGAAAGGCATTCCAGTGGCGGAGACATCCAACCGCAGGGAGGACCAGAAGAGCAGACCCTGAGTGATACTTGGGAGTGTCCATCGTGGGCACACATACAGCCAGGAAAAGAAGAAGAAGAAGAAGAAGAAGAAGCATGTGGTGTAGACGTAGCGTGCCTCTCTCCTTTTCAATTGCCCTGGGTTCGTTTTTTGGCCTGAGGAGTAGAAAGTGTTCTCTTGATATGAGATTTCCTCAAGCTCTTAGTTACATGAAGAAAGCGCACAGTGAGAAGATGACGCTACTGACCTACTGTACATAGAACAACAATGGTTGTCATGGTTACAATGGTGTCGGGAAACTGATGACGACAGTTCCAGAAAGACCTCACCGAGTGGGTTGACCGTGCGGTTAGGGTAGCGCAGCGAATCCCACTGTCGGTAGGTCTGAAGATGGTTTTCCGTGGTTTCCTTTTTCACGCCAGACAATTGCAGGGGCTATACTTTAATTGAGGTTACGGCCCCTTCCTTCCCACTCCTAGCCCTTTCCTATCCTATCGTTGTCTATGTATGTATGTCGGCGCGACATAAAGCAACTTGAAAAAAAGTAGCAAGTATGTACAATAACATATTTACACCAAGAATGTTCTTAAAATTAAACGCAGGTATTCCTTCAAGCAAGGACACCGACTTGGGGGTGCTAGGGTGCTCGAGCACCCTAAAATGTTTTGTGGGGGCACCCAACATTAGCTAAAAAGGTTTGGGTATTTCTCTCTCTTCGTCCGATTACGAGTCTTTCTGTGACACTCTGAGTATGAGGACATTGCACTCGCGCCTCATTTTATAAGTGTTTGACTGGATTGTTCAACATTATTGGAGTTGATTCCGTTCCTCGTCGCAATACTAGGCAAAGGTATATTTTTCATCTGTGGCCTGGACAAACTCATGGCTGCTGAGGGCACTAAAATCACTAAATGAGGTGGGTGAATCAGTGGACCATTTCCACTCACCCTCGTCTAAAATCAGATATGCCCTCACGACCTCATGAATGTAAGGCCCTCTCTGTAAAATAAATGTATGTAAATGTCTCTGGATGTAGTTTAATAATGACCGGACGAGTTGGCCGTGCGCTTAGGGGCGCGTAGTTATGAGCTTACATCCGGGAGATAGTAGGTTCGAACCACACTGTCGGCAGCCCTGAATACGGTTTTCCGTGGTTTCCCATTTTCGCACCAGGTAAATACTGGGGGTGTACCTTAATTAAGGTCACGGCCGCTTCCTTCCCATTCCTAGGCCTTTCCTATCGCATCGTCGCCATAAGAGCTATCTGTGTCGTAGCGACGCAAAGCAAATAGCAAAAGTTGAATAATGTCACTTATTTAAGGAGTTCATTTTTTATTTCTTTATTTATTTATTCAAGGTATTGTAAATTTGCATATATATAGGTCTCTAGGTTTAGTTTGAAGTTGCTTATTATTTTGGGAAATTAGTGTTATTTATTTGTTAAATATTATGTTTTATTGAATCATTTTAAATTGGGCAAATAACATGTTGATGATAAATAAATCTATCTATCTACCAAACAAGGAGAAGAAAGATTAAAAATAGATAATAACAGAAGAAAAGAAAGAAGAAAGCGGGGGGGGGGGGTGGAGGATTGTTTTGTCATAGTCCTTAACCGTAGCAATACCAAGGTACGAGGGTTTTTTTTCAACCTCCGATGGGCGATAAAAAAAGACATTACAGCATTATTATATCACTAAAAGTTTAGTACTTTCACACTTATTTATCCGCATAATCGCAAAAACTATTTAGGCATTTGTCGTATCGTGACACCAGCTTTCCTACGCCCTCGGGAAAGAAGTCTGCCGCCAGTGAGGTGATGTGCGTCTCGACAGCCTCCTGAAGTTCTTCGAGGTTTACTTTCTACAGCAATCGCAGACAATTGTGACTCAACACTTAAGATACCGGAAAATTTGTTCGCGTTGGATCCCGTAAGTGTTGACTGACGATCACAAAACTCAGCGAATGGCGTCAGCCATAATGTTACTATAGTGAGGGGGAAGAGTTTCTGAAGTCCATCGTTACTGCCGATAAAACTTGGTACCTTTATGAAACTTCAGAAACCAAAGAACAGTCTAAGCAGTTCATGCATCCTTCTTCTCCAAACAAGCCAGAAAAAGTTTTAACGGTCACAAAGGAGCAGGAAAATAATGGTTGTCGTTTTTTGGGACCGTAAAGGTGTCTTATTGGTGGACTTTATGGAACTTTTTTTTGTTGCTATTTTGCTTTACGTCGCACGGACACAGATAGGTCTTATGGCGACGATGGGATAGGGAAGGCCTAGGAGTGGGAAGGAAGCGGCCGTGGCCTTAATTAAGGCCCAGGCCCAGCATTTGCCTGGTGTGAAAATGAGAAACCACGGAAATACTTTATGGAACCGGAGGCTGACCAGATGCATGTTACCTCACTGGCGGTAGACTTCTTCGCAGAGGGCATCGGAAAGCTGGTGTCATGATACGACAAATGCCTAAAATATTTTGGCGATTATGCGGAAAAATTAGTATGAAACTACTAAACTTTTAGTGATAAAATAATTTTGTTATGTCAAGGTGTCTTTATCTGAATCCATCGGATGTTAAAAAACCAATGGGGAGCGGGGGTGGCTGAGGAGCCCACTTAGAAATTTTTGTTTACCTTTATTCTCAATCACAAGTGATTCACATGGATGTTTCATTCTATTAATTCGATCTGATTCATTCAAAATTTCATAAAGGGTAATTGATTCCAGAGGTCGTTAAGTTTGCTAAAGATCGCTTTAAATATCCCCCCGTTTTTACATGCACATCACTACTTTCTTTTTCCTCCTTGAGAAGATTTAAAACTTACCTGCGCAATACCATGACACAAGGAAAATCGAACGACAGTGCAATCATGCATGTCCGTAATGAAGAAACAAAAATAAATTAAACCTCGAAACTGCAGCGAACATTTTGATCAAACGATCGACTGTTTGTGGGAACACTCTCTTTATGAGAATTACAAATTTCGCAAACATTTAAAACTTTATACTAAAGGATTCAGATGATCATTTTCTCTTCTATTATTATACTAATAATAAACGACAAATTTGAGGTTAGCTGCTTTTTTAAAACTCGGTATGGTATCATTATAGGAAAAAAGTAGTGTTATGTTTTTTTACCTCAAGATTTTCGAGGAACTATTTGTGTTTGTTAAGCTTCAATCATTTAAATTCACATTTATTAAGAATGTAAAATTCCTTACTTTTCATGATTAATACACACCTTTGCTTTTGTGGATTTATGTGGATTTATATTTTTGTAGAGAAATGGTATAGTAATAGAACAGTTTATGTTTTCCAACAAGTATTGCTCATTCAGAGACACCTGACTACATTTTGATGAGGGTTAAATGACGACATTTTCCGGGGCTTTCCCCTTTCTTGAACTGTGAGTTTTTACAATTTGTTTCACGGCGCACGGGCACAGATAAGTCTTAGAGTGACGATGTGATACGAAAGGGCTAGAAGTGGGAAGGAAGCGACCGTGGCCTTAATTAAGGTAAATTTCCTCACTGTTCATAGGGTCTATGTTGTTTATTTCGTCCATTGCGATTTTTATAGTGAGGAGTAGATACACGTTGATCAATCCGTTTATTATTTTAGTTTTAATGTCTGTCTTGTCTATTTATTTTTGATTATTAGACCAAATTTGATTAGTATCTTATTAGGGTGATATGGACAAGGATTGGCTTCTTATTACTTAGTGATTTATTATCAGACCGGTGTGAAAATGGGAAACCACGGGGAAACCTTCTTCAGGGCTGCTGACAGTGGAGTTCAAACCCACTATCTCCCGAATGCAAGCTGATAGCTACGTGACCCGAACCGCAGAGCCACTTGATCGGTTTGCCTGTGAGTTAGATTACCCCTACTAATGTTTAAAACCCGGCCCCCGTGCCTTCAGTAACTGAGAAAATGTACCTTCCCCCAAAGACGTCAGGAATTAGCGATGCGAATCTTAAGAACCAATAATTAATTTATTTTCAAAGTGAATGTCGAATTGTTTGAAACGCTAAAAGTCATGAACTAAAATAAAAATGGAAAAAGATCATTTTGCAAGTTCTGAAATATCTGATTATAGCCACGTAATCTCTATATGCTAAAGGAAACCCCCACACAAAATAAAGTAATATATTTTCCTTGCAAAGTTTGTATTATTACAGCACTATGTGAAAAATTGTCTGTGATTTCCTTAAGTCTAGCACTCTGTAATTTTACTGATAACTTCTTGAAAAAGTCATGAATAGTAATGAGTAAAATATTTATCAGGTAACTAATTTTCTCCTCCTTTTCCATGTTTATCTAGAATAGGCGATAAAGGAAACCAAAGAGGAATTTGGAAAAGGAATCACTATCCAAGGAGACGAAAACAAAACGCTGTCGATTTGTCGATGATGTTGTTATTTTATCTGAGACTACAGATGATCTGGAGAAATTGCTAATGGCATGGACAGAGTCTTGGAGAAATAGTGCAAGATGAAATTAATAAAAACGAACAAAAGTAATGGAGTGCAGTCGAACGAAGTCGAATGATGCAGGAAATATTGGATTAGGAAATGAAGTCTTAGAGGAAGTAGATGAATATTGTTACTTGGTTAGCAAAATAACGATGGCAGAAGTGAGGAGGACATAAAATGCAGACTAGCACAAGCAAGGAAGAGCTTTCTTAAGAAAATAAATATGCTCACTTCGAACAAAGATATAGGGATTAGAAAGATGTTTTTGAAGGCTTTCGTCTGGAGCGTGGCATTGTATGGAAGTGAAACATGGACGATAAGTAGCTCAGGAAGAAAGAGGATTGAAATGTAATTTTAATCAGAAGAATGCTGACGGCGAGATGGATAGATCGAATCACGAATGAAGAGATACTAAATCGAATTTTTTTACAAGTTGCCTTACATCGCACTGACACAGACAGGTCTCATGGCGACGATGGGACAGGAAAGGGCTAGGACTGGAAAGAAAGCAGCCGTGACCTTAATTGAGGCACAATCCTGGTGTAAAGATGGGAAACCACGGAATATCATCTTCAGGGCTGCCGACAGTGGGGTTCGAACCCACTGTCTCCCGAATACTGGATACTGGCAGCTCTCGACCTCGTTCTGAATCGAATTGGTGAGATACTGAATCGAATTGGTGAGAGGAAACTGATTTGGCTTAATTTGACGAGAAGATATAGAATGATAGAACAAATCTTAATAAGACACCCAGGAGTTGTTCAGTTGGTTTTTGAGGGTAGTGTAGGCGGTAAGAACGGTAGGGGTAGACCAAGGTATGAATATGACAAGCAGATTACAGCCGATGTAGGATGCAGTAGTTACGTAGAAATGAAATGATTAGCAGAGGATAGGGTGTCATGGAGGGCTGCATCAAACCAGTTTACGGACTGATGACTTAAATAATAACAACGGTAATTCATCCGAATTCTTTTTTTCGCTTGTACTCTTCTGATCACTGTCTATAACACGTTGTATGTATCGGAGTTTTAAGAATACACATTCATCAACTTTCCAACACGATAAAGATGTCATTATCTGTCCTGTTTGTTTTCCCCTTGCAGTAAAGGGTATTATTAAAGGAAATGGAATTCTCAGCTCTTTTTTTAAAATTTATTACCTGATATTAATTTGTTTTATAACGAACCATGGAGAGAGGTCTCGTGCTCCTTACGATAAGGTGTGCGCCTTATTTGTTTGGCTATCCTTAGCAGGACAACGCCCATGGAACTATGACACTTATTGATGAATATATGTGTGGTGCCTTCTTCGTACTCCTATCAGCGTATGACTCATTTAAAGGAATGAGTTTCAAGTGGTTTTTATCCTGAATATCTTAATGGCTCTTTAATAGAATTATCTGGAATGCCCCCAATGTAAACAGGGACACAATATGTATAAATGTCACATACACTTCGACGTGCGGCACAGTGTACGAGTTCCCAGCAGGAGAACAGCATAGCTAGCAACGGATAATCAAGCGCTGTGTAAGTACTGTCACTGAATATTGTCCACTTACAACACTGAGCGTTAAAACTCCGCAGCATTCGTTTAAAAACAGGTCAGAAAACTCGTCTTCATGTGCCTGTCGTATTCAACGTCAAGAATTTCATTATATGGGCCGTATTGAATCGAGATTCATAAAGTAATGAAATGGAATATAAGTATCCGCCTATTCAATACTAAATTATGTGAGAGATTCTTAAATCACCACATAGTCATTTATTTATTTCATGGTACCGGTTTCGGAAAAGTGATTGAAGTCATCAGCCATAGGGAGTTTACAAAGACATATAAAGTGACATTGACATGTTAGACCTTATTGTTAAAAATATACTAAATAACATGAAATAGATATCCATACAATAGATGAGTAATGTTATTTACAAGTGTAGATAGATAGATAATGCCTTTATTCATGGCGAAGTTAGGGCTCAAGGCCCTCTCTTACACTTAACCACTAGACGAGTATACATGCACATAACTTATACAGTACTTACAAGTACAAATAAAACAAATAATATTAATAGCAAAAACATGAGTAAAAATGTTAAAAATGAAAACACAAGAGTCCTTAATTTTAAAATACACAAAGTAAAATACACTGCAATAATCCGTTCATTCATCCCATTCATTCTTACATTCACTCAACAATTATCCAGCAAGTCAGCAGGATCTACTCAACAAATACTCGCCGCACGCCACTTTAAACTTGCGATGAGAGGGATTGTCCCTAATGTTCGCAGGTAGCAAATCCCATGCCCTGGACGCAGAGATTATAAAGGAGCGGTTGTAAGCAGCAGTGCGGTTTACAGGTGTGGTAAGAGAGGAGCCAGATCTCGTATTGTGGTCATGATATGAAGAGAGGTAAGAAAAAGGTGAAGAAAGATGGTTGGGCGTATTAGTGGAAAGTATTTTGTGCAGAAGTGATAACATGTGAAATTCACGGCGCTGGTGCACTCGAAGCCACGACAATTCCTTACAATATGGCGATATGGGAGCATCATATTGCAGATTAAATATATATCTTACGCAGCTATTGAGGCTTCGGTCGAGTTTCTTGTTACTGTCGCAGGTAATTTCAGTCAACACAGTGTCACAATAGTCAAGTATAGGTAGTATAAGAGAGTGAATTAGTTGTACTTTAAGTCGAACCGAGAATGCATTGCAGAATCGCTTCAGAGGATATAAGCATTTGTGTACTTTATTACATGTGCTTATCACCTGTTGAGTCCAATTTAGGGTCTCAGTCATAATAATTCCTAAGTTAGTCACTGAAATAGAGTAGGGTATGATTTTATTGTTTAAAATTATTGGAATTGCTTCAGGGAATATAGGTTTTTACTGGTACCAATAATAATAACTTGAGTTTTATTCGGGTTTATTAGTAAACTGTTTTCATTTGCTTGAGAGTCATTTGACTACATTTTACAAGTTTTTAACTTGAGAGTCATGTTATTAAGAGAAATGAACAATCTAAAATCCAATAATAAATGTTTTGAAATATTACGATTGCACCTTTTTCGGTGAAAAAATGACTGGGCGTAAGCCGCCCCTAGCAACTCTAGGGATGGAGTTGGGGGAGGGTGGTAAGAAGAATCGAAAATAGTGTCGAATCCGCAGTTTACGGGGTCACTGAGATGAACAGGAGTGACAAGGGTGTGAACAATCCAAAATGCCAGAGAATGTGGATGTATGTGTGTATGTTCTAGCCTAGCGACCAACCGAACTTCATAACATGATTCACTACATGGAAAAAATACTTTGGGGGTAAAAACGCTCATATCACCCCTTTGAGTGGGGGGTAAAAAGCGGATTGAGTGTAAAAATAATAGAAAACGAAAATATTGTTGTAGAATCCATCGTTTTTGGAGTCACTGAGATGAATAGTGACACTCCAGATGTCGTTTAAGTCCAAGTTCAGTCTGAAATAGGTTATGACTAGAGTCCAGAATATTAGGTGCTGGTAGGTTAGAATGCAAACTTACTTAAGCCAGTAACAAGTATACCCTACACTGTACAGCGGTTATGCTATGAGATTTGCATGGATATTAGGGGTGCAGCATATAGAACTCCTTTCATTTATGCTACTCTTCCTACATTATGGTACAACGGGTTGCATGACACTTCCTACAAACCAAATTACTTTGCATTCTAACCTATTACCACTTACAAATCCAAGGTATAGTTATGAAACATGAAATAGAAGGGAAAAAGTTGGCAAAATGTAGTAACCTTACAAAATGCGCAAAAGGCGCAACAAATTGTGTTTATTTCGCTTCATTTCACGTCGCCACATACATTTATATTGACTTATCTGTACGAAAATAGCTAGATTTTTTGAAAGGTTCTGCACCTTAAAATACTTTCACTAGTTATCACTTATTTTTAAGTTTTATTTGAAAGGATCAGCTACTTCCCACACAATCTGGGCTGTTACAAGGACAAAGTTTAACTCGAAACAAAATAATTCAAAAATTAAACGCACAACAGTAACTCTAAAACTACAAAATAGTTTTAAAAATATCAATAGAGACGTGTACAGTCCGGCTCCGCGGTGTAGGGGACAACGCGTCCGCCTGTCACTCGGCAGCCCCGGGTTTGATTCCCGGCTGGGCCAGGGGATTTTGATAGTAAATTATTAATATCCCTGTCCTGGGGACTGGGTGTTTGTGTCATCCTTAACGTTCATTTCCTCACATTCAACACTTTACACTTCCTCCATTCCAATTACACGCAGGTTCATATCACATGGTGCAAGTAGGAGCAAAAGATCTCTATAAGTCGACGCCCCGCACATATAGCATTAAAAAATACGTGTACAAAATATTACTTGACACATAGTTAACAGATAATACAGAGCCTAAAGTAAACATTAAAAAACGTACCCGGGCAGAGCCGTGTACTGCATTTAGTTGGTATATACAATTCCAAGACACAGCACTTTAACTCATTCGGAGCATCCAACAGAAAAAGAATGCTAATTGGTATGCGATCAAATAGATTTGTCTTCATTATAGATTTTTATTTCCAGTCAATGTTTTAATGGAAAGAATGGCATTTTATGGAAGGAAATTGGTGTCTTTATATCTTGATGAAGGGATTGGGATGTTTGCAAGTTTTTGTTCTTCAGGGAATCGGGAAACAAAAAAAGATTAATGTAATTTTCTCCGCTACACGGAAAAGCATAAAATCTTGGATATGTTTTCGGACTTAGAAGAAGACGAGGGAGGGAGTCCATATTCTTTGGCTGTTCCCATCTTAGTAGCTTCTGACGGTGGTCCAGAATGCCATTTCACTTCATCCACAGGGGAGATAAAGATTTCCGATAAATCGAAAGAAAGAAAAATGTATGTAACCACAAAATAATGGAAAGGCTCATGAATTGTGAGAAAGTTAAAGACATCCTAGAGCTCGTAAATATATTATTATTATTATTATTATTATTATTATTATTATTATTATTACTATTACCTTCATTATTACGCATTAGTAAGAACAGGCCTTAGTAAACGTTGTACTTCTCCTCTTTCAGATACGATCTTACAAAATGGGAAACCTTCCAGTATACCTGCTGTTCCTGTCGATTGTGGATTTGGGCCTGCTGATGCCAATCCCAGACGACACTGATCTGGACCTTGATAACTTGATCGAGTACGACGTGAAGTATTTTTCTACAAGACTTGCAGCTCTGGGAGACAAGCGATTTGATGACCCCAACGAGGAAACAGGTGAGTGGACGTTGTGTCTGGATGTCATATAATAATCATAGACACCGATGTCATACATTTACATAAATCAGTGTTCACATAGTGACTGGGAAACCTTTTTCATTTGATTGTTTAACGGCAATGTGGGCAGAGTTCACTGATAGCTGCTGCGAAGCCTTCCACTCGAAGTTTAACGACTAGGAGATCCGAAAGACGTATCCAGTAGTCTGAGGTGTTAAAAAGAGGAAGTCTTGCTGATATTCTGCGTACGGTAAACGTATACTACTGCACTCAGTAAGTTCTTCTCCTGGAGCCTACAGTGTAGGCAACACAGCGTACACCTACGTACTACAGTCAATTTCTTGGACTGGCGCCTACAGTACAGGCAACACAGTGTACACCTACGTACTACAGTCAATATGTTCTTGGACTGGCGCCTACAGTGCAGGCAACACAGCGTACACCTACGTACTACAGTCAGTATGTTCTTGGACTGGCAAGACAGTGTACACCCACGTACTTGGATTGGACTCCTTGCATCCACATGTATTCCACTTCATAGAAACTTCGATGTAGGTACAGAGTGAAACCTATCTAAAGCTGCAGGAAGCTCACGAAATATACATGATGAAGGAAAAAATAAACATTTTGAAAGAGAGTGGAAGAGGTAGGGTTACAAATTTATTTCGAGAAGAGAAAATTCGTAACAAGCATTAACACGAAGGGGGATCAAATATAAACGGTATTTTTTTAAAATTAATTTATTGAAAAATACAAGGCAATTACAATTTACTTTTCCACGTAGTTTCCTGCTTTGGAAATATATTTGTTCCAGCGTATGGGCAGCTGTTTGATAACCTCATCGTAAAAGAAAACGGGGTCGTGTCGCCAGCCAGTTGTGCACGAAGTTTTCCACACCCTCGTCATCTTCAAATCGTTGCCCGCCTAGAGCTTCTTTAAGCGGTCCGAGCAAATGGAAATCGCATTGCGATAAGTGTAGTCCAGTGCATTTCCTGTAGATTGGAGATAGAGCTGCAGTATGGGGCCGCGCATTGTTGAATCGGTTGGTCTCGTCTTTTGTGGCGATATGCAACCCTCGCCTTATTCAACAGCTCGCAGTGGTTAGCAGCGTTGATTGTGGGTCACTCATGAAAAAATTCAATCAGAAAAGTGCCTCACCGATCGAAGAAGACGGTTGCAAGGACCTTGCCAGCTGACAGTCGAGTCTTGGCTTTCACTAGTGCTGCCTCCCCTTTCTTCCGCCACTCCTTGCACACACGTGTTCTTGACAATGTTTGATCACCGAACTATGCATCCAATCTCTGGCAAATTTGTGCCGCTGTAACTCCTTCACAAGCAAGAAATTTTATAATTATGCATTACGCAGTGGAGGGGTGCAACTGTTGCTCCAAGATCGTGAGCGTTATGACTAAACGGCGGGAAATATCTAACCCGCCTAAGCATAACAGAAGCACGGGACCAGTCCTACCAACTGTTGATTTCAGGAACAAAAATCCCGTTTATATTTGATCGTAATGCTGAAAGATTCCTAAATTCAAGACACGGCAGAATCAGAGTGAGTACATTCAAGTACATAGGGGAAATGACAAAGTATGGATAAAGAATTAACCCTTTGAAGCACACATTTTGAATTAAGAACATAAAATGTACTTGTCAGCAAAGACAGCACCTATGGTACACAAGACACCACCACACACATACAAATTCTGAAAAACTGGATCATTGAGATCTTAAAATTGATGGTTTAAAGGTGAACCCAACCACTATGCTGTACAATAATTTATCACACCGTCAGATTATAAAGCTATCACCGTATTCGTAGTTAGGTATTTGAGTTTTTAGACTTTATTTACACCCATTCTAACAACAATGTGGGGTTATTGTTGTTATTATGTCAGGGATGTTTGCTTGGATGTGAGGGCTGTTTCGAGGTCCACCCAGCCTACGTGATTAAATTGAGGAGCTATCTGACGGTGATATAGCGGCCCCGATCTAGAATGTCAAGAATAGCGACCAAAAGGATTCGTCGTGCTGACCACACGACACCCCGTAATCTGCAGGCCTTTTGGATGAGCAGTGGCCGCTTGATGGCCCTGGCCCTACGGGGCTGTTACACCATTGGGTTTAGTTTGGTTAGTTTTATTACGTCGCCTGTTAGCCTATTTAATTATTAGTGTCGTGTCAGGAATAACGGGACCCAAAAATAAATCAGCCTCACCCTGCTCTATTCGTAATGATTGTCAACTCTACTTGGTGCTATTGAGACAAAGTGCAACTTCACTCGTGCTACACTGAAGAATAATATATGCTCAGACCTCAGCCTGAAGGCTGGTTGGATCCTCAACAGCTGCACCATTAGCTGTCATAGATGGCCAAAGCATCACTGAAAAGACGTACTTGGGAAATAAGGAGTGAGGTAGTTTCTTGTTGCTTTCCTCAATGAGGCAGACGTTCTATTACATATCAGTCTGTCAAGCCCACTGACATGCATGTATCAACCGACCCAATGAGCAATATTTTCACACCATTCATAGCAGGGACTGGCTGCATAAGGAATGGCATTACTAGCATCGCTCATACCTCGGTCACTTTAATATTGTCAAAGCCAATGATAAGACTGAGACAGATCAATTAAAGTAACAAAGTTACTCTAGCCTACACCAGAAGACTTAGTTCACTGTCCACACTACATCTCGTCAGCAAATGCCGATATTGCATGAAAAATAAGCCTATACTGTATTACATTATTACTAAAGCCCGAATTTTTATGTAGTAACAGGTTAGATTGCAAACTAATTTGGTTAATAGGAAGTGTCGGCCACCCGCTCTTCCATAATGTAGCAAGAGTGAAAAAAATTATAGGGGTTTTGATGGGCCGAACCCCGCATGTTTATGCAAACCCCATAGCATAATCGTTTTGAAGGTAGACTATACTTGCTACTCGCTTCAGCAAGTTTGCATTCTAACATATTAATGCATAAACATCTGGGCTCTAATTATTATCATACTCTACCTTCATAGTGGTTATACATTGAAACCACTTACATATGATTTTTACTGATACTGGCATTGTGTACAGAGTAATACTCCAGCTGTGTATGAATTCGTTCTACTTCCACTGGTGAGATTACACAGGTGTATTTGAGAGACACGCATTGCAGTGGTGATTTCCCCTTGAATGAAACATAAAAACTGGCACTGTGGGTGTAGAACTCTCGTCCTATTATGACTAATAATAGCAGGAGGGCAGGCGTAGCTTGCAAACGACTGAGCCTACGACATATATGTTCATTAAGATTTTTCGTGTTGTTTTGGCGTGTACTATACACCCTCGATTTCTTGACACTTGTTTGGGAACATCCTGTATACGTAAAATATAGTCTGCAAATGACAATGACAACAATGAAACTTACCTGAAATTGTTATATTAGAAAAGAACAACAATGAAAGCATGGATGGTCATTATTTTTTAAATGGAAGGCATAAACAACTACTATATTTGTTTGTGCACGCTGCCATATGTATAAAAAAGAAAAATAGTTTCATTACTATTGTCACTGATCGTGAATGCAGTCAGATGGCTATGAGGTGAAAGCACTATGCAGGTTCCGCAAATGGTAGTGATTCTCCGCGACCACTGTGGTTCAAAGGGGTTAAAGAAAAATTGAACTCAGGATATAGAATTTACTTATCATCTAACTTGAAGAATTAGAAAAAAATGAAAGTAGGTTATGGTCATGTTGCAAGTTACGAAAAGGCACGTCAAAGACTCTGTGATCCTTGAACTGTTAGCGCCAGTCCACGAACATATAGACTGTAGTACGTACATAGATGTACACTGTGTTGCCTACCCTATAGGCACTAGTTCAAGAGGTGACTTGGACCAAGAAAAGTTGGGAGTATTTGGATAAGGAGTGATAAAGCAATATAGGCTATAGTCAAACTGAATAATTATCAGATAAACTCAGGAAGAGAAGAATTGATTTTTATGGTCTCTTGGTCTGAGTTAATCCGGGAAGACTGACTGAACAAGAACTGACCATTTTGACAGATATCCCAAGTTGGTTCATTGAAATGGAGAGGGATTTAGCAGGAGACTCGAAATACTTTCTTTTTATTTTTGACATGCTCAGTAGCCTGAGGTGTTAAAAAGGAAAAGTACATAGTAGAGTCATTAAGTTCGTAGACTGGCCGTCTAGTGTCACTGTGTTGCACTTTAGCGGAGAGTTTGTACCACAGGATGTTGCCGTGACAGTTCTTCGCTAGTCCCAGCAAGAGGAAGTTGTGTGCAGGGTAGTTGAATGTCAGCGGGAGAACTTGAGAATGTCGTAGTTTGAGCAACGAGAAAATTCCAAGTTCTGCCAGAAATGAGGCAAATCCGCTAACGAAATGTTTCAGATGATGAAGTCGAAATCGCCTGAATCACCACGACGGGAACAAGTTACGAAAAGGCAGGTCAAAGACTCTGTGATCCTTGAACTGTTAGCGCCAGTCCACGAACATATAGACTGTAGTACGTACATAGATGTACACTGTGTTGCCTACATTATAGGCACTAGTTCAAGAGGTTATTGACTGTAGTACATAGGTGTACGCTGTGTTGCCTACACTGTAGGCATCAGTTCACGAACTTATTGACTGTAGTACGTACACAGGTGTACACTGTGTTGCCTACACTGTAGGAGCCAGTCCAAGGGCTTATTGACTGTAGTACATGAGTGTACGCCGAGTTGCCTGCACTGTAGGCACCAGTTTACGAACTTATTGACTGTAGCAGTATAATGGAACTCACTTCCAACATTGCTGACTGTATGCCCTTTACCTCTTTCCTGTTTTCAGAAATTTTGCCTTACGGCCAGTTTCCACAGCGTGGAGTGTCTTGTGTGGTGTTACCGATTTCTACCTGGATGTCATACAGTAAAACAATCATAATCACCAAAATCACAGTAAACAATGAGTCATGATTTTAAACAATTTTCCACCACTTTATGTTTTATGTTCCAGGGGACAAGGTCGCTCAGTGGAATGCTTCTAGCGTGGTGAACCCAGAGGAACTGGGAGAGTATGCTGAGGGTGATATTCTCTTCCCCATGGCTCGCAACGGTCTTGCCGCAGAGAGTACCCGCTGGCCGGACGGGAAGGTCTACTACCAGATCAGCCCTTCCTTCTGTAAGTACAACACTAGATATACACTTATCATTTTTACTCCTTCACCCCTGTCCAAGGAGCACCTTGGTCGGTCTATGGATCACTGACCTCCATTCACTTCTCGTACCTCCTTGGAGATAAAAACATTCTCATCGCTTCTGGGGTACCCCTTAGATCTTGGTTCTGGTCATCATTGACGCTTCAAATTGGTTATTTATTTATTTATTTATTTATTTATTTATTTATTTATTTATTTATTTATTTATTTATTTATTTATTTATTTATTTATTTCACAAAATTGTTACTAGAGTGTGCGCATGGCAAGTGGATCATCGTATGTGCGTGCGAAGTAAACAGCATGGTCATCCGACTAATCAGTGGAGAATGCGGTAGAAGAAATAATAAATAAGAATAAAATCGATCCTTCTTCAGCTCTATTCTGTTATTCTGTCCTTCGTTGCACTTAATTTATTTCGGTTTACTTCTTCTTCTTCTTCTTCTTATTGCGCTTTTACGGAAGCGTTGGACCACTGTAGTGAATTTCTGTCCGGTCTTCTATGTTTTATGTTTTTTATTTATTGTTTTTTCTTCCATGTTCGTCCCTGATTTGTCTGATGACCTTGCTGTTTACTTCACACGCACAAGGAACATCTTAATGGGAGCTCGAAAGGCTAGCGCACAGGGAGCCATCTAGTGACGAACGAGAGTACCAAGAAGTTCTTGACTGTAGTACATGAGTGTACGTTGTGTTGCCTACACTGCAGGCGTAAGTCCAAGAAGTTGTTGACTGTAGTACATGAGTGTACGTTGTGTTGCTTACACTGTAGGCTCCACGAACATACTGACTGTAGTACATGAGTGTACGCCGTGTAGCCTACACGCTCACATTAAGAAAATGAAGGACATGTGGGCAAGGATACGTAAACATAGTTGGAAACTGAAATAAACGCGGTCCTATGAGGCAGTAACGATGTTTAATAAATCCTCTCTCCTGAAAAATTTCTGATTTGTTGGTTACAACCTTATTCCGGGGAGGTTTACAATTACGGGCCATGAAAGCATCGATCTAAAAGAAACTGATAGGAACTCCGCCATGTGGGCGATTGCCCTAAATAAAATTCCTAGGTGAATGAAATGAAAACAAACCCTTCAGCCTCCATACATTAGTTTAGATTTGAGTGGTAATGTCTGTTCCACAGCTCAAAAGGACGTGGATCTCATCCAGCTGGCGTTCAAGCACTACCACGAGTACACCTGCATCAAGTTCCTGCCGTACACCGGCAAGGAGCAGGACTACATCTACGTGACGAAGGAGAACACCGGGTGTTGGTCATCTGTGGGGCGGACAGGAGGTCCTCAGCAACTCAACTTGCAGAGTCCTGGGTGTACCAGCACGGTGGGAACACCCATCCATGAGTTCATGCACGCGCTGGGCTTCCTCCACGAGCAGAATAGGTGGGAGAGGGACCAGTACGTGTCCATCCTGTGGCAGAACATCCAATCTGGTGAGTTGTCTTGTTGAATAACCCCGATACTCTCCCCAAAATTAGGTTCTTTTTCCTCCCCAGTTTGACGTTATTTTTCTTTTAGTGTCATCTCATTCCCTCCATACCAAATATTCCTTAAGGGCACACGGTAGACTTGGGGGTAGAACTAAGCACAACAAAGCATATTTTTATGATCCCACCTTATTCCCAACCTATTTCACATAGAACACTCAAATTGTACCCATATACTAGATAGTTCTCTTTAACCCAAAAAAGCATGACATGACTGATGTATTAGTTTCCATAAAGAAATATTAAAATTTCATGTGTAAAATATTATTTTAAAATGCACATTCCACAGAGAGAACAACGTATGGACGTATGTTTACAAACTAGATGAGATATTAATTTTCCGAACAACTTGGTCGAAGCATATATTAAACTTGAACCATCCTATTGTGATATTATTTTACAGTATTTAATATTTTGTTTGTAATCAAAATTTTATTTATTTTCGAGATATCTTTCACTTGTTATGTAGCTACTATTCCTGCGGACACTTCCCAACAAATATTACTGCAATTGGTTCAATGGATTCAGAGAAAAGTGTACCTTTACAGGAAAATACATTAACGCATAATATTTAACCCATGATGTTTTTGGAAATGTATGCATGAGTCATACTTCTTGTTTTGGGTTAAAGAAGAACTATACAGTGCATGTGTAAAATTGGAGTGTTCTATGTGTAGTAGGGTGGGAATAAGGTGGATCATAAACACATGTTTTGTTGTACTTAGCTCTACTCTCAGCTGTACCACGTGTCCTTAACCAGGCACACATTGTTTCGTTGTTCTTTACACAGATTTAGGACTGTCAAAAGTATGAACTAATACCCTTGTTAAGTGTCGTCCTTCCTGGCTTATACAGGCATTGTATCTGGTACCCACATTCTGGCTGATGCGAGTGAGTTCTGCCAGTGTAATTTTTCTCATTGCATTCGTAATGTTTTCTTTCAGATCCTTAAGGTTTGAGGATTTGTTCGATAAGCTTTTCCTTTTAGTTTACTCCACAAGTAAAAATCACACACTATTAGTTCTGGAGAACGAGGGGAAATAGACCAGCACTAATCGCTATGTTCGCAGACACTTCCGAGGTAGTAAGAAGGAATCTTCAGCTGTATGAGTAGGGACTGAATCTTGTTGAAATCCACCACACGATTTTTGTTTTTCCCTTCACTGACGGAGGAACGGCGTCGACAGTCATCTTGGTACCTCTCTGCATTTACTGTCCTCTCGAAGAAAATAGGCCCAATTATTCGTCTTGTACTGACTGCACACCAAACACCAATCTTCACTTTATAATGAGGGACTTTGTAATCACCACTGGGATTTTCTGCACACCAACAGCGAGAGTTTTACTTTTACGAAAATACGGTGTTGCAATGATAACTGTCTCACCATGTTAACAGCTGGGATTTAGACTGGCGACTCATGCTTGCCAGGTCGAACACTTGCAGGCTGCTTGCAAGGTCAAGAACTATGCGCGAGCCGTCCATACTGCAGCTGTCGTAGCCTGGAGTAAAAACACCGCGTGTTCGGTCTGGGTTTATATAAGATATCGTGTATGTATTTTTGCAGGTAGTTCCTAAATTGTATTTATTCATATATTAGTTTCGGCAGACTGAAGAACCTTGCTCCTTACTCAATATAATCGCACTAATCGCACTTCTTTGTAAGCTAATGTATTTTTCGGACACAACACATATATTACCAGCGAAACCAATTTCCCTGGTCAGACTGTAGTACAGGGGTGTACAGTGTGTTGCCTACACTCTAGGCGCCATTCCAAGGAGTTATTTACTGTAGTACATGAGTGTACGTTGTGTTGCCTACATTGTAGGCGCCACTCAAAGAAGTTACTGACTGTAGTACATGGGCGTACGTTGTGTTGCCTACACTGGAGGCTTTAGTCCAAGAAGTTATTGAATGTAGTACATGTGTGTACGTTGTGTTGCCTACACTCTCGGCGCCAGTTCAAGGAGTTATTTACTGTAGTACATGGGTGTACGTTGTGTTTCCTACACTGTAGGCGCCAGTCGAAGAAGTTACTGACTGTAGTACATGGATGCACGTTGTGTTGCCTACACTGTAGGCACCAGTCCAAGAAGTTATTGACTGTATTACATGGGTGTACGTTGTGTTGCCTACACTCTAGGCGCCAATCCAAGGAGTTATTGACTGTAGTACATGAGTGTACGTTGTATTGCCCACACAATGAACACTGAGAAATAATCTTTCAATGTAAGCGACTATTTTCAACCTTGTTACCGACATATTCTCCCTGTTGCAGGACGAGACGACAACTTCAAAGCTGCGGACAAGTCGACCACAGAAGACTTCGGAGTCCCGTACGACTACTACAGCGTGATGCACTACTCATCACACGCCTTCTCCATCAATGGACGACCGACTATATTGGCCAAGGTATGTGTGAGGCAGCTTCTTAGCGTTGTTAATAGCATTACAGTCAGGGAGTTCACCTTCGTGGTGTGATGGATGGTACTAATATCTGCCGTCCTTGGGGGTTCGGGTTCTATTTCTGATACTGCTGGAAGAGGCAGTGGTTAAGTAGCTACACACAGCTCAGGCAGCGAATTTATATTGTCCGTTTTCGTAGCTAAATGGTTAGTTTGCTGATGTTTGGTTCATAGGGTTCCGGGTTTGATTCCCGGTATTAGTGAAATCCTGTGACTTGGAGACTGGGTTTGAGTGCCTTCTTCAACATAAGCATTCAACATTACAAACGCACTGGTCGTCTATAAACGTCAACTCGAAAGACCTCTCCCAGAAGTTTCTAAATGCCACATACTATTATTATTATTAGAGCAGACGTAGGATGCAGTAGTTACGTACAAATGAAAAGTTTAGCACATGATAGAGTGGCATGGAGGGCTGCATCAAACCAGTCTATTGACTGATAACTGAAACAACAACAATAATTTCCATTCATTTCGTTGGAACAGATGGAACATGTAGATAATTTCAAGTATTTAGGATGCGTGTTCTCCCAGGATGGTAGTGTAGTTAGTGAGACTGAATCAAGGTGCAGCATAGCTAATGCAGTGAGCTCGCTGTTGCGATCAACAGTGTTCTGTAAGAAGGAAGTCAGCTCCCGAACGAAACTATCTTTACATCGGTCTTTTCAGACCAACTTTGCCTTACGAGAATGAAAGATGGGTGGACTCAGGATATCTTATTGATAAGTTAGAAGTAATAGACATGAAAGTAGGGAGAATGATTGCTGGTACAAACAGGTGGGAACAATGACAGGATAACACTCGAAATCAGGATGTAAAGGCTAAAGGATATGAACTAGATGGATGAAGCTGTTCGCATAAATCGGCTTCGCTGGTGGGGTCATGTGAGGTGAATAGAGGAGGATAGGTTACCTACGAGTATAATGGACTCTGTTATGGAGGGTAAGAGAAGTAGAGGCAGTCCAAGACGACGATGGTTAGACTCAGTTTCTAACGATTTAAAAGTACGAAATAGAACTAAACGAGACCACAGAACTAACAGGTGCATGCACAAGTTTTTACAGGTAAAGAAAACATGCGGAACTGTTTAGGACTGGAAGTGTTTTGACAAAATCTCTGCAATGCAAAACTTAGTGAAAAATGGCGCGAAACGGGTTCTGTTGCGAATAAAAATAGTAACTACACGAAAAGAGTTCGAGTACCAGAAAACATTGGTCGAGTGAAGCAAAGACTGGAACGAAGTCCGACGAAATCTTAACTCAGTTTATCTGTGCAAGTGAGAATTCAGAGAACGTCGTGTCGAAACATTATCAAAAGGACCTGCATCTGTATCCTTACAAATTTACTGTTGTGCATGCATTAAGGCTTCCAGCGAACTTTCTCTACTAAATCCCAAGCCTCTTTAAAACCTGAAAGTGACCTGCATGTTGTCTTTCAAGTCTCTGAACATTATCAACAGAACATATTAACGGCATTGTAAATAAAGATGCTGAAAATTACGATCGTTTACGTCCTATTGTAAATAGGTTCTGATCGAGTTTTATTTTGCCTACCCGGTAGATCTTTCCGTACTTAACTGGACCAGGCCCGTTTTTTATTCTGATGTTGGAAGTAGGAGAAGATCTAATTGGTTTTTTGGCAGGGTTCATTCTTGTCACGTGACCATAGAAAGTCCACAGCAGTCCTCAAATACGGATAAGCACGCTTAGCAATCGCAACTATACAACTGTTGCCTCCAAACACTTTGCGCAGAATGCCGCGCCTTTCCTTCGACTGACTTTCTAACAAACGAACAACGACTTAGGCACAAAATTAATGAAGGCCAAAAAACACAAGAAAGCTGAATTTTATGGAAAACTGTTAGAGTTACGAAAAGAGCATATGACGGTTCTTGTAGGATATTTAATTTCAATGCCAAATGCTGCACTTCATTTTTTGACAGAGCCAAAAGTTTTCCACTTTATAGTAGTTGTTGTAGGACAAAATTATCCAAATTTGGAATATTCCCCTGTAAAATTCTCCACTATTTCGAAACTTTGAAATATATCAAAAGTCAAAAGTGTCTCTTGTGTGGCTCAAGATTTTAAGCTATGTCCTTACGAAATTTCAACTGACTCGCTCCATTAGTTTTCGAGCCTATCCGGAACAAGCAGACAGACACCACTTTCTTTTTATTAATAGTATGGTTATAAATATTTCGTTAGTAGGGAAAGGTGGACAGCATATGAACAATGATTTCGGTGTCTATTGTTTCCAAGGATTTGAACTTATAAAGACCATACACATATGCTAATCGCCGGCCCCGTGGTGTAGGGGTAGCGTGCCTGCCTCTTACCCGGAGGCCCCGAGTTCAATTCCCGGCCACGTCAGGGACTTTTACCTGGACCTGAGGGCTGGTTCGAGGTCCACTCAGCCTACGTGATTAGAACTGAGGGGCTATCTGACGGTGAGATAGCGGCCCAGGTCTAGAAAGCCAAGAATAACGGCCGAGAGGATTCGTCGTGCTGACCACACGACACTTCGTAATCTGCAGGCCTTCGGGCTGAGCAGCGGTCGCTTGGTAGGCCAAGGCCCTTCAAGGGCTGTAGTGCCATGGGGTTTGGTTTGGTTTTACATATGCTAATAAATTCCAAAATACTCTCCACACGCTGAATATCATACATTTGTACCCTTTCCAGTATGTTTGACCTTTTCTTTTTTAATGATAGAAAGTACGACTGGGGGTATGAAACAAGCTGGTCGTTAACATTTCCACGAATATATGATTATTATTATTATTATTATTATCTGCTCCAGTAATGATCACGGTGGGGGTCAACAAAAGGAGTGTTATTGGACCTCTGTGTTTATTATATATAAATGCTTTGTGTAAAGAACTGACTTCACAGATACGTGGATGGTGTTACACTGAATAGATTAGTAAATGAGTTACATGATTTTGACAGAGTTCAGAGGGACATAGACAATGGTATGATGGTAAGTGGGATATAAAGTCAGGTTGTAAGTTTTCCCAAGAGGAAAATGACTCTCGGTTTTAATTATTGTGTTGATGGGGTGAAAGAATATTATGGAGATCGCTGTAAGTACCTAGGTGTTAATATGTGGGAATATCTTGATTGGGGTAATCATATTAATGGGGTTGCTAAGAAATTTTACACGTGGTCATGAGGGTATTTAGGGGTTGTTTTAAGGATATAAAGGAGGGGGCGTACATATCTCTGGTAAGAACCCAACTACAGTTTGGTTCCAGTATATGGGATACTCACCAGGATTACTTGATACGAGAACGGGAAAAGATACAAAGAAAAGCAGCTCCAATTGTTCTGGATGATTTCTGACAAAGGAGTAGTGTTATGGAAATGTTCCATACTTTGGGCTGGGAAGACTTGGGAGTAAGGAGAAGAGCTGCTCGACTAAGTAGTATGTTTCTAGTTGTCAGTGAAGAAATGGCGAGGTATGACATTAATGTAAGGTTAAGCGGAGCTTTTGCAAGTAGGAAAGATAAAGTTGGAACGGAAGAGGTCAGATTTGGGAGAATAGTAGTTTATGCGAAGAGGAGTTAAAGATTAATAAATACAACTTCGTTGATATCGCTTAAGGAAAAAATTAGGTAAACAAATGCTAGGGAATTTTCCACGTGTGTGATAGTTCTAAATGCCGATAAATGGTCAGTGATTGACTGTTAATTGTCTTTCTTTTTTAGGATGCCAACGCAGAGCTGGGTCAAAGGAAAGGCTTGAGCAAAGGAGACATTAAGAAAATCAACTCCATGTACAAGTGTAAGAAGTCGGCAGGTATCGAGACGAGCATCTCGGATATTGTAGGGAACATCATTTCCATCTTCGGATGAAGACAGTCGGCAGGGGTTGGGAGTTGATTGCGTGTAAGTTGTGATGGATCAGTTTGGGAGAATATTTGTAATTGTAACATCTTTTATACTATCTTTATCATTCTTTTCATGTCACATTTATTCATGCATATTTATGCTCTAGATCAGCAGTTTTCAAAATTTTTGGCACTACGAATTCCCTCTAGGAATCCATGCATCATAGTCTGAGAACTGCTGCTCTAGGCTATATCATTTTAGCATATTCCCCTTGATGATAATATAACGCAAATGTTTCATACATAAAAGTCATCCATTTCTTAATTTATCATACAAAGAATCTCTAGTCAGATCCTTAATTTTCTCCTTTTCTCACTCAGAAATAAAGCCATTGTCTTCTCCATGAGTACATCCAGAGTGAATTTAAATTAGGTCCCGACCCTGTAGGAACTTGTAGAGAATGGAAATGGTACAGCCACAGTGAAGCAGCATGCTATTTCAATGTGATACCATTTGTAACAGAGCACATATAACTTATTTATACCTTCATACCTAAACAATCATTGTATATAATCATACTGAGCTTTATTTATGTATCATGTGTACTCAAAGTCTGAATAGTTTAATTTGTATGAGTGAAAACTATAAAATAAACAAGATATATCGTGGATTATTGATATTCTTTCTTCCCTTTGGTATTCCTCCTACTCGTTGTTTTCCTATATAATTCATGTTTCTGGGTTGTGATCATGTCAATATATACTGAATATGGTTTTCCGTGGTTTCCCACTCTCACATCAGGCAAATGATGAAGGCCGCTTCCTTTCGTGGCAGAAAACTTTCAACGTGTTAGTGTCGTTAAATAACTAGAAAAAAAAAACAGAAAAATCAGGGTGTACCTCAATTCGTGTGACAAACGTCGGGAGTGATTGCGGGTTTATTCCTGGGGTCAAATCAACAAAAGAATTCCCTGTGAACATATGTCCAACAATGTGTTGTTACTGAGTTACATGCGACATGGCCACATCACAGGAGATGCTCGAAGATACCAGGAAACTGTTCGAGGTTGTTGATGTAGTTAGCCGGAGTAGCGTACATCACACTTTGTTTGTGTTCCCCACAGATAAAATTCTAGTGGATTGAGGTCAGGAGATCGCGAAGGCCAATGCACTGGACCCCAATGTCCGATGGTACTGGATCATGCAAACTGAAGTGCAGTCGAACAGTGATCCGCAAAGTGATGATGGGTGGGATCGGTGAGGAATCTTGGGGAGCGCGTCTAAGATCGGAAGTTCATATGAAGATAAAAACTTCATGTACATTTTTGAACAATTACTGTACTGCTATCCTCAGATTCTAAGTACAGTAAGGGAGGCAAGAAGCTCTTCCACTCCTATTCAAAACCAATATACTTTCACTGAAACACACTACTTTACTTAGAGTTTCACGAGTGTTGATCCTGCCAGCATGAGTCTGGATTAGGAGCCGTTGTACGTCTTTGACCACTGCGCCCGTTCAGACCCGAATGTGCCACTCATGACGCCAACGTCCGCCCATTGTAGCTTCGTGACAATAAGTCACTTGTCAGTGGTACCGCCATTACCCCGCTACGCTACGAGAATAGATTCTTCTTTCTCGGCCTGAAGCTCTTTCTCAGTCAGTACAAAAACTATGAGTGAATAGCAAACTGTGCTATTCTGAGTAGTAGTTAATCTTTCATAGTGGTAAATGTATTGTCATAATCATAGACATCTGGCTGATTCACAAGGATGAAAAGCAATCCCGTGGTAGTGTTCCGTCGAGTGCCTGTTCTCCCAGAAAAATACCGAATACGGAACAGGATGCGAATTTAGTTGAATGTTCACCTTCGACATATGCTTCAGTTCTTAGCAGTAAAATTGAACTCCAGGGATAAGTGACATAAGTCATTATGGATTGTTGCTGACATTTCTGTTTTTGTACATTCAAAACAAAGATAATATTACTTATATAATAATTTCCCATGAATATTTCACTACGTTTACATTAGCCTTCACTTATATCACTATTCTCACAGCAAGGTACGGTCTAAAACATCTGAAATAGGAAATAATCTTAATTTAGCCAAATATAGACTTATTTCACTCTTCTCTGAGACTTGCGAATTATTCGATAAAAACAAATGTGCATAAATATCAAGACGATTATCTAAAACTAAGCTTAACTAACATTAATGTGAAAAATCAGGAACGGTCACAGTGTAACCTGTAAAACTTATAAGACACGTCCGGACAAAACATCCATACAGCCCATACTATTAAATTAAACAATTTAATAATCTTTGAAAACAACTCTTTTTCAAAAAGAGCAACAATTAAATGTCATCATTTTTTCACTTTACGATGGTGTTAAGAGTGAAACGCTTTGGGGAGTAAAGCATTTAATAAAAATTGTGACTGATAACAAATTAGCCGGCCCCGCGGTGTAGGGGTAGCGTGCCTGCCTCTTAACCGGAGGCCCCGGCTTCTTCCTCTATATAACACTAATCAGAAAGAAAAAGTGGAAGGAGTTCGACACTTCGAAAAATGAAGGTATCGGCCAAAGGAAGACAAGGGTCACGAAGGGCGTGAAAATGAAAGACTCCCTAGCCCTCGCAAACCTAATAGCGTCGGGGTCGGAAAAGAACAAGAGTTGACCAAGGGAGGTCGGATAGGATAGATGAAAGTGAGGAGCCTGGCGCAAGTAAGTGGAAAGAATGCCAGGACTCAGCTAAGGGCCCCGTGGTCGCCAACCCACGCTCCATAGTTCAGAGCCCTGGGGCCCCTATTAGTCGCCTCTTACGACAGGCAGAGGAAACCGTGGGTGATATTCTATCGCCCCCACCCACAGGGGGACGAGGTCCACTCAGCGTACGTGATTACAATTAAGGAGGTATCTGACAGTGTGATAGCGGCCACGGTCTAGAAAGCTAAGAATAACGGCCGAGAGGATCCGTCATTCTGACCACACGGCACGTCGTAATCTGAGCAGCTGTCGGTTAGTAGGCCATGGCCCTTCGGGGCTGTTATGCCTCGGGATTTGGTTTTGCTTGGTAACAAATTATTAATAAATAATCATCGCTTTCGTTTAATTCGACCGGGCGAGTTGGGCGTGCGGTTAGGAACGTGCAGCTTGCATACAGGAGATAGTGGGTTCGAACCCCACTGTCGGCAGCCCTGGAGATGGTTTTCCGTGGTTTGCCATTTTAACACCAGGCAAATGGTGGGGCTGTACCTTAATTAAGGCCACGGCCGCTTCTTTCGCATTCCTAGGACTTTCCTATCCCATCGTCGCCGTAAGACCTATCTATGTCGGTGCGACGTAAAGCAAATAGCGTTTAATTCTTGCTTTTTGTAGACGAAAGTATTGACCTCACTAGATTAGTTTTATTTTATGGATATCACTATGTTTAGCATTGTCACACGTAGAGTTCGGATGTGTAGGCTGTAACAGGTTAGAATGCAAACTTACTAAAGCAAATAACATAATCTATGCAGACAAGAGTTTTGCTGTGAAGTTTACGTAAATAGTAAGGTCCCAGGCTATTATAACCCCTAAAACTTATGTTACTCTCTCTACACTACGGAAGACCGGGTCGACGACAGTTCCTACCAGGTAAGTTGGTTTGCATTCTAACCTACTGCTTTATAAACATTCGGACTCTAGTCATAATTTACCAAGCAGAGTGTTTGTGCGTATTAATGTGCTACAGTTATGGAGCCAGGCTTTGCATTAGGGAAAAGAGTGGGTTCGAATCTCATCGTTGGCTGTCCCGAGAACTGTTTTCTGTGGTTTCTCATATTCACTTCCAGGCAAATTTCTGGACAGTTCCCATTATAGCCCTCAGCGGATTGCTTCCACCTCCTTAGCCAATTTTATTCACCATCATTCATTTCACACTCATTAGCTCCGTTATCGTCAGGAAGAGCATCCGTCTGTAAAACCTGCCATACAATTTCATCTCATCTCCTCTCATCCCCAACCCGGTATCAAGGAATGGGACTAAGCGGTAGACATGCATTATTATCACATTATTTTTCTGAATATCTTTTACAGTTTGGTTTACGTAACTTACGTGCAACTTAAAATCTTTAAATGTAATTAATACACTATAGTCTATAACATACCTGTAAAAAGCACACTATTAAACAAAGAATGTTCTTGAAAGAACATAATCGGATTTTGTCAAATCATACTCAATATTTGCAAATATTTACGCTTTTTGCTGTCCTAACTCCTAAAAATTTCAAATTTGGAACTTGTCTTTATGCAGTCCTGCTTTGTTACCACTCCAGCGTACAATGCAACCTTTTTTACGTTGATATTTCAGCCGAAGTTGTTGTGGATTCAGCATTTATGGGTATTGTGCCATTTCACTGTAATGAGAAGTTACAACTGTAAGTAGAACAAAGATGGAATCCATGTATCTGGGAATAATTAACGCCGAAAGATCTGAATCATACCGCATGTTAAGACAAAAGTGCTCACATCAAGTGGGAGAGAAGAAGAAGTGAGATCCAGAAGGCAGTGAAAAGGATCGAACGGGAATATTGTTACTGACAATTAAAAAGAAAAATGAAACGAGATTGGATTGCTAGCCAGAAATACACGAATTGAAGACAGAAGTAACTGTACTAAACTTAAAGACGGCACAGCAAGAAATCAGCTCCGCGGAATAAAGGAGGAATTTTAAAGATACATTGCGAATTGAACTAGAGATTAATAATTCCATTCAAGATCTCCAAGAGACGTGAAGAGAGGAAATAACGGCAACAAGCTTACGTCACTCAGTCCTTGCTGACGTACTTCACGATATTACCGAAGTGAAGAGTTACAAAGGGAATCCTACAGTAACTGGGAATATAGTGAAGAAAAAAAGAATTAATCATTTCAAATTCTAAATTTTACATCAAGTTAAGGAAATATTCGACTAGTAAATCAACCTTTTCAAAGAAAACAATCTTCATATTAGACAGCTTCTCACAGTTATTCTCAAAGGAAATGCTATTCAATCTTATATGTCATTATATTCCGTCTAGATCACAGATGAACATGGAACTCTAAGAAGATGGTAAGCCAGACTGCCCAAATGGGTGCCGCAGGATGACGTGGCCGACCGAGATGACTGAGCCCAGAGGAGGAACATGTGAATATTTCCCGTCCACCAAGGGAAATAAGTAGCGACGTTTCAATATGTCCTGTCAGCTGGACATATGACGGCGACTGGAGCTGCTGAATTCAGATAAGTTTTTACTTTTAAATCAGTGTAATAATGTTTGTATTTAACCGTAAATGTAGTATGGTTTATTAATTTGTTCGGTGCGAAGTGATTAAACAACAAGAGTGGTGTAATAAATTAGAATGAAGGTGGATAGGTAATCTTCAGATGTGCATAACAAGTCCTTAGATAGGCAGTCATTCAGTGATAAAAGCCTACGTTCGAAATGTGATCCATGTAGTGTGAAGTTCTGAGTTAGTAAAAGTGACAGTAGTTGTATGATACATAAAAGAGCTATAGATACGTGTGCACATTGGTCACTGTCAATGAATGTCAAATTAGGAACCAACAGTAGGTTATGCTTGCTAGGTAAACAAATCTGTTTATGATAAATGGTGGTTATGACTGGAGGAAGGTCATAGTATTTGGAAATGTATCCGTGAACCGTAATTAATTAATAAAAAAAAAAAAGAAAATAAGGGCCATTATGGCAAGGAGTGAACCCGTGTTAGTGAGGACAGATTATGGTTTGGAAGTATAATAGTAATTTTTTTTTAGAGAAGTTGATACGTGATTGACGATTGAGAATAATGATAGTTATTAATTCTTCGCGAGGATGAACACGGTGATGTGGCTATGTACTTAACGGTTTTCATACAGAGTTGTGCTAGTTAGGAAATGAACGTGTAGCAATTTCATGTCATGTTTATCTCACGAGCAAGCATGTAGAAATACAAATAAGATCTGAGTGACATCTGTTGGTCAGAACGCTCACTTGGTAGTGTCAACAACATTTCAGTTAGGAGGATGAACTGAACACATGTACTGTCATAAAATTTTCTTAATACTAATTTATTCTCAGACGAGAGGAACGTAGTAATTTCTTAGGCGACATCCCATCACTGATGACCAAATGGAAATGTAGAAATGATTTTTAACGATCAAGTTTTCACACTATGAACCACTCTTGATAGCATACTTCAGTCAAGAATAGTAGAGTAGTCATTAACAAGTAGGATATCGCACCTATGTTTAGCTTAAGATGACGAGAGTATTTGGATCTTTAAATGGTATATGTGTCTTGCTGGTTCTGATTGAACTTTTATGAGAACTACATTGATTTGAAAGGGAAACTTATCGGAATTCATGCAGAATGAAATAGTCTAAGACGAAGAAGCATAAATATTCAATATTGTAATTTGATTATGTAAGGAAACATTAGGGAACTATCCTCCCAGATTATCATCCCTAGGTGTTTAATAATATGTTGAAGGATAGGATTATTCTATGGCAGTAAGTGAATATGAGCTCCGAGAGAGAACTAATAATTAATTCAGACCTCATATGTAGTAGGAAAGATTCCAATTCTTGAGATATTGCTATAAGTTTTAGAAATGCGTCCTGGATACCATGAAGAAGAAAGATGCCCTCAATCTACACTTTGCTTATTGGAACTCAAGTTGTAAATATTTCTTTTCTTTCTTTGCTAGGGTGCACCCAAACCAAACCAAACCCAAACTAATAATTTTCTTTCTTGTTACCTAGACCAATAATATATTTTATTTCTTGTTACTCAGATAAGTAAGTAACTATGCAGATGAGTTTTTCTTTAGTTATCCAAGTAAGTTTCCAATTATTTATATGAATTTTTGGTTACCTATGTTAGGAAAGCTTTCATCAATTTAAGCATTCGAACATATTCGATTTTGTTTTAATCCGTTAATTGAATGCTTATTCCAATTTAATTATTGCTTTAAGGGCTTAAGAGGGAAATTTCACATTTTCTTTTGGACTTATGGGTTTAATTTAATGATTATGAGATGGAGCATTAGAGTATTCAGCTTAATGATGGCCTATTCAGAATTTAATACCTTGCCATACATTGTATTCTATCCCTGATTTGTGGGCAGGCATGACCTGTGCACTTAACGTAATGAATACCAATAGATATATTACAGATGATGACGAGGTTAAGCAACCTTTACTTTAGAGTGCGTAGTGGGCACTGAATGTGCCAAATATCGGTAGATTTTCCGTAAACATTGTTTACATGTATCTTTGCACGATACCGCCTTTTTCTTCGATTCTTCTTTCCATCCCGAAACGTGGAAATGTGGAATAAAGGTATGACATAGCGCAATTAGAAGGAAAAAGGAAATGAATAATTAAACATTGAATGGAGAAATAGGTAAACTCATGAAATTAAGTCCATGTTCCCTCGAAATAAGCCGAATAAACAGTCAACCATGCCATTTTCTTTACTAGGTTTTTTTTTTAAATGGAGGATAGTCCAAGATTCGAATTCTGGTTTGAGATATTGTTATAATAAACAAATATAGAAATATTAAACTGTTCTTTCAATGTGTTTGTAGTATAGAGACCTAGATTTAAGTAAATGAGAGCGATAACATCTTGATAGTATAAGAATTAGAATAGGCAACATATGAGAGTCGTTTCTATAGATGATTTAAGTATTATTTGGCTCCGCATGGTATATCTTTCTCCGAATCGGAACTCAACACCCAAATTATTGAAATGTTTAATTGGAAGATTATAATTAAGCTAGCCTGGATATTATGCGTCCTTTCAGTGAGCCGGGAACGGCGCAGTATGTACCTGGGAACGAGCTTTAATTCTAGACATTTCTTATTAAATGCTATTGATTTGTCAATGTTCGTGATTTTGATTTTAAAGGACTTGATTTTTTTGGCTTGGTAATTTGCCTGACTGGCCGAAGAATTTCTTTAATAATTGCTTCACGTCGCACTGACACAGACAGGTCATGTGGTAACGGTAACAGCCTCAACCAGCATTTGCCTGGTATTCAAATGAGAAACCACGGAAAAAATCTTCAGGGCGGCCAGCCCTCTTTTTCTTCTTAATATTTTTATTAACACTATTATTTGCATTATTTTAGTGCAGTTGTTACTAGAATTAATGCATTAGATCAGGAGTGGTCAAGTATAAGGAAGGGAATATTTTCCTAACTTTGTCAGTATAAATAAAACATCTTATCTTGTAGCTGTACCCGTAACATTAAAAGAAGCTTTCTGACAGGTAGGGCTGGAGAGAGGAGCATTGCACAGTGTTGCCACATTCATGCATTCCTTTCTCCTTCCCTTCGCTTTAGGCTCATTTGTTCGTTCACACCGCTGTGTTCTATTGTACGTAACTCATAAGTGAGAAGTTTGGCAACTCCAAACAACTCTACCCGGCAAGCAGGCTTATCTCCATGATAACCACAGTGGGTCCGACCACGTTTCCATGGCAACTATACCCACTACTCCCTTCTTACCACCCAGGCAGGCAGTAAACGTACCTCCCTCTAAGAACTGTCAAAACGCATCTTTCAATATTACAACTATAAAAACTGATCCTCTGGTTTCTAATGTTTTCATATACTGCGGGAAAGCATTCTTGGACAAACAAAAATGATGATTTTGATCATTTTCAGGCAAAACTTAAATTGTATTTATGTAGATGTTTCACCAAGTTTTACAAACTAAAAAAAATCTGATTGAAAGGGTGAGGAAAATATGCTCAGAAAGACAAACATCACCGATTTTATGGACATGAAAATATATTTTCAATGCTTATAACATGTTTGTATTCTCTTGTAAAATTTGATGTGAAGATTCAGAGGTAAGACGATGAAATAATGAAGATTGAAAAATAAATATTAAGTTCTTAGTGTTCGGAGAATTTTGTCATACTAGTCGAAACATCTTGGGCACCTCCTGTATGACCTTGTACATGTCCATCATGTTCTCGTTGTGCTCTGGGAACTGAAAACAAAACAACAGAGGCATATCAATAACTTTGTTTTAATTTTGTTTAACAACATCTCTCTGTGATCTAGAAAAGCTTACCCACGAGTGATTGTAAATTATACTGTAGGTCTATAATTCACAGTCGCTAAATCGAGCGTTATCTACTTAGGCTAAGTGAGTTTTGTTCCACTAGAACTGCGTCAGTTCTGTCATAGAGCTTGGTATTATATTTATTTTATTTATTTATTTAGGATCAGCAAGAGCTACAAATATCCCAAATATGTACAATAGTTGTTAATCTAAAATGAAGAATATGCAAACATTTACAAAGGACACAATTATACACAATAAAACTGTACAGTCCTAAGCTTTACATATTTACATAAAGAACGACGTAAGGAAAGGAAAATACGCTTAAATACAAGAGAAGAAACAGGAACGAACAAGAAGGGAAATTAGTTTATATGAGAAATATCATGACAGAAGGAATGATACGATTTTTGGACTTGATTGCTACGTAACCATGAAAGATGGATTATTTCGCTTGAAATGTGGTCTACGCATATTTTATATTGCATACAATATTGAAAATAAGAATGATTTGCTTATGATTTAACTCAAAAACTCTTAGGGCCAAGAATTAAAAGTGGAATACATTACCCCCAAACCTAACTCGGAAATATATTTTTTAAAATCAAAACTTACTGTTACAACTAGACTGCGAAGAATTAAAATTATAAGCCATTTGGAAAGAATAAATAACAACAGATTTCTTTATCAAATGCATAAGTCTTTGCAAATCAAACGTACGGCATGAAAATGGCATAATCAAGTAGAGAAAGACCTCGCTGAATTAGGATCACCAAATCTGCAGGATGGGAATATAATCAGAAAAAAATGTTCACACAAAGGGATTTCAGGAAAATGAGAAGAAACAAATACGGCGTACTTGGTCGGAGGAGCAGAAAATGAAGAACCATTGGGTGAGGAGGAAAGCTCAACAAATATCGATTCCGCATGGTCCTAATTGAACCATTCACGCAGAAGAGGAAGAAGAAACAGTTTTTTCTTTCCCAATAATTTTCTATTTGTGGATTAGATCACTTTTGGGTAATCATTCAGTTAGATACTTCTACGAAGCAGCAAATTTTACAGGTGTATTACGAGCTATGGAATATAAGCACAGTACGCAAAGAGTCTATACTTTTATGAAATTATTTTCTGCCACAGCAAAGAAAATAAATAAATGACCAGTGGAAGAGCAAGACGGAAGCGTAAGTTACATTGTAGACACTTTTGGCAGCGTTCAGAAATATGAACACTGGTCACTGCCTTCAAAATTCATACAACCTCTGATTAACTGAACTGTTAGTCAACTTAGAGCTTACTGAAGTTGATGAAATGCTTCGATATAAGCGCCTTATTACACAGGGCAACCAGGTCGCGCAGCCAGGATGCGCGGCCATGGCTGCCCGACCTGTCTTGCTCAGTGTCTTTTTGACCAGTGATGAAGACTAGTTGAGATGAGTGATGAGTATATGTTTCTCCTTGTACTACTGATGAAGAAGAGGAGGAGAAGGAAAACAAAGGTGCATGTGCATCCTATTCTATCTTTAAACTAGTTGAGATGAGTGATGAGTATATGTTTCTCCTTGTACTACTGATGAAGAAGAGGAGGAGAAGGAAAACAAAGGTGCATGTGCATCCTATTCTATCTTTAAGACAATCTAAAGGGCTCTAGTATACTCTTTTCGATGAGCTTTGTGCAGACAACAAGTTCTTCAATTAGTTGCGAACGTCGAAATCTTCAATACTACTGTTCCAAATCGGAGGGCGTCTTTCTATTTCACAGATGAAAATTTCAGTGTTCACTTTGGAGTCTATGAACGTTTGACACTCTTTCTAAAATTGTTTCTGTTTCTTATTTTCTCCTTTCTCTGCACTTTCAGTAGCACTTATTTTATCCATAGCGGACTTCCACTTGCCGTCAAGAAAACAGTACACTGTAGCACGTGGTTATACGTAACTAAACTGTGGCTGCGGGTCTCTGGCTGCCTTTTGTAATAAGCCCCATATATTTCAACACCCGGCCACCACCAGTGGTCGCCAGATTGGTTGCCCGGTAGAGAAGCCTGAAGGTCAACAATGTGTGGTCGCGCGACTAGCTGCCCTCGTGTAATAACATCCATAACAGTCCATGCCCGATGAGTGGCTGCGCGACCTGGCTGCCCTGTGTAATAAGGTCCCAACATACTGTTAAATCATTGAATATTTTTAATTAGCATTGTTTTGTTAGTTGTGTTCTAGGAGACATTAATTAAACTGAGCGTAAAGATAAGAAGTGATATTTTAAAATACTTGTATAAATTAACTTATTATGATGCAAGTCATCACTTACCAGAGATGTTTGCTCCCAGAAGCACTGAGTGAATTTTAGAGCTCTGTCACACACCTTGGGGAGACCTGTAATAGAAAGTCGCATTAGACTTCATGGAGAAGTGGATTTTTACTTAATTCTTTTACCTTTTATTTTACAACGCACCGACACAGATAAATCATATGGCGACGAGCGGATAGGAAAGGGCTAGGAGTGGGAAGGAAGCGGCCGTGGCCTTAATTAAGGTGAAAATGGGAAACCACGGAAAACCAACTTCAGGGCTACCGACAGTGGGGATCGAACCCACTATCTCCCGGATGCAAGCTCACAGGTGCTGATCCCTAACCACCCGATTCACTTCATTCTAAGGATATTGTAATTTAAGAATGAACTAGGGTACACATTTCAAGTTTTCCCCACCTACTTCATGGAAGTCTACTTTTACAACTTTGTTATATTCCCCTTTGACTTATTAACTAACGTCACGTTTTTCTTCATTATAGGATCAGATTTGTTCTTAAATAATCGAAAATGGCAGAATATTTATTGAATATTGAAAAATCTCTACCGACTCTGCATTCGGGAGAGACGTGGGTTCGAGACCCTACCGTCACACCGGCTGTCCGGAGAATGGTTTTCTATGGTTTGCGACAGTAACCCCGACACAAGTACATTCCAGATTTTTTATGAATCTGACTCAACAAAGCGAAAAATCATGTGCAAAATGTGCAATAATATGCGAGCTATGAGAATCAAACGTAAAAAGGAACGTATGTGTGATAAAGATATTAACAGTGACACACATGAAAAGAACAATCAGAAATATAAAACATAGCTGTAAATCGATGACTGCCTTTAAAATGAAGAAGAGTCTAACGACAAATACAAAAACGAATGGTAACGAGTACTGAAGTACAGACTTCTTGAGAGCAAAAAGCATATGGTGTTCAGTAAAATTACATTAATGTGGTAGTCTGTATGTTTTAGTATACTATTGTTATTTGGGTCATCAGTACATAGACCGGTTTGATGCAACTCGCCATGCCACCCTATCTTGCGCTAACTTTTTCAATTCTACTTAACTACTACATCCTATATCTATTCTGATTTTGTCTTATTTATGCTTATCATTTTACCGCCTAGTTCTCTCGAAATCTAACTGAACAAGTCCTCGGTGTATAGAGATATATACTATCATTCTGACTCTTCTTGTCGTCAAATTTTGCCAAACCGTTCTTCTCTCATTTACCCCTCCCATCTTTAGCTTTCCTCTGCAACACCATATTTCAAAAAGCTTCTATTCTCTTTCTTTCTGAGCTAGTTATCGTCCATGTTTCACTTCTATACAATGTCACTCTCCAGAACAAAGTCAACCAAAAAAAAAAAAAAACCTTTCTAATTCCTACTAAAATTCTATATTCTAAGTTAGCAAATTTATTTTCTTAAGAAAGGCCATGTCCTCCTCTGTGGTGCAGTAGTTAATTCGATTTCCGGCTGTGCCACGAAATTTGAAAAGTGGTACGAGGGCTGGAACGGGGTCCACTCAGTCTCGGGAAGTCAACTGAGTAGAGATGGATTCGATTCCCTCCTCAGCCATCCTGTAAGTCGTTTTCCGTGGTTTCCCACTTCTCCCCCAGGCAAATGCAGGGATGGTACCTAACTTAAGGCCACGGCCGCTTCCTTCCCTCTTCCTTGTTTATCCCTTTCAATCTTCCCATCACCCACGAGGCTCCTGTTCAGCATAGCAGGTGAGGCCACCTGGGCGAGGTACTGGTCCCCCTCCCCAGTTGTATCCCCCAACCCAAAGTCTCACGCTCGAGGACACTGCCCTTGAGGCGGTAGAGGTGGGATCCCTCGCTGAGTCCGAGGGAAAAACCTACCCTGGAGGCTAAACAGATTAAGAAAGAAAGAAAGAAAGGTCTTCCTTTCTTGTGCTAGTTTGCATTTTATGTCCTCCTTTCTTCTGCCGTCGTTAGTTATTTTATTGCCACAGTAAAAATATTTATCTACTTCCTTTAGGACTTCATTTCCTAATCTACTATTTCCTGCATCACCTAAGTTCGCTTAACTGCACTCCATTAATTTTGTTTTGAATGCAATTTATTTTGATCCATTACTCCTTTTCCAAGAATATGTCCATATCATTCTGCAGACCCATATAAAATAACGATATCGGCTAATCTCAGAGTATTGATTTCCTCTCCTTAGATTGCGATTCTCTTTGATTTCCTTTTCCATCTGTTCTATATAAAACCGAGCTCGATAGCTGCAGTCGCTTAAGTGCGGCCAGTATCCAGTAATCGGGAGATAGTGGGTTCGAGTCCCACTGTCGGCAGCCTTGAAGATGGTTTTCCGTGGTTTCCCATATTCACACCAGGCAAATGCCGGGGTTGTACCATAATTAAGGCTACGGCCGCTTCTTTCCAACTCCTAGGCCTTTCCTATCCCATCGTCGCCATAAGACCTATCTGTGTCAGTGCGACGTAAAGCAAATGGCAAAAAAAAAAAAAAAAAAAAAAATCTATATAAACATTGTAAAGAAGAGGGAGACTTGTATACCGTACCAAGTGACATCTTTACTAAACATTCACTGATGACATCACAAATTTATCACCGAAGTAAATAAACTACAACTTCGTCCTTTGATCTTGTTTGATAGGTGATAGTACTTTATGGGGAATACTGTAAGTACCCAGGTGTTTATAAGGAATTATTTTCATTGGGGTGTTAAGAAAGGTTACAGATCTCTTCAAATGATTATGGGGCTATTCAGGGGTTGTAGCATAGATGCAAAGGAGAGGGCATATATGTCTCTGGTAAGACCTCAATTAAAGTATGGTTCTAGTGTATGGGACCCTCACCAGGGCTACTTGATTCGAGAACCGGAAAAAAATTCAAATGAAAACAGCACCATTTGTTCTGGGCGATTTCCGACAAGAGAGTAGCGTTACGAAAATACTGCAAAGTTTGGGCTGGGAAGACTTGGGAGTAAGGAGACGAGCTGCTCGACTAAGTGGTATGTTCCGAGCTGCCAGTGGAGAGATAGCGTGGAGTGACGTTAGTAGACGAATAAACTTGAGCGGAGCTTTTAAAAGTAGGAAATATAATATAAAGTTGGAACTGAAGAGGACAACTTGAGGCAAACATTTAGTGATAGGACGAGGAATGAGGGACTGGAATAATTTATCGATAATTTTCCAACTTCTTTGAAATCTTTTAAGAACAAGGTCAGGTAAGCAATCGACGCGGAATCTGCCATTTGGGGAACGGCCCTAACCACAGATGATTAATAGATTAATTAATTAATTGATTGAATAATCGATATTTTAATTTACTGATTGATTAATTGATCAATTAATTAACTGATTGATTGATTAATTGATTGAATAATTGATATTTTATTTTACTGATTGATTAATTGATCAATTAATCAACTGATTGATTGATTAATTGATTGAATAATTGATATTTTAATTTACTGATTGATTAATTGATTGAATAATTGATATTTTAATTTACTGATTGATCAATTAATTAACTGATTGATTGATTAATTGATTGAATAATTGATATTTTAATTTACTGATTGATTAATTGATCAATTAATTAACTGATTAATTGATTAATTGATTGATTGATTGATTAATTGATTGCTGAATTAATTAACTGATTGATTAATTGATTGATTAATTGATTGAATAATTGATATTTTAATTTACTGATCGATCGATTGATTGATTGATTGATTGATCGATTGATTGATCGATTGATTGATCGATCGATTGATTGATTGATCGATTGATTGATTGTTTGATTGATTGATTGATTGTTTGATTGGTTACTGATTGATTGATTGATTTTTTCGAAATTAACAAAGCTGTTTTTCACTGAACGTGTGGGAACGTTCACTTGGTTCGTTCTATATCAAGAGATATGAACGGTAGTAGTTTAGTCGTACCTCCTGATGTACATTTATAGATTAGCCACTTCACAGTCAGCTCATCTAAGTCAGACTCAGCCACGCTCTTCTTGATATTGCCAAGCAGGAAGGATCCTTCATCGTCCATCTGTAAAGGAAATTGAATGAGTTTATCAAAATTTAAAATAAAAATAATAAGCTGTAAGGATAGTTACAAGTACAAAGATATAATAATATGATTTTTCTAATGTTATACAACATGTAATATTTCTTGAAGAATGTATTCTTTTGAGTAAATTATGCAATTAAGTCATTCAAGTTTCATGTTGTACTAAATAAAATTGGTCATATTTTTTGTCCGGGAAAGTCAAATTATCATAAATATTTCTTTCAGTAGATGAAACTCAAAATGATATGGATCTCTTGGGGCATTGACATGGAAAATGTTGTAAGTCATAAAAAGTGAAATTTGCACTATACTTTTTTCCAACATTCTGAAGCAGACGTTACTCAACATAAATCTTGTAAAATCAAGCAGCAATCCATTTATCAGCTTAACACAAAAATGTATGCTAATTATGTTTCGGGGACAAATTGCGCGATAAAATGCTTTGTGAATAATCACTGTAATCAGTTTGTCAACTGACGTGTATGTTTCAAGCGGAAATTGAACGATAAAACAAATTATTTTGTATTCAAGATATCCTGCATAGCCAATAAGTCCTTTTATCGGTTCGCTGATGGTTAATCTTCTTCCAAGTTGTTGTAAGGTTTTGTATATTGTTGATCGCGTTTGAGGATATTGAACTCCTTCCACGGTTCTAACTCGTTGAATGATTGACTTGTCTTGACTGAGGGAATTTCTGCTCTTGAAACCTTTATCCAGCTCACAAGGCTAATATTAAGGCGTTGAGTAATTAAATATCTCTTGATTTTCATGGCGAAGTCATGGAATTTACCACAATTCATCATGATTATATGAAATGGTCAAAATTTTTTAGCCTGTCTGATTGTTTCCGCATCTTCTTCTGGACCCATTGTTAGCCACAGATTCTACCTATTTTTGGAAACAAAAAACTAGTATGAACGTCATGTCAAGATGCTGGCAATAACTACTTATTATTTTTAATGTAAAATGTTTCGACGGCATTCTGGCAACTGAAATATCACTATGACAAACTATAATAGGTAAAACAAGGTTTGTACGCAGTTGACTTTCAACAAATGGTAAAGAATGTACCTAATTCCATCATAGGCACGGGCTGACTTACTACCTTCTCCATGCCAAACATTGTGGACTTAACAGAGATTCCACCTTGCGCCAGTCGCAGAAACTACAGTGAAACCTCGGAATGCGAGGAACTTGCTCTACGAGTGTTTTGCAAGACATTTTAAATAAATTGTAACTTGATAAACGAGTGAGGTTCGGCAATACAAGCGTCATGCGTGCCTAAGTTTTCCCCTCCCCTGTTCGTTTGTTGAATGGATGAACGAGGTCTTTGGTCCTGTAGTGAAGAAATACCTTTCAGAAAATAATCTGCCGCCCAAAGTCTTGCTGGTTATGGACAATGCTCCTGCTCATCCTTACTTACTGGAGGAATTCAAGTTCGTTAAGGTTAAGTTCCTCCCAACACTACTCCAGCATATGGATCAGCAAGTCATTTTGAACTTCAAGTAGCTATACACCAAAGCACTATTTCAGCGATGCTTCGAAGTGACCGAAGGAACAAACCTTACCCTCCGAGAGTTTGGGGAGAAATTAAGTCCCCATCGTGAACTGCCAGAAGATCATCGACAAAGCATGGGATGGAGTCACCAAGAGAACTCTCACTTCCGCTTGGGGAAAGCTGAGGCCTGACTGTGTTCTTGGACGTGACTTTGAGGGGATTGTTGGTGACAATGAGCCGACGATTGTCGATGAAATTGTGTCCTTAGGGCAGACTATGTGGCTGGAGGTGAATGACGTGGACATTCAAGAGCTGGTGGGAGAACATAGCCAGGAACTGACCACCAACGAACTGATGGACCTGCATCGCGAACAACAGGAGGTTATGGAGGAGATCTCGTCCAGGCAAGAGGAGGAAGAAAAGTCAATGGAATCTCTCACTTCAACTCAGATTCGGGATGTGGGAAACGGTGCACAATTTTGTAGAAAAATACCACCTGAATAAGACTGAATAAGACTGTAGCAGTACGAGCGATGAATCAGTTCAATTACACTGCAATGTCACATTTTCGTGAAATTCTCAAAAAGAGGAAAAAACAACCGTCATTTGACAGGTTTCTCGTTAAAGTTCGGGGGAGAAACAAGAAGTTGCAAGAAAATAAAACAATTCCAGTGAGGCAACAGATAGCAGTGATTCCGTTAGTGAAATTCGTGCTACACAGTAACACTTCTCACGTCATCTCTCGTCTTCCTCACACCAAAAATGATTCTATTGTAAGGAAAAAGTGCACTTTAATTTGTTTTACGTTATATTTTGGTATGCGAATAAATATTTTTGTGTTGTGGACGAATCATCTGCGTTTCAATTGTTTCTTATGGGAAAACTTGCTTTGATATACGAGTGCTTTGGATTACAAGCATGTTGCCGGAACGAATTATGCTCGCAATCCAAGGTTCCACTGTAATCTACTCTACCATTGCTACTTTTCCATGTCATTGGCATGAGCGTTTACAACATTCTCCATGAAGAAACTAAATTTCGATTTTTTTTGTCAGTAAGATAAGATCTTTGCCATGTCAACGCATCAATTTATCTAACGAATCGTTTCCGAGGGACATCTGCATGGAATTTGAAGGCGACAAGAGTGTAGGATTTGTGGTGTTTATCTCAGTGATGTAATGCCACCTGGCGCCATCTACTCAACTATCTTGTTATTTATTCTTTTCCTAGATTACAATAAATAATTATTTCAGCTTCAGTGTATTTATAAGCGCAGTGTTAATGTAACTTGATAAAGAAATACATATTATTTCCATACAGGAGATTACAAATTCAATGCATCTAAGCGGTGAAACTGTCTCAGGGCCTACGGATATACGACAAATGAAAAATCAGTTCTCTCTCTAGAGTTTTATGAGGTAAGGCCTCTTTGAAAACAGAGCCTTCTCTATGTCTCTCATGCATGGCCACTCATTAATATTTCACATCACGGTTGCTAGGCAACATCGAGTCAAACCTTCTGTATCGCTAATTTCAGATGACTCCCAGTCGTAAGATATATTTAATGTAAAAAAAAAGTTAGAACAACATCCTGAAATTGTATATTTAGGGGTTATCCGTTATTGAAAAATACTGGAGCAAGGAGCACTATTGCACAGTGGTCCTGGATGTTGAACTCTGTGCGCAATTCAATAGTCCAAGGCGTATCTTCTTTGTCCATTCGTCCAAGGAATATGAATTATTGATGTGAGCTCCTTTGTGTAATATCTTGCTGAGATGAAATAGAATCTCATATATCTTATCCCGCAGTAAGTTAGTCAACACTTTTTCTTTGTATGCAACTATCCATAAATCAGTTCTGACACTGTATGTATGAAATGTTTTTAAAATTAGTTCCAGTACTTGGATGTAGTTTTAAAACTTCTAAAGCCATAACATGTTCACTACGAACCAGCGCTGACTAGTGTTTTGAATCCACAGCACCTAGGTTCATTAGACAATGGTTTAATATCCACCACAGCAGAACAATGGCTTTACTGTGCTTTGTATGAGAACCTTATCTCAGGTATGCAAGACCTACACTACAACTGGATTACTACCTGCAAGCTAAGAAAATTACCGTCTTTTGAATTTTTCCATCATTTTATTTCGACGTTTTTCAATAAAAGTGCAGAAAGACATGTTTCTCTCAGGAAAACTTCCTCTGAAAATTTGTTTTTCTCCATTGAGTGTGGAAATATTTTTCCATTTTCATTTTCCACACGCTTTGCTACTGTAACATTGACAAGAAGCGTTACTCATCGATCGCCGCCTTCTGAAATGCGTAGTTGTGTAATATACACATTTTCAGAAGACTTTAATTACACAGTTTTCTTTGATCTGTTAAATTAAATCACTCCCATAAAATTAAGTACATAACACACTTGCGGAAATGGCCATGCGATACTCGTATGATATTCATTTCAAACACAATTTGAAAAAGAAAAAGAACACATTGTCGCCGAATGTCATTGAAGGAATCCATATCAAAGCGTCAGTCAAGAATTGTATATTTTGATTACACTTGTACCAGATCCCTGCTTTTATATTTAAGTATCTACAGCCAGTATTTGTAAAATCTTTAGCTATTGTAGTCTTTCACTTACCCATCCAAATTTGTTGTAAATGCAGAACAGGAAACACTGAAACAGAGATGTTAAATTATATTAACGTACTTGCAAAAAGGTACATAACTTACATACGCAGATATATACATATATACTGCACCCATATCCTGTCAAAGGGTACAATAAATAAATAAATAAATAAATAAATAAATAAATAAATAAATAAATAAATAAATAAATAAATAAATAAATAAATAAATAAATAAATAAATAAATAAATAAATAAATAAATAAATAAATAAATAAATAAATAAATAAATAAATAAATACATACATACATACATACAAACAGGCAGTGTAGCGTAGTTAGTTAGGAGCTTGCTTTCTATAGTTACGTTGCGGGATCGAATGCCGGCACAATCAGTTGACATTTAACAGTTCACGAGCGAGAAAGTTTCATGGCAGTAGATTTAATGGTACGTGAAAGAATTCCTTAAAATTTCTTAAAATTAGACTTTCTAAACGGAAAACATGGTTTATAAACTTTATTTTGGGTTAAGGAAAAGGTGGGGTTTAGTGGTTAGGGTGATAGCTGCCAGCCCCCAGAGGCCCGGTTTCGATTCCCGGTTCTACCACGAAATACGAAAAGTGTACGAGGGCTGGAACGGGGTCCACTCAGCCTCGAGAGGTCAACTGAGAAGAGGGAGTTCGATTCACACCTCAGCCAACATCCTCGAAGTGGTTTTCCGTGGTTTTCTATTTCTTCTCCAGGCAAATGCCGGGATGGTACCTAACTTATGGCCACGTTCCGTTCCTTCACCCTTCCTTGCGTATTCTTCCAATCTTCCCATTCTCCACAAGGCCACTGTTCAGCATAGCAGGTGAGGCCAACTGGGCGAGGTACTGGTCCCCCTCCTCCTTGTATTCCAGACCTAAAGTCTCACTCTCCAGGACACGGCCATTGAGGCGGTAGATGTGGGATCCCTCGCTAAGTTCGGGGGAGAAAGCAACCCCGGAAATAAACTGATTAAATAAAAATATAAAGGAACGTTGAAAACCTTACGTTACACTCGTGAATTCCCTCAAAGTAAAGCATCTTCTATGTCATTTTTAAAAACATCAACTTGCTACCTTTAATATTTACAGTAAATGAAAATGCCGTATGTATCGTTTTAGGAAAAAAAAACCTGTTGTCTATCACTTTTAGAATGTTCGGTCCAAAACAGAATACATAATTTTGTATTTTCTAAGCTAAAATTATCAGCGATTAATTAAATATAATTCATTTGGAAAGTAGTTTGTCTTACGTAATTAAACAATAATACCGTATATAATCTATCAGGACAATGAGGAATATAATAGTACCAGAAGGAATATTAGGCTACTAGCTACTTTAAGGTAATATGAGTGATATTTGGTTTACTAGGTTTTTTTTTTTTTTTTGCTATTTGTTTTAAATCGCACTGACACAGATAGGTCTTATAGCGACGATGGGACAGGAAAGGCTCAGAAATGGGAAGGAAGTGGCTGTGGCCTTAATTAAGTTACATCCCCAGCATTTGCCTGGTGTGAAAATGGGAAACCACGGAAAACCGTCTTCATGGCTGCCGACAGTGGGGTTCGACCCCACTATCTCCCGGATGCGAGCTCACAGCTGCGCGCTCCTAACCGCACGGCCAACTCGCCCAGTTATTTAGTTTACATTGACTTGTTATTCCTCGAAGACGCATTAACTATTTTGCCGCTCGTACGCGCCGTCGCAAGTGTTGCATATGAAAGCTTGCCTACCGCTGTGCTTGTGAAATGGAACGGTTTACGTTTTCAAAACAGCGGTGGGAAAATTATTTTCTTGTATGTTCGCGTCAACTTAATGCGTTTTCCATAGAAGCGGTTGAATGGTCGTGGTTGGTAAAAAGATAGAGAATTGCGCGTGTGCGCTAGGCGTAAGTAGCCCAATATCAGTTAAGTCTGTTCGTTGTTGAATATTATTGAAGATAATGTGCATTAATAAAGGTAACTCGTATGGGGAAAAATGTACTAGTGATGTCAAAATGTCGGTGAGGAGATGGAATGACAAAGAAATCACATCAGCCTCTATTCTACTCAAGCAATACACACACTAAAGGAGACATAACTGACAATATATGAAGTATAGGAAAATAATGGTTCAGCTCATTCATATTTCTTTGATAGCATGTGAAGTTCGTACATTTTAAAATAAACATCTTTAAGCTATCTAACTGGATTAAAATAATTGTTCTTACAGAGAAAACTTACACTTGAGAATTCACACTTTCTAATGTATTCTACCAATCTTACCTTGAAATTCTCGTCCACATTCTCTGGCAATTTTTTGTTTATGAGAGCGGTGTTAAGATTATCTGGAACAAAATTGAATGTGGAATATTTAGACAGGAACGAACAAAACTTACATGAGAATACAAAATTATTTGCAAAATAGTTGAAGATTACTTTCGAATAAAGGAATGCAAATTCGTGTCCTCATCCCGAGGTGGTGCAGCTCTTTTCAGGCACACCCGCATTGGAGGTGAGCTGCATGTACCGTTTCAACCACATACCAGCCCTCCTGCCATTCTTAAATATCTGGCAGTACCGGGAATCGAACCCGGGCCCCCGAAGACGGCAGCTAATAGTACTAACCGTTACGCTACGGAGGCGGACAATAAAGAAACGCATAACATTGAACGTCATCAAGAAAACATCCCAGTGACTGTCTTGGAGAGTGTTCAACTCAGTGTTCAACATCTGAGCATAAAAGCTCTCCGTTCACATGCACTTGAAATACAAACACTATTCAGATTATTATTATTATTCATTCATTCATTCATTCATTCATTCATTCTCCGACACGGCCATCTATGCGCCACGTTTACACAATCTCCTCGCCCTTCTGTCACGCAAACTAATGCCCTTCTCTTTGCACTCTCGCCAAACGTCCTTAAGTCTTTGGTTTCTCATCTCTTGTCATTCCGTCGAGATGTTCCGTGGCTTGGCCAGTGGCTTTTTGTGTGCATCCCTCACTCCCGCAAACTCCTTCCTAAATGTCGTTGGTGGATGCAGAGTGGGTCTCGGGCCTTAAGTGGCCACGGCTGGTCCGTAGTCCAACAGCTCTGCACTCTGACCGGCCAACCGAGCAGAGGAGGGGTGGCCACGGCTCTACCGTGGCTCTACGCCTCTGCATTCGGGAGACGGGACAGAGCTGGACCTCCTGGCTGGCCTCAACCGTTGGCTGTCCTGAGAATGGTTTCCTGTGGTTTCCCATTCTCCTGCACTAAGGCGACTGCTGGGACAGTTCCTAGTTTAAGCCACGGCCCCCAACCCCCTCAGCTTCTCCGAGCATCTCCTTCACCATAACAAATCTCCTGGCCTGAGAGATGACGTCACCCTCTAAGAGGCCCGCCTCCCCCTTCATGGGTGTAGTTCCTAAATGTTGTTCTGTCCTGTGTATCTATTCCTCTTTGACATCCACTTATGCTAGGTTTTTGTATTTGCACACCTGTGTAAATCACCCAGGCTGTTTTTTCCACTTTTCTTGTAGAAGGAGTATCTGGTTGGCCAACTTCTCTTGATTCATTCCTTTAATGCGTCCATAACAGGTCAGTATTCTTTTTCTCATCCTCGTCGTAATTTTTAGATCGTTTTATAGAGTTCCTAGTTCGATCTCAACCGGAAAGTATGTTGGTTATTTTGCGACTTATTTGAAAATAAGATTTTTGGAAGGAAGTTCCTTTTTTTTCATTTTTTTTTCAAGGATTGAGTCTGCCACCCTTGTCAGGGTTTTTGCCCCATAAAGGCCCTTCGTTCTGACCACTGTGTTGTAATGTCTTAATTTGATTTGAATGGAGTTGGACTTGTATGTGTCATGTCATAGACTGAAGGCCATCTCTATCCTCCTCACCTTCTCCTTTAAAACCTCCTTTACATTTCCACTGAGAGTGAGAATTTCTCCCAGGTATTTAAACTTATGAACGCAATTGATGTTCCCAAACCGAGTTAAAATTCTGTCAGTGTCACCTGCTTTGTTTGAGTCTATGAACGCTGTTTTAATGTTGAACACATTTCTTAGCTGACAAAGTAGAGGTCCCCATACTACGAAAAACGTAATATTAAGCAATTTCCTCAATTGTGCCGAAAGTTGAAGGGATAAAGTGCCCGGAAAGGTTTTAAATTGTAAACGAAAAAATCTAATTTCAAAAATTACTACCAGGTTAAGGAGCCTCCGTGCCTCAGACGGCAGTGCGTCGGCCTTTCACCGCTGGATACCGTGGTTCAAATCCCGGTGACTCCATGTGAGATTTGTGCTGGACAAAGCGGAGGCGGGACAGGTTTTTCTCCGGGTACTCCGGTTTTCCCTGTCATCTTTCATTCCAGCAACACTCTCCATTCTCATTTCATAGCATTTATCACTCATTAATAAATCACCTTGGGAGTGGCGACCCCATTGTAATAACAGCCTATATATGTTTCATTCATTACATCCCTGACCCGGTCAATGACTGGAAAACAGGTTGTAGGTTTTCATTATTCACTACCAGTCTAAATTTATCAAAAAACAGCCTAAAATCGCTTGTTTCTTTACTCGTCTTCTTTTTGATTAAAATCCCAGCCAAATTAACTTATTTACATAATTATTTCTGCAATGAGTTCCTTGGTTCAATACCCTCAAGAGTTTTTTGATTTCTTCAAAAATATCCATGCCGGATGTAGTTATATGGGCTGAAGTGAAACTCTGTATTGACTCACATTAGCGCTCGTGGTGGTAGAAAAGGGCAAACTGCTACGCTAATCGACGAGATAACGATGATTAAGAATAGAATTGTAATTGTTACGAATAAATCATCATCATCATCATCTGTTTACCCTCCAGGTTCGGTTTTTCCCTCGGACTCAGCGAGGGATCCCACCTCTACCGCCTCAAGGGCAGTGTCCTGGAGCTTCAGACTCTTGGTCGGGGGATACAACTGGGGAGTATGACCAGTACCTCGCCCAGGCGGCCTCACCTGCTATGCTGAACAGGGGCCTTGTGGAGGGATGGGAAGATTGGAAGGGATAGGCAAGGAAGAGGGAAGGAAGCGGCCGTGGCCTTAAGTTAGGTACCATCCCGGCATTTGCCTGGAGGAGAAGTGGGAAACCACGGAAAACCACTTCGAGGATGGCTGAGGTGGGAATCGAACCCACCTCTACTCAGTTGACCTCCCGGCTGAGTGGACCCCGTTCCAGCCCTCGTACCACTTTTCAAATTTCGTGGCAGAGCCGGGAATCGAACCCGGGCCTCCGGGGGTGGCAGCTAATCACGCTAACCACTACACCACCGAGGCGGACATATATTCAAATACTTTATTATATTTTGTTCACCTAAATTTCGTAGCTCATATTCCTAGAATATTTTCAACATTAGGTTGTGACTAAAAAAAAAAGGAAATTCGCAATCCTATTTTTTTGCTAGTCGTTTTTTACGTCGCACCGACACAGATACGTTTTACGGCGACGATGGGAGAGGAAAGGACTAGGAGTGGGAAGGAAGCGGCCGTGGCCTTAATTAAGGTACAGCCCCAGCATTTGCCTGGTGTGAAAATGGGAAACCACGGAAAACCATTTTCATGGCTGCCGACAGTGGGATTCGAACCTAATATCTCCCGAATACTGGATATTGGCAGCACTTAAGCGACTGCAGCTATCGAGCTCGGTTAATCCTGTTTTTGCCGCAATTTTGTAGTTCTTCGACTTAACTTCTTGGTTTGTGAGGGTTGTCTGTTCTCAGAACAACGTTATCTGTGCAGGCTGGTGAGTCCAATGTAACGACATACTTCCCTCAACCTATCTTTACCCCATTCTGTGTTTCATTTTCAGTCATTCTCGATCTCCATTCCCTGGTGACATTTTCTACGATGCAATTGAGGTGGAGTGGAGAAAGGCTATCTCCTTGCCTTAGGCCTATTTTTATCTCTCAACATTTTTATTTTTATTATTAAATGATTTCTGCATCTTAGAGCCTCGGTTAACACCTCTACTGTACATCCTCATCTTGATGGAGAATGTAGTTCTCCTCACTCTTTCCAGAAAATCCTGTATAAACATTTATGCTCATTTCTGTTTAAATCCTTAAAAACTTCAAGTTTGGAACTCATCTTAATGATGTCCTCACTTCCCTCCAACTGTAGCATAGAGGTTTCAAATATTTTGAGAGTGATTTGATAGCATCTGATGATGTTCTTTCAAGCACGAAACATGTCATTCTATTTTAATGAAGTTGTTTCTTTTTCAGGAGTAATTTATGTTCTTCTTCTTCTTCTTCTTCTTCTTTATCTGTTTACCCTCCAGGGTCGGTTTTTCCCTCGGATTAAGTGAGGAATTCCAACTCTGCCGCCTCTACGACACTGTCCTGGAGCTTCAGACTGTGGGTCGGGGATACAACTGGGAAGGATGACCAGTACATCGCCTAGGTGAATTCACCTGTTATGCTAAACAAGGGCCTTGTGGGGGGATGGGAAGATTCGAAGGGATAGACAAGGAAGAGGGTAAGAAGCGGCCGTGGCCTTAACTTAGTTACCATCCCGGCATTTGCCTAGAGGAGAAGTGGGAAAAACCACTTCCAGGATGGCTGAGGTGGGAATCGAACCCACCTCTACTCAGTTGACCTCCAGAGACTGAGTGGACGCCATTCCAGCTCTCGTACCACTTTTCAAATTTCTTGGCAGAGCCGGGAATCGAACCCGGGCCTGCAGGGGTGGCAGCTAATCACACTAACCACTACACCACAGAGGCGGACCACTATGGCTTCATTCTTAACAAATCTTCTGATTGAACACTAAACAGTACGGAAAAGAGCTGCAACTTTCCTTTCACACCATGAAGGTCCTGAACCCCCCTGTCACTTCTATGAGCGAACGTACTGTCAGTTCAACTCCCGCCTAGGGAGGAGAAGTTCTAACCGCACGCATGCAAGGTAGTGATCGGTTGCGACTGGAATCGCTAAGAGTCGAATCCATATGCCTGGGGAATCGGGTACCCGATTTCGGAATCGATTCCGAGGAACAAGTAGCACCATCTATGATATATAGGAAACTTGCCCTCATCACAGCCGGCCAATAGCAATACAGAAAATTGTCATATTTTAGAGATGTAAACAGTCTCCGTTTTAATTCGATATACACTGGCATACTAAAAGTCAAGGGATAACAGTAATTTGGAGGGTGGCGCCACAAACAGACAGGCAGACAGACCACGCTTCCTGATGTAAAATTTTCCGACCGTGACAGGATTCGAACCTGCAATCTTCGGATCCGAAGTCCGACGCCTTATCCGTTAGGCCACACGGTCTGCTGGGTAAGTGTGGGTTGTATTCCCACCTCAGCCATCCTAGAGGTGATTTTCCGTGGTTTCCCACTTCTCCAGGCAAATGTCGGGATGGTACCTAACTTAAGGCCACGACCGCTTCCTTCCCTCTTCCTTGTCTATCCCTTCCAATCTTCCCATCCTTCCACAAGGCCCCTGTTCAGCATAGCAGGTGAGGCCGCCTGGGCGAGGTACTGGTCCTCCTTCCAAGTTGTATCCCCAACTAGGCTAATTGGTGACAGTCCCAGTGGCAGTTGGAATCACGTTCAGCATAAATAGAGTGGCGTGTGAATACTTCATCACCATCATCATCATCATCATCTGTTTAACCTCCAGGTTCGTCTTTTCCCTCGGACTCAGCGAGGGATCTCACGTCTACCGCCTAGAGGGCAGTGTCCTGGAGCTTCAGACTCCTGGTCGGGGGATACAACTGGGGAGAATGACCAGTACCTCGCCCAGGCGGCCTCACCTGCTATGCTGGACAGGGGCCTTATGGAGGGATGGGAAGATTGGAAGGGATAGGCAAGGAAGAGGGAAGGAAGCGGCCGTGGCCTTAAGTTAGGTACCATCCCAGCATTCGCCTGGAGGAGAAGTGGGAAACCACGGAAAACCACTTCCAGGATGGCTGAGGTGGGAATCGAACCCACCTCTACTGTTGACCTCCCGAGGCTGAGTGGACCCCGTTCCAGCCCTCGTACCACTTTTCAAATTTCGTGGCAGAGCCGGGAATCGAACCCGGGCCTCCGGGGGTGGCAGCTAATCATGCTAACCACTACACCACAGAGGCGGACCGTGTGAATACTTACAGCTATAATTTAGTTTTATTATTTATGTGAAAGAATCAGCTACTTCCCAGACAATCTGAGCTGCCACCTGGACAAAATTCCACACGAAACAAATTAATCTAAATCTAAATTAAAAATTACAATAACTTTAAAACTATAATATAGTAAAATATCAATAAAGAAAGTCCACCTCTGTGGTGTAGTGGTTAGCGTGATTAGCTGCCACCCCCGGAGGTCCGGGTTCGATTCCCGGCTCTGCCACGAAAATTTGAAAAGTGGTACGAGGGCTGGAACGGGGTTCACTCAGCCTCGGGAGGTCAACTGAGTAGAGGTGGGTTCGATTCCCTCCTCAGCCATCCTCGAAGTGGTTTTCCGTGGTTTCCCACTTCTCCTCCAGGCGAATGCCGGGATGGTACCTAACTTAAGGCCACGGCCGCTTCCTTCCCTCTTCCTTGTCTATCCCTTCCAATCTTCCCATCCTTCCACAAGGCCCCTGTTCAGCATAGCAGGTGAGGCCGCCTGGGCGAGGTACTGGTCATTCTCCCCAGTTGTATCCCCCGACCAAGGGTCTGAAGCTCCAGGACACTGCCCTTGAGGCGGTAGAGGTGGGATCCCTCGCTGAGTCCGAGGGACAAGCCGAACCTGGAGGGTAAACAGATGATGATGATGATGATGATGATCAATAAAGAAATCTACAAAATATTACTTCACACATCCTGGCGCTCCCCGGGTAATGGTCTGAATGTTTACTTTTAGAATTTGAGAAAAATTAAGAAAATACATTGCATTAAAGTAGTTCACTCTAGTGCATTATGTTTGAAATTATTCTGTGCACGTGTCATCGATATTAGAACATCGATATTAGCTTGATCGATGGCTACTTACGTAATGAGACAGGATTTGTCTCGTTACATTCCTTGATAATCTGCAGGTCTTCACTGATCTCGTTGGAGAACGTTTTTGCCTGGAACGAAACGAATTCATTTTAAATACCTGTTCGTAACCAGCAGTATGCTTATAATTATACCTCGGATTTGTAGGTGGTAATAGGTTAGAATGCAAAGTAATTTGGTTTGTAGGAAGTGTCATGCAACCCGTTGTACCATAGTGTAAGAAGAGTAGCATAAATTAAAGGAGTTCTATATGCTGTACCCCTAATATCCATGCAAATCTCATAGCATAACCGCTGTACAGTGTAGGGTATACTTGTTACTGGCTAAAGTAAGTTTGCATTCTAACCTATCAGCACCTAATATTCCGGACTCTACTTATAACACTAAGTGATAGGATAGGTCATGGAAGATCTACGCACTTTTATCTGTAGAACTTGGATATTTAGTCATTTATAGATTAGAATGCAAATTTCCTGTACAACGCGCCATAAATAGATTCCCATATATACTTACAGAAACACAAAATAGTTTGTATTTATTCATGCTTCCTGTGAAATGTGAAATGTGAAATACACACAAAATTGAAGATAAAAGCACGAGTTTTCTTGTTAATGAATCAAAATTAGTGATGATTTAAACATATTGTCGTAATCTGAGATAATTGGACGTGGCCATCTCATGATTTATTTCTGTATTGTTTTGAATCACTTGACTAAAAAACAAAATTGTGATTTAGTGATTCGATTTGACTTCAAAAAATTCACTGCAGCAAAGAACGTCGTACTTTTTTTAAACAAATTTTATTGCATGTTTTTGTACAATATTATATTCTGTCAAATACCACATTGTGAGTTATATTGATCATATTCGTTTACAGACCACTTTCACAAATGCCCGAAATTTTACGAATGAATAGAACAGAATCTTTGAACATTAGAATTACACCATAAAATGTTCCGATTCAACTGATGAGCCCACTCCAGCACTGGGGCGCGTGAAGAGGCGTAAACATACATACATACATACATTATCATTATAGACTGTTATGCCTTTCAGCGTTCAGTCTGCAAGCCTCTGAGAATTTACTAAACGTCGCCACAATCCTCGATTTGCAACTAGTGTTGTGGCCTCATTTAGTTCTATACCTCTTATCCTTAAATCGTTAGAAACAGAGTCTAACCATCGTCGTCTTGGTCTCCCTCTACTTCTCTTACCCTCCATAACAGAGTCCATTATTCTCCTAGGTAACCTATCCTCCTCCATTCGCCTCACATGACCCCACCACCGAAGCCGGTTTATGCGTACAGCTTCATCCATCGAGTTCATTCCTAAATTAGCCTTTATCTCCTCATTCCGAGTTCCCTCCTGCCATTGTTTCCACCTGTTTGTACCAGCAATCATTCTTGCTACTTTCATGTCTGTTACTTCTAACTTATGAATAAGATATCCTGAGTCCACCCAGCTTTCGCTCCCATAAAGCAAAGTTGGTCTGAAAACAGACCGATGTATAGATAGTTTCGTCTGGGAGCTGACTTCCTTTTTACAGAATACTGTTGATCGCAACTGCGAGCTCACTGCATTAGCTTTACTACACCTTGATTCAATCTCACTTACTATATTACCATCCTGGGAAAACACACAACCTAAATACTTGAAATTATCGACCTGTTCTAGCTTTGTATCACCAATCTGACATTCAATTCTGTTGGATTTCTTACCTACTGACATCAATTTAGTCTTCGAGAGGCTAATTTTCATACCATACTCATTGCACCTATTTTCAAGTTCCAAGATGTTAGACTGCAGGCTTTCGGCACAGTCTGCCATTAAGACCAAGTCGTCAGCATAGGCCAGGCTGCTTACTACATTTCCACCTAACTGAATCCCTCCCTGCCATTTTATACCTTTCAGCATATGATCCATGTAAACTACAAACAGCAAAGGTGAAAGATTACAGCCTTGTCTAACTCCTGTAAGTACCCTGAACCAAGAACTCATTCTACCATCAACTCTCACTGAAGTCCAATTGTCAACATAAATGCCTTTGATTGATTTTAATAATCTACCTTTAATTCCATAGTCCCTCAGTATAGCGAACATCTTTTCCCTCGGTACCCTGTCATATGCTTTCTCTAGATCTACGAAACATAAACACAACTGCCTATTCCTCTCGTAGCATTTTTCAATTACCTGGCGCATACTGAAAATCTGATCCTGACAGCCTCTCTGTGGTCTGAAACCACACTGGTTTTCATCCAACTTCCTCTCAACGACTGATCGCACCCTCCCTTCCACGATGCCTGTGAATACTTTGCCTGGTATACTAATCAATGAGATACCTCGATAGTTGTTGCAATCCTTCCTGTTCCCTTGCTCATAGATAGGTGCAATTACTGCTTTTGTCCAATCTGAAGGTACCTTACCAACACTCCACGCTAATTTTACTACTCTATGAGGCCATTTCATCCCTGCCTTCCCACTATACTTCACCATTTCAGGTCTAATTTCATCTATTCCTGCTGCCTTATGACAATGGAGTTTATTTACTATCCTTTCCACTTCCTCAAGCATAATTTCACCAACATCATTTTCCTCCTCCCCATGAGCTTGACTGTTTGCAACACCACCATGATGATTTCCTTTTACATTGAGAAGATGTTCAAAATATTCCCTCCACCTCTCCAGTGATTCCCTGGGATCTGTTATGAGTTCACCTGAATTACTCAAAACACTGTTCATTTCCTTTTTCCCTCCCTTCCTAAGACTCTTTATTACTGTCCAGAAAGGTTTCCCTGCTGCTTGACCTAGCCTTTCCAAGTTATTACCAAAATCTTCCCATGACTTCTTTTTGGATTCAACAACTATTTGTTTCGCTCTGTTTCTTTCATCTACGTACAAATCCTTGTCTGCCTCGGCCCTTGTTTGGAGCCATTTCTGATAAGCCTTCTTTTTACGTTTAAAGGCTGCTCTCACTTCATCATTCCACCAAGAAGTTCGCCTTTTCCCATCTTTACACACAGTTGTTCCTAGGCATTCCCTTGCTGTTTCTACTACAGCATCCCTGTATGCCACCCATTCACTTTCTATATCCTGAACCTGCTTACTGTCTACTGTTCGAAGCTTCTCACTAATCATATCCATGTACTTCTGTCTAATTTCCTCGTCCTGGAGATTTTCTACCCTTATTCGTTTGCAGACAGATTTCACTTTCTCTACCCTAGGCCTAGAGATACTTAGTTCACTACAGATCAGATAATGGTCTGTATCATCGAAAAATCCCCGAAAAACTCGTACATTCCTAAAAGATTTCCTGAATTCAAAGTCTGTTAAGATATAGTCTATTATGGATCTGGTACCCCTAGCTTCCCATGTGTAGCGGTGAATAGCCTTATGCTTGAAGAATGTATTCGTAACAGCTAAACCCATACTAGCACAGAAGTCCAGCAAACGCTTCCCGTTCCCATTAGCTTCCATATCTTCCCCACATTTACCAATCACCCTTTCGTATCCTTCAGTTCTATTCCCAACTCTCGCATTGAAATCGCCCATTAGCACTATTCTATCCTTGCTGTTGACCCTGACCACGATGTCACTCAATGCTTCATAAAACTTGTCAACTTCATCCTCATCTGCACCCTCACATGGTGAATACACGGACACAATTCTTGTCCTAATTCCTCCCACTGACAAATCTACCCACATCATTCGCTCACTTACGTGCCTAACAGAAACTATGTTGCGTGCAATGGTATTCCTGATAAAGAGCCCTACCCCAGACTCTGCCCTTCCCTTTCTAACACCCGTCAAGTACACCTTATAATCTCCTATCTCTTCCTCCTTATCTCCCCTTACCCGAATATCACTTACTCCTAGCACATCCAGATGCATCCTCTTTGCTGACTCAGCAAGTTCTACCTTCTTTCTTCCATAAGCCCCATTAATATTGATAGCTCCCCATCGAATTCCATTTCGTTCGCCAAGTTGTTTCCAAGGAGTCCCTCGCCTGTCAAATGGGAGTGGGACTCCATTACTCCCATAGGTCCGAGGCTTGCTTAAAGTGTTCTGAGCTCGGTAAATTCATGAAGCAGGATGCTGCCCTACTTGCACATAGTCCAAGTGAGGATCTCTCCTCTAACGGGTTATGGACCACCGGTGAATTGTGTAGTCCTAGCCGCCTGAGCACAAGGAGGGCCACGACTCAGAATATGTCCGAGATGCCCACTCCCATTCCATAGCAACTGGTATCCCGACTCTCAGGTCCACTTACTAGGCCACTCAGCCGTTGCCCATGGTTCACGAACTAGGACGTGACTACAGTAACCCACAAACATGAATATTTTTAACATTTGCAATTGATGAAATTCAACTTCAGTTTCCTTCTGGGAATATTTTTGAAATAAAATGAAAAGGCAGGCATTTTTGCAAGTGTAGTTACATAGGCTACTTCTCTAGTGCACCGTCACCGCACTGGCCTACATAGGAGGCTTGAAGTAGTGTTTCAACGGTGCACTAACCGTCAGCGTGGCATGCATTTCAGTAGAAAAGGCCAAACCCCAAACCCCCTGGTGCAACAGCCTCGAAGGTCCATAACCTACCAAGCGACCGCTGCTCAGTCCGAAGGCCTGCAATTTACGAGGTGTCGTGTGGTCGTCATGACGACTCCTCTCGGCCGTTATTCTTGGCCTTCTAGACCGGGCCCACTATCTCACCGTCAGATAGCTCCTCAATTGTAATCATGTAGACTGATTGGACCTCGAACCAGCCCTCAAATCCAGCTAGAAATCCCTGACCTGGCCGGAAATTGAACCCGGGGCCTGCGGGTAAGAGACAGGCAAGCTACTCCTACTCCACGGGGCCGGTTATACAAGTCAAAGGCGGACATTTATACAAGTGGAGGTGCATAATTCCATGAATAGAGGGCGAATTCATATGGAACGGAAAAAATGTGCAAGCATTTATGCACTGAAAGACAGCAATATATGCTCTATTGCATACTCTGCGAAATACTTGTTCTTCCTCTATGTATTAAGTTTGGTTCTTCAAATATCAACTGGTGAAGAAGAAACCTCTGGATGATTTCTCTTTTGACATGACTTCTAGTGGTTACTGGTCTTCATACAACGAATAAAAAACGAATAAATGAATGTATATATTATAGATCCAACATAGTGGCTCCGATGAGGTAGCAGCACACTAAACAGGCTTGCCAACGTCGGCGCATAATCCACAGATACTGAATAACACGAAAGATGAACGGTAAAGATAGGTTAAAGTTACAAAATATTGGTCCGGTCAAGACAATTGGTGTGGACTGCTTAGGTCCTGCTAGCGACAAGACCATATTATTTACTTTCAGGCTGTTGTGTTTTAATTCCTCTATGTAAGAAAGAATACTTTTTCGGGCGAGTAGGTTGGTCGCTGCCAAATATCGAAGAAGGATCTCTCCTCTCTGCTACTTCAGGTCTCATAAAACATTATTTTTCTATGATTACAGCATCCAAACCGAATAGGCTACCATAACGCCACCGAAAAGAAATTACACATTGTCAAGCTTTCATTAATATTGTCGACTGTCCGAAGACAAACGGAATTCGTACATATTCATTTCTTTGCATTGTTGTACCGATTTTGAATATCAACATTACGTTGTTTTATACAAAATAATAATAAAACGGGAAGCCTCCGTGGCTCAGGTGACAACGCGACGGCCTCTCACCGCTGGGTTCCGTGGTTCAAATCCGGGTCACACTATGTGAGATTTCTGCTGGACAAAGTGGAGGCTGTACAGGTTTTTCTCCGGCTACTCCGATTTTCCCTGTCATCTTTCATTTCAGCAACAGTCTTCGTTATCATTTCATTTCATCTGTCAGTCATTGCCTCAGAGGAGTGCAACAGGCCTCGGCAGCCGGCACAATTCCTATCCTCGCCTCAAGATGGGGGCTTCATTCATTCCATCCCTACCGGGCGAGTTGGCCGTGCGCGTAGAGGCGCGCGACTGTGAGCTTGCATCCGGAAGATGGTGGGTTCGAATCCCACTATCGGCAGTCCTGAAGATGGTTTTCCGTGGTTTCCCATTTTCACACCAGGCAAATGCTGGGGCTGTACCTTAATTAAGGCCACGGCCGCTTCCTTCCAACTCCTAGGCCTTTCCTATCCTATCGTCGCCATAAGACCTATCTGTGTCGGTGTGACGTAAAGCCCCTAGAAAAAAAAAATTCCATCCCTGACCTGGTCAATGACTGTAAAACAGGCTGTAGGTTTTCAGTTTTTTAAAATAATTAAACGGCAATTATGCGTTTATATGCGCTATAAAACTTAGCGAATCATTTTCAAATGGTATGAAACTCCTTTATTTTTTGAGGGAATATTATATTTTGAAAGAAAACAGGCAAATATGCCAAAATATGCACTCTAGGCATGAATTAGAATAAATACATAATTTAAACCCAGTAGAGGTAATTACACTTGTTAAGGGCGGTAAAAAGTCTGTTCGACACTGCATGTCGTACGATGTCGGCTTGTAAGATACCTCTTGTGACACTTTTGGTGTTTACGCGACAAAGGCTATGAAAAAATTAGCCATAGGTCGCTCAACAAAGATTCGTTTCCCTTTGCCACTTGCCAGAATAAAACGGAACTTCGAAATTGACAGAAGGTAACCTAGATAGCATAAAAAAAAAAAAAAAATGCCTTCACACGTTAGAAAGTTTGGTAACTAGTATACTCCAACCCGGACAAGAGTTCTGTCATGAGGTTTGCATAAACATTAGCGCCCCTATTTTAAACCCTAGAGCTTATGCTACTCTCGTTACATTACGGAACAGCGGTCCGAAAGACGCAGCCTATTTTTCAAATTACTTTGGATTCTAACTTATTACTGCCTAAACATTCAAGAGCTAATTTTGATATAATTAATAATCACTAGTATAATTGGTGACAAATCTCGAATTAAGATGATGTGAAAACAAGAAAGGAAAATCCCCAGAAAAATCTTAGGATCGAAATGCGAAAATGGAGAAAATGAAATCATGTGAAATCCATCGAGTTGTAGAAAAAAATCACAGATACCATTAAGAAACCTAGATTACAATCTTATGGTCACTTATATAGAACTGATAATATCAGGTTCTCAAAGAAAATTTTAAACTTAGCCTTATGAATGAAAAATCACAATAATTGGCTAAAAGAAATCAGTGTAATGAAATGCCGCGTGGCCTTAGGAGAGGCCTGGTGCAGGTCTTTTAGTTTGACACCCGTAGGCGACCTGCGCGTCGTGATGAGGATGAAATTTTGATGAAGACGGCACATACACCCAGCCCCCGTGCCAGGGGGAATTAAACAATTATGGTTAAAATTCCCAATCCTGCCTGGAATCGAACCCGGAACCCCTGTGACCGAAGGCCAGCAGGCTAACCACTTAGCTATGGAGGCGGACAAAGAAATTAGTGAAGATCTAAAATAAATTGGCATTAATGAAGAAGCCATTCAAGATATAAAAAAATTCAGAACGTTAATTCACAAAGATATATTTTCTGTAAAGCCCACCCGACTAAATACAGGATGGAATGAAAAACTTAAGAAGGAACACAGCGAGAGGATGAAGAGAAACTGGGAAGTGAAGAGGGAAAAAACAAAAAGCAAAAGTGGTAATAAGTTTAAATGCGCTCCTTAGTTGGGCATAACTATAAAAAATTTGTCATTATTAATCATCGCTAATGTATTATTAAAACAATAAATAGCTTCACTTACCACTACCAGAGTTGCAAAGAACGCTACACACAAGGCTACACTGGAACTGCTAGATACAGCCATGGTTGTTGCAAGAACTGATGAGCATTCCTGGCCCATGATCAATTTATACTGTCCTGTGTCTTCCGTATCATCGTCAGGATGTGACAGAAGCAGGGGAAGTTTTCTGTAGATAATTAATATCATTGTTCTAATGAGAGCAAAACTGATACTGGAATTCATTGGTCATGATAAGAGAAGGCAACCACCTCGCCGAGTTCATCGAGTTCAAAGCGGGAGCGATGTCCCACCGGATGAGCGGGCAACCCTCACTAAGTCTGCTTCAGTGGCCAACCGAAACTACAAAACTTCTCGAGAGAGCACACCAGTAAAAGATTTACTAACCTGCACATGGTGTATAACCTAAAGCATAAGTTCATAATGATACACTCCAGTACTTCCTGTTTCCATATGTACAACACCAGACGTCCTTAAAAAAATCATTTTACCCGAATATGTACTTGTAAGTTTCATACAAATGCATAATTGAATTATTATGTACATAATTTTAATAGTATACCTGAAGACTTTTAAGAGTAAACTAGTTAACCACCTCGAGACAGGCACCGTTTGTGTATAGTTTAGATTACATCTGCTGTGTAACTGAATGCATGTACCTCACCATTACGAGCTAACGCTTGAATGAATTATAATAATATTTGTTCCTCATTAATTACCTTCAAACGACAGTCTAAAGATTTGCTCTTGAATACGTAGGCTATATTATGTAGTTATGTGTGAATGCGTGAGTGAATGTGTTGAGTAAATAGTTCCCAATTATTCACATAAATTACTGTTATATTTTATGAGTTCCACGTAGAGTAGTTAATATAGAATTATTTTGCTCATTTTAGACATAGGATGTAGATCTTTTAGTTTTAGCCTATATTAAGTTATACTTGTAGTTTCCCGCTGGCTCCGCCCACAATGTACAAAGTATGCTATTTGCAAAGTTTCGAGTTAATGAAATAAAGCACATGATCTGCTGTGGTAATAGAACGTAATATTATGGCAACAAAACACTTGAAAATACATTACACAAAGAAATTGAATTAAACGTTCCTTGGACGAACACTATGCGCCGAACTGTTAGAGTCCTTCGTCATGGAGACAAATGTACTTAATAACTTTTCTCACAATCTACCAATTTAAGTAGTTATTGCCTCAAAAGAAAGCGCTTGATTCACTGAGTGATTTTAGACCAAAACGAACAGCGTACCTCATTTATAACGAAAGATATGATTGCTTCAATGAGAAAAAATGTTGAAGAAATGAGACGTCAAATTGAATGTGCACTCATAACTTTCCTTAGAATCAACCAATTTCAATAGTTAAGAGCTGAAATGAAAGAGCTTGATCCACTGATTGTTCTTAAGTCGAAACGAACTCCGTACCTTAATTATAGCAAAAGAAAGGATTGATTCAAAGAGACAAAAAATTGAAAAAATCAAATAATTTGAGGAAGGCGGAAGTTAAGAGATTTATAGTATCTGATGACAAATCTGTGCATAAATACCTTTCAGTTAAAAAAAGAATGAAGGAAATCGACCGGATAGAATGACCGGACTGACTGACTTTAGTTTTCATCAATTTTTTTAATATATAGATTATTTTATTATATACAGTGTATTAAGTTTGAATTTTAATTTTGAATTCATTATCAAGCCTCATAATGTGGTTAAGTGTAAGAGAGGGCCAAGAGCCCTAACGTCGCCACAAATAAAGACACCAATAAATAATAATAATAATAATAATAATAATAATAATAATAATAATAATAATAATAATAAGGCGGTAGAAAAACCCTCTGTTCTCTACGTCTCTGAGTGCCTCGCGATGCCCAGAGAAAGGTCCTCTCAGGAAACTAGAATTCAAAGAAAGGAAGATTCTGAGGGGAATGCTGAGAGCCATAAGAGAAGAGGGAGGCACCTATAGAATTCGGCAAATCGATGAGCTATATGAACATCAGAAAGACATCGTTACTTGTATAAGAGAAAAGCACCTGGTCTTCTATGGGCACCTAACCGCATGAACCCCTGCAGACTTAACAACAGGATCTTTGCTATGGCAGGTAGAGAGAAGGCATCCTGGATCAAGCAGTTTTCTTCAGTCAGTTAACAACTGGGGATCCCGCATGAGTCCATACATGACCACCCACAGCTTCGGCAAGCCATCCAGCGGGATGTTTTTCAACGTCACTTACGAGTAGAAAGAACACAGGAATCAGCAGACTTACGTGGAGGGAGGAAAGAAAACTGGCTCACAGCCAGAAAATGTAGGAATACTGGAAGAGGAGAAAACAGAAGGTCCAAGTGACGAGAAGATACGAGCCCCGTGGTCCTCAGTAGGTCTAAACGACAAATAATAATAATAATAATAATAATAATAATAATAATAATAATAATAATAATAATAATAATAATAATAATAATAATAATAATAATAATAATAATAATTGTACCGGGAGGTACACCTCAACGCCACAAATTCAAAATAAGCGCCTTAATGAACTCCTCTACCGATCAAAAAGTGAAACTGATACCACATGAAGTTTGAACATTAATCATAAGATGTCACTACTGAAATATTAAGTAATTGTGTTATTATGAAGTTTCCTGAACTGATTGCATTTCTCCTTTTTTTTTTTTGCTACACATCAAGAAGTTTGGACATTTTTCCACAGATGACACTACCATAAACTCTGATCATGCACTCTGGTGCAAGGTGGAAGAACTTATAACTTTAAGAAGTTTCGTATTTCTACGTTTTTATAACTTGAATCTATGTTCATTTATTTTTGGGTTGGCAACACTTCTTTTTGATTCCGCCAGATTTATTAATTAATTTCCAACCAATTCCGCATTTCTTGTTCACTTTTAATCTGCAAATAAAAATTAAGAGGGTGTGTCCTGATTAGTCCTGAATTCTTTCGAACCTTTCCTGAGGGTATATAAATTGCGGCTTTTCTGGCTACTTGGCCAATTGATCGTCGTCTTTCTGAGTGTGTTAAGGCAGGAGGCGGGGCGCCTCTTTCTTCGACCAGTAGAACATCTACAAGATAATGGCCGTGTAAATTCTATCTTTCTTGCTGTATCCGCAAATTTATCCTCGAGGGGAAGGTCCGAGTCTTTAACCATGTAACAAACCTTTCTAAAATGTAAATCTTCTTTCGCTTAATGTAAAATTTCCTAAACTCCTTAACTGTAAATCGGGGATAGAGAGTGTGATACCCTCTCGAGTTCCCCTTCATCTTGGTTTGAGGTGACTACGTTTTCATAACTCTTTTTTCTCTCTGTAATGTATTAAAGTAATCTCCATGCGAGCCACCTCAGTAGTTTGGGACTAGTCCCAGTTTCATCGGCCGAGAGCCCTGTAGGTTTTTAAGTTTTCATTATCTGGGAGTGCAGTGTTCGCCTCCATTCAGTTTGTGTTCGGGCCATTTATTTAACCAGTTCTTTTCCGCAAAGGCCCGTAGGTTGGGTACTAGATACCCCTGTGTAAAAGTATTTCCGTTTGTAATTCGTGCTTTGTGAGGCCAGAGAGTGTAATATTTTGTTGGCTTGAGTAGGCTGCTAGAATGCGAGAGCATGTAAGCTCTTTTCAAATTTTCGTAATAGTGAAGGCTGCCTCTGGAAGGCTAGAGATTGTAAATTTTGGGAGCTAGTGCTCTTGGATTAGGGGATTTCAGCCCTTACCTAAATAATACCATTTTCAAATTGTAAATCTGTAACCAGTCCGCCTCTGTGGTGTAGTGGTTAGCGTGATTAGCTGCCACCCCCGGAGGTCCGGGTTCGATTCCCGGCTCTGCCACGAAATTTGAAAAGTGGTACGAGGGCTAGAACGGGGTTCACTCAGCCTCGGGAGGTCAACTGAGTAGAGGTGGGTTCGATTCCCACCTCAGCCATCCTGGAAGTGGTTTTCCGTGGTTTCCCACTTCTCCAGGCAAATGCCGGGATGGTACCTAACTTAAGGCCACGACCGCTTCCTTCCCTCATCCTTGCCTATCCCTTCCAAACATCCCATCCCCCTACAAGGCCCCTGTTCACCATAGCAGGTGAGGCCGCCTGGGCGAGGTACTGGTCATACTTCCCAGTTGTATCCCCCGACCAAGAGTCTGAAGCTCCAGGACACTGCCCTTGAGGCGGTAGAGGTGTGATCCCTCGCTGAGTCCGAGGGAAAAGCCGAACCTGGAGGGTAAACAGATGATGATGATGAAATCTGTAACCTAGGGGCTTGAAGCCCAGAATTGTTAAGGTTCTAAATCTTGGATTTTCCAATTTTTGAAATTGTCATTGTACCTGTAATTTCATGTTATTCACTCAATGAAAAGATTGTTAAGTTTGCGATTCAAAGAGAAATATAAACATTGTTGAAGTTTTAAATTCAATTTTGATATTGTGCTTGGCACAGGCCAGAGTAAAGTGTAGCTTTCACCGAAGTCCCAGTCTCATCCATGGCTGTGACAATATGGAAGTTGCTGGGGTATGGGTAGTGCTGAGTAATGACATTCAGAGCATGGCTAGTGCATCGGAGTGTTATGAAAGGTGCTGCTCATAGGGTCAGTCGTGCTGGAATAGTACTTTCTGACCCAGTGAGGAAAACAATGGCAAACTACCTCACTCCTCATCTTGCCTAGTACGCCTCATTTTGGTGCTGCCATTGGTTTTTGGGGTTTCCTCATAACCGCATAACCTTTGGTGGTGCTATTTGAGGATCCAACCAGCCTCTGGGCTGATGACCTAACAGGCAGAAAGGTAGATCCATTCACCCCAGCACCTTCTTAATGATAATAATGCTACTTGCTTTACGTCCGACTAACGACTTTTTTTATGGTTTTCGGAGACGCCGAAGTCCCGGAATTTTGTCCCGTAGGAGTTCTTTTACGTGCCAGTAAATCTACCGACACGAGGCTGACATATTTGAGCACCTTCAAATACCACCGGACTGAACCAGGATCGAACCTGCCAAGTTGGGGTCAGAAGGCCAGCGCCTCAACCGTCTGAGCCACTCAGCCCGGCCAGCACCTTATTTAACCTCTTTCTGCTCCACGGGTAACCCCGTAATAATAATAATAATAATAATAATAATAATAATAATAATAATAATAATAATAATAATAATAATAATAATAATAATAATAATAATACAGTTATATTCCACCTGTGGTCAAATGAAGAACTGTGTGCAAGAGTCGAAAAAATCCCCACCGTTATGAAGAAACGAAGGTTCAATTTTTATGGTCACCTGAAGAGAATGAACCTGGAGAGTTTGGCGCACAAATTGCTCACTTTACAGGAAAAAGGGAAATATCGTCCCTGCTGGTTGTAGGAGGTGAACAAAGACATGCGGGTAAATGATATAAGACCAGGGGACATGACGGAGAGGGCCATCTTTAGGAAGATAGTTGCGTGATCGAGGGATGATCCAGAGAAAGAACGTGCTAAACCGCGGAACATCTCGGCGGAAGAACAGCGTGAGATAGGAAAACCTTTGGTTACAATCTAAACTAACAGGTGTAAGCCTAAGAAAGAGAGCAGGTAGTTTTTGTAATTGTATGGATGTAAATAAATCAATAAATAAATAAATAAATAAATAAATAAATAAATAAATAAATAAATAAATAAATAAATAAATAAATAAATAAATAAATAAATAAATAAATAAATAAAACCGAGGGATCCTAATAAAAATGGCAAGCAAGGCCTTCATAATGTTGTTGTTTGAATCATCAGTCCATAGTTTGGTTTGATGCAGCTCTCTATGTCATCCTATCCTGTGCTAACCTTTCCATTTCTACGTAACTACTTCATCCTACATCTCTATATTAATGTTTAAGGTGATCAAATTTTTTTCTTAAGAAAGGCCTCCCTTGCTTGTGCTAGTCTGCATTTTGTGTCCTCAGTGTTTATACCATCATTAGTTATTTTGCTACCCAAGTAACAATATTCATCTACTTCCTTTAAGACTTCAATTTCTAATCTAATATTTCCTGCATCACCTGACTTTCTTCGATAGCACTCCATTACTTTTGTTTTGGACTTAATTATTTTCATCTCGTATTCCTTCTCCAAGACTCTGTCCACACCATTCAGCCATTTATCCATAACTTATATTTTGCAGAGTCAAATAAAATAACAATATCGTCGGCGAATTTCAGGGTTCTGATTTCCTCTTCCTGGACTTTGATTCCCTTTCCAAATTCCTCTTTGATTTCCTTTATTGCCTGTGACATTTCATCATATTAACCATATATTTTGTATTATTAATGTTATATTTAGTTGTATTTTCAGGAACATCTAATGTAAAGAAATGGCACTTTGTCTCTTAAACAATGTTCATAAATTCGAATGTAATTTAGATCTCTAAAACTGAAATGAGACAGCAAACTTTTTTTTCACTGAATACTGTGTTTCTGGTGTCCACTGGGCTTATATTAAATTAAATTGGCAGTGTTAGCGCATACTTTCAGAAATCCAGTACAACATGACATTTCAACACCACCGAGATAGCATACCCACTTTTTATTAGACATTGCTTCACAGAACGCATGAACAACATCCTCTTCTATCAGGAAAAGTTCCAAATGTGAAAATCGGTCAAGCAGAAGGAATTCCAGAATAAACCTAATTTCTCCTCCATTTATTAATTTTCCTCAATTGTGCCGAAAGATGAAGGCCTAAAGGGCCTGGAAAATGTTCAAATTGTGAGTCTTGGATATCTCTATCAAAGTAAAAAAATCCCACAAATTTAGAAAATCACTTTCATCCTAAATGCAGTTCCGGATAAACAGCCTAAATCGCTTGTTTCCTTACACGTTTTCTTTTTAATTAAAATCCCGGGAAAATAAATTTTCCGCCTCTGCGGTGTAGTGGTTAGTGTGATTAGCTGTCACCTCCGGAGGCCCGGGTTCGACTCCCGGCCCTGCCATCCTGGGTTCCCACTTCTCCTCCAGGTAAATGCCGGGATGGCACCTAACTTAGGGCCACGGCCGCTTCCCTCCCCCTTCCTTGTCTTTTCCTTCCAATCTTCCCATCTCCCCTCACAAGGCCCCTGTTCATCATAGCAGGTGAGCCCGCCTGGGCAAGGTACTGGTCATCCTCCCGTGTTGTATCCCCCGAACCATTGTTTGACACTCCAGGACACTGCCCTTGATGCGGTAGAGGTGGGATCCCTCGCTGAGTCCGAGGAAAAAACCAATCCTGGAGGGTAAACAGATGAAGAAGAAGAAGAAGATACAGCCGATTGGGGGCATTTTTACACTGATAATATTATTATAAATATAGTGTAAATAAGGATAATAAGATAAGAATAGGGATAAGCAACAATATTAACAGTAAATTAACAACAATAACAATGTAACAAGAATGGCAAGGGTCGGTTACAGAGTTAACAAGAAGGAAGGTCATGGGTTGGAAGGATGGAAAGAAAATGCAAACTGGAGAGGACTTCAGAGTAATCTTTTAATTTTTTGTTCGAAAGACGTTTAGAGAGTGAATATGTAATATCGGGTAGAGAGTTACCAGGAGTTAGGAGACGGTGGAAGCTAGAGCGTTGTTGTAAGGTTAGGCGCGGATGGGACACATGAGAATGCCGGTTGCGCGTTGGGCGGAGTGGGGGAACATTACAGGGAAGTACATTGGAAGAATATTGCATTTGGTATAGTCATTGATTATCTTATAGACGGAGTACATGGAGTACCGACATCAGGGGGAGAAAAGCATGGAAGTGAAGTGCGGAAAGGTTAGAAGAGTAGAAAAGTTTAAGTATTTGGGAGAACTGATCCAACCCAATGGACTAGATAAGGAGGCAAACAAGGAAAGAACTAGAAAACTGGAACTTGCCTACTGACTGACACAGAACAGGTATAATAAACGGGCAATATCCTACAAAGCCAAAATTAAACACTACAACGTTGTTGTAAAACCAGAGGGGCTGTATGGTTCAGAATGCCTTATATTAAATAAAAAAGGGGAACTTAAAGAAATTGAGAAGAAGGAAAGGAAAATTCTTGGACCTCAAAAAACGACGGATGGTACATGGAGGAAAAGGAGAAGTGAGGATTTCTACAAGTAATCCGGAAAGATCACGGACACAATGCGAAAACGAAGACTGAAATTTTATGGTCATCTCGTCAGAATGAATGACAACCGCCTGACTAAAAGGATATTTAAATATATAACTGGATTGAGGAGAACAACGAAATGGGTGGAGGAGGTTAAGAAGGACGCAGAAGAAATTAAAATAACACCAGAATTGATCCTCAACAGAAAGAACTTCAGAACTCGAGTAGATGACCACAAATTTCACGAAGAGCAGCGGAAGAACAGGCCCAAATGTGTAATATCTGAGGAGCAGAGAAAAATAAGAAGTGAACGAATGAAGAAGTTCTGGGAAGAGAAAAGAAGAAGACTGGCCAGAAAGCATTAAGTTACACGCGGTCCACAGTTGGCCAAATTCGGACGCAAGAAGAAGAAGACATGTGCATAACTGAGTATGATCAGCAAGGAGTGAGATGAAATGTGAAAATCGATCAGATAGAAAGAATTCCAGAATAATTTTTATTTCCTATCCAATAATTCTCCTTCTTTCTTTGTCGATCCGTTTACCATCCAGGTTGGTTTTTCCCTCGGACTCAAGTGCACTGTCCTAGAAATGAGACGTTGGGTTGGGTGATACAAGTGGGGAGGAGGACCAGTACCTCGCCCAGACGGCCTCACCAACCATGCCTTGCTGGGGCATTGGAAGGGACAGATAAGTAAGAGGAAATGAAGCGGCCTTGGCCTTAAATTAGGTACCATTCCGGAATTTCCCTGGAGGAGAAGTGGAGAACCACGGGAAACCACTTCAAGGATGGTTGAAGTGGAAATCGGAACCCCTTCTACTCAATAGACCTCTCGAGGCTGAGTGGACCCCGTTCCAGTCCTCGTACCGGTTTTCAAATTTCGTGGCAGACCCGGGAATCGAACCTGGGCTTCAGGGAATGGCACCTAATCACCTTAATTGTTCCATTGGTTAAAGTTAGTATAGTTCCGTTTAATAAAGAAAGTTGCTACTGGTTTCTTGGTAATTACGATTGTGATGGAGCCGAATTGAGCCCCTTAATACAATTACTGAATTTGAAAACAGGTGTCTATATCTTTAACGGATTAGAAGGTTTTTGAGATGGACAACTTAGTTGAATGACCCTGTAAATTTGGTGGGGACGTTAGTCCGTTCGCATTTTAATCCATACAGTTGGAATATTCAGGCCGGGGTGACCACAACCCGCTCTACAGCAGCGATGACACACTTGTCTTACACTGGAAGGGCTAGGAGTTAAGCCGGCAACTTGTCCATCCAAGACGTTATGTGGCTGTGCATACCCTCCAGGCGTTGTAAATGGTGATACGAAACGGACTTATATCCTTACCTGATATGTAAAATCCTTATTCCGCCTTTCAACGCGATATTGAGATGATGAGAATTTCAACTGTAAAAATTGGCACCGAATATAACTTGCAGTCTGCCTCTGCGGTGTCGTGGGGTTTAGGTGTCTACCCCGAAGGCACGGGTTTGATCCCCGGCTCTGTCAAACCAAACCAAACCCCATGGCACTACAGTCCTTGAAGGGCCTTGGCCTACCAAGCGATCGCTGCTCAGCCCGAAGAACTGCAGATTACGAGGTGTCGTGTGGTCAGCACGACGTATCCTCTCGGCCGTTATTCTTGGCTTTTTAGACCGGGGCCGCTATCTCACCGTCAGATAGCTCCTCAATTCTAATCACGTAGGCTGAGTGGACCTCGAACCAGCCCTCAGGTCCACGTAAAAATCCCTGACCTGGCCGGAAATCGAACCCGGGGCCTCCGGGTAAGAGGCAAGCACGCTACACCTGCACCACGGGGCCGGCCCCGGTTCTGCCACCAAATTTAAAAAATGGTACGCCGGCTGGAATGGGGTCCACTCAGCCGCGGAGGTTCGACTCCCACCTCAGCCATCCTCGAAATGTTTTTCCGTGGTTACCCACTTCTCCTCAAGGCAAATGCCGGGATGGTATCTATCCCTTTCAATTTTCCCATCCCCACAAGAGCCCTGTTCAGCAAATCAGGTGTGGCTACTGGACAAGGTATTGATCCTCTTCCCCAGTTGTACCCCATCCACCCAAAGTCTCACGCTCCAGGACAATGTCCTTGAGGTGGTAGAGGTGGGATCATTCGCTGATTCCGAGGGATAAACCAATCCTGGAGGGTAAAGGGATTATGTAAGTAAGTAAGTAAGTAAGTAAGTAAGTAAGTAAGTAAGTAAGTAAGTAAGTAAGTAGACCTAAGTAAGTAAGTAAGTTCAGGGAGAGGGATGGAAATGTATTTTGCAGTGTCAGCAGCTCTGTTAACGCTAGGTACTGATTACCGGCTGGCTCTTCCTTATGATTCGCTGCAATTTCTGCTCAAATTCACGTATGTATGTTTAGTCCTCAGCCCGAAGGCTGGTTGGATCCTCAACAGCTCCGCCATCAGCTGCCATAGATGGCCTAGGTGTCACTGAAGAGGCGTACTAGGGAAATGAGGAGTGAGGTAGTTTCCCGTTGCTTTCCTCACCGAGCCGGAAATTGCTATGACATATCAGTCTGCCAAGCCCACTGAAATGCATGCACCAACAGACCCTATGAGCAACAGTTTCACACCATTCATAGCAGGGACTGGCTGCATAAGGATTGGCATTACTGGCATCGCTCATACCTCAGTCACTTTCATTTTGTCAAAGCCAAGGATAAAGCTGAGACAGATCAATGAAAGTAACAAAACTGATCTAGCCCATGTAACACTGCATAATGCAGATGTGCATAATTGGTTAGACGGGTGGCCCGGAGTTCTTAGACCGCGTGGCGTAATGGATAAGGCGAAGATTGCATATTCGAACCGTGTCACGGTAGGAAAATGTTTATTTACGCTCAATTATGTTGATTTTAGGTTTTGTTTAAGTAGTTTTTTTTGTTGCTATTTTGCTATTTTGCTTTACGAAGCACCGACACAGATATGTCTTATGGCGACGATGGGATGGTCAAGGCCTAGGAGTGGGAAGGAAGCGGCCGTGGCCTCGATTAAGGTACAGCATTGCCTGGTGTGAAAATGGGAAACCACGGAAAACCATCTTCAGGGCTGCCGACAGTGGGGTTCGAACCCACTATCTCCCGCTTACTGGATACTGGCCGCACTTAAGCGACTACAGCTATCGAGCTCGGCACGTAGTACTTTAATACTCATGGTTGGATTTAGGTGACGCCTGAATAACTATAGGAAGATATCCTTATCAAAATAATTCAGCGTAAGTCATTACTGCATGAGACTGGAGGTGTTTTCAAATTTTTATCCTTCTCCACCTTCAAAACGTTTCTCACCTAAATACGTTTCATGGCTGGGGGTCATCCGAAAATTTTCGTCACGAAATTAATATACAAAATGTGTGACGTCATGCTACCTGGCAACCGTGCAGGCTGTGATGTGAAGTATTGATAGATGGCCGTGCCTGAGAGACTTATACAAGACTCTTTTATCAACGGGATGGTCTTAATCTATATATTACTAGCTGATGTACCCGTGCTTCGCTACGGGATTCTCAGAAATACTGTCTTCGTGGTTTTCCTAACTGAAGTCAACTTAGGCCATTACAAAAACTTCGGTAGGAATGTAGTAATTAAAAGTAATGTTACCATACAAAATGCACGATCAAATGATAAACCGCATATTTTCTCACTGTAACGAGCAGTACTACGGTGCTGATCTAATGCCTGTTGCTGACGGTAAAAATTTCTGTCAAATTTATTGTACAATAATATAATTTTATAAAATTTCTGTTGCTCACGGTCAAATTCAAGTTTTATAAAACCTTTGATAAAACTTTTCATAAAATAGGACATGTTCTATTCTGTAAAATTAATGTTAGGAAACGAACCAATCAGCGAAGCTGACATCACGATGATGCTGGCGCTACGTCGTGAGAAGATTGTGAAGCTCGATTGTAAACGAACACTGCTTTGTAAAATGGCAGGACCCGGGTGGACTACGGAAGCTGTTAGTGTTTTACTGATGAATACCAGAAATATCCTTGTTTGTACGAGGTTAAAACGCCACTTTACCACAACAGAAATGCAAGAAGAGAGGCAGAAAACACAATCGCCGAATCCCTATATGAATGCTGGTCTTCTAATCTCAACTAATTTTCGACCAACGACAGCAATCCTCTACCTTCTTCTCTTCTTTTGATCCAATCCTGAGTCCAGCATTTCCTGGCATTTCTTTTCTTCCTTACCACCGTACAACATATAATTGCAGCCAAAGCAGCAAGTGTTGCTTTGTTTGTTGGAGCCATACTCTCAAACACACTGTAAGTTGAACAGCTGATTCTTCGTTTATAAGTTTATCGATAGATGGCAGCACATATACATCTTAGTTCAGAAGTGAGTCCATAGATAGCCATCCCGATGTTTCCACGGATTTTATAAAAATAATTTTATCGTGAGCAACACAACTTGTTTTCAGCAAATTTTTATAAAATTAATTGTACAACAAATTTTACGAAACATTTTACCGAGAGCAGTAGGCATAACAGTCCAAAGTTCCAGTGCTGGAATGACCAGGCCGCAGACAGCCGTGAACACTCCTCTGCCATTCCTCTGTTCATTCAAATCAGTGCCTCAGAGTGGAGATTGAATAGCTCGAATGCTGTGAGGAACCAGGGGAACGGCATGCTAAAGAAGAAGTTGTCCAACTCCTCATCTACTTCTCGCCAATATTCAGGCAGGCTGTTATACTCGGCACGACCAGGCGAGTTGGCCGTGCGGTTAGGGGAGAGCAGTTGTGAGCTTGTATCCGGGAGGTAGTGGGTTCGAACCCCCTATCGACAGCCCTGAAGATGGTTTTCCATGGTCTCGCATTTTCATACCAGGCAAATGCTTTTCCTATCCCATCGTCGCCATAAGATCTATCTGTGTCGGTGCGACGTTAAGCAAATAAAAAAAACCTCGGTATACTATCGGACATGAGTTGCAACAGGGACACAAAGCACATCCCTACAAACAATGGTCAATGTATTGTTATTGTTGATCAATGTTATGAGCTTTCTGTATTGTAGGCCTTCACAATAAGTTTTCTTTCGACTCTGTGATATTAGGGCGTCTTAAAAAATATTTATAGCGTAGACCATAGTTCCTTATTCCCCGACTTTGCATACCGATTTTCATTAAATGCTGTTTACCCATTTCCTCGTGACTCGGCGCTGATATGGACTTAGCAACAAAAATCAAAATTCATTAATATCTCTGTTATAATAGCCGGTACGGTAAAAATGTATAGGCCTAAGACATAAATGATCGGAAATTTAATACTATATAACTTTAGTTATGTAGTATTTGTCGATAGCACCACTAATAACACAAATATTTGAGAATTAAATTTTAGGCCTTCCCCTAAACTACCATTTCACTCAGCGTGAACCAAATTATTTATGGCCTAGATTATAGCAACTTATTCCCCGACTTTGCGTCAGAACACTTGCTGTGTTGTCAAGGCTGCTTTACAAACTACTGCCCCGGCCTCTGCTACTGCCAATGCTCAACCCCCGATCAGTGGAGATGGTTGCCCAAGGTTTAGGAAATGAAAGCCCGGCTTTGTGGCTAAATGGATAGAACGTTTGCCTTTGGTCCAATAGCCCCGGTTCAGTTTCCAGAATCAACCCCGTCATACTGTTAATTCCCCTGGCTTGGGAAGGGAGTATTTATGACGTCATCGCCATTCATTTTATCCCCATTAGGTCAACACCAAGCCTATATAGATGCCATGCCCCATTATTATTATTATTATTATTATTATTATTATTATTATTATTATTATTATTATTATTATTATTATTATTATTATTATTATTATTGGTCTTAATGGCAGACTGTGCCGAAAGCCTGCAGTCTAATATCTTGGAACTTGAAAATAGGTGCAATGAGTATGGTATGAAAATTAGCCTCTCGAAGACTAAATTGATGTCAGTAGGTAAGAAATTCAACAGAATTGAATGTGAGATTGGTGATACAAAGCTAGAACCGGTCGATAATTTCAAGTATTTAGGTTGTGTGTTCTCCCAGGATGGTGATATAGTAGGTGAGATTGAATCAAGGTGTAGTAAAGCTAATTCAGTGAGCTCGCAGTTGCGATCAGCATTATTCTGTAAGAAGGAAGTCAGCTCCCAGACGAAACTATATTTACATCGGTCTGTTTTCAGACCAACTTTGCTTTACGGGAGCGAAAGCTGGGTGGACTCAGGATATCTTATTCATAAGTTAGAAGTAACAAACATGAAAGTAGCAAGAATGATTGTTGGTACAAACAGGTGGGAACAATGGCAGTAGGGTACTCGGAATGAGGAGATAAAGGCTAATTTAGGAATGAACTCGATGGATGAAGCTGTACGCATAAACCGGCTTCGGTGGTGGGGCCATGTGAGGCGAATGGAGGAGGATAGGTTACCTAGGAGAATAATGGACTCTGCTATGGAGGGTAAGAGAAGTAGAGGTAGACCAAGACGACGATGGTTAGACTCGGTTTCTAACGATTTAACGATAAGAGGTATAGAACTAAATGAGGCCACAACACTAATTGCAAATCGATGATTGTGGCGATGTTTAGTAAATTCTCAGAGGCTTGCAGACTGAACGCTGAAAGGCGTAACAGTCTATAATGATAATGTATGTATGTATGTTATTATTATTATTATTATTATTATTATTATTATTATTATTATTATTATTATTATTACTTTACAGCGGCCGTACTCATCGTTCACTGGTTAATTAGCTTCCTCGGGAGATCAGTGGTGGTGTCCGATCCATGATCGCGGGTTCGATTCCAACCAACAAAAGAAAACACTAAACCTCAATGACTGCATTTCATTTGAGCAGATCTACCAATAAAAATAAAACTATATTGCTCCTTTAACAACAGCCCTGCAGTCTCTTCCTACAAGGATGTAGAAGTAAACGGGAGTGAGGAATACCAGCACTCTCTTATCTGTGTCATTAAGTCTGAAGTATGAGGTGAGGAAGTATATACAATGAGGAACGCATGGTTGATAGCAGTGGCGATCTGACGGACCGAAGCCTAGCACACCTATCCTCCGCCGGTCCTGCTCCTATCCGATATCCAGCAGCAATTCTCGTAGCGTGTCGTGGGGAGAGGGGCGAGAGTCTGTGCTGCAATATCAGTCTCCGATACCTTGCTTTCAGAAATCTGTGCGACGTTTTTTTCTCACTGCTTTCAAGTTTTGTAAATGGAACTATGTTTCAGATGCTTACATTATAATGTGCTTTAGACTTCCATCATTCTCAATTCAGATTTGGGCTTCACTGATTGCCTTGGTAGCCCTCAGTATACGCCACTGGTGTCCTGGATCGTGAGACATTTCGTCCGGAAGGAGGACCAGTACCTCGCCCAGGCGGCCTCGCCTGCTATGCTGAACAGGTGGCTTGTAGGGGGATGGGAAGATTGGAAGAGCTAGGCAAGGAAGAGGGAAGGAAACGGCCGTGGCCTTAAGTTAGGTACTATACCGACACTTGCCTGGAGGAGAAGCGGGAAACCACGGAAAACCACTCCGAGGATGGCTGGCTTGCACGCTAACCACTATACCACAGAGGCGGACCTGATTGGATGTTAAAATGAATTATTCGATACAGTTTATATTCTATTCCTTTCTTCCTCTTTTAGTTAAAATCTCTCAAATGCCACCAACACAAGAGAACTACTGTAAGTGACTCTACCTCTGAGGTGAGCCTAAAAGTTAATTAGAAAACTCCTCGAACCACCTGAGTTCTAATCAGTGTCCAGGTGACGCCGGTCTTGTCCTTTCCCTATCCTTTTACCAGTTGACAAATGAGTGCTTATCGTACGTTGACACTTGGAGGCTATCAGTCCACTTCCCCGTTTTCACTCCCTTTATCAACATCCGGTGTGTCGACCGGGGTAATTATATTGGTCGGCCGAAAGGTTCTTGTGCAGCCCACTGGTGAACTCATAATTGAACTGTTTGGTGCAACATTGGGCATTGGCCTGCACAGTATCGGGGCTTAAGGTGCCTGCAGCTATCCCGAGGTCTTATGGCGACGATGGGACAGGAAAGGCCTAGGAGTTGGAAGGAAGCGGCCGTGGCCTTAATTAAGGTACAGCCCCAGCATTTGCCTGGTGTGAAAATGGGAAACCACGGAAAACCATCTTCAGGGCTGCCGACAGTGGGATTCGAACCCACTATCTCCCGGATGCGAGCTCACAGCCTCTACGCGCACGGCCAACTCGCCCGGTCCGAGAAAAATTAAATAAACTAGAGAAGCCGTGCATTCGCTATAAATAGGTCAAATAACGTGTCTTCATATGAAATTGCTCTATGTATTGCCGGGTACATTTTTTAATGTTCATTTTTAGGATTTGTGAAAATGAAAACCTACAACCTGTTTTCCAGTCATTGACCGGGTCAGAGATGGAATGAATGAAGCAGATATAGGCTGTTAGTACGATGGGGTCGCCACTCCCAAAATGATATATTAATGACTGATAGATGCTATGAAATGAGAATGGAGTGTGTTGCTGGAATGAAAGATGACAGGGAAAACGGGAGTACCCGGAGAAAAACCTGTTCCACCTACGCTTTGTCCAGCACAAATCTCACATGGAGCGACTGGGATTTGAACCACGGTAACCAGCGGTGAAAGGCAGACGCGCTGCCGTCTGAGCCACGGAGGCTTTGAGTTACCAGTCAAAATTATGTGTCAAGTGAATTTTTGTAGATATCTTTATTATGACGTTGATTTTATGAGCTATTTTGTAGTTTCAAAATTATTATTGTAGTGTGTTTAATTTAACGTGCGGCTCTGTGGTGTAGTGGTTAATTAGCTGTCACCCCCGGAGGTCCGGGTTCGATTTCCGGCTCTGCCACGAAATTTTAAAAGTGGTACGACGGCTGGAACGGGGTCCACTCAGCCTCGGGAGGTCTACTGAGTAGAGGGGGGGGTAGATTCCCACCTCAGCCATCCTCGAAGTGGTTTTCCGTTGATTCCCACTTCTCCTCCAGCGAAATGCTGGGATGGTACCTAATTTAAGGCCACGGCTGCTTCCTTTCCTATTCCTTGTCTATCCCTTCTATCCTTCCTATCCCCCACCAAGGCCCTTGTTCAACATAGCAGGTGAGGACGCCTGGTCGAGGCACTGGTCATTCTCCCCAGTTGTATCCCCCGATCCCGAGTCTAAAGCTCCAGAACACTGCCCTTGAGGCGGTAGAGGTGGGATCCCTCGCTGAGTCCGAGGGGAAAACCGACCCTGAAGGGTAAGCAGATAAAGAGAAAGAAGAAATTTAATTTAATATTTTACTTTTAGATTATATTATTCCACATGAAAGTTTGTCCTTCTTGCAGCTCATATTGTGTCCGGTCCATAGCTAAATGGTTAGCGTGCTGGCTTTTAGTCACAGGGGTCCCGGGTTCGATTCAAGGCAAGGTCGGGAATTTACACCATCATTGGTTAATTTCGCTGGCACGGGGGCTGGGTATATGTGTTGTCTTCATCATCATTTCATCATCATCATTTCATCATCACGACGCGCAGGTCGCCTATGACCTGCATCTGGCGAGCCGAACTTGTCCTCGGACACTCCCGGCACTAAAAGCTATAGCCCATATTATGTGGGAAGTACTTGATCCTTTCTAGAAAATAACAAAAGTCCTCTCAATTTTAATTACTGCGTTGATACGGCGATAGTACCTAGGTGTTCATATAAGGAAACAGGCGCGCAGTTTCGGGTAATTATTGGGAAGTGGGGGATAGGGTCGTGAAATGAGGAACAACTGTTTATGCCCCACTGTCGGCAGCCCTGCAGATAGTTTTTCGTTGTTTCCCATTTTCAGACCAGGCAAATGCCGGGGCTGAATCTTAATTAAGGCCACGGCCGCTTCCTTCCAATTCCTAGGCCTTTCCTGTCCCATCGTCGCCATAAGAACTATCTGTGTCGGTGCGACGTAAAGCAAATAGCAAAAATAAAATAAAAATAAAAATAAATAACAATAACAATATTCACTAACAAACAGAAAAAGAAATAATAGAGCTTATTTTTCAAATACATTTTTGAACGAGACTTGTGCACGGACTTTCAATAATATTCACAAGTAAAATAATAATAATAATAATAATAATAATAATAATAATAATAATAATAATAATAATAATAATAATAATAATAATAATAATTTAATCATGTTATTTGCTTTACGTCCCACTAACTACTTTTACAGTTTTCGGAGACGCCGAAGTACCGGAATTTTGTCCCGCAGGAGTTCTTTTTACGTGCCAGTGAATCTACCGACACGAGGCTGACATATTTGAGCACCTTCAAATACAACCGGACTGAGCCAGGACGGAACCTGCCAAGTTGGGGTCAGAAGGCCAGCGCCTTAACCGGCTGAGCGACTCAACCCGGCAACAGAAAAATAGAACTTCATTCATATTTTGAAGGGGAAAAAAATGAAATGGCGTATGGCTTTTCGTGCCGGGAGTGTCCGAGGACAAGTTCGGCTCACCGGATGCAGGTCGCGCGTCGTAATGAGGATGAAATTATGATGAAGACGACACATACACCCAGTCCCCGTGCCAGCGAAATTAACCTATTACGGTTAAAATTCCCGATCTTTGCCGGGAATCGAACCCGGGACCCCTCTGACCAAAGGCCAGCATGCTAACCATTTAGCCGTGGTGCCAGACATTTGAAGGAATGTTTTATGTACGAAGTATCAAAAATAAAAGCAAGTAAAAAAAATTAGAGTCCACCTCTGTGGTGTAGTGGTTAGTGTGATTAGCTGCCACCCCGGAGGACCGGGTTCGATTCTGAAACGAAGTTTGAAAAGTGGTACGAGGGCTGCAACGGGGTCCACTCAGCCCCGGGAGGTCAACTGAGTAGAGAGGGTTCGATTCCCACCTCAGCCATCCTGGAAGTGGTTTTCCGTGCTTTCCCAATGGTACCTAACTTAAGGCCACGGCCACTTTCTTTCCTCTTCCTTGTCTATCCCTTCCAATGTCCCCATCCTCCCTCCCCGCAAGGGCCCCTGTTCAGCATAACAGGTGAGGCCTCCTGGGCGAGGTACTCGTCATCCTCCCCAGTTGTATTGACCGACTCAAAGTCTGACACTGCCCTCGAGGCGGTGGAGGTGGGATCCCTCGCGGAGTCCGAGGGAAGAACCGACCTTGGAGGGGAAACAGATTAAGAAGAAAAAAATTAGAACTTGCTTCACAAATACATTTTCTTAATAAATATTCTATTAATGTATATTATGCAATTCATGATACGAAATGTGAAAAGCCCGCCTGAACAATCTCAATTGGGAAATGTAGTTCTCTGAAGCAGTGCCCGCTTTCTAATCACTTAGCAGCCTCCGAATTACGTTTTAAGGGGACTTAACATCTAGTAGGAGATTTCTTGGGGGCAGGGCAGAAAAAGATCTTGCCCCCTCCCCCACCACCACCACCAAAGCCGGCGCCTCTATCACAGCGCATTGTTATGAGCGTATTTAGGGGTTGTAGTAAGGATGTAAAAGAGAGAGCATATAATTATCTGGTAAGACCCCAACTAGAGATGGTTCCAGTGTATGGGACCCTCACCAAGATTACTTCATTCGAGAACTGGAAAAAATACAAAGAAAAGCAACTCGATTTATTCAGAATGATTTCCGACAAAATAGTAACGTTACGAAATGTGTAAAGTTTGAGCTGGGAAGACTTGGGAGAAAGGAGACGAGCTACTCGACTAAGTGGTATGTTCCGAGCTGTCAGCGAAGAGATGGCGTGGAATGACATTAATAGACGAATAATTTTGAGTGGCGTCTTTAAAAGTAGGAAATATCACAATATGAAGATAACGTTGGAATTCAAGAGGACAAATTGGGGTAAATATTCGTTTATAGGAAGGGGAGTTAGGGATTGGAATAACTTACCAAGGGAGATGATCAATGAATTTCCGAATTCTTTGCAATCATTTAAGAAAAGGCTAGGAGAACAACAGATAGTAAATCTGTCATCTGGACGACTGCCCTAAATGCAGATTAGTCTTGATTGATTGATTGATTGATTGATTGTCCGCCTCTGTGGTGTAGTGGTTAGTGTGATTAGCTGCCACCCCCGGAGGCCCGGGTTCGATTCCCGGCTCTGCCACGAAATTTGGAAAGTGGTACGAGGGCTGGAATGGGGTCCACTCAGCCTCGGGAGGTCAACTGAGTAGAGGTGGGTTCGTTTCCCACCTCAGCCATCCTGGAAGTGGTTTTCCGTGGTTTCCCACTTCTCCTCCAGGCGAATGCCGGGATGGTACCTAACTTAAGGCCACGGCCGCTTCCTTCCCTCTTCCTTGCCTATCCCTTCCAATCTTCCCATCCCTCCACAAGGCCCCTGTTCAGCATAGCAGGTGAGGCCGCCTGGGCGAGGTACTGGTCATACTCCCCAGTTGTATCCCCCGACCAAGAGTCTGAAGCTCCAGGACACTGCCCTTGAGGCGGTAGAGGTGGGATCCCTCGCTAAGTCCGAGGGAAAAACCGAACCGGGAGGGTAAACAGATGATGATGATGATTGATTGATTGATTGATTGATTGATTGATTGATTGATTGATTGATCCGTTTCTCACTTAAGGAGTCTCATCAATGAAGATTAAAACATTTGAGGATTCACCCTCTTGAACTTGGCGTTTTCTCTGTACACACTATGGTTAACCTATTTGAAAATATGCTGTGGTTTATTTTCATATGTTTCAATGGGTTGAACTTGTGTTTTTAATTTGTTTTAGAGAGAATGCAGCCATAGTAGGGGCTGCCTGGCCGAGGCGGTAAAGGCGTGCTCGGTTCTTCCGGAAGGACGTGGGTTCGAGTCCCCGTCAGGAAGTCGTAAAATTTAAGAAACGAGATTTCCACTTCCGGATGTTCATATGGCCCTGAGGTTCCACCCATCCTACACCAAAAATGAGTACCAGGTTAATTCCTGGGGGCAAAGGCGGCCGGGCGTAGAGTTAACCACTCTACCCCATCAGGTGCCGAGGTTAACAATGGTGGAAGCCTTTACCTTCCACTCCTCGAAGGGCCTTCATGGCCTCTAAAGAGGTGACTTTGCTTTTTTTTCTTTTTTTTTCTTTTTTTCTTTTGCAGTCATAGTACTGTACACGGACGAGTGGCTGCTTGGTTTCGGTCACGTAGCTGTCAGCTTGCAATAAAAATAATATTTTATATCCAGGCGGCTAACGAATGAAGGGACCGAATATCTCCCGGTATAAGGAGATCCCCTATACCAAGTGCCAACAGTCTCTTTGAGAGTGGATGAGCGGGTATGGATAAGGGCACTCTATTATCCTGGGGACAAGAAATTGTTCCCAAAGGCGGAGGAACCAGTTTAGTCAACGGCATTAGGATGCAGAAGGCAACGGGAAACCACTGCATTAAACATCCTGAGATATTTTCCAGTAAATCCACATGGCATGGCTGCAACGTCAAGATCAGAGCTGGCTGTGTGGATCGTCTACCTCCGTTTGGAGGCGACGTCTTAAAAAGAACTCCCACTTTCTGTAAAATAATATTTGCCCCAATTTGCCCCCTTGAACTCCAACTTTATCCTTTCCGTACTTTTAAAAACACCACTCAATCTTACCACTTAGTCGAGCAGCTCGTCTCCTTTCTCCCAAGTCATTCCAGACCAAACTTGGCAACATTTTCGTAACATTATTCTTTTGTCGGAGGTCACCCAGAACAAATCGAGCTGCGTTTCTTTGGATTTTTTCCAGTTCTCGAATCAAGTAATCCTGGTGAAGGGTACATACTCTCTCTCTTCTCTCTTAATCTGTTTATTGTCCCGGGTTGGCTTTTCCCTCGAACTAGCGAGGGATCCCACCACTACCGCTTCAAGGGCAGTATCCTGGAGATTCAGACTTTGGGTCGGGGATACAACTGGGGAGAATGACCAGTACCTCGCTCAGGCGGCCTCACCTGCTATACTGAACAGGGCCCTTGGTGGGGGATGTGAAGATTGGAAGGGATAGAGGGAAGGAAGCGGCCGTGGCCTTAAGATGGGGACCATCTCGGCATTTGCCTGGAGGAGAAGTGGGAAACCACAGAAAACCACTTCCAGGATGGCTGAGGTGGGAATCGAACCCACCTCTACTCAGTTGACCTCCCGAGGCTGAGTGGACCCCGTTCCGGCCCTCGTACCACTTTACAAATTTCGTGGCAGAGCCGAGAATCGAACCCGGGCCTCCGGGGGTGGCAGCTAATCACACTAACCACTACAGCACAGAGGCGGACGAAGGACATATACACTGGAACCATACTCTAGTTGGGGTCTTACCAGTGACTTATATGCCCTCTCCTTTACATCCTTTCTATAATCCCTAAATACCGAGCTCGATAGGTGCAGTCGCTTAAGTGCTGCCAGTATCTAGTATTAGGGAGATAGTGTGTTCGAACCCCACTGTCGGCAGCCCTGAAGATGGTTTTCTGTGGTTTCCCATTTTCACACCAGGCAAATGCTGGGGCTGTACCTTAAAGGCCAAGGCCGCTTCCTTCCCACTCCTAACTGGTTCCTGTCCCATCGTCGCCATAAGACCTATCTGTGTTGGTGCGACGTAAAACTACTTGTAAATCCACCCCTCCCCCCCGCCACCAAATATCCTCAAAACCATGTGCAGAAATGTGTACCCTTTATTTACAACCCTGTTTATGTGATTACCCCAAAGAAGTTCTTTTCCTTAGGCCTATAATAACTCCTAGGTGCATACAATGATCCACGTAAGAAGCTTCCACCTTATCAACGCAGTAATTAAAATTGAGAGGATTTTACCTATTAATGAAACTCATAACCACCGAGTGAGTTAACGTGTAGTTAAAGGCACGCAGGTGTGAGTTTGCATTAGGGAGATAGTGAGTTCGAACCCCACTGTCGTTGGCAATTGTTTTCCGTTGTTTCCTACTTTCACACCAGGCAAATGCTGGGGCTGTACTTCAATTACGCTTACGGCCTTTTCCTTCACCCTCCTAGCCCTTCTCTATCCCATAGTCTCGTAAATTAGTTTTTACTCTATGCGGTATAACATTATCCGGAAGAAGCGTTATGTATGATTCCAGTTCTTTATTCATATAACTGATATATACCGGTATATAAAAGGAAAGTTTAAGGTCCAATTATAGAACCTTGAGGAACACCCTTCTTAATTATTGGAGGATCAGATAATGATTCATTTTCATCCGAATTACAGTTTTGATAGAACACTGTGAGAAAGTTGCTAAAGGAACGAGCTTGGGAAAAGCGGAACACTGGTCTGAACCTGATCAAAGAGGATAGAATAGAATAGAGATGAAACTCAATGATAAATTTCGGTTCCAAGCCACTTGGCGCTAGTAGTTTTAGTCTCTTTTCCGAGATAGCGCCACAGTGTGCATTCTGGTGCAATACCTTAGTATTACAATCAACAGATAGCGCGCAGAATTAACATCCGGCGCAGTGACGCACATCCGGGTATGCTTACGGCTCCTCCCCCCTCCTTTCCCTGCCCCTCACCCCCCACCCCCCGCCAAACGGCGATAATAATGCAGTTCTACTACTTCCATACCCAATACATTGTAATTCATATATTTTTATTTCCAAGTACTTACTACGTTGTAAATAATGATCTGATACCCCTAGTTCGTATGGCATACTATGTTACTGAGAACATAACCACACACCTCAAAGCAGCTTTAACTTCAAATGAATGATTGACACATTAACACAAAGCTGATATTATAACAAATAAGAAATCCCTTCGAAAGCAAGACAACAGAGCACACCATATGCAAGACAATGGGGTATCACATCAATATCCAAGTACCACATGAAAATAAAAATAACAGAATGAAATGCACTGAGACAGGAAATATATAGAACTACATTAATAGAACCGTTCAGCTTTCAGCCCCTGAGCTGTACTCAAACAGGAAATACAGGATTTCAGGAGGACTGGCGAAGATATATTTCAAATAAACAAGCACAAGGAACTAAGATTTACATCACAAGCACATGAGCACTTGGAATTCAAACAACACAAATACTGTAGCATCATGGGAACTATCGATTAAAATCGATATAAGTTCGAACAAGGTTAATCGATTGGGTAAAGTCGAATTCGATGCAATTCAGCAATATTATCTCCACAATGCTTGACGTTTTATGGCTAATTAATTTGTGAGAAGTGCCCACTGATTGAGGTTAGACTTGAAACTCTTTAAATACTTCACTTCGAGACAAACTGCCTTTAATTATTAACAACGCTCATTTCATGCTTACTAGCGTGCCATCTACAGAACGTGTATATAACTATTTACACGTTATGAATGATCTCCAGCGCCATCTAGAAAAAGAGACTGAAACTACCTGAAGCTAGCTACAGATTGGAACCAAAAGCCCTATTAGAGTTTCACAGCCGCTGTGGTTCCCCGTTTGTGCGAAGCATGTATGGTCCTGCACTCTAGCGGAGGTAGGAACGAACTAGATTCACAGCGCTGTCGAAGTAGTTCGGACATTCTCCGCACGCTCTCAGGAATGTAAAGCGAGCACCACGTCTTCCATTCAACGGCGACAGACAATAAACAAGATTACTTCATTGTTTTGCACAGCGAGAGACCACCGTAACATGACTAATAGATACTTCTTACACTGCTGTTCATTATCGTAGCAATTTGCTGCTCAGCTTCCAGTTTGTTGCTGTAGTTGTTTTTGTCCGATCCTTCGAAGAATGAAGGGCGAAGGTATTCGCAGTGGAAAGAAAAGGGTCACGAAGGGCAGTAGCAGCTATTGGGAATTAGACAAAAAACAGTACCCGGGTTTAAGGGATATAGCAGAGGGGAACGGGGAGAGGACATACAAACTGAAAAATATCTTCGTCTTCTTCCTATCTCCCCGCAAGGCATAGCAGATGAGGCTGCCTGGTGAGGTACTGGTCATCCTCCTCAGTTGTATGCCGACCCAGACTCTGAAGCTCCAGGACACTGCTCTTGAGGCTGTAGAGGTAGGATCCCTCGCTGAGTCTGAGAAAAAAACAGAACTTCTTTTTTTTTTTTGCTAGGGGCTTTACGTCGCACAGACACAGATAGGTCTTATGGCGACGATGGGATAGGAAAAGCCTAGGAGTTGGAAGGAAGCGGCCGTGGCCTTAATTAAGGTACAGCCCCAGCATTTGCCTGGTGTAAAAATGGGAAACCACGGAAAACCATTTTCAGGGCTGCCGATAGTGGGATTCGAACCTACTATCTCCCGGATGCAAGCTCACAGCCGGGCGCCTCTACGCGTACGGCCAACTCGCCCGGTAAAACAGAACTTCAGATTCTTGGTCGGGGGATACCTCGCCCAGGCGGCCTCACCTGCTATGCTGAACAGGGGCCTTGTGGAGGGATGGGGAGATTGGAAGGGACAGGCAAGGAAGTGGGAAGGAAGCGGCCGTGGCCTTAAGTTAGGTACCATCCCGGCATTCGCCTGGAGGAGAAGTGGGAAACCACGGAAAACCACTTCCAGGATGGCTGAGGTTGACCTCCCGAGGCTGAGTGGACCCCGTTCCAGCCCTCGTACCACTTTTCAAATTTCGTGGCAGAGCCGGGAATCGAACCCGGACCTCCAGGGGTGGCAGCTAATCACGCTAACCACTACACCACAGAGGCGGACTAATTGAATACTTAACAATAAAATTATCACCAAGGAACTTTTTATTTTTTATTTTTACAATTTGCTTTACATCGCGCGACACAGTTGGGTCTTATGACGACGATGGAAGAGGTAAAGGCTAGGAGCGGAAAGGAAGCGGCCGTGGCCTCAATTAAGGTACAATCCCAGCATTTGGCTGCTGTGAAAATGGAAAGCAACGGAAAACCATCTTCAGGGCTGCCGACACTGGGGTATTAACCCACTGTCTCCCGGATGCAAGCTCGTAGCTGCGCGCCTTTTACAGCACTGCCAACTCGCCCGTTAAAAAACTAATAAGTTTGTAAATGTCATGAGGTGTGTGAGGTTTCGTCACAGTTCTCAATGGATCCTTTATACAGCAGGTCTGTGAAGGTTAGGTTCTGATAAGCAGCTGACTGTTGCTTACGATCCGCTGATATTCCTGCAAGGGTAGGTCTTGAATAATAATTGGTCAGACAGGAGCTTCCGCAATTCGTAGACCGTGTGGCCTAATGGATAGGGCGTCGGACTTCAGATCCGAAGATTGCAGGTTCGAGTCCTGTCACGGTCGTATAATTTTATTTACACCTAAGATCTGCTGACTTCGGTCTTACATTATGCCGTATTTTAATAACCAAGTTTGGAAGACTGAATAACTAGACGAAGGGTTTCTTATCAGAATAATTCATTGTCAGTGATTTTTTCTTTGTTTCATAATCTGTTTGCCGTCCATGTTACCTCCGCATGGGCGATACGATGGTTCAGGTGAACTGGAAGCTGGTGAATGAGGTGAAAGCTCACTTCGGTGTGCTGGAACCAACACATCAATTTGCCCTACGTGGCCTGAACGAGCCGCGAGTTGGGAACGGGGAACCCAAGGCTGTGAACTCAGTCATGGTAATGCCAAGTGGGAACCACATGAGTAGGTCTACTGAAGGTGGAACAAACCTGGTCGGGTTCGGGCCAGGGGCGAACTGCTGGATGGAGGGCTGAGGGGCGTAGCGCCTGCTACGGAGAGCCTGAGTTGTGGGAGGACAATGTCTGGCGGAATGCCTCATCACGGTTGGTGAGAACGCCGCTCAGCACCCTACAAGGTGGCAAAAATCCTACGTCATATGGAACCATGGACATTCCAAATGAACCACTTAAACAAATACCAAGGGAAGCTATGGAATCTCCAGAAGAGCAGATCCGGCGGCAGGCCCAGTAGCGCAAACTGAATCCAAACTTGAAGAAGAAACAGAAGAAGCAACAGGAAAGCAGACTTCTGGACAAAAGGAAACAGGAGATTTCACTACGAAAGGACTGAAGATATCGGCATAGAAACTAAATAGGATGTATGTATATAAACCACCTCAAACAAGTGCCTACTACAAGGAAAAGAAGACGGCGTGGAAAGAAGCCAAGATAGCGGCTCGGACGTGGGTGGAGGAGAAGCCAAGGAACAGAGATCAGCGAGACGCTGGGCCAATGAATACGCCCGAAGGGCCAAGGTCGGAGGAAAACACGGGATCAAGTTCGGCTACAAAACACCCTCCAAGGAACAGAAGGAAGGAAAAGTCACGTCCTTTTCGGAAAGACTATCCTCAGTTAAGGTCGCAATAATACCTAAGACCTTTCCAGATAGAAAACTCAAGGACGAAGACGTGACTGAATTGTCATCTGCTCTGATAGCATAAATAAAGCCGCTGTCAGACGAATGTCTGCCAGGTTTCCTTGAGTCACCAAGGCTGGAAAGTGGAGCTATGGTACTGATCAGTGCAAATCCAGAAACGAAAAGTTGGTCTGAACAGACAGCATCAAATTGTAACCCTTGGAACGGGGTGACCCTAGAGGTGGTGGACGCAAAAAGATGCTGAAGACTACCAAAGTCAGCACGGAGTTGCCACCTCTTTTTGACAAATTTAAAGTGGAGGATATTCTTGTCAGAATCAATCAGCACGATACCAAACTTCTAACGCAAGAGTGGAGAGTGCTGAATGCCACTTCAATCGACAAGACAGGAAGGACAGTCGTTTTGGCCCTTGGTGAAATACATTTTGAAGAGCTCAATAAGAGAAGCCTTAAGGCTAAGTTCGGACTTGGGCAGATCAGATTTCATGTCATCAGGAGAAAAACGAAACCCAATGTTGATAAAGATGGAGCTGAAGGTTATTCAGACCAAATTTTGAGCATAAAAAAAAAAACAGCTGTGGCCAATTTCGCCAGGAAGTTGAAGTCCGAGGCTATTGACGCGGCCCTTATTTAAGAGCTCTGGGTAGTCAAGGACAGAATAGCAGGACTGGCGTGTTCTAGAGGTAAGCTGATGTACGATACAACATCGGAAATACCAGGAACATGTCCTCTTGTGAACAGGACACTAAAATATCTTATGTTGCAGGAATACTGCTTACGGTACTTAAACGTGGCCAAGATTAAACTTCGAAATTGGTAGGGACCCAGAGTAATAACCATAGGCTCTGCATGTATCCCATATGACTCAACTAATTTGCCCCCATCAGAAGAAGTTGAGAAGCGAATTTGCAATGTAAAGAGGTAAGGCGAACACCTAGTCCTTGGAGCAGATGCAAATTCACATCACACAGCATGGGGCGGCACGAACTGGAATGCAAGAAGTGAGTCTTTACTAGACTTTATTATCGGAACTCAGTTGACGATACTAAACTTAGTAAACAAGCCCACATTTAAAAATAAAAATTGTAGGGAGGTAATAGACGTTACACTTTGCACCACGCATATTTCAAACTTTGTTCAAGACTGGAAGGTGCTGGAGGAACCATCATTGGCAGACCACCAGCACATCCAATTTCCAATAGATGCGAGACTATGTGGGATTGAGATGTACAGAGACCCAAAAAGAACTAACTGGGATAGATACAGAGAAGTTATATGGAAGGCTTTAGAAAAAATTCCAACTAACGTGAGAGGACAGAAAGAACTGTGTGAGGCAGTGGAATTATTAGAAGAAGCCATTATAGGCTCATTCCATGACAACTGTCCTCTCAAAGAAAAGAAAAACACCAAAAAAGTATGTGGTGGAACAACAAACTAGCCAAAGTGAAGGAAGAGGTTAGGATTTTGTATAGAATATCATCTAGAAATGGTATCGGGACGTACATCATACGAAACTCACTGAGTATAACCTTGTGATATGGAAAGCAAAAAGAAAACTTTGTATAATATTCTGTGAGAAAATGGAATCACAAACTGAAACAGCAAGGCTCCAGATGGTTGTCAAAGCAACCCATATAAATCAGGTGGGGACACTGGAGAAACCGGATGGGTCATTTACTCAAGCGGGGAGGGGCACGCTGGAGATTCTAATGGCGTGTCACTTTCCTGAAGCTGAGGAGATGACAGAAGAAGACACGGTTGGAACAGAGACTGGAGCTCGAAGAGCAGACTGGAACAGTGCCAGCAGAATAACAGAACACAACCATGTAAACTGGGCTATCGATACGTTTCATCCTATAAAGGCGCCAAGACCAGATGAGATACTTCCGATAGTGCTGCAGGAAGGACGGGAGATACTCGTCAATGAGCAGACGCACCTTTTCAGGGCCAGTCTAGCGTTAGGGTACGTGCCGAAATCATGGTATGAAGCTTATGCAGTATTCATACCTAAACCTGGAAGGGTAAAGTATGTCCAAGCTAAAGCATACAGAGCATAATGTTCAACCTCCTGCATACTGAAAGCAACGGAGAAAATTCTTCATAAATATATCAGAAGAATGGTGAAACTCAACTCAACGTTACATGAAAATCAATTTGCATATTGACCTGGCAGGTCCACTGAAGTAGCACTCTATCAGTTGATTAGTAAAATAGAGAAAACCTAGAATATAATGATTTGCATTGGCGGCATTTCTAGATATAGAAGAAGCTTTCAGCAATACAACCTATGACTCTGATCAAAGCATTGGAAAAGAGCAAGGTGAGTAAAACCGTCGTCGAATGGATTAAATCCATATTAGACGGCAGGAAGATAATAGCAACCCTGTTTGAAGGAACGCTGAATTTTAGGGCTATCCGAGGCTGTGCTTACGGAGGAGTTCTTTCGCCTCAGCTGTGGAACATCGTGGTGAACATAATCATAGGTATGCTCAACGAAGTGGGTTTTTATACACAGGGATACGTAGATGATCTAGTGATTGTGGTATGATGTAAGGTGATGTGTGTTATCCAGGACCTCATGCAAAGATCGTTTAACCTTGTGGAGAACTGGTGTCGGGAAGAACAACTATCAGTCTACCCAAACCGGATAACTCTAGCCCCTTTTACAAGAAGGAGAAAATTAAAGGCAAAGAGATCACTGAAGCTATTTGGACAAGGTGTATATATGGAAGAACAGGCATTGCACCTAGGTGTACTGTTACATCAAAATCTAACCTGGAATCCACGTATAGAAAGGAACATAACCCACGCCAAGTATTTGCTGTATGCATGTAAAAGTGCCGTCGGGAAGATATGGAGCCTAAGACCATAAATGGTAATGTCGATATAAGCAATGATCATTAGACCGTTGATGGCCTAAGCTGCAATCTTCTGGTGGCAGATGGTAAGTCATGAAAAAGTCAGAAGTAGATTGGATAACCTACAGAGAATGGCATGCATAGCCGTAACTGGGGCTGTGAGAACTACGCCAACAAAAGACTTGAATACTTTACTAGACCTTCCATCACTATGTAATATCAGAAAAGGACAGGCTAGAATGAGTTCGTGTAGATTGGCATAATCAGAGTGCTGGAATGCACAATGACCCAATCTAGGACACTGTAACATTAACAGAGTAATAACAGAGGAAGTTATATACGTGCCTTCTGATCATATGATACCAAAGTACAACTTTGAAAAACCGCTTGAGTCCTAGATAATAAAAAAAAAGACTGGGATATCAACAAATGGAATACCGAGAAAGGAGATATAATGTGTGGTGGACTGATGGCTCAAAGACTTTGGATGGCACAGGAGGGGGTATCAACAGGGGAAGACCTGCGAGATCAATCCAGATGAGCCTGGGCAAACGCACTACAGTCTTTCAAGCTGAAGTGATAGCTATCACAACATGTCTTGGAGAAAATCTGAAAATAAACAATAGGAATAAGAACATTTTCATTTTTACGGACAGACAAGCGTCCATTAAAGCACTAGAGGTAGTCCGGATAATATCCAGAATTGTCTGCTATTGGCATTCACTTCTCCTGAAGCTCTCAAAGCTCGGACTTGGGCAGATCAGTTTTCAGGCCATCAGGGGAAAAACGAAACCCACTGTTGAGAAGTACGGAGCTTAAGGTCCTTGATGATAATCTTCAGCATACAAAAGCAGCTGTGGCCAATTTCGCCAGGAAGGTCAAGTCCGGCGCTATTGACGTGGAACTTATTCAAGAGCCCTGCGTAGTCAAGGGCAGAGTAGCAGGACTGTCGGATTCTGGAGGTAGGCTGATGTATGGTACGACATCGGAAATACCCAGAACATGTCTTCATGTGAACAGGACACTAAAATATCTTATGTTGCAGGAACAGTGTTTGCGGGACTTAACCTTGGCCAAGCTTAAACTTAGAAATTGGGAGACCCAGAGAGATAACAATAGGCTCTGCATATCTCGCATATGACTCAACAAATCTGTCTCCATCAGAAGAAGTTGAGAACCTAATTTGCAATGCGAAGAGGTAAGGCGAACACCTAGTCCTTGGAGCAGATACAAATTCACACCACACGGCATGGGGCAGCACGAAATGCAATGCAATATTTGAGTCTTTACTAGAGTTTATTATTGGAACTGAGTTGACGGTACTTAACCTAGGACGGAAGCCTACATTTATAAATAAACATCGTAGGGAGGTAATAGACAATACACTAAGCATTACGCATATTGCAAACTTTGTTCAAGACTGGAAGCTGCTGGAGGAACCATCATTGGCAGACCACCAGCACATCCAAATTGCAATAGATGCGTGACTATGTGGAATTTAGATGTACAGAGGCCCAAAACGAACTAACTGGGATAGATACAGAGAAGTTCTATGGAAGGCTGTACAAAAAATTCCAACTAACGTGAGAGGACAAAAAGAATTCTGCGAGGCATTGATTTTTATTAGAAGATGCCATTATAGACTCATTCCATGACAAATGTCCCCTCAAAGAAAAGGAAAAACACCATTAAAGTAACGTGGTGGAGCAACAAACTAGCCAAAGTGAAAAAAGAGTTTAGAAAGTTGTATAGAATATCATCTAGAAATGGTATGTGGGACGTACAGTAAACTTCTTCTTCTTCTTAATCTGTTTATTGTTCAGGGTTGGCTTTTCCCTCGGACTTAGCGAGGGATTCCACGTCTACCGCCTCAAGGGCAGTGCCCTGGAGCTTCAGACTCTTGGTCGGGGGATACAACTGGGGAGAATGACCAGTATCTCGCCCAGGCGGCCTCACCTGCTATGCTGAACAGGGGCCTTGTGGAGGGATGGGAAGATTGGAAGGGATAGGCAAGGAAGAGGGAAGAAAGCGGCCGTGGCCTTAAGTTAGGTACCATCCCGGCATTCGCCTGGAGGAGAAGTGGGAAACCACGGAAAACCACTTCCAGGATGGCTGAAGTCGGAATCGAACCCACCTCTACTCAGTTGACCTCCCGAGGCTGAGTGGACCCCGTTCCAGCCCTCGTAGCACTTTTGAAATTTCGTGGCAGAGCCGGGAATCTAACCCGGGCCTCCGGGGGTGGCAGCTAATCACGCTAACCAGTACACCACAGAGGCGGACAGAATAATAAACATAACTATGAAAAATGGGCGATCGGCACGTTTTATTATATAAAGAAAAGTGAGCAAAGTAAGCATATTCTTAGCGCAAATAAAGTTGTCCGACCGTGACAGGATTCGAACCTGCAATCTTCGGATCCGAAGTCCGACGCCTTATCCTTTAGGCCACACGGTCCACAAACGCAGCATCTCCTGTATGACCAATTATATTACTGTACAAGTCCTACCTCTGCAGTGCTGTGAGTTTGAGAAGGAATAACAGTGGATCGTAAGCAACAGTCAGCCTCTTATCAGAACCTAACCTTCACACTAGCTTCTCTCTGTATGAGGGATCCGTTCATGAAGTGTGAAAAAACCCCACATACGCCGTGACAATTACATTTTATTTTCACGGCATGTGGCAGCGGTGTTGCCAGTCGTGATGAAATCTTTCGCAGGTAATGGGAAACTTCCCTTCATCACAGCCAAACATTAGCAAGGCACGTTGAAGACTATGTCACTCCTTGTGGGGTGACGGAAGCTCATCCAAAGGATCGTATGTAACTGCTGCCAATTCCTTTCTCAGCACGCTGTATATTGTGCAACAGACAGTGGAATTTCTCTGTCATTTGTCACTTCGTCAGCATCTGTTGTGTAGTGGTTAGTGTGAATAGCTGCCACCCCCCTGGAGGCCCGGGTTCGATTCCCGGTTCTGCCACGAAATTTCGAAAGTGGTACGAGGGCTGGAACAGGGTTCACTCAGCCTTGGGAGGGTAAATGAGTAGAGTTGAGTTCGATTCCCATCTCAGCCATCCTGGAAGTGGTTTTCCGTAGATTCCCACTTCTCAGCCAGCAAATGCCGAGATGGTACCTAACATAAGGCCACGGCCGCTTCCTTCCCCCTTCCTTGTCTATCCCTTCCAATCTTCCCATCCCTCAGGGGCCCCCTGTTCAGCATGGCAGTGGGGCCCGCCTGGAAGATGTACTGTTCATCCTCCCTAGTTGTATCCCCCGACCCAATTTCTCACGCTCCAGGACACTGCCCTTGAGGCGGTAGAGGTGGGCTCACTCACAGAGTCCGAGGAAAATACCAACCCTGGAAGGTAAGCAGATTCAGAACAAGAAGATTTGTCACCCCACGGGGCGACTTGCGCAACCGTCAGAATTACATTTTTGATGACAAGGAAAAGAATGTGGATTGGCGTCTATTATTGCTTTATTTTTACATACTGAGTTGGATTTAGCACTCAGAGGAAATTTTAAACCGGGGGCTACGTGTGAATAAAAAATGTTGCTACAAACCTGAGAATGTTCCCCAGTAACTATCACTGGCTGGTGATATGAGTGAATCATCACACGAAGAGGCACCGTAATCTTTGCTAGTGTCCCCACTACACAAACTGCTATCCAATTCCGACTTGGAGAAGGTGGCATCACATTGCAAATATGAAATGTCAACATGACTTGATTCAGCACTCGAAACCTTTTCAAAGTTCTTCTTCTATCCCTTTATCGGTAATCACTCCTTACTCGACACAGAAACACATACGACATGAATTATATTCTTGTCACAAAACTGTAAATTACAAGGAACTCGTTGAAAGGCGCGTAAAGCAACAGCTCACAACACAGAGCACAGTGTTCCGCTACAACAAGGGTAAACTGCCGTCCCCCTGTAGGTGTCACGCGCGCTATCTCTGTTCCATTGCAACCTAATAACAGTATGTCACCCCAAATGGGGGGGGGGGCACAAAAATAGTAACTTTGAACATAAATTATGTCTTTGATTTTCATCTTCTTCTTCTTAATCTGCTTTTCCTCCAGGGTTTCCTTTTTTCTCGGACTCAGCGAGGGTTACCATTTCTACCGCCACATGGGCAGTGTCCTGGAGTTTCAGACTTTAGGTCGGGGGATACAACTTGGGAGAATTACCAGTACCTCGCGCAGGAGGCCTCATCTGCTATGCTGAACAGGGGCCTCGTGTGGGATGGGAAGATTGGAAGGGATAGACAAGGAAGGAAGCGGCCGTGATCTTAAGTAAGGTACCATGCCGGCATTTGCTTGGAGGAGAAGTGAGAAACGACGGCATAACACTTTCAGGATGGCTGAGGTGGGAATCGAACGCACCTCTACTCAGTTGACTTCCCGAGGCTGAGTGGACCCCGTTCCAGCCCTCGTACCACTTTTCAAATTTCGTGGCAGAGCCGGGAATCGAACCCGGACCTCCGGGAGAGGCAGCTAATCACGCTAACCACTACACCACAGAGGCGGACAACAGCAGCGCTATGCAAGACAGAAAATGAATTCTAGAACCTCCCAGGTCATAGACTTAGATTTCTTTTGAAATCAATATAACATTAATCTGTCGTTGAACGTTGCAGTGAAATGCAAAGTTGGGTAGCTTTCCTCGTCAATGAATGTGGTCCACACAACGCGAAAAACACGCTGTGGTAAGAACATGGACTTGGGATGTTCTGAAGTCACCTTTTTAATGACAGTGGCACATACCAGAGAGTGGTCTGTTCGCGGGGCAAACAAACTGCGCGGTGTGTAAAATGAGTGGGCGAACAGATAGGAAGTGATGGGGCGCGTTTCGTAAAATTTATAGGCAACAAGAAGTACCGGCGATCTGGGCGATATAGTGCGGAAACGGCGGGGCGTGGGCCGAGGCCAGGCTGCAAAACTGAAGAAAGTAGGTACAAAATGGTAAGTTTTTGTGCTCTCTGTGCGAATCTTGACAGAGAAGTAAAGGTTGAAAGATCTTAACTGCGGTAATAATAGTTTTTCCAAATTTTAATTGAATTCTTTACAATAAAACTATCACCAAGGGGCATTTTTTTTACAGTTCACTTTACTTTGCACCGACACAGGTAGGTCTTATGGCGACGATGGGATAGGAAAGGGCTAGGAGTGAGATGGAAGTGCCGTAGCCTTAATCAATGTACAGTCCCAGCATTTTCCTGGTGTGAAAATGGAAAACCAAGGAATACCATCTTCAGGGCTGCCGACAGTGTGGCTTGAACCCACTGTCTCTCGGATGCAAGCGCGTAGCTGCACCCCTCTTACAGCTTGGCCAACTCGCCCGGTAAAAAGCAAATAGGTTTGAAATTGTCATGAGGTGTGTGAGGTTTTGTCACAGTTCAGCAATGGATCCCTCATACAGAAGGTTTGTGAAGGTTAGGTTCTGATAAGTGGCTGACTGTTGCTTACGATCTACTGATATTCCTGCAACGGTAGGTCTTGTATAGTAATTGGTCAGACAGGAGCTTTGCCATTCGAAGACCGTGTGGCCTAATGGATAATTCGTCGGACTTCGGATCCGCAGATTGCAGGTTCGAGTTCTGTTACGGTCGTATAACTTTATTTACACTCAAGATCTTCTGTCTTCGCTCTTACACTATGCCGTATTTTAATAATCAGGTTTGGATCTGGATGATTGTGAAGACTGAATAACTAGACGAAGGGTTTCGTTCTATATTCTTGTCAGAATAATTCATCGTCAGTAATTTTTTCTTCCTTTCATGATCTCTTTGCCGTCCATGTTACCTCCACATGGGTGATACGGTGGTTCAGGTGAAGTGGGTGTTGGTGAATGAGGTGAAAACTCACTGAGGTGTGCTGGAACCAACACATCACTTTGCCCTGCGTAGACTGAACGAGCCGCGCGTTGGGAACGGTGTGAACCCAAACCAGGGGGAACCCATGTCTGTGAACTCAGTCATTTTAATGCTAAGTGGGATCCACGTGAGTAGGTCTACCGAAGGTGGAACAAACCTGGTCGGGTTCGGGCCAGGGGCGGACTGCTGGATGGACGGCGGGGGTCGTAGCGCCTGCTACGGAGAGCCTGAGTGCGGGAGGATTATGACTTGCGGAACGCCTCATCACGGATTGTGAGAACGCCGCTCAAGACCTTAGAAGGGGCGAAACAACTACGTCATATGGAATCATGTACATTCCAAATGAACCACTTAAACAAATACCAAGTGATGCTATGGAAGCCCCAGAAGAACAGGTCCAGCGGCAGCCCAAGAGGAGGATATCGAGACAGAAGTCCCAGTAGTGAATCCAAATTTGAAGAAGAAACAGAAGAAGCAATAGGAAAGCAGACTTCTGGTCAAAAGGAAAAAGGAGATATCACTGAGAAAGAACTGAAGATATCGGCATCGAAACTAAATAGAATGCATGTAGATAGACCACCACAAACAAGTGCCTACTACAAGGAAAATAAGAAGGCGAAGAAAGAAGCCAAGATAGCGGCTGGAACTTGGGTGGAGAAGAACCAAGGAACAGGAATTGGCGAGACGCTATGCCAATGAATACGCCCAAAGGGCCAAGGTCGTAGGAAAGCACGCAATCAAGTTCGGCTCCAAAACCACCCTCCAAGAAACAGAAGGAAGAAAAAGTCATGTCCTTTTCGGAAAGGCTATCCTCAGTTCTGTACCTGAAAACCAGACTATCTTAAGTCCATTTTTTGCCTTTTTGAGATAATCCTGACAGTAGATGATGAAAGAGCGCTTTATTGAGCCAGACTATGTTAAGTCTTGTAAAACTATAATTTTACGAGTTAGCAGTGTTAATATAATCTTTAGTCCTGAGAATCCTGTGAGCCAACTTATCCTAAGTCCACTTGCGATACTTTGGTTCTAAGCAAATCATAACTTGCGATAGCCTAAGTCCGTTTAAGATAGTTTGGCATTGATATTGTGTGTTACCATTGTAGTTCAAGTCACATTATTGACAAGGATTTTGTTGGCTTAGGCGGGAATATTACCATTGTTTTGCATGTTCTGCTCGGTTTCATTCATAAGGAGCAATGAGCCGTGGACGGATGTTGGTTGATCTTGCACTGCAGCTAAACCAGTGTCCAGGAGGTAAGAGTAATATTGATTAGTACAATATATTTCTATTTCTATGCTCTACAGATATTGAAAAGTAATTTATTGTCGTTTTAGAAAAGAGTCTTCCTCTTTATGAGCCTCACAGTAATTAGCTCGTTAATCAATTTCTTTTACAGGGTTTAATGGCAATGACAATGGCAATGAGCTTAAGGGAACAGAAACTGCCTTTCCTTCTATGAATCTACAAGTAGATAAAAAAAGTGGAAGTATTAAGTTCATCGCACTTTATAATCATGAAAGGTTATACTGTATTTATTTTTAAGAGCCAATGCAATTTGTTCAATAACTTTTTATTCGTGCGTGTGCTTTTATCTGTTGGATAGTAGCTTAAAAATATTTTTTGTCCGCAGGCCCCTACTGTTACGATGCCCGATTTTGTGAAGAAGAAGTAGAAGATAGTGGAGAAAAGGTGTACACTCAATTATAATGTGTGAAAGTGAATTCGCATTACACTGACATAGGTTACAATGATCAAGTTTCCACGCCTATATTTACCCGCCGCTTGTTGCTGAAGAGACTGAGATAGAATGCAGTTCCAATTTTCAAGGGCTTGTGGGTAGTTCTGGTAAGAGATCACATTTTCCACAAGAGCATTCGTTGGAGAGTGACTCTAATGAATCCCCATCCACTGCCCTTTCTTCTGTTTGTGACATCAAGCAAACAGAGAGCAGAACATGTTTGCTCCCCTCTCGTACAACTCGTGCTAGATTGGTTCCGTACTCAGATTCTGAAGATGAAGATGAAGATTTTGAAAATAATAAGAATGGTTGTAGGAAAAGGAAAAGAAATACTCTTTTGTAGAAGAATAATGTGAGGAAAGTAAAGTTATTAGGTGGAGAGGAATGTATCTCTTCAGTTGGTAAGTTAGTTGGTAAGCGTGTCCTTCATTCTGAATGTAGAAACTGCTGAAATAAATGTTCAAGAAAGGTAACTGAGGTTGAAAGACAGCAAATATTTAATGAATTTTGCAGCGCAGAGAAGAGTTGGGACCTTAAAAGACAGTACATTATTTCCCTTGTGGAGGAAAAGCCAGTTATAAGGCATATGCCACGATGTCATGGGTCACAACGGCAAAGAACAGCAACAAATATTTATCATTTAAACGTGTCAAACAATAAAATCCCCGTTTGTCAAGGAATGTTTTTAAATACACTGTGGATAAGTATTCAAATGGTGAAAACTGCCTTGAGAAAGGCCAGTGGGTGTGGTATGATTGAAGTTGATGGAAGAGGTAAACACACGCCATCAAATAAAATCTCAGAAGAGCTTTGTCATGACATTAGAGCACATATTGATAGATATCCAGTTTATGAGAGTCATTACAGCAGGGAACGAACGAAGAGGAAGTATATAGGAAGTGAACTGAATCTATCAAAAATGTATTCTTTATACTGCCAAGAATGTACCAAGGAAGGAAAAATAGCAGCAAAAGAATGGTTGTTTCGAAAAATATTAAATGAAGAGTATAACATCGCCTTTAAGTTGCCAGATAACGATACGTGTGACAAGTGCGATGAATGTAATATCCAGATAAACCAACAATCGTCCACACAACATGAGATATCTAAAATTATGGAAAGGAAGAAAGAGCACTCGGAAGAAGCCACCCGTCGCTACAAGATGAAAGCAAATTACAAGGAATCTTGTGGCAAAAACGAGAAAGTCTTAATGGTGGACCTACAAAAATGTTTACCGACACCATATCTAACAAATTGAGAGTGCTACTACCTCAGGAAGTTATGGATACTAAACTACACTCTATATGATTCCACACGAAGACAGTCCTATTGCTTGATGTATGATGAAACCTGTGGAGGAAATGAGATGGCTTCATGTTTCTTGAAATGGGCAAATAATCATCTAACTGATGAAACACACATCCTCACTGTCTGGTCAGATAACTGCTCAGGTCAGAACAGAAATCATCAGATGATTATCATGTACTTCTGGCTTATTTCAAAATGGAAAAAAATTGCAAATTATTAACCACAAGTACTTGTTGCGTGGGCACACCCACATGGAAGTGGATACTGTACGCAGCATTATTGAAAGTAAGAAGAAAAGAATCGAGACACAAAACATCTTTACTTGTAATGATTGGATAAACTTAGTAGAAGAAAGTGGAAAAAAAAATCAAAGTTGACAGAATGTGTTTGGCAGATTTCAAAGATTTCTTGGGTTTTTCAAGCAAAGACAGCAACATGATTGTTCTGAGGAAGAAAAACACCCTGGGAGAAAACGCACATAATTCTGAAATGGTTTGGATCCAGGTGAGAAAAGACAAACCATACACCTATCAGTACAAAACCTCGTTCCAGGATGAAATGTTCAAAGAAATCGATTTGAGGAGGAATACCAGAAGTGCCAGGACATCTTTCCCACAAACTCTTCCTGTGATTAGAACTGTTAAGAAGTCAATTAGTAAAGAAAAGTATAAAGTATAAGGATTTTTGCACCATCTTGAAGTGGGTTCCAGAAGAATATCTCATTTGCATTTCAGGAATCTCAAGACTGAAGAGTCCGTCACAGAAGACTACCCTTACTCGAAATAAATTTGCCTGGTTAGCAGTTTTGGCTCATGATCTATAAACTTTAACATAAGCGCAGTAGCGCTCAATGCTGTACTGAATTTTATTGATGTTTTCTTCCTTGTGATTTTTATATGCTTATAATAAAGTCAATTTGAAAGGAGTTAGCGCTATAATTTTATAGTTTAACATATCTTTTTCCTATCTTAAGTCCTCTCCACATCCTGACAAACAGATATCTTAAGTCCACAAAAGTATTTAAAAAATGAGAGAACAAAATCCCGTCAACACAGTATCAAGTACAAGTGCTTATGATTATATAAATGTAAGATAAATGTTATTTCAGTCTTTTGTTACGACCTTGTAGGGAAATTTGCTAGTAAAATTTCGTTTTCTGGTTCTACCGTTAAACTTACCATTTGGACTTAAGATACTCTGGTTCTCAGGTACAGAGTTAAGGTCGCAATAATACCTAAGATCTTTCCAGATGGAAAACGCAAGGAGGAAGACGTGACTGAATGGTCATCTGCTTTGATGGCACAAATAAATCCGCTGTCAGACAGATGTCTGCCTGGCTTCCTTGAGTCACCAAGGCTGGGAAGTAGAGCTATGGTACTGATCAATGAAAATCCAGACACGAAATGTTGGCTGGAACAGACAGCATCAAATTGTAACCCTTGGAAAGGGGTGATCCTAGAGGTTGTGCACGCAAAAAAAGATGCTGAAGACGACTAAAGAACACCCAGTTTCCACCTCTTTTCGACAAATTGAGAGTGGTGGATATTCTTGTCAGAGTCAATCAGGAAATCATAGGAAACTCACTGAGTATAACCTAGAGATACGGAAAGCAAAAATAAAATCTTGAATATTGTTCTGTGTGAAAGTGGAATCACACACTGAAACAGCAAGGCACGGTTGGAACAGAGACCGGAATTCGAAGAGCAGACTGGAACAGTCCCAACAGAATTATAAACATAACCATGTAAAATGGGCAATCGACACGTTTCATCCTATAAAGGCTCCTGGATGAGATGAGATACTTCCGATACTCCTACAGGAAGGACGGGAGGTACTCGTCAATGCCCTGACGGATCTTTACAGGCCAGTCTAGCTTTAGGGTACGTGCCGAAATCTGGAGCTAAAGCAGTCTTCATACCTCAGCCTGGAAGGGCAAATTATGCCCAAGCCAAAGCATACAGAGCATTATGTTTAACCTCGTTCATGCTGAAAGCAATGGAGAAAATTCTGGATAAATATATCAGAAGAATGGTGCAACTCAACTCAACGTTACATGAAAATCAGTTTGCGTATAGACCTGGAAGATCCACTGAAGTACCACTCCACCAGACGGTTTGTAAACTAGAGGAAACCTAGAACATAAAGAAATTGCACTGGGGGCATTTCTAGGTATAGAAGGAGATATTATCAAAGCATAGGAAAAGAGCAAGGTGAGTAAAACCGTCGTCAAATGGATTAAATCCATGTTAAACGAAGGGAAGGTATTAGCAACCCTGTTTGAAGAAACGCTGACGGTTAGGGCCACCCGAGGTTGTGCTCAGGGAGAAGTTCTTTCGCCTCTACTGTGGAACCTCGTGGTGAACAAAATCATAGCTATGCTCAGCGAACAGTGTTTTTATACACAAGGATACTTAAATTACCTTGTGATTGTGGTATGATGTAAGGTGATTTGTGTTATCCAGGACCTCATGCAATGATCACTTAACCTTGTGGAGAACTGATGTCGGGAAGAATAACTATCAGTCAACCCGAACACGTTAACTCTAGTCCCTTTTACAAGAAGGAGAAAATTAGAGGGAAAGAGATCACTGAAGCTATTTGGACAAGTTGTATATATGGAAGAACAGGCATTGCACCTAGGTGTAGTGTTAGATAAAAATCTAACCTGGTATCCACACATAGAAAGGAACATAACCCAGGCCAAGAACTTGCTGTATGCATGCAAAAGGGCCGTCGGGAAGACATGCGACCTAAGACCATCAATGGTAATGTGGATATAAGCAATGATCATTAGACCGTTGATGGCCTATGCTGCAATCTTCTGGTGGAAAAAATTAAGTCAAGGAAAAGTCAGAAGTAGATTTGATAACCTACAGAGAATGGCATGCATAGCCATAACTGGGGCTATGAGAACTACGCCGAAGCCTTGAATACTTTACTAGACCTCCCATCACTATCTAATGTCAGGAAAGGACAGGCTAGTATGAGTTCATATAGATTGGCACAACCAGAGTGCTGGAATTCACAAGGAGTAGTAGGTCTGTTGAGAGTACACTTCCATCTGAAAAAAACACCTTCATAGAATAGGAGTAATCATCATCATCATCATCTGTTTACCCTCCAGATTCGGCTTTTCCCTCGGACTCAGCGAGGGATCCCACCTCTACCGCCTCAAGGGCAGTGTCCTGGAGCTTCAGACTCTAGGTCGGGGATACAACTGGGGAGAATGACCAGTACCTCACCCAGGCGGCCTCACCTGCTATATTGAACAGGGGCCTTGTGGAGGGATGGGAAGATTGGAAGGGATAGGCAAGGAAGAGGGAAGGAAGCGGCCGTGGCCTTAAGTTAGGTACTATCCCGGATTCGCCTGAAGGAGAAGTGGGAAACCACGGAAAACCACTTCGAGGATGGCTTAGGTGGGAATCGAACCCACCTCTACTCAGTTGACCTCCCGAGGCTGAGTGGACCCCGTTCCAGCCCTCGGACCTCCGGGGGTGGCAGCTAATCACGCTAACCACTACACCACAGAGGCGGACAGAATTGGAGTAATAAGAGACAATATGTGCAGGAAACGCAGTGAAGCAGAGGAATCAGCTGAACACATAGTTTTCGAATGTGAGGCGCTGGGTGGAATCACACTCTCCACTCTAGGACTACAAGGTGAAGAGAGAAAGAAAAATCGAAGAATACCAAGTAAGAACAACCTGCAGCTTTGTGAATTGAGCAGGTACATCTAGGAGGGAATGAAGGGAAAATTTGGTAGCGAAAAGTCTTAGAGGTCGACGCTAGTTAGGAAGTAATATTTAGAGACTCCGTGAAGAAAAGATGAAGGAGAAGAAGATCTGTTTGCCGTCCAGGGTTGGTTCATCCTTGGGACTCAGTGAGGGTTCCCACATCTACCGCCTCAAGGCAGTGTCCTGGAGCATGAGACTTTGGTTCGGGTGGTACATAGCTGGGGGTGGAGGACCAAGACCTCGCCCAGGCGGTCTCACGTGCAATGCTGAACAGACGGCATGCAGGGAGATAGGAATTTCGGAAAGGAAAGACAAGGACGAGGGAAGGAAGCGGCCGTTTCCAATTTTCACACCAGACAACTTAAGTAAGGCCACGATCGTTTCCTTCCCACTCCTACTATCCCTTTCCTGTCCATCCTTGCAATAAGATATATCTGTTTCAGTGTGACGTAGAGCCAATTAAAAACAAAACTGAGTAAAATAAGCACATTTTGAGCTCAAATAAGGTTGTCCGGCCGTGACAGGATTCGAACCTGCGATCTTCGGATCCGAAGTCCGACGCCTTATCCATTAGGCCACACGGTCTACAAGTCTTGCACGTCCCGTATGACCAATTATATTATTGCACAAGTTCTACCGTTGCAGTGCTTTGAATTTAAGAAGGAATACTAAGTAGTGGCGGATCGTAAGCAACAGTCAGCCGCTTATCAGAACCTAACCTTCACAGACCTGCTGACACACTACCGTCTCTCTGTATCAGGGATCCGTTCCTGAAGTGTGACGAAACCCCATATACTCCGTGACAATTACAAACTTATTTTTACGGAATGTGGCAGCGATGTGGCCCGGCGTGGTGATATCTTTCGGAGGCAATAGGAAACTTCCCTTCTACTTCTTCACAATCTGTTTACCCTCCAGGGTTGGCTTTTCCCTCGGACTCAGCAAGGGATTCCACCTCTACCGCCTCAAGGGTAGTGTCCTGGAGCGTCAGACTGTGGGTCGGGGGATACAACTGGGGAGAATGACCAGTTACTCGCCCAGGCTGCCTCACCTGCTATGTTGAAGAGGGGCCTTGTGGGGAACGGAAAGATTGGAAGGGATAGACAAGGAAGAGGGAAGGAAGCGGCCGTGGCCTTGAGTTAGGTACCATCCCGGCATTTACCTGGAGGAGAAGTGGGAAACGGCGGAAAACCACTTCCAGGATGGATGCGGTGGGAATCGAACACACCTCTACTCAGTTGTCATCCCGAGGCTTAATAGACCCCGTTCCGCCCTCGTACAAATTTTCAAATTTCGTGGCAGAGCCACTCGGGCTTCCGAGGGTGGCAGGTAATCACACTAAATACTACACCACAGAGGCGGACTTTATTACTTCAAACCATTATTTATTTATTTATTTATTTATTTATTTATTTATTTATTTATTTATTTATTTATTTATTTATTTATTTGTCAATAGTCTATACAGAGTTCTCCTCCATTTTCACAGACACTACACATGTGTGTATATAAATGCCTGAATGAGTTTTTTAAAAATGAATGATTCCATGACTGAATTAAATTGTCATGCATGCATGAATAAATGAATGAACGCTTCTCTCCCAGTCACGGATAGCCACCAACTGACGAGAGAGCATTCGCAAACCATTATTTGTTTGGTGACAGCAGCGCTATGCAAGACGGATAATAAATTCAAGAACCTCCCAAGTCCTAGACATGGGTTACGTTTGAAATCAATATAATATTAATCTGCCGGAGTACGCGGCAGAGAAATGCAAAGTTGGGAAGCTTTCCTCGTCAATGGATGCAGTCCATATGCCGCGAAAAACACGATTTGGTAAAAACATGGACTTGGGATGTTCTTGAATTACAGTGGCACATACCAGAAAGCGGCCGGTTCGCGGGGGGCAAAGAAACTGCGCGGTCTATTAAGCGAGCAGGCGAACAGATAAGAAGTGATGGGGAGGGGGGCACAAAATGTATAGGCAGCAAGAAGCACCGGTGTCCGTCTCTGTGGTGTAGTGATTAGTATGATTTACTGTCACCCCCGGAGGCTCGGGTTCGATTCTCATCTCTGCCACGAAATTTGAAAAGTGGTACGAGGGCTTGGAACGGGGTCCATTCAGCCACGAGAGGTCAACTGACTAGAGGTGGGTTCGATACCCACCTCAGCCTTCCTGGAAGTGGTGTTCTCTGGTTTCCAGCTTCTCCTCCGGACAAATGCCGGGATGGTACTTAATTTAAGGCCACGGCCGCTTCCTTCCCTCTTCTTTGTCTATCCCTTCCACTCTTCCCCCCCGCAAGGACGTATTACGCATAACAGGTGAGGCCGCCTGGGCGAGGTACTGGCCATCCTCCCCAGTTGTATCCTCCGGCCCAGAGTTTGAAGCACTACCCTTGAGGAGGTACAGGTGGGATCCATCGCTGAGTTCGGGTGAAAAACCAACCCTGGAGGGTAAACAGATTCCGAAAGAAAGAAAGAAAGAAAGAAAGAAGTACCGGCGATCTGGGTATATACGGTGGGGGTGGGTTGGGGGCGGGAGCTAGACTGCAAAATTGAAGAAAAAGGGTACAAAATGGTTTTTTATGCTCTCTGGGCGAATCTTGACATAGATTTTCCAAAATTTAATTGAATACTTTACAGAGAAACACTATCACCAAGGAATATTCATTTTTTACTATTTGCTATACGTCTCATCGACACAGATAGGTCTTATAGCGACGATGGAAGAGGAAATGGTAGGAGTGGGAAGGAAATGCCGTAGTCTTAATTAATGTACATTCCCAGCATTTTCATGGTGTGGAAATGAAAATCCACTGAAAACGATCTTCAGGACTGCCGACAGTGTGGTTTAAAACCACTGTCTCCCGGATGCAAGCTCGTAACTGCGCGCCCTTGCCCGCATAGCCAACTCGCCCCGTAAAAAAAAAAACAAGTAAGTATGAAATTGCGATGAGTTGTGTGAGGTTTCGTCACAGTTCAGCAATGGACCCCTCATACAGCAGGTCAGTGAAGGTGAATATCCGCTGATATTCCTGCCAGGGTAGGTATTGCATAATAACTGGTCAGACAGGAGCTTACCTGTTCGTCGACCGTGTGGCCTAATGGATAAGGCGTCGGACTTCGGATCCGAAGATTGCAGGTTCGAGTCCTGTCACGGTCGTATAAATTTATTTACACTTAAGATCTGCTGAATTCGCTCTTACATTATGCCGTATTTTAATCACCAGGTTTGGATCTAGATGATGGTGAAGAAATAATAAATAGACGAAGGGTTTCGTCCTATATTCATATCAGAATAATTCATCGTCAGCGATTTTTTCTTTCATAACCAGTTTGCAGTCCATGTTACCTCCGCATGGGTGGTACGGTGATTCAGGTGGAGAATGAGGTGAAAGCTCACTGCGGTGTGCTGGAACCAACACATCAATTTGTTCCACGTAGACTGGACAAGCCGCGAGTTGGAAACGGAGTGAACCCAACCTAGGGCGAACCAATGGCTGGGAACTCAGTCATGGTAATGCCAAGTGGGAACCACGTGAGTAGGTCTACTGAAGGTGGAACAAACCTGGTCGGGTTCGGGGCAGGGGCGGACTGCTGGATGGACGGCTGAGGGGCGTAGCGCCTGCTACGGAGAGTCTGAGATCTGGGGGGACAATTTCTGGCGGAATGCCTCATCACGGATGGTGAGAACGCCGCTCAGGACCCTACAAGGGGCAAAGCCCCTACGTCATGTGGAACAATGGATAATACAAATGAACCAGTTAAACAAATACCAAGGGAAGCTATGGAAGCTCCTGAAGAATAGGTCCAGCGGCAGGCCCAAGAGGAGAATATGGAGACAGAAGCTCCAGTAGGGCAGGCTGAATCCATATTTGAAGAAGAAACAGAAGAAGCAACAGGAAAGGAGACTTCTGGACAAAAGGAAGCTGGAGATTTCACTGAGAAAGAACTGAAGATATCGCCATCGAAACTAAATAGGATGCATATAGATAGACCACTTCAAACAGGTGCCTACTACAAGGAAATAAGAAGGCGGCAAAAGAAGCCAAGATAGCGGCTGGGAATTGGGTGGAGAAGAAGCCAAGTTACAGGGACCTGCATGACACTATGCCCAAAGGGCCAAGATCGGAAAAAAACGCAATCAAGTTCGGCTACAAAACCACCCTCCAAGAAACAGAAGGAAGAAAATGTCATGTCCTTTTCGGAAAGACTATCCTCAGTTATAGTCGCAATAATACCTAATAACTAATACCTAATTTTTTCCAGATGGAAACTCAAGGAGGAAGACGTGACTGAATTGTCATCTGCTTTGATAGTACAAATGAAGCCGCTGTCAGGCAGATGACTGCCGGGCTTCCTTGAGTCACCAAAGGTGGAAAGTGGAGCTATGGTACTGATCTGTGCAAATCCAGAAAAGATAAGTAGGCCGGAACAGACAGCATCAAATTGTAATCCATGGAAGGGGAGGCCCTAGAAGTGGTGGCCGCAAAAACGATGCTGAAATATAAAGCGGAGGATATTCTTGTCAGAATCAATCTGCACGATACCAAACTTCTAATGCAAGAGTGGAGAGTGCTGAATGCCACTTCAATCGACAAGACAGGAAGAACGGTCGTGTTAGCCCTTGATGAATGATACTTTGAAGAGCTCAATAAGAGAAGCCTTAAGGCTAAGCTCGGACTTGGGCAGATCAAGTTTCAGGCCATCAGGAGAAAAACGAAACCCATTGTTAATAAGGATGGAGCGTAAGGTCCTTCAATCCAATCTTCAGCATAAGAAACAGCTGTGGCCAATTTCGCCAGGAAGCTCAAGTCGGCGCTATTGACGTGGCACTTATTCAAGAGCGCTGAGCAGTCATGGGCAGAGTAGCAGGACTGTCGGTTTCAGGAGGTAGGCTGATTTATGATACGACATCGGACACTATGTTGCAGGAACACTGTTTACGGGATTTAAACTTGGCCAAGCTTAAACTTGGAAATTGCGAGGGACCGAGAGAAATAAGCATAGGCTCAGCATCTCCCATATGACTCAACTAATCTGCCCCCATCAGAAGAAGTTGAGAAACTAATTTGCAATGCGAAGAGGTAAGGCGACCACCTAGTCCTTGGAGCAGATGCAAATTCACACCACACGGCATGGGGCAGCACGAAATCGACACGTTTCATTATATAAAGAAAACTGAGCAAAGTAAGCATATTCTGAGCGAAAATAATGTTGTCCGACCGTGACAGGATTCGAACCTGCAATCTTCGGATCCGAAGTCCGACGCCTTATCCATTAGGCCACACGGTCTACAAACAGAGCCTCTCCTGTATGACCAATTCTGTTTTTGTACAAGTCCTACCTCAGCAGTGCTGTGAGTTTGAGAAGGAATAACAGTGGATCGTTAGCAACAGTGAGCCGCTTATCAGAACCTTCAGCTTCTCTCTGTATGAGGGATCCGTTCATGAAGTGTGAAAAAAACCCACATACGCCGCGACAATTACAAACTTATTCTCACGGCATGTGGCAGCGGTGTGGCCAGTCGTAATGAAAGCTTTCGGAGGTAATGGGAAACTTCCGTTCATCACAGCCAAACATTACCAAGGCACGTTGAAGACTATGTCACCCCTTGTGGGGTGACGGAAGCTCATACAAAAGATCGTATGTAACTGCTGCCCATTCCGTTTCAGCACGCTGTATATTGTGCACCAGACAGTGGAATTACTCTGTCATTTGTCACTTCGTCCGCATCTGTTGTGTAGGCGGTAGAGGTGGGGTCCCTCGCTAAGTCCGAGGGAAAAACCGAACCTGGAGGGTAAGCAGATGATGATGATGATCTGTTGTGTAGTGGTTAGTGTGATTTGCTGCCATCCTCGGAGGCCAGGGTTCGATTCCCGGTACTGCCAGGAAATTTGGAAAGTGGTACGAGGGCTGGAACAGGGTTCACTTAGCCTTGGGAGGTAAATACGTAGAGTTGAGTTCGATTCCCATCTCAGCCATCCTGGAAGTGGTTTTACGTGTATTCCCACTTTTCATCCAGCAAATCCCGATATGGTACCTAACTTAGGGCCACGGCCGCTTCCTTCGCCCTTCCTTGTCTATCCCTTACAATCTTCCCATCCCTCAGGGGGCCCCTGGTCAGCATGGCGGTGAGGCCGCCTGGGCGATGTACTGGTTATGTTCCCCAGTGGTATCCCCCGACCCAATGTCTTACGCTCCAGGACACTGCCCTTGAGACGGTAGAGGTGGGGTCACTCACTGAGTCCGAGTGAAAAACCAACCCTGGAGGGTAAACAGATTAAGAACAAGAAGATTTGTCACGTCGCGGGGCGACATACGCAACCATCAGAATTAAGTTTTGATGGTAAGGAAAAGAATGCGGATTGGCTTTATTTTTACATACTGAGTGGGATTTAGCACTCGGAGGAAATTTGAAACCGGGGGCTGCGTGTAAATATATAAAAAAAATATTCTACAAACCTGAGAATGTTCCCCAGTAATTGTCACTGGCTGGTGATATGGTTGAATCATCACACGAAGCGGCACCGGAATCTTTGTTAGTGTCCTCACTACACAACCTGCTATCCAATTCCGACTCGGGAAAGGTGGCATCACATTGCAAACATGAAATGTCAACATGACTTGATTCAGCACTCGAACCCTTTTCAAAAGTTCTTCTTCTATCCCTTTATCGGTAATGACTCCTTATTCGACACAGAAACACATCTAACATGAATTATATTCTCGTCACAAAACTGTAAGTTACAAAAACTCGTTGAAAGGCGCGTAAACCAACAGCTCACAACACAGAGCACAGTGTTCCGCTAAAACAAAGGTAAACTGCCATCGCTCCTGTAGGAGTCACGCGCGCTTTCTCTGTTCCATTGTCAACCAAATAACAGTATGTCACCCCAATAGGGGGACACAAAAATAGTAACTTTGAACATAACTTATGTGTTTGATTATCAACTTCTTCTTTTTCTTCCTCCCCTTCACAATCTGCTTATCTTCCAGGGTTGGCTTTTCCCTTGGACTCAGCGATGGATCCCACCTCTACCACCTAAAGGGCAGTGTCCTAGAACTTCAGACTCTGTGTCGGGGGATACAACTGGGGAGGATACCAGCACCTCGCCCAGGCGGCCCTACCTGCTATGCTGAACAGGGGCCTTGCAGGGGATGAGAAGATTGGAAAGGATAGACAAGGATGAGGGAAGGAAACGGCCGTGGCCTTAAGTTAGGTACCATCCCGGCATTTGCCTGGAGGAGAAGTGGGAAACAACGGAAAACCACTTCCAGGATGGCTGAGGTGGGATTCGAACCCACCTCTACTCAGTTGACCTCCCGAGGCTGAGTGGACCCCGTTCCAGGCCACTTTTTTATTTTTCGTGGCAGAACCGGGAATCGAACCCGAACCTCCGGGGGTGTCAGGTAATCACACTAACCACTACACCACACCACAGAGGCGGACTGATTATCAACTACGAATGAAATTATGCACATCCGTAGCGAACATTAACCTGAAATTTGTATATCGCAGGTCCGCTGTTTACCACGAAAATGAGAAACAAATATACACGTAGACGTTAACGTGTTAAATGCCGCCAGGATCCAATATTGGGCAGGTAGTTGGTTCGAACCGCATTGTCGGCAACCTTCTAGTTGGCTGTCCGTGGTTTCCAATTTTCACACCAGGCAAATGTTAGGGCTATAACTTAAGTCGGCCCACGGTCGCTTCCTTCCCACTCCTACTATCCCCTTCCTGTCCCATCCTTGCAATAAGACCTATCTGTGTCGGTGGGACGATGAGCCAATTATAAAGAAAACTGAGCAAAGTCAGCACATTTTGAGCGGAAATAAATTTATCCGGCCGAGACAGGATTCGAACCTGCAATCTTCGGATCCGAAGTGCGACGCCTTTTCCATTAGGCCACACGGTCTACGAACGCTAAACCTCCCGTATGGCCAATTATGTTATCGTACAAGTTCTACCGTTGCAGTGCGTTGAATTTGAGAATGATTACAAAGTAGTGGCGGATCGTAAGCAACAGTCAGCCGCTTATCAGACCTGCTGACACACTACCGTCTCTCTGTATGAGGGATCCATTCCTGAAGTGCGACTTCGCCGTGACAATTACAAACTTATTTTCAGGGAGAGTGGCAGCGCTGTGGCCAGACGTGATGAAATATTTCGGAGGCAAATGGGACTTCCCTTCATCACAGCCAAACATGAGCAACACACGTTGAAGACTATGTCATCCTTTATGGGGTGACGGAAACTCAAACCCATTCCTTTCTCAGTGGAGGTGAACCAGGTCCTCCGGGTGTGGCAGCTAATCACACTAAACAATACACCACAGAGGCGGACCAGGGGCTTCATATTAGACTTTATAATGCGGAAGTACGCTGGATTCATCCCACTCACTGGTTTTTCATTCACATGTCTTTTGTTATCATCATCATCTGTTTACCCTCCAGGTTCGGTTTTTCCCTCGGACTTAGCGAGGGATCCCACCTCTACCGCCTCAAGGGCAGTGTCCTGGAACTTCAGACTATTGTCGGGGATACAACTGGGGAGTATGACCAGTACCTCGCCCAGGCGGCTACACCTACTATGCTGAACAGGTACCTTGTGGAGGGATGGGAATATTGGAAGGGATAGGCAAGGAAGAGGGAAGGAAGCGGTCGTGGCCTTAAGTTAGGTACCATCCCGGCATTCGCCTGGAGGAGAAGTGGGAAACCACGGAAAACCACTTCTAGGTTGGCTGAGGTGGGAATCGAACCCACCTCTACTCAGTTGACCTCCCGAGGCTGAGTGGACCTCGTTCCAGCCGGGAATCGAACCCGGGCCTCCGGGGGTGGCAGCTAATCACGCTACCCACTACACCACAGAGGCGGGTGTTTTGTTATGCTGGATTTAAATTTTGTCTTGAGACCGACTTTGAAATCAATCTTCTGTTTATATGCAACGCACATGAAATATCCTATCTATTACTTCAAACCATTATTTATTTGGTGGCAGCAGCGCTATGCAAGACAGAAAATGAATTCAAGTACCTCCCAGGTCATAGACTTAGATTTCTTCTGAAATCAATATAACATTAATCTGTCGTTGAACATTGCAGTGAAATAGCAAGTTGGGTAGTTTTCCTCTTCAATGGACGTGGTCCACACAACGCGAAAAGCACGCTGTGGTGAAAACGTGGACTTGGGATGTTTTTGAAGTCACCTTTTCAATGACAGTGGCACATACCAGAAAGTGGCCGGTTCGCGGGGGCAACAAACTGCGCGGTGTGTTGAGTGAGCAGGCGAACAGATAGGAAGTGATGGGGAGCGTTTTGCAAAATTTATAGACAGCAAGGAGTACCGGCGATCTGGAGGATGCAGTGGGGAAACGGTGGGGCGTGGGGGTGAGACTAGGCTGCAAAACTGAAGAAAGTAGGTACAAAATGGTAAGTTTTGTGCTCTCTGGGTGAATCTTGACAGAGAAGTAAAGGTTGAAAGACCTTAACTGCGGTAATAATGGTTTTCCCAAATTTTAATTGAATACTTGACAATAAAACTATCACCAAGGAACTTTTTTTTACAGTTTGCTTTACTTCGCATCGACACAGATAGGTCTTATGGCGACGATGGGATAGGAAAGGGCTAGGAGTGAGTAGGAAGTGTCGTGGCCTTAATCAATGTACAGTCCCAGTATTTTCCTGGTGTGAAAATGGGAAACCAAGGAATACCATCTTCAGGGCTGCCGACAGTGTGGCTTGAACCCACTGTCTCTCGGATGCAAGCGCATAGCTGCACCCCTCTTACAGCATGGCCAACTCGCCCGGTAAAAAAGCAAATAGGTTTGAAATTGTCATGAGGTGTGTGAGGTTTCGTCACAGTTCAGCAATGGATCCCTCATACAACAGGTCTGTGAAGGTTAGGTTCTGATAAGTGGCTGACTGTTGCTTACGATCCACTGATATTCCTGCAACGGTAGGTCTTGTATAATAATTGGTCAGACAGGAGCTTTGCCATTCGAAGACCGTGTGGCCTAATGGATAATTCGTCGGACTTCGGATCCGCAGATTGCAGGTTCGAGTCCTGTCACGGTCGTATAACTTTATTTACACTCAAGATCTGCTGACTTCGCTCTTACACTATGCCGTATTTTAATAATCAGGTTTGGATCTAGAAGATGGTGAAGACTGAATAACTAGACGAAGTGTTTCGTTCTATATTCTTGTCAGAATAATTCATCGTCAGTATTTTTTTCTTCCTTTCATGATCTCTTTGCCGTCCATGTTACCTCCAGATGGGTGATACGGTGGTTCAGGTGAAGTGGGTGTTGGTGAATGAGGTGAAAGCTCACTGCGGTGTGCTGGAACCAAGACATCACTTTGCCCTGCGTAGACTGAATGAGCCGCGCGTTGGGAACGGTGTGAACCCAAACCAGGGGGAACCCATGGCTGTGAACTCAGTCATTTTAATGCCAAGCGGGATCCATGTGAGTAGGTCTACCGAAGGTGGAACAAACCTGGTCGGGTTCGGGGCAGGGGCGGACTGCTGGATGGACGGCTGAGGGTCGTAGCACCTGCTACGGAGAGCCTGAGTGCGGGAGGATAATGTCTTGCGGAACGCCTCATCACGGATTGTGAGAACACCGCTCAAGACCTTAGAAGCGGCGAAACAACTACGTCATATGGAACCATGTACATTCGAAATGAACCACTTAAACAGATATAAAAGAAGCTATGGAAGCCCCAGAAGAACAGGTCCAGCGGCAGCCCAAGAGGAGGATATGGAGACAGAAGTCCCAGTAGTGAAACCAAATTTGAAGAAGAAACAGAAGAAGCAACAGGAAAGCAGACTTCTGGACAAAAGGAAAAAGGAGATATCACTGAGAAAGAACTGAAGATATCGGCATCGAAACTAAATAGAATGCATGTAGATAGACCACCACAAACAAGTGCCTACTACAAAGAAAATAAGAAGGCGAAGAAAGAAGCCAAGATAGCGGCTGGAACTTGGGTGGAGAAGAACCAAGGAACAGGAATTGGCGAGACGCTATGCCAATGAATACGCCCAAAGGGCCAAGGTCGTAGGAAAGCACGCAATCAAGTTCGGCTACAAAACCACCCTCCAAGAAGCAGAAGGAAGAAAAAGTCATGTCCTTTTCGGAAAGGCTATCCTCAGTTAAGGTCGCAATAATACCTAAGACCTTTCCAGATGGAAAACGCAAGGAGGAAGACGTGACTGAATGGTCATCTGCTTTGATGGCACAAATAAATCCGCTATCAGACGGATGTCTGCCTGGGTTCCTTGAGTCACCAAGGCTGGGAAATAGAGCTATGGTACTGATCAATGCAAATCCAGAAACGAAATGTTGGCTGGAACAGACAGCATCAGATTGTAACCCTTGGAAAGGGGTGATCCTAGAGGTTGTGGACGCAAAAAAAGATGATGAAGACGACCAAAGTCAACACCCAGTTTCCACCTCTTTTCGACAAATTGAGAGTGGTGGATATTCTTGTCAGAGTCAATCAGGAAATCATAGGAAACTCACTGAGTATAACCAAGAGATACGGAAAGCAAAAAGAAAATCTTGGATATTGTTCTGTGTGAAAGTGGAATCACACACTGAAACAGCAAGGCACGGTTGGAACACAGACCGGAATTCGAAGAGCAGACTGGAACAGTCCCAACAGAATTATAAACATAACCATGTAAAATGGGCAATCGACACGTTTCATCCTATAAAGGCTCCTGGATGAGATGAGATACTTCCGATACTCCTACAGGAAGGACGGGAGGTACTCGTCAATGCCCTGACGGATCTTTACAGGACAGTCTAGCTTTAGGGTACGTGCCGAAATCAGGGTCTGGAGCTAAAGCAGTCTTCATATCTAAGCCTGGAAGGGCAAATTATCCCCAAGCCAAAGCATACAGAGCATTATGTTTAACCTCGTTCATGCTGAAAGCAATGGAGAAAATTCTGGATAAATATATCAGAAGAATGGTGCAACTCAACTCAACGTTACATGAAAATCAGTTTGCGTATAGACCTGGCAGATCCACTGAAGTACCACTCTGCCAGATGGTTTGTAAACTAGAGGAAACCTAGAACATAAAGAAATTGCACTGGGGGCATTTCTAGGTATAGAAGGAGCTATGATCAAAGCATAGGAAAAGAGCAAGGTGAGTAAAACCGTCGTCAAATGGATTAAATCCATGTTAGACGGAAGGAAGATATTAGCAACCCTGTTTAAGAAATGCTGACGGTTAGGGCTACCCGAGGTTGTGCTCAGGGAGGAGTTCTTTCGCCTCTACTGTGGAACCTCGTGGTGAACAAAATCATAGGTATGCTCAACGAAGAGTGTTTTTATACACAAGGATACTTAGATGACCTTGTGATTGTGGTATGATGTAAGGTGATTTGTGTTATCCAGGACCTCATGCAATGATCAGTTAACCTTGTGGAGAACTGATTTCGGGAAGAATAACTATCAGTCAACCCGAACACGTTAACTCTAGTCCCTTTTACAAGAAGGAGAAAATTAGAGGGAAAGAGATCACTGAAGCTATTTGGACAAGTTGTATATATGGAAGAAACGGCATTGCACCTAGGTGTAGTGTTAGATAAAAATCTAACCTGGTATCCGCACATAGAAAGGAACATAACCCAGGCCAAGAACTTGCTGTATGCATGCAAAAGGGCCGTCGGGAAGACATGCGACCTAAGACCATCAATGGTAATGTGGATATAAGCAATGATCATTAGACCGTTGATGGCCTATGCTGCAATCTTCTGGTGGAAAAAATTAAGTCAAGGAAAAGTCAGACGTAGATTTGATAACCTACAGAGAATGGCTTGCATAGCCATAACTGGGGCTATGAGAACTACGCCGCAGCCGTGAATACAGTACTTTACTAGACCTCCCATCACGATCTAATGTCAGGAAAGGACAGGCTAGTATGAGTTCATATAGATTGGCACAACCAGAGTGCTGGAATTCACAAGGAGTAGTAGGTCTGTTGAGAGTACACTTCCATCTGAAAAAACACCTTCATAGAATAGGAGTAATCATCATCATCCTCATCATCTGTTTACCCTCCAGGTTCGCCTTTTCCCTCGGACTCAGCGAGGGATCCCACCTCTAC